>NC_045601.1:5001363-5647045 GCF_009762305.2 Zalophus californianus | reverse complement strand
GAAAATATCGTTGAATTCGCCTGCCATAAAGGTAAGGAAAGTAAAACGCTGGGAAGTGACATGCCCAAGGTCATGGCTCTGCAGAGGCAAAAAGACTAGAACGTGGGTCTCTAATCATCGAGTACAATGTGCTTAGCATTTCAGCAAATGGCCTTGGATCTCTGTCTCTCCAGCAGCTGTTCCATCTCCCCAAAGGAAGTTACTACCAATACCTGCCCATCCCTCAGGCGAGTAGTCTCCTCATCCTGGGACAACCAAGTGGGTGTTCACTCGAACTAACACAGCATTTGAAGCCAGGAGAGCACTCGAGGCACCCAGTCATGTTCGCTGCGACCCCTGCAGCAGCCCTGGTGCTGGTGGCTGAGCTCTTTTTTAGGTGCTGCTTTGTGTGTTTCGTTATCTCCCCATCAAACCTAAGGAGTCTGTCTCTGAAACTACAAGCCTGGGAGGGGAGGCACTTTCTGCTCTTTGAGGTCTAGGTATTGAGTGCTAGGGATCATCTACAAGATGTGCCCGAGTCACTCCTTTTTTCTGGTCTCTTCATGGAAAAGAATCTTGGGCTTTTCCCCATTTTAGGGTCACACATTCAGATTTTGACAGAAAGGATTAACGTTGAAAAGAAATTGCATATATAGATCCTGGATACAAAGCAGGGAAGATAATAATCCTCAGCCAGGTTTGTACTTGCCAACCAGAAAGGGAGGAGTTTTAAACAAGTGATCAATTTCAATTGATGGGAGCGAAGTTGTGAATAAAGAAGGCTTTTTTTTTTTTTGTAGAAAGGACTTTTTCTTACTTTCTTGCCCCCCAGCATCCAAAAAATTTTTATATTCCCATTAGCAAGCCCAGAGAATGAAAATTACAGTGGACTCTGGATTATTCATGGGCTACCTGGATGCTTCGGCCTCCTGCCCCCAAGGTGGGTCTCCATCCAATTACATAGTTCAGGCAGTGAGGGAGGTGGGCTCCCTAGTTCCCTTTTCCTGACTTCCCCTCTGGCAGCAGGACAGAGTGAGGGTGGGGAAAAGGAGCTGAGCAGAGAGAGGGCACTTTTCTGTGGAACTTGTACAGAAGGGGGATGCATCAGCATTTCAAAGCCAAATAACACAGGAAGAATAACTCAATCACCGAACAGCTGGATTACTAATGTGTGTGAATTCTGGGTAGCCATATGTGTTTCATTTTTCTGTTAAAAATGTTTCTAAAGAATGAAACAATTCAGTGTCTGAGTGAGAGGCACCAATATAGTTTTGCCATTATATGAGACAAGTGTGCAGTTACAGATCAATGGCATTGTAGAAGTGATCAGATTATGCTTGGGTTTTTTTAAGGAGTATGGTGAGTCTTTATGGTATGACTGAATTTGTAACAGAAAGCCTTGCCTTGCAATTGGATGCTGATTGAGATCATCATAAAGTGCTCACATTTCCTTTGGAATCTTACGGCATTGGGCGTGTACAAAAATGTCCCAACAGGAAGAGGAGGGAAGAGCAGGAAGTGTATGGATGCTTAGATAAGTATGGAAACTGTCACCAAACAGCCTACTGTCCTGTCTCCTCCGCACCCATGGAGCAAGCAAGCAATCACAAACCCGTTTGCACATGCAGCGTTTGATAGCCCCACTGCCTCAGCACCTTTGGCTGCGAGGGCTTTTCTCTGCGGACAGGCAGGGCCCTCTGGATGTTCTGTAGGGCTACACAAAAATGGGGATTGACTTCCATTTGGATAAAGGTAACACGACTAAGGCTGAAATTGCCTCTGTGTGTATCATGGCTCATTTGGGGATTAGACTAACAAAAGAAAAGAACTTCTTGCCCATCTGTGAAGAGCTTTAAGTGAGACTTACATTGGAGGACCCTGGGAGCGATGGAACGATTCAGTAGACGAGCAAGCATGCTTTTGCCTACCATGTCTCCGGGGGCCCGGCACCCTCCTGGGCCTGGCCAGCCTGAGAGCAGGAGCACCTCACTGACCCCTGACAGTGTGCTCTGTTGCATCTCTTCCCTCTCTTCATTCTTGGTTTGTTCTGTGGCTCAGCACCACTCATTTTGGCTCCACAACTCAGCTCCCAGTTTTCCAAGAGTTACTTTAATTTATGACATGGTTTGGACACACTCATTGGCCATGACCTTGGCCCTCGGCCCAGAATATTATTTTCAGCATTTATGCTCTAGCTCTCCCATTGCAACCATGGGCAGGAGATGCTCCATCCTATCACGGCCCCACGGCCCAGGCCCAGAGGCACAAAGGCCAGGGCAAACCTAGTGCAGTTTCCACCCCCCAGCTCCCAGTCAGGTAAGAGGTCCACGTGGGAGGGTGGCGGAGTGATGGAGTTGGCTGAGTTTACTGCTGTGTGTCCTACTTTTACAATGCCATACCAGATACTTTTCTTCTGGCAGCACTGAAGGTCGCTGCACTCATCCTATAGAGAAGCTTGGCACCCACTTAGGTTTTACCTTTGGGGAGATAGAACATACACATGTAGCACCTAGAGAAGATGCACAAAGCTCTGTTGCTGAGATGTGCCAACAGGTACGCTCGGATCACATACTCACCCACATACAGAGGCTCTTCAAAGAGGGAGAGACAACAGAAGAAGTACTGAGTTCAACCTGGGCCTGAAGGGTATGATGGACATATCCCATGGATGGGCGGTAGAAAATGAGTGGAGTACGTTCCAGGTAGACAGTCCCCACATGAGCCACACCGAGAAGCTGGATCTTGGGGACACACTGGTGTAACAGAAGTCCCCACCACAGGGCCACAGATAACTATATATGACGGGCACATCTATTGCCCAACAGAACAGGCCCCATAGCTGACACGAATCACCACAGAGAAGTGTTCAGGAATGGAAAAGCTCTAGGAACAGACCTAAAAGGAACAGGGAGGACATTTCAACTAGTGTAGTACCAAAGAGTTTATATTTTTGTTGTTACTCTACTGTTGTTTATTCAGGTGATACTCTAAAACACAGTCAACTATGTGTACATGATGAATAATGTATTTCGTAATTTACATTTTTCTAATTGAAAAAATTTCAGGAATAGCCCCAAGTAAATTGCATGCATGATTTAAGAGGAGATGAATAAAATTTTAACTATGGAAAAAACTCTGAAATGGGGCTCTTTCCTAACAAAATAGAATTAGAGAATGGTTCTAATCCTTGGTTCTGTACTTTCATGAGATTAGTGACTGGAACGAGCTAGCTTACAGACCAAATGCAGAGAGAACTAGAATCAGTTAGTCCACTTCTTATTGGGTTAGCACTTTAAACTTCTGAAGGCATCTCTGAACTGATTCTGTAATTTGCTCCTCACACCAACTACAGAAGACAGGAGATGGTTTTGTTTTGACCCGACAGAAAGCTTCATCCATGAGCTTAACGTAACCTTCTCCAGAGAGCGGGGGAAAGGCCAGTGCTTGGGCCAACCCTCCGTGCTTTGTGAGCACTTACTTACTGCTTTGACTATTTCAGACCTTTCCTTCTTTCTGGGAGCGCCACCTCTTTTCTTGGGGAAAACTGCTTTTCTCTCAGTCCAACCACCTGGTTCAAATGGAGGTTCCTAGTCACACGCTCCCAGCCAGGGCCCCTGACCTGACCTGAGGTGACCAGAGTCTTTTCCAGGGACTTTTCAACGGTGATCAGGCTTGGGATGAGGAATGTGGCCATTTAGTCAAGTTTTAATTTTTCTTCCTGGGGCAAAATTGTGAGATGTGTCCGGAGGGCTGGGGGGCAGGAGTCGTTGGTAGCTGTGTGTCCCGAGCATGTGTAGGAAGTTGAAGAAAAAAAAAATGCAGTGGGAAAAGAGTCTTCCTAGCATTCAAATTTCTGGTCCCAGTGGTTTTTGAGACTCTGTTGCTTCTTTTCTGTGGTTACTTGAGACTTTCAATAGACTTTTTTTTTTTTTTTGCTTCAACTATTTCAAGTTGAGTTCATGTCCCTTAAAAAAACAAAGGAGTCCTAAGGCATCTGTCCTCAATGTTACACTTCTATCCCCGGTGAACCTTTTATAATCTACTTTTGTATAAGAAGAAATAAGGCTCAATAAAGTTAAGTAAGTTGATATAATTATGTCACTAACCAGTACATGTTATTAGGACCTTCTACATATAATCAATAAAGTTTCACATATACTACTGCTTTGATTTCTATGACAAGCCCTTGAAACAGATTGGAAAAGCACTGTGAACCCCAACTCTAGAGGAGAAAGCTGACATTCATAATGGTAGGTGATGTCCCTGCTCTCAAACAATCAGCGAGTGATGGGACGGGGCTTGAACTGATGTCTTCCGACATAACGCCCAATGCTCCTTCTAACCACACCTCACTGTACGTCTGATGCCCAACCATCTGTTGGGCTAAACTCAATAGACATGCTGGCAGGAAAAGGTCCATTTCAATTAAAAATGAAAATCAAATACAGCGAAATAACTGTCCTTCTTAGGATTATTTTTACAAAATGTTTTAAGATATTGCTGCCCACAATTATTTGTACTTTAATTTTGTGCCAAAACATTGGTGTAGGATCCACCTGGCTCTTCTGTAGATCTAACTGGGATACAATATTTTCCATTATCTTGAGACTTGATAAAATATAAATAGCTTGTACTTTGTCTCTCTTGGTTTTGATACCTAATGAAATGTGAAAAAGCAAGATGACACATAAAAGCAAAAGATAACTAATTTAGAGATTAACTTTGGAAAAGCTCCAAAATTAGATCATGTAATTAGTTCACAGTTTAGAAGCCTTTGGTGGAATTAGATTTATGCAAACAAATTCCATTCACATAGTTTAGGAAGACTGAATGATTTTATAGATGAATCACGCTTAAAATTGAGGATTACATAAGCCCTATTCCTCCTTTTCTCTTTTACATCAACAGGTTTTAACAATCAAGAAAATCCAAGAATTGGCACTGAATTGTTCACTGGAAAAATTGATGGTGGGTAGTAACGTGGTGGAAAGGAGGCTACAACAAAGCTAAATTATAGCAAGTCTTTAAAAGGCATAAACATTCCTTGAAGGCAAGTAGCCAAGGTTGGTAGGCTCCAAACGTGATCTGCTCTGGTTTTGGCGTCTTTGTGTGGTCCTGTATAAGGGTGAAATGAGCAAGAGGCGAGGCTGGATCACTGGTTTTGAAGTTGTATTTTTGTTGTTGGAAATCTGACGTACAAAACGGTCAAAGGTGAACTGCTGTCACTGTATGGGTCAGGGATGGAAACACAGAAGCCACTGGCCACTTGAAGCATTTACGACTTGATCTAAGCTGCATTTAATCGTACGCTCAAGCACTGATCACAGTCATGTGGCCCTAATTTAACACGTTCCTCAATGGGAATTCTTCCTCAGATTATGAGACTTCAGATTTAAGACTCATCTATGTAGATAACAACTAACCAGTATAACAGACCAGACGATGGAGGAAGTACCCTCATCAAATATTAAAAAGAAAATGTTTTTTCTTTTCACTGAACTGACTGGTTGGTTGTCAGTGTGGGCAAAATAAAATGATTATTTCATTGTGTGAATACTTCTTGGACAGCTCTTTCCCGTTTACAAACCAGCTTTTTTTGGACAAGTCAGTACATGTCCGTCCACACTGCCAGAAGAAAGGAAGGATAGGTCAGGGGAGTCTCGCGCTTGGCATTTGGCCAGTACACTTTTTCATTCAATTTGGATTTAGGCTCAGCTGTGAGCCATGCATCTCCGTGCGGGGCGGTAACAGTTTTAGGCTGGAAAAATATCACGATGTGTACCAGCAGCCTCTCCCCCAGCTTCCATGAAAACAGCTGGGGCTGGTCGGCCTCTTCCTAGCATGTTTGAGAACTCTGTGTAAACATTCTGAAATAGGCAGTATTTCTAAACTTTGCAATGAGTTGGGCGAAGGTTTCAAGGATCAAATATTTGAAAATGTTTGAGAAACACAAATTATACTGTGAGGTAGACCCTTGAGAAAAATGACACTGAATGTAAAACCAGCATTTTTAACATTTCAGTTTTGAGGGAAGACTTCATATAGACAATCTCATTTGCTCCTTGCTGTTTTAATACAGATTCGGGTCAGTTCCTGGTTTGAGAAAAGGCGAAGTCCTGCAACGCTTTTCTGTTTGCAGGGAATCTGATGGTCATGAAGTTCCTCTAGGAAAAGCAGAGGTTAGATGAGAGGAGGTCTACCAGTTGTTGACGGTGTAAATGCCAAGCGTTGCCTACATTTGGTGTGAATTTGGCTGTATTTAAAAAAGCAAGTGGGAAGTTATAAACCATTTTCAGATATATATATATTTATTTGAAATAATTAAAATTTTCCAATTTTGTCTACATTTCTCAAAATGTCACTGTTTCATCGACATTTTGCATGTTTTATTTTAATGTCAGGACAGACACTGTCTTAAGAGTATTGGCACATATTTTCTCCATACACTCTTGGAACCCGAGCATTTCTGTGACACTGGAATAGTTTCCATGAAGTTCCCAGAGGGGATGCTCAATCAATGAGACACCGAACAATTTGCTGACTGGGGACAAACTTTTTTCTTAACAAATTTTATTTCTTATTATATAATTAATTCATGCTTATTACAGAAAATATCACTAAGAAAAAAATAATAAAATAATAAATAATAAAATGCAATTTCTTTCTTCTAAATCCTCATTAGAAATAATATTGCTATATTTTTGCCCATCTATGATTATTTATATAAAATAAATTCCCAGAAGTGATATTATAGCCCGAAGGCACACATATCCTAAATTCTATGATATATGTTAACAAATTATCTTGTAGAAAACTCCTATCAATTTATAGTATTATCATTAGTATATGAGAATATCAGTTTACTTGCTTTGTTTATGGATTATATCATTAAGACATATTTAAAAAATTTACCGGTAAAAAGATAATTTTCATTTTCCTGGACAAACTTCTGCACTGTACATAGTTTTTCTTCAGCTTCCTCTACCCTGCAAGCTAACACCTTTATGTGCTAGTCTCCCCGTACCTTGAAAAAGTATCTTGGATTCGCAGGGAACCCTGTTCCAGCACAATCTAGTACATTCTAGTACATTCCTCTACGTTGCAAGGGCCTGACCTTTTCCTCCCTTCGTGTATTCTGTGTTTTGTTTTGTTTTGTTTTTGAGAAGCAGGGAGGGGCAGAGGGAGAGAGAGAATCCCAAGTTCCTGAGATCATGACCTGAGCTGAAATCAAGAGTTGGACACTTAACCGAATGAGCCACCCAGGTGCCCCAATTCTGTGTTTTAAAATATGTTTTTTTTTTTTTTCCTGCTAAGGTGAATCCAATATAATAATTTCAGTCAGAGCTTAACAACGGATGGCATCCTCCCAGATATATACATAGATATACACTGATCGGAATCCTAAGAAGTGCACTGATGAGGAATGTATTTTTAGTAAAGGGAAATTTTCTTGGAGATCTTCAACTCCATGCAGATCATGGCCTTCTACTGTGGCCTTTAACTGGCCAGCCCTGCTGTTTTCCACTGTGGGAGATGCCAGTTTTGGCCTAGGCCTGGTGATGAGTGTGGGGTGGTCCCTTTACCCTAGGTGTACTCTGGGTGACAGGTGCCTTCCGCAGAGCTCCAGCAGCCTCAAGTATGGGATAGAAGTTGGACTTACTCACCAAATACTCACACTGATTTTAGTATATGTGCTGCCGAAGTAAGCACAATCACACTGATTTTCCAAGTTTTATACAAAATTCCCTTCTGAAATACCTTCCAAACAATGCATTTTTTTCCCCCCAGTAGTGTTGGGGGGTAGGGAGTTGGAACAATTCTGTGAAGGTTTCAGTAAATTTTTCCTTAAAACCTGGATACAGTTTTCTTTCAACTGAGACAGCCAAGTGCCTATTCATCCAGACAAGTAAGTAATAGATGACTATGGAATAGTGCTGAGTTAATGCCATTTCCCGTGAGTGTCTCAGATGAAAGACCGTTAACATTTTCTGTGTGAACGTTTTGTCTTCGTTTTTTATTGATGACACTGATTTAAAGACACCCTGGTTTAAGCTAAGAATATGTAATGTTTAGATTATATAACCATTACATAAATAGACTAGAGTCAATTATTATCTGGACTTCAAATAACTATTAATCAAGTAACCAGCTTTTTTGGGGGGGTGGGGGGGTGGGTGGGAAATAGAGGAGACTATGCTCTGTATTTTATCCCAGTGTGAAAGAAACAAATAAATACTAACACTCAACAACTAATTTTCAGTTTGTCACAAAAATGTGTAGAGAGGCCTTGTGTATGTTAAAAGGGAAGTTGGAGATTTCGTTTCTGCCTTCCCCCCTTCAGCCACAGCAGTGGTGTGAGCTGTGTGGTGTCAGAGGTAGGATTTCTTAACCTTTCTCGTACCCTATCAAGATAGGTGATGAGAGCCAGGCTAAGTATTTCCTGAATCGAGCAAGAATCCTTGAAAATGACAAACACAATCTTAGCCTTTTTGTATATTATGACCTACAAATGAAAATAAATACCAGTTGAGGGGCAATATATTTTTTTTAAAAGAAGAAAAAAGTACCCTTTTAAACCTCATATCCCAATGCACAAATATTAAGGATAATTACAGAGCCGAGGAGCCCTGTGTGAGCCGGCCCTGACTGCTCTGGTCTTCACCGGAGAACAGGATGGAAAGAGGAGGGCAGGAAGATGATTAAAGGGCTGGAAAGATGACTTTCTGGCAGTGTGATATTAAGGCCATTAATATGTCTGCATTTCAGTTCCAGTGTGCTAATATATTATTTTACCTATTAAAATATCATAAGGATTACCTATAATTAAAGATGATTTAGAGTCTAAGTCATAACTAGATCTAACTTCATGCAAACACATTTAGAGTGAATTCCCTTTAAAGTGGAATTTAGCTAGCCTAATGAAAACAGTATCTACAAGACACTGAAAAGAGAAAAGAAAGACACTATATATGGTCAGTACAATAAAAACCCTGACAACCCTTTTATGGATTCATACCCAAAAAGTCTGTCTTGAAGGAACATGTGTAAAGCGCTGCTTAAAATAAAATGTCAGTTAGTTCTTTGTTTTCTAATAAGTGATGTATTTCCAATATTGAAACTCTGTCCTTCATTTTCTTCCTCACAGGGATCAGCCGGGCAGCCAGTTCTCCTTTTTTCAATCAATCAGCATGTTTTACTTCACATTTGTACCGACTTGAAACAAGTTACATTTGCAACTGCAGAAAGCAAAGATGAAACTTTGTTCTTGCTTTTGTGTTGAGCCCTACAATTTATTTCTCTCCTGGCAACAGATTTTAAATCTCTCTTCCTCCCCCTCTCTTTTCTTCCTTTTCATGGGAACTGTTTGGTGAGTGCCGACAAAGCGCTGTGTGTGTGTGTGTGTGTGTGTGTGTGTGTGTGTGTGTGTGTGTGTTTTCCCTTTGCCTGGTTTCTGTGTCGGTGTGCACAGGCACGCATTCATTAACGTAATTCCTCAACATCCAACAAGAGCGCATCATAAACCCGGGAGAAAAAGCCTCATAAATATTTAGATGTTCCCTCCACCTTCCAAACTGGAGTGAAAAGCTTATTTAGTGAAGAGTTGGTCTCGGTTAATCTGCATGTGAATCAAGATGGGAGACAAAAGGATGAAAAGGTGATGGAAACTCGAATACAAACCCTATGGTCTCCAGGGGGTCATTCATCTTGTGCTTGTCAATACCATGGCGGGGCTTGGCTTTTTTCTGCGCATGAGCAAACAGAGCCGGTTTCCAAAGACAGCTGGAAAGGATGTGTATGCTTTGTTCTAGCTTGTAGTTTTTTCAGGAATGAAATTGCTTTACACTTTATATTGGACTGACTTCTTCATTCTTCTGAGTTGCTGCTAGCCATAGTTGAGTGATGCATCTATATTTAGTGATGTATACAAATACACAAGACAGGCAGTAGGAACAAGATTTTTTTTTACAAAATATACATAAGACAACCATTTTAATCATGTTAAAGTGTATAATTCAGGTGCATCTACTACCTCAGTGTTGTGTAGCTGTCACCACTATTTATTTCTAAAACCTTTTCATCATTCCAAACGTGAGTTCTGTACACATTAAACAGTAACTCATGACCTGCCCCTCCCCCAGCGTAAACAAGCTTTTTTTTTAAAAAACTCCATACCTAAAACTCTCCCTGGAGTGAGAACTCCTGGCACTTGATTTCGGAGGTGTTGAGGTGCTGGGCAACGGGGAGTGAAGGAAGGTAAAGAAAGTAAAGATAAAGCAAGAAAAGTCTTTTCTCCTAAGTGTGGTTTCACTGAGCTAATGAACTCAAAGCCTGGAAATGAATATGGGGAAAGAAACTTGGATGTCAAGTAGCCAGTCTGCTTTTCACCGGAATAAAAGAAAATGATAGTGAAAAGTTTAGCAGCTCTTGAAAATCCCCATTATTATAAAAAATCGGTTTAGGTAAGAATTGCAAAATAAAACTCAAAGATAAAAGCCTATAATACTTGATACTATTTGAGACAAACAAGTGGATTATGTATTTTATAGAACTATTCTGCCAAATATTGGGGGGTATATTGTACTTGACCAAAGACTGACATGAAAGCTAGGAGGATAACCTTATAACTAACTGTTAAAATTAATTTATATTGTTATTTCCCATTTTACGTATCTCTGAGGTTGTAACCATGTTGCTTTAAATGAAAAACACTAAAGAAGCACTATTGGTCAAATTCCATCACAAGGCAATGTATTAAGGAGGAAATTTGCAACCCCAACCTCCAAGTGCACCACTTACTTTAAGAAATCTTAAAAAAAAAAAAAAAATCAATGCAATTTAAAAAAGATGGGGGCAGTCCTACTGAGTTTGTTTTAATGGGACCCTGTTTTCCTAGCACCTAGAGCCAGGCTCCCTCTCTAAGAATGAGTATTAGCAGTTGAGACCACATGTGAGTGACTAATACTCTTTCTCTCTCGGTGGAAGTCATGCCTGTCATTGTCACTGATTATTTAAGGAATTGTATTATTTTATATAGTGTGAAGATAGCAGCTTTCAGGGGCAGGTGCTGGGGGAGGGGAGAGTGTGTGTGTGTGTGTGTGGAGCCAGAGGCCCCGGGGCACTGGAGGAAGAGGCAAAGCTGGTAAACTGGGAACTTGCAGTTCCAAATAATGGGAAAACGAGTTCTGATTAGCTTAACCGAAAAGGAGGTTCACTGACCAAGGTAATTGGGAAATATGAATCAGGCATTAATGCGGGAGCTCAAACGATATCATAAAGAAATGTTCTTTCAGATTGGCTTTGTTCTCCTCCATAGCTGCTTCTTTGGCGAGCTCTTTCCGAGCGGCGATTACCGCCATGGCTACTGTATCCTTAAAATGTTTTCATCCACTGCAGCCGGCAGTCCCCACCAAAAAAAGGGAGGTCCCTGTTTTCCTGAAGTTTCAGTGGGAGTGGTAGCAATGATTGATTTGCCTGCCGGGGGTCAGGTGGCTATCTCGGAAGGGCATGGAGTCCTGTGTGCACTGCCTGCCCGTGGTGGCCAGGGTGTTAAGGCGCACCAAGATCACACTAGATTTCCCATGAAACAAGAAAGGTTCTTTATGGAAAGCAGGACGAGTAAGGGCAAATCGGCTAGGCAGACAACGGCAGCTCTGACAGTTCACTGCAAAATTGATCCTCCATTGAGTTCAGGGGATATGAGTTGATCCGTGAGGGTGAGCGAGGCTACTGGCCAAATGCATATTAGTTTAAAAAGAGTAAAAGTGTGTTTCTTATTTGGGTAACACAACTATACGGGTGAAGAGGTCTGCAACATGGCCTTTCTCCAGGCAGTCACTTGGGGACTCTTATCCTCCGGACCCACGCCCCCATTCCAGCTGGCCCCAGCAGGGCAGACTGCTAGAGGACACTGGGAGGCTTCTAGGGGCCAGGCTGGGAGGGGACACCTATCACTGTGGCTCCTATTCCATTGACTAGAACTCAGTCACATGGCCACACCTAAGTTTAAGAGAGGTGGGAAATGTGGATTAGCTGTGTGCCCAGAAAGAAGAGGAAATCATTTTGGTGAATTGCTGTCAGTTTTTGCCTCATCGGTTACCATGATTCTGCAAACGGGCTGGAAACCGGAGGCATGTAGTGGGTGAGAGGAAGAGGTACTGTGTTCTCACCAAGGGCTTTGCATGTATGAACTCCTAAAATCCTCTCATCAGCCCGGGGGTTGGGACAAACCTCTTCATTGGAAGTGAAGAAACAGAGGCACAGAGAGGGTATGTAACTTGCCCAAGGTTGCAAAATTAGAAAGTGTTGGAGCCAGGATTTGATACAGAACAGGTTGAGCACACAGGCTTGTAGGGGAGACTAGGTAAGATGATGTTTGTGAAGACCCAGGTCATGCCAGGCATTTGGGAAACTGTCAGTGTTAGTTGTATTATTAATCTGGTCCTCTGGTTAAGCACAGCGTCTCAGAGGAATGCTCATCTGGAGGCCAACCTGGAGGCTGAGAGATGATGGGTGTCCATAGAGGCAGGTTCCAGAAGGCTCCTTCCTCCTGAGTATGTGGGACTACTGGAGAACCTGGATCCGTTCATTAAATGAGAGCCATTACTGAGCTGGCCAAGTTCATGCTGGGGCAGGGCCAGCCATCACCACAGCCTGTACACACTACCTTCCCCAGGTGGGAAGGCCTGGACAGCCTTCTCCTGTTCTTGTCCTCAGGTGGGGTTAGTTGCTCCTTGCTCACTATTTGTGAAGGACTTTGAGCACATTAATAGACGGCTGATTGCTTGTAATTTGGGGCTTACTTGCTCCCTTTGCCACCCAGAAAATTTCTTGAAGGCAGAGACAATTTCTTTGTGTCCTCACATCATGCACGACATAGAGTAAGCCATCTCAATGTGGTAACTGGATGTTGATAATAATGCCAATAGCCAATGCATATTGAGCAGTCCCTAGATTCCAGATGTATGTCCGGCCTTGATAATTGTTGCCGCACTTCATCCTCATAGTAACACTACAGAGTGGGTTTTCTTACTGCCCCATTTTTCAGCTAAGAAAACGGAGAATTGCTGAGATCAAGGTGTCTGCCCCACATCGCCGCAGAGCCAGAGCATTTCATCATTGTATCACCTCACGGGGGCCAGCTTTTTTTTTCCTTTTTTAAAGATTATTTATTTATTTGAGAGGGAGAGAGAGTGAGAGGAGAGACATCACAAGTGGGGGGGGCCGAGGGACAAGCAGACCCCCCGCTGAGCAGGGAGCCCAAAGCGTGAGAGAACTGAATCCCAGGACCTGAGATCTTGACCTAAGCCCAGGGCAGTTGCTGCTTAACCTACTGAGCCCCCCAGGGACCCCGGGCCAGCTTTAATTCCATGACAAAGAGACCCACATCCTGTTCTATGCCAGAGGCATGGGACACCCAGGCAAGACCAGAGAAAGATGGCTCAGTGGGGCAGTCTGGAGAGTGGGAAGAGAGGCAGAGTGAGGGTAGATCCTTAAGACCTCAACCAGGAGGCGCTCCATTAGGGGCCATGGTGGCAAACTGGAGGTCAGAACAAGTAGCCTCAAGCCCAAGAGAGAAGCCTGAGAGGGAAGAAGGGACTCCTTTGTCATAGGGTCAGAGATCGGGGCCTGGGTCCCCCAAGAGCTAGGGCAGCACACCCAGTAACAGAGAAGGGCGCTGCCAGCGAACCTCTAATGACAGAAAAGATTAATAAGAATGTTCAGAAACATTCCAAAGGGTTGACCTGGGTCTCCATTGAAACGTAAATGAGGCCAGTCTTTGGGAACCCCTGCTGGATTTTTCTGAGATTCTTTAGCAACCTTGTAATTTTTCTCAATGTTTGTAATTTTCAAAACCCTGACCTTTTGATAACTAAAACTCCTTTGTCCTTTTTTAAATTTGTGTTTGTTTTGGAGGCAGCAGGGATGAGGAGAGGTTGAGGAAGCTGTGTCCTTCCTGCAGGGGCCTGTGGGAGGGCCTGGCCTCAATTTCAGGGACTGGCCAGGAAGAAAGAAACCAGGTGCAGCTGAAGGGCTGGGGATGGTGGCTGGCTGGGGACGCAGAGGGATGGAGGAGGTTGATCGAGTTCTTTGGTTACTTCTAGAACTTAACTCTCAGGCCCAAGAAGGATCTGTGTCACACATAATTTCATGTCCATGTCAGGGGGAAGCTAGTGCACATGCTTACCCTTTTATTACAAGTGCAGTTTAAGTTAGGAAGGAAAGACTGTAGGCTTTGCAAATTTCCTTTGTCAGAATTTGGGGATCAGAAGCACCTTACAGCTAAAATCACTGGAGGCCTACCATTGGAAATGGTGAACACTCGCTCCTGAGCTATCTGGTGGAAACTGCTCCGCCACAGAAGCTTTGGGTTGCTGTGCAGATAGGGCCTCGGGAGAACAAACTGTGAGGTTTAATTAGCATGAAGATTTTCTCCCCACATCTGGGGCTTCCTTTTTATTTTTAACAGGGGAAAATAGATAGTGAATGACAGCATGTTTTAGTTTTGTGAAGTCGACCACTAATTTAACTCAATTGCAATGAAAAATAAATAGCAGGTCTAAGAACACTTTTATTTTCTCTTCTCTGAAATGCTTCTTAATATTTTCCTGTGGTTAACATTGTACAGAAACCAGGACCTTTTCGTCAACAATGCAGATCTTGCAAACAATTTCAAACACAGCATAGAACCTTAAAGGCCTGTTGAGCCACCCGGAACCAACGTGAAGTTTAGGATCCATAGAAGGACTAAAGCTGTGTAAACACCATGGGGTTGACAGACAGATGAGCTAAAACGTGAGCTAGCAGAGAAGGAGTGGTATTTTTGCGTGTAGAACCTGAAAAATAACCTTGCCTGGTGGAAGTGTTTTCCGTGTTCTTTTCTTCCCTGCACAATCCCCTTTATTTCCTTTACTGCAATGACACTGTTACTGAATGCCATACATAGTCGAGGCTACTGAATACAGGGCCAGATGAAGGATAAATGGCAATGATAAATCTTAGACTAAGTACTTTAATTATTTCTTTCTTTATTATGTTTAAGTGTGGGGCTTGAACTCATGCCCCTGAGATCAAGACCTGAGCTGAGATCAAGAGTCGGATGCCTAGCCGACTGAGCCACCCAGGCCCCCAATCTTATGTTAAGTATTTTTAAAAAGCTATAATGAGATGCCAGCCACGTTTCCCATCCAGGAAGTTCACTGACAGACGCTAAGAGCAAGGTTACAGGATGTATATATTACGTTGCTGATATGCATATGTTGTGTTATAAATAAAAAAATCTATCACATCACATCACACCAGCAAGTTCCAAGTTTAAAGTAACTCACGGCGCCATGGAGACTGTGTGGAGAGGCTGTTGGGCTGGGAGGAAATGACCCTCCAACCAGAGAAAATGGGAGAGAGCAGGGGCAGGGAGGTGAGCGACTGAACTTGAGACTGGATGGGGGAGGGGAAGCCCCAAAAGGGAGCACCAAGCCCTGAGCTCAGGTTTGTGTCATTTATGAAGGGAGCTGACAGCTCAGTCATGGGACCAAGATTTTTGCCTTGGGAAATCTGATGTAAAAATCAGTGATTTGGGTTTTTTGCTGTGGTCTGTATAGCATTACCCTTACTTAGTGTACAGTTGTATATACAGGTTATAGTAAGTGAGTTTTGTAAAAATAGCTATCGAGAGGAAAACTCTTATCAAGCCCTTGTCAGGGATTCAATTATCCTTCAGGCTGAATTCCCCCCCTTCCCACCCGCCCCAGTATCCAGTGATAACACTTTGCCCTTTTGGTAACATATGAGGCAAATGTAAATTTTGTTTAACATCAGTATTATAAAGCGGTAAGTGATTCACTGAAGCTGGACACATGATTATAAAAGTGTTTATTTAAACAATTCCTTTTTCTTTTCAGCTACCTTGATTTAGTTGTGGGTCCCAGCTTTCATCTTGAAATGATCCTCTGAAAGCTGCTTTGATAACCTGAAAACCACAGAGAGAAAGTTTTTGCTCTCTGGGTCAACTTTTCAGAGGTTGTATGCTGGCTGGGTGTGGTGACAGATCCGGAGGCAATGGAAATCAGTCTCAGGGAGCTAGCCTTGTGGAAGTGGAGACTTCTGGGGGTTCACTTGGAGTGATCAAGTTCACTTCAGGGAAGGCCCTAGGAAGACAGGGCTGTCACCGTCTCTCTAGTTGCTTCATGTGTGACCTGATGAAACTGACTTGCAGAAGCCACTTGCGAGTGTATGTACATTTGTCTCCTCCCACCCTGCTCTCAGACCTTAAGTTCCTCAAAACATGAGCTATTTTTTTCCCATGGCATCTGATTTAAAAAGGGGGGTGCTCATTGCTTTGCTTACGGAATGTCTGCTGAGAGGCGGGTGGAGCAGACACCCTACTTGTTCACTTGCCTGTGGTTGTTGGCTGTGGCCGCCCATACAGGGATTGGAGAAGGCCCTTGAACTGGCCTCGTGCAGCCCAACAGGTGCTGGGCCATCACATTTTTAAACCTGGGGTCAGCGCGCAACTGTCGGTGTCAGAACACAACAACGATGGGCTCCTGGGGTCCTGCGAGCTCCTGCGAGTCTGGGGGTCAGCGCCTGTCCATCTAGTCCTGGACCCTCCAGGCCTCCTGCTAACTGCCCATTCAGTTGTTGACAGGGCAGGAAAGGGAAGGAGGCAACCTCCTTCTCCACGTTCGCCCTGCTGCTACAGAGCTCTCGCGACTGTCCGGCAGCTGGAGGCTGGGTTTTGAAGAGCTCCGAGGACCCGGGCCAGCTTTACATCTACGGTTTCTGCTGCTGACAACACAGCCGGCCTGCGATCGAGGCGCCTTTCCATCAGGTTCTTGGTCCTTCTACTTCCTGGTGTCAGCGGTCCTGGGAACAGGAAATGCTTTGTGCAATAGGAAGCAACAGGAAACTGATGACTAAGTACTTTCGAGTTTTGTGGATACAATTTCAATGTAAATAGAGTTATTTACACACTTTCCAAAAACACATGTGCATCGATAAATAGGAGCTATCCGGAGACCTCACTCTTTTCCAGTTTCTGCTTGCTGAAAGTTTACTGTGTGTCAGGGAGTTTGCTGGGCACTTCATGGTCACTTCCTCACATGATCCCGACACCATCCTTAGGTTGCATTATTCCATTTTACAGGTGAGAAGAGAGGCGCGTAATTCATTTAAGTGGCTTCTGGTAAGGGGCAGGGCCGAGATATGAACCCAGGACGTCTGTGGTTGCTGCTCTGGACCCCTGTGCTCAGAGGGTCCAGCAAACTCTCCAGGGTGAATGTTTTAGGGCTTCGTTTCCTTGCTTGGGGGTTTAAAGACAATTCGTCTATGTCACATGTGAGAAAAGCAAGAAAAGCATTTCTATGGCTTGGCAGGTAGTTATGTAGTGGGGCTAAGGTGCTATTATTTCATATTTCTGCCGTGTGGAAGGAAGTACTCATTAGACATCAAGTGTCTGAGCCTAGAAAGGCCTCTTTCCCCCACCAGGTCAGGGCTCAGCAGCCCTGACACCAAGGAGGCCTGGCCACTCCCTTTCCCAGGCGGAGTGACAGGGTCTGGTTGGGGCCCTTTGATTAAGTGAAAGCTGCCTTCCTGAAATCAGGCGCCTGCCCAGGTGAAATGTTGGAGCCCGGTCAGCTGAAGGCCTGGAGAAAGTCAAGGCTGGCTCTGGGTCCCCAGAGGTCAAGGAACCTGGTGCAGAGACGCGCCTGCCTCCTCTGCCCACCAGTGGCCAGGCAGCCCAAGAGGAAGCTGGGACTGGAGGGGAGTAGGGTTATTGCTGGCATGTCAGCTGACGGGACAGTTTACAAGACCGTCTTTGAACTCTGCGGACGCAAGTCTTTTTCTTTTTCCTCATTTCACGATTGAACAGTTTAGTGTTCTTGGTTTCCTCCTCATACCCCTTCTGTTCCCTTATTAGCTTTACCTGGACAGAGAAACGCTACTGGCCCGGGGGGGAGGCCCCCCCCCACCATCTGTCACAGTTTCAGCGGGCACTTTCCCATTACTTAACTCCAGGCTCACACTATAAATACAGGGCACCCATTTTAGAACTGTTAAACAAACGTGTGACTCACTTCACTATGCGGTATTTTATTTCCATCTGAAAAACCATCCTTACTACCGACGGGTATTGACGAGGACAGTATCACCCATGCCCGTCAACCAGGCTGGTGGCCCTTGAAGGTCTACAAAATGTAACGGTAACACATTTTTACAGATGGGCTCGGACAGAATAATTAGGAAATAGTAAATGCTGGTATCATCAGTATTACTTGCAGAGTTCAGCAGAGGAATGTGAATGGCTGCCCAGGACAGAGGGGAGAGCAGAACAGAGGTACTTCCTATGGTGTGAAATATAAAGCGTTTTCCATAAGGAGAGAGATTAATCATTTTTCAGCTCTGGCAACAACCTGTTTATTAAAACATTATTCGGCGGAAAATAGAAAGTACAGCTGAAAACTTTGGTATTTCATTGTAACTGGCTAAATAGGATTTTCATAAATTTTCTTTCTAAACTTTGATATATGCTCAAAGAGTCTGTATATGTATATATATTTCAACAAAAAAATATTTACTTTAGTTGCAATCAATAAAAACTAGTAAAACTCAGATTTAACGGACATGAAGATAGGAAATAAGCAATTTTCTAAATATACAAGCAAGCTGATACAAATGTAAGTATCATTCAGAATGTTTCCATTGGTAGGGCAGGAGTGCAGGTGACCCAAGTGGCGGTCAGTCCCACTGGGAGCAGGGCAACAGGCATCACTCCTTCAGTTGCTGGGTCGGAGGGATTCCCAGGGCTTCTGCAGGAAGGGCAGGGCAGTGTAGCTAAGAGAAGTAATTGTGCCCTGAGTGGTGTGGAAATAGTTCAAAATTTAAAATCTGAGAAAGTTTACTGGTGTGTACTGATCGAATATCAGTGCTGTGAATAACTGCTTCTAATCTTAAATAAAGTGAAAGTGATTCTGATAAAGCCTCTTTTATATTAAAACAGGAGGTACTTGTTTTCTGACCTATTAAAGATTCCAGAGACTATGGATGCTCTGGCCCCTGTTGCCCCAAATGGTATGTTTCTTGCAGGGTGAGAGGTATCTCACACTCCAAAGTGCTTTTTAGGAATCATGAAATCACACTGCAAAAACTGTTCACACAGTAACAGAAACTGAGGCCCCTCCTTCCCCTTCTGTTTTCCCGATGTCACTGAAGGCAAGGATTTTCAGATGCTACTATTTACTCAGGTAAGTATTCTGGGCTGGGAGCAGCTTACACAGCTGCCTGCCCTCCCTAGAGACCAAGCAGGTCTATGTTTTTCTTTCTTTTTCTCTTTTATTCAAACAAGTAACTATTGAAAGGAGACTACTTGTAAAGCATCTAAAGAGCAGAAAGAGGAACAGGCCTGGAATCTACTCTCCAGGAATTATTATGCCCTTGGAGTGGTTAAGTTTCTCCACCAGGAACTCTAGAGGCGATTTTGTAGGGCTCAACATTTTCAGCTGCAACATGTTAAAGAAAAAAAAAAAAAGAAAGAAAGAAAGAAAGAAAGCCTATTTGGTTTTAACCCTTTGTTAATTATAAAAATGTAGGAATTTCAGTTAAATGTATTATATTGTCTAAGGAACACCAATATCCAAAAATATGACTTTTATTTCAGTAAGGAGAGCAAAAATGACACCTAAGAATTTTAAATAGATTTCTTATCGCCATTACATGAACCACCCATCTGTGCACCGTGTTATCCTAGGCACAGAAATTAAATTACAACAAAATCAGTTTGCTGATGTGGATGAGAACATCTTATTCAGAATCACAGAATTTTAGAACTTCAAAGCCTCCGAGATCACTCAGTTCACATGTCAGAGAGACTGAATTACTTACTTTGTGTTGCACAGCTCATTAGGATAGAACTAATAAGGCCTTTTTATACCCAACACAGCAATCTTTTCTCTATAGGACATCAGCAGTATTTCAATGAGATGTAAGAGCTTAACGTCTGAAAAGATTCAACATCAGCACTGAAAGAAGACGGACTCAGAGAGGACAGTATTTTAGTCATTACAAGACATAGCTCTTGGGGCACCCAAATTTAACTGACGGAAGGGCCAGAAGTGTGCCGTGAATCACTCAGAACTTAGGAGGTTTGCTTTGAATCGGGTTCCCAGCATTTACCAACCGTGTCACAAGAGTCACATCACTTGGTTAACTCTCTCAGCCTCAGCTTCTTCACTATAAAGGGTGGGGGGTAATAATTAACTCAGAGCTGCCAGGTACTCGATGAGATCATAACTGAAGTGCCTAACAGTTTGTAGGGACTCTACAAATCTCAGTCCTCTTTTTGTCTCCCTGGTCTCACGAAAAACTGTTCAGAAAGTACAAATATGTAGTAATTACAGGAAAAATGCAACATTTTAGGCTGTAAGTTAAATTTTAGTAAAGGATAATGGCATTTGACTAAATGTCTGGGACATGAGCAGGCACTTCCTTTGCTCATAAAAAATGTTTACTCACATTAGTTATTTAAAACGAACACAGAGAGGGGCACCTGGCTGGCTCAGTGGGTAGAGCATGTGACTCTTGATCTTGGGCTCATATGGTTGAGCCCCAAGTTGGGGATAGAGTTTACTTAAAAAAATAAATAAAGGGGGCATTTAAAAAACAAAAATAAAACAGAACCCCTAGTGCATAGATTATGAATCACACTGTATCTGTTTAATATGTTAAAAAAGTCTAATTACAGGTTCATCCTGAATGAGCCAGATCTTGAAGGAAAAAGACAACAAATCAACAAGTCCAGGGGAACACTATGGAAGTTGTTCTGCAATCTTAAACCCATGAATCAATCTGAAAGTTGATCAGAACAAAATGCATTTTTAATTCACTCCCATATTCCTATAATTAACAGATGGTTATTTTTCAGTTTAAGTTTCTGTTTAAGTGTGGAATGAAGATGGGATTACCTGGCACAAGCCTGCATCCTGGCTGAGAACATTTTTCCCTCTAAAGTTTCATTTAGGGTCAAATGAATAGAAACTCTACACCATCAGTTCACATTTAACTGCTGTGCAGTGGTTTAAGCTAAATGTATTACATCTGCAACTATCATGTTAGTGGTTTTAAAAGGCAGAACAATTAACAGAGCAGCTGTGAAGAGCAATGCCTTCCATTTTACAAATGGTGCATCTACACTAAGAGATATATAAATATGCCTCACTGAAAGGAATCCACGCTACTGTTTGATTGATTCATTTCCTTGTATTAAAAAAATTCCCGAGGCTCTTCTTCACGAACACTTTAGCTTGACATTTGAGGCTAACCAAAAACTGGCATCTACTACTCTTTCTGGAACCTCCTACTCTGCAGCCTGACCCTTTCCAAGTTCTTGTCAGTATCCCCCATCTCCCAGGCTGCGTTGCTTAGGCTTCCAGGCCCCAAGTGGTAGTGCTCATTTCCATTCCTGCGGCATTTTGTCTTCAGCACTTGCTTTTATTAGTTAACTTTTCATATGTATGTGATCCTAACTCCCAGCTTAGCCTTAGGGTTAGTAACAGGTATTTAGATATACTAGGTACCCGAAATATTTGTTGATTAAGATATTCACACTTAAAATGTGTCATTTTCAACTTTCCAAATAATTGCTGATAAGACTTCTAACAATTGAACAGGACACTTGAGAAATCTAAGATAATAAACAAACATAATTAAGACAATAAACAAAAGGTTATAGGAAAGCCTCATTCCATTGTAGGAAGATTTAAGAATTAAAGATTGAAAACAAAACAAAAACAAAAACACAAACACATTTGGGACAAAAGGTCATTGAAGACTGGATTCTCAAGTCCGAAGAACATTTTAGTTCCTGATAGGACTCCAAGGTGATGGAAGAAAGAAATGTTTGGAATATTCAAATTTTTCTATTTTAAAAGTCAAGAATAGCAATAAGCAAATAAAGCCAATCAAATTTTAGAGAATAGAAAATATACTTCCACTCAAGTTTAATTACTGATGTTAGATGTGGAAACATTTTTAGTGTCAACATATTAGATGACATAGTTTTTCACAGTGAAAAAGCTATTATAAAGATCTTCAAGATGAAGCTCGCCCATGTGTACATTGTAACTTGTGAACATTGTAAAGATATTTTTGTAATCATGTGATTAAAGTCTTTCCATAACAACTTTTAGATTTTTAAGCTTCTTGAAGGCAAGTGATGTATCCCAACAATTTTTGTATTCTTCATGCACTTGTTATATGTTAGGTAATTAATGGGGTAAGACGGTACTTAAAAGGTCTGAGGCAGGAGTGTCAGAGAGAAAAGGGATATGGTGGGTAGCACAGTTGTCTCCAGAGGCATCTCCCTGCACAGACCCGGTTCTGCCTGTACGGGACCAACCACTTACTACTCTGTAGCATCAACCATCTCTCCTCTGAAGTCTGGCTATTCACATCTAAAATGTTTGCTTTAAGGATTAAAAGAATATAGGTAAGGGGTTTGCACAGTTCCTGGTGCAAACTACTACTTAATACTTTTTTGAATATACATTTTTGAGTGCCTACGTGTACTATGCTGTTCCAGGTGTTGGGAATTCCACACAGAACAAAATAAAGCCCTTGCTCTCATGGAGTTTACATTGTAGGGGGAGGTGAGAGGCAAATTTACCCATAGAACATGTCAGGTAGAAATAAATGCTATGAAAAGAATTACAAGGGGGGGGTAAGCAGATAGAATACAGAGGGAGTGTGTGTATGTGTACTTGCATGTGTTATCTCATACAAGTGTGGTAAGGGGAACCTTCTCTGGTAAGACCTGAGAAAGCGTGGGAGGCAGGCTTATAGATGTGTGAGGAATGCTCTGCAAAGAGAGGAGACACCAGCTGCAAAATCCTGGAGAAGAAAGCATGCTTGGCCTGTTTAAGGATGGGAAGGGATTCCAGGGGGAGAGCTCAGTGTGCTAGGGGAAGAGAAGAAAGAAGGTCAGTGAGACAGCAGGGTCCAGAGCATGTGGGGTCTTGAAGGCCTCGATCAGGTCTTTGGGTTTTTCAACTGAGAGGGGAAACATGGAAGAACTGTGAGCAGAGAAGTGATCTATGTATACTTGAAAAGGCAATACATAATAGCTATTATAAATGCTGTAACCACATGAGATTTAATACATGGGACATGAATATTGATTATTGTTCTTTAACTCTGATCTGGTTTACCTAGAAGAACCAGGTGAGCCATATGAAATTGCAATTTCTATCCATCAACAATGGTGGAACATCATCAAAAGTTTCAACCTGACTTATTGGATAGGGTTAGTAAAAGGGTGAAGAACATAGGATAAAATATAAGTGGAACTGAATCCCAGATCCAGGACTCATGAGCTATAGGCTTGGAGAAGTTACTTAACCTCCTTCTCCCTGTGTTTTCCCCTTACACAAAAGAGGGATAATAGCATACCTAAATTACAAGGTTGCCTTGAAAATTAAGTGAGATATACATGTAAAGGATTTAGCACAGGGCCTGGGAGCTTAAGAAATAAGGAAACTGATTAAGAAGGGGAATTAAATCTTTTATGCTATCAAATTACATGAATAGCTTAGTACCCTCTAAAATACCTATCATTTTGCTACATACTGAAGCAGCATACATTAGTTTTTAAAGAGGCAACAGGTTTTTTTTTTAATGAAATTACTGTTTCTTGCATTTACAAAATTTATCCTTTAAGTTGATAATTGAGTAGGCAAATATTCTATGGCTCTGTTAACAGCAATGGAAGTAGGAGAACTTCTTAAAATATTTTAGAGTTAATTGTTTTCAACTTTGTCTGCAGGGCAATTCCATTTCCTCTAGCAAAGTAGCTTAATTTTAGAAACAATGTTCCTTAAATGAACAGAAGCTACTAGCTACTCAAAGAGTATTTGTTTGAAATTCAGCTAGTTTCAATACAACTCAAACTTACGTGTTCCTCAGAATTAGTATGAAGCAAAATTTTACCAAAACACCCCATGTAAGTTCTTCCCAGTTAAAACACAGTAGACATGATTAACAGATTTCAGCCACTTGTAGCTCTCACCATGGTCAGTTTGACGTTAAATTTCGTCTACATTAATTGAACGTAACAGGCTTGCAGAAAAATGCAGATGCAGATTTTGCGACTGACAACATTCTATAAACCAGTGGGCCACACTGCTGCAGTTCAGAAGTCTTTCCCAAACAAACCTAAATATTTGAAATCCATCATACCGCATGGAAAACCCTCCTGCCCAATGTATCATTATTTTTACAAGTTGGCAAATGTAAACGTTGACTTCCACCTTTCGAACTCGGTACATGATCTCATTTGATTTATTGCGGCTGCATTTCATAACTGGATGCTGATGCCATCACGGAGCGCAACATCGCCCACACCGTTCACGTCCCCCTCCTTATTTCGTACAGCGCGGTGCTCGCTCCTAACTGCAGCTGGCTCTTGTAATAACGGGTACTGCACCAAGGCAGACCCTGTCCCTAGAGGCGCGCCCTGCCACTGGGACAGGTACTGCATAGGTAGTGGCGACGCCGTCGGGGCGACGAGGGGCGCCCACGCGGGACCCACCGCGCGTCAGGCTCCTTCCCGCAGCGTGGCTCTCGAAGTCAGAGACCGCGGGGACGCGGGGGGGGGGGGTGTCGTCGTGCGGGGCCACCAACGACACAGCAGCAATCAGAGCCCACCGGGAACGCGTCCTGCGGAAGAGAACCCGACACCAGGGAGCGAGGATTCCGCAGCTTCTGGCCCCCATCCCGCCACTTAGGGGTCCGACGGCCAGATCGTCCCACCCCCTCCCCCCACGGCGCGCCCCTGCGCCAGCCCCCGCCCAGGCCCCGGCCCGCCCCACGCAGGCGCGCGGCAGGCCCTGCCCCTCCCCCTTCGCTCGCGGGGCCCTGGCAGGGGCGGAGCGACCCTCGGAAGGGGCGTGGCCGCCGGACTCGACACGCGCACGCGCTGTCGGACCTTAAGGCTACGTGTCGGGCCACGTGACGCCTACCCCGAAAGTCCCCCGTGAAGCAACAGGACGTTAAAAAAAAAATTCTTTTCTGGGGGGGGTGGTGAGAACGGGCGAGAGGTTTTTTTTTAAAAAAAAACTATAGTAACGGAGGAGAGAATGGGGCCGTGCGGTGGCGAGCGCAGCCCTGGCGCGTCCCGCTGGCAATCCCTCTCACCCAACGCCACAGCCCGACCGCGCCCGCCAGACGAGCCGGCCCGCCGGCGGGGAGCGCGAAGCGGCGCGGCCCTCGCCCCCACCCCAGTCGAAAGCACCGCCACCCGGCGCCCTCCCCCGTCCGTCGGCCCCGCACCGGTCCCTCCCTCCGCTCTCGCCCGCCTCGGCGGAGACCCCAGCCCCGCGCCCAGGCCGGGCTCGCCGGGCGCCGCCTCCATCACGCTGCCCGCCGCCGGCCCTTCAGGCCGCCCACCTCGCCGGAGGGAGACGACGCGGCGGCGGCGGCGGCGGCGGCGGCGGCCGGGCCGGGGGCTGCGGGGGGCGGCGGCGGGAGGAGGAGCGCGCCGGCCGGGCCCCGCTAACGGCCGCCCTGCGCGGCCCCGCCCGGCGCCCGCCCCCGGCCCTCCCCGCGCCGCCGCCCCTCCCCCCGCGCCGCCGCCGCCGCCGCTGGCAGCGCCGCCTGAACTGAGGCGAACTCCGCCGCCAAGTGAGTGAGGAGGAGGAGGAGGAGGAGGAGGCGAGGAGGAGGAGGAGGAAGAGGAGGAGCGGAGTCAGAGCGCGGCGGCAGCGGCAGAGGCGGCCGCGGCGGGGACCAGCCCAGAGAGACCCCGAGCCCGCGGCAGAAGCGGCGGCGGCGGCTGAGCGGGCGCGACCAGCCGAGCGAGCGGCGGCGGCCCGGCTCCTCCTCGTCCGGCGCCGAGCGGCCCGCGCCCGCACTCGGCCCGCGGAGACCCGCCTCCCGCCCGCCGGCCTCGTGAGGGACGCGCCGAGCCGGCGGCCGAGGAGCGGCGGCGGGCCGGGAGCGCGTCGGGCCGCGGGCGGAAAGTGCCTGCGGGGGCGGGGAGAGCGCGGCGAGCGCGCGGTCCGGCCGCCCCGGCGCCCGGCGCGGGAGCGGAGCGGAGCGGGACGCCGAGTCCCGAGCGGCCGGCGGCCGGGGCTCCCCGCCCCTCCCTCCTCTCCGGCGGCGGCGGCGGCGGCGGCGGCGGCGGCGGCGGGCGGAGTGAGCTGCGGAGCCTGGAATATGGTCGGGGAAATGGAAACGAAGGAGAAGCCGAAGCCCACCCCAGATTACCTGATGCAGCTGATGAACGACAAGAAGCTCATGAGCAGCCTGCCCAACTTCTGCGGGATCTTCAACCACCTCGAGCGGCTGCTGGACGAAGGTGAGTCGCCTCGTCGGCTTCTCGCGGCCCGCGCCCGGGCGGCGGCCCCTCTCCCCGGGACCCGACGCCCGCCGGCGTCTTGGGAGGGCGGGAAGGTCGCGGCCGGCGGGGACCGTGCGCCCGGGGACGGAGAGGCCCGGGCGGGGCGCATGGAGGCGGCGCCGAGGCCGGGCTCGCGGGGCGCGGCGGCGGGCGGGCCGGGGCCGCGGGCGCGGGTGGGACCCGCCGGCGGGACGCCCCCCCCCCCCACCCCCGGGACCCCGTCCCCGAGACCCCGGGCCTCGCGCCGCCCGCGCCCAGCTCGCAGCGCGGGGGAAGGCTGCAGGGCGAGCCCTCTCGCGCCCCCGGCTTCCAGCCGCGCCTGCGAGCACCGCGACGGCCCCAGCTGCGCGGGCCTGCCCGGGAGGAGCCCGGCCTCGCCCGCCCCGCGCCCCACGGGCGCCTGAAGGACGCCGGCCCCCGGGCGCTCCCGGAGGGGGTCTCCCCCGGAGGACGCCGCTGGTTCCCAAAGTGGAGGACCCAGTGGGGCTTTTGCTTTTCTGGAGTTTGTGCAGCTTGGAGAGACTCGAGGGGAGTAGCGTGGGGCTGGATAATTTAAAGGAATTCCCTAGGAGACCGAAAGTAATGCTGATTTAGCCGAAGGCGAGGACAAAATGACAGCGGAAAGCACTTTTTGTCCTTTTGTTTGGGGAAGCGAGAACTGTTCGGGAGTTTAACTTCGCTTTGGGCGGGGGGGGGGGGTGTGAATACGAAATACCGCGAGGACAAATCTGAACGTAGTCCCGAGTTGGAGAGAACTTCGGCGGAGAGCGTTCTCCCGAGGACGCCGCTGCCCGACGTGGTAGGACAGGAAGTCAAGACTTGGAAAGGGCGAAAATAAAAGCGAGTAAAAAGTTTGCAGAAAAGCTTTGCTGGTGGAGAACTGAGGGTTGCGAAGAATGACAAGAAGATTAATTTTGGCCAACTCTGGAATTTAACAAGTTCTTGTAGCAGCGCACTGGACTATTAAATTCTAGTGGCTGTGCATTTCTGTGAACGCCTAGAGAGGACAAAAACGACCAACGAGAAAGTCTTACTTTGAAAATCGAGTAGCCAGGAGTTATTTTTCTCTTAGAGGCAATACCGGAGGACTGTTAAAAGGAAGCCGAAAACTGTGTCTTACAGAATTGACAGTGGATTTTAGATTTTTCACAGGAATTTCGAGATCTTTACTATAGAACTGGGGAAAAAGAATCTGAAGCTTAGAGAGTTGGAATGTCACTGAAGAACAAAAGACCGGAAATGTCTCCGTGATTAAAGATGGTTAAAGAAGAATTCCAGGAGCTTTTGTTGTCAAAAAAGTCATAGGAACGACTTTAAAAGTATGAAACTGTTAGGTATTACTGCGTCCTCGCTTTTGCTTACATTTGTTAAACATAACAGCAATAAGGGTTTATTGGAATGGGCTTTTTCCACTGTTGAAACAGCAAATCTCTTAATTTCATATTGCTCCAGAAAAAAACTTGAGCTATCCCTTTAAGGGGTTCTGCTTTTGCTATTTTTGTTGGCATTTGAAAGATTGTGGAGGCAGAAAACTTTCTGGAATGTCAAAAAAAAAAAAATTGCTGGAACTCTTAAATTGAGTATTTCCAAATGTGAGCGCTAAGGGGCGCCAGTTATTTTTTTTTTTTTTAACACGAGAAATGTTTGGAGCAAAATGTGTAACATACTTAGTAAGCTGATCTGTATTAAATTTAGTTGAAATTTAAATCACAGTAAGTCATTTTATGTGTCATTTCGTGGACTTACTGTATTTATACTAGAAAACATATTTACGAACAGTGAGCACATTCTTTAACATTATGGGAACAATTTTATTACATTTCGAAAATAATATGCTTTTTCTGCCTTGGTGTATTTTGGTAAAATTAAAAATTTTAGTAGTATTTATAAAAATTTCTTTTAAGGTTATTTTTCTTAAGTACAGTTGTTTAGAAGGAATCCTTCGTAGACATTGAAATGAAAACGTGTTCTCACAATATTTAGGGTTAAATAAAGTTGCATTCTTTGAATTAAAATGTTTAATCAAATGACAGGAGGTTATAAAAAAATTGGAAGTATTTTCACTTTGTGTATCCTATTTAAAAACATACATAATTTGAGTTTCTCTGATTAGTTGTGAAAGGCTTCTCGCTTTACTTTTATGTTGATCTAAAAATCCTCTGGTAATTTGGAGTTCTCTGTTAAAAAGTTTCTAATGTTGGCTTCAATAATTTGTAATCTTCCAAATCTAGAATTCCACTTAGGTCATTATCTCTAACAGGTTTTTTGTTCATTTCTCTGTAGTTGGAGATCGCAACTGTTTGCGTTTTAAAAAACTTGGAGACCACTAGCTGAGGATGATACATTCTAAATAATTTTTTTTTCTTTTAACGTGGTTTACTCGATCCCTTATCTTGGTCTATCTTCAGTTTTAGCCTTTTCAACTTCCCGGCCTAAGTAAAGATTGCTTCTGTGTGGTAGCTGGGATGTTTAAAATGGACAGCATAATGACTAGGAAGTTTGATTGTTTTTTTTTATCAGACCAGTACAAACATGCAGGAAAAGGGGCTATTCCTTAGTGTGGAATAAGCTGCTTCCTCTAATTGTTAGCCTTATTATAAACTTAATTTGACTTAAGAAAAATACAGTTTTTGAAATGCATCACGTTTTTTTGGGCCAGATGATTTAATTCTGAAAATTTGGCAACTTGCTTTGCCCCTCTGTGGCCTGTCACTGTCCAAAACAAATTAATCATGATTTCTGTTTGTGGTTAGGAATTACATTTTCCTTTTCCATGTGATTGGCGGAAAAATTTTTTCAATTTAGATAGAGCTGTAAATTTTATGCTGATGACTAATTTAGTCAAGTTAAGGTACTGGACTTAACAGTAGATGTATTTCCTGATAATTAGAAATTCTGAATGATTATTTAGGAATTCTATTAAATTTTTTTTAAAGTAAATTTCAAAAAATTTGCTTGTCAGTCTGAGAACTTTTATTTGGCTAGTTACAAATTTGGGATTTACGTGTGCTAGATTTTCTTAGTTGATTAAAGCTTGAATGCTTTAGATTGAGCATTTTAATTCCATGCCAAGTTAATCTTTAGCTTATATTTTGACTTCGGACATTCTTTTTGGTTTTTGGATTTATTTTTTTTGTCTGGAGAGGGGAGTAGGTAGGAATTGCCAGACGATTCTCTAAGTGTCTTCACAGTTCTTTTAAGTTGTGAGTGCTTTCTAGGTTGGACCACTCACATAAAGGACGTAATTTCAGTTGTTTCCAATACTTAAGAATCTTTCGTTGAAGATAGAGATGATTACACATAAAACCGAGGTTTTAAAAGTCTTAAACTGCTCTCTGGAGAGAGGTTTCCAAACTGAATCCTGGGTCCATCCATGGGAAAGAGTAGTTACTACAAGTTTTTTATTTAAAAAAAAAACAAACAACTTTCTTTGTCATGAAAAAGAAACTCAGGCAACAACAGTACTTGAATGCAAATTCTGTTTATTTTATAAAGTATTGCAATTAGAATTGAGAAGGCCACAAATGAAATCAGTTAGACTTAAAAATTTCAGATGGGGGAAAGGAAAGAACTAGGGATTTTAAAATCAGATTTGAGTTTTCATTTTTTAGGCATAGGGAGGTTAAAGATGATGGGAAAATTAAAAATGCATTGTATGGTTTATAAGTAAAGCTAGCCTAAATCTTTTGTGAGTACTTGAAAAATTAGTGTGTGGCTCAGAAAAAGTGAGCAAACATGTTAGATTGCATTCTGCATTCCTGATTTGAGAAACGCATTTTCATTTTCTCACGGTCTTTGGGGGGGATAATTAATTTTCTTTCTGACCTCAGTTTTCTTTCCCTCCCTTAAAAATGTGGGCAAAAAAATAATTTTAAATAAAAACTTGCTTTACTAGTTAAGATTTTTCCATGTTACTGTTTATTTCCATTTATTATGCATTCAGTATTGAAAATGTCTTATACCTTTGGTTTTCTTACACTTCAAAATTTTTTTGCAGAGGAGAAATCTTGTCTACAAATGCTTTGTTTCAAAAATTATATGGCTATTTGTATTGAGAGGACTTGCTGTATAAGTTCATTACAATTTTAGGTTTTTTTTTTTTCCTGGAGCCTTGTTGACAGTAATCAATCTCTGTAACAAACAGATTTTATTTACTTAAGTTGCGGTAATTAATCTTTTCTTTAGGAAGAAGGGTTTTGCCGTTGTACACTGGCCCTCTGACTTAATAGTGATGAGAGAAGGACAGGGTGTTTATAATCAGTTGTCCTTCCATTATTTTTCTCCTCACCCAGGAGGTGTCACCAGCTCTGTAAGGTAATAATGGAAATGATAACTTGTATCCTAGGTCATTTATTCAACATTCATTCTGTACTTTTGAAGCTTAAGTCTCCCTTAGGCAGAATATATATTCAAAATGCATGTACATTCAGTGAGGCAGAAGGTGATTCCTTTTTCTTACCTCTATTCAATTTACGTGTTTTGTAGTAAAAGCTGTACTCCCAAGGATATAATGTAATTGAATTAATAGAAGTAGGTCTCTTTGCTTAATTGCCTTTGCTAGTGTGTTTGGTATGAGCACCTTTTCTTAAATGGCTTTGAGAATATAAAGTGAATACAAGTTAATTTGTTTTTTTTAATGTTTTGTATACATTGTTTGTTATTATCCCCCCACTTGTCACTGTCCTGAAGCTGATTGCAAAGTGCATCAGCTTTTCATAAGAAAACATGGCTTTTTGTTTACTTTTTAAAGGGAAATAGATTCCTGTGACAAAAGACAAGTATGCTCCCTTCCTCCCCCAACACACACCCACACCCATACACCCTGCCTTTATTGGGCACCTTTTTTTTACATGCACCTTTTTTGAAGTCAATATATTTAGATATGTAAGCTTTTTGTTTGTTCTTTGACCTTTTTTGGCCCTTAAGAGAATTACACCAGTGTGATCATAGGGACAGCTTTTTTACTCTGACTGGAACATCTTTTAATTTACTTGGGAAATTTATTATAGTTAATACAATTTGGTTTATGATGGTGCAGTTATAAGTAAAACTTGTCTTTGTTGGAGATGGAAAATGCTATGCCTCTTTTGAGTTTTATTCGTTTGATAATCTAAGTGACAGAGTCCACTGAGCAACTTTCTGTCGTTGGTATGTCAACTATTATGAAAATATCCAAGGATCTATCTATGTTAGGGCCAAGGGATCAGGATAGTAAAGAAACCTATGCCAAGAAGTTAGAATTATATTATGTACCGACTTTTTATTTTTGTGATTGACAGGACTTCATTATTTTTTCTGATCCTTCTCTCTTTTTTTTTTTTTTTTTTTTGACATCAAGACAATATATTTTTCCCTTTATGGGAATGCTTTTTTTAGGGCATGTTTATACCCCTTTTAAAAATTGGCATTTCAGTTTTGGGGCCCAAAATACCTATGTTGTTTGATGTCCAAGTAAGATTTTTACGGCTTTTTTCATTTAGTAGAAAGCAAACGTGGCATTAAACTTTTTCTCATTGTGAATGCATTTTGTTTTGTTAGTGTGACTGTGTTATGAAAGTTGACTGTAAATATAATCCAGTGTGTGTTAGGTACTACTGTCTGTGTAGTTATCATCATACTTCATGTTGCAATACTCTCTCTTTTTGTCTGCCTATCCTTATTAGAACTAGTTCCTTGAAAGTGCCCATCTCATAGCCTGGCACACGTACACTATCAGATGTTTGTTGAATTAATAAATAGGTGGACATTGTTATCCTCTTGATTTCTATTTTCTCTGAAGTATGGGATTAGGCCAATTATAATTTGTGATAGTTTTGGGAAATTACAAAAAAAGGTACACGTACTTTTAAGTGATATTTTTTTAGAAATCTTACAATATCATTTGCAATGCCTGTTCTCAAGAAGCTTTTTATTTATTATTTATTTATTTGACACAGAGAGAGAGAGAGAGAGAGAGAGAGAGCGCGCGCAAGAGCAGGAACACAAGCAGGGGGAGTGGGAGAGGGGGAAGCAGGCTTTCCGCTGAGCAGGGAGCCTGATGCCAGGCTCCATCCCAGGACCCTGGGATCATGACCTGAGCTGAAGGCAGACGCTTAAGGAATGAGCCACCCAGGCGCTCCTCTCAAGAAGCTTTTATCTTCGTTTTGCTTTAGTACCTTTGGTGTGAATGAGAACTAGAAAGATAAAATTGCTTTACTTGGGCAGTAGTTTTCAGCCAGTCCTTGTACAAAGTATTATCAGTCCTTAAGCAGAGAGAAGCTGTCAGTGACCATCTCAGCTCTTAAAAGTTTTGGCACTTTCAAATTAGCTTAAAGAAACACCTGTTTAAAAAATTGCTATTTGTGTTACTGCCACATATGTTTATACTCAGCTTTCTTTTCAGCTAAAACCATTCATATAATCCTTATTTATCCTGAACACATCAAAGCAGCACTTAGGGACCTGGAATCTTTCCCATATACTTACTGTGTTCTACAGAGTACAAGACCTACATATCAGCTGAATGTTGACTTTTATAGGTAATTGACTAGAGAAAAGGTTTACCTACATAATCCCATAAATGCCAAAACTTTTTAAGAGCTGAGATGGGCAGTGACAGCTTCTCTCTGCTTATGGATTGGTAGACCTGAGAAAAGTTTTTAGCTAACTGAAACTTAACCCTCTTAAAAGCAGTGTGCTTTTCTGCTTTAGCCCTAACAATGTTTTAAAGTAAATCTGTCATGAATTTTTTAACAAATATATAGCTTGCAGAAGATAAGTGATTTATCCAGAATTCTTGTAATTAACAAGCAAATGATTGTACTTGGTGGTTTCATCATTTCTTCAGTTTCCTGAAGTAGCAACTCTAGTTTGAAATTCCAGAAATCCTATCAAGTCTAGCAAAATAAACAAAATTTTATGTTCATAATGTTGCCTTGTATATTGATTCTAACATACGTGTTTTATTAAACTAAATTTTGTGACTTGTGAAATGAATCTTTTGTAACATTTCTATCACATTATTTATGATAAAGCGTAATTTGTCAGTTTGGATGCTTTTCAAGGGTACTACTGAAGTGTCAGAAAAAAACATCAAAATGTAGTTAAATCCATAAAGCGGTCTCATGTTATATGGCCATGGTAATAAGGAAAGGGCTTGTGTGTGTACACACATGTAGGCACACATGTATGTAAAGGGAGACATGCAGTGAAGGTGAGCTGGCCTTGAATCCTTGAGAAGAGTGGGTGTTGGGGCTGGTGAATTTCTAGAACAAGGACGGTTTTTGAAGTAATGAAATACCTGCTTGGTCCCAGGATTGAAATGATTATGTATTAACAGTGAAAAAGGGTCTTATTAGCAGGTCCTAAGTAAACACCTTGCTTTTGGCTTTCATGCGGGACAAGTTGTTGTAAAGATTGGGCATGATCACCTGGTCAGTGAGATTATTGGGGAACTTTTGGCTTTTAATCTAACTTAAGAATTTAAAATTTATAGAAAAATTTAATAAAGATATGTAATACATGTATATATATTTATTAACATTTAAGAGTACTAGGAAAGTGCTGGTTTTAAAAAGCAAAGTTTTACAAAATTTTTCTTTGAAATCTTTCTTCATTAACTCTTATTGTCATAATTTATGGGGACTCAGAATGGTTTTACCAAGGGCATTTGAGGAGATGTATAGATGGAAAAAACTAGGAAAATGGAAAACATTTCTTGGATGCAGTTTAGTGTAGGGAAAACTAAAATAATATCAAAAGATCATGGAATTTCAGAACTGCAAGGGACCTGGGAATCAAGGGAAATCTTTCTCTTATAGGTGCAAAAACAACTGAGCTCTGGAGAGGTTGTGACTTGTCCACATCACAAGGCAAGGTAGTATCAGAGTTGGAGCTAGACCCTCAGTTCTATCTTCTTTTTGGTGAATGTGTCACTCTATAAGTGGAACTAGAGAAGAAAAACCCAGAATAGTTCCATGTGTTAAAAAGTTGGCTGTGTTGTCTTAGGTTGTGAACATGAAGAAGAAAAAAGTAAATGGGAGTAGTGTTAATTCTGTAATATGTGGGACTTGGGCAAATACTGGTCAAATTCTTGGAGCTAGAATTTTTTTTTGAAGGTAAAATTGAGATAGGCTAAAAGTGAGAAAGTAAAAGTGTTTGGAGGGTTTCATTCATTTACTTAAACTTTTTTTTTTTGGTAAAGATTTTATTTATTTGAGAGACAGAGCATAGAGGGAGAGGGAGAGTGAGAGGGAGAAGCAGGCTCCCCGCTGAGCGGAGAGCCCGATGCGGGACTCAATCCCAGGCCCCTGAGATCATGACCTGAGCCGAAGGCAGACACTTAACTGACTGAGCCACCCAGGCACCCTTACTTAAGCTTAATAACCATAGGATAGAGCCTTAACTCTTTAAGGGTACAAATCTAGTGTGTATTTTTAATATTGTTGGTATTATTATTACTGCAGTTACTATTTTTAATAACCGCTCAAGAGGAAACCTACCATTTCTGACCGGAAGATTTAATATAAAGGTTTACTATTGCTAGGTGATTCAAGGCAGGAATATACCCTTGGTTCACTTTTACATTAGCATAGGGTGGTTCACAGCATCGGTACCAACTCTGAAGAGTACCTGTCAGTAGGTGGATGATGATGAATTAAATGGAAATGGGAGCTGCACTAGGTAGTCACTGCATCCCATTTCTGATACCCATATTTGAAGCATCAACTGAGTCTTTCAAGTATATTTGAAAATAAGTATAAACCACAATCCCTTGCTTGCTGTGTTAGAGTAATTGTATCACTCTGAGAGAATTGTTACATGGTAGGTAAATTAATTTTTTAAGAAATAAAATTTCACACGAAAGCCAAATGTCAGGTATTTGGAAATTGACTGTTGCAGTGATGCTCCAATTGTTATGACAGGTATTCAGGTGTCAACTGTATAATAAGTGTGCATATGTATGCATGTATGAACGTGTGAGCCAGCATAAAGATAAAAATGAATTTGTGTTTCTGTCCATATACTAATGAGACCATGTTGCAAGTAGTAAGAATTCTTTGAGTAGTAGACCTGGGATCTAATCAAGAGTTTGCAGTTAACTAGTTTGGTGATCTTGGACAAGATATCTAATCTCTCTGAACCTGGGATTCTTCATATGTAAATGGAATTATCAACTGCCTGGCCAACTTCAAATTAAAATATTTGGAGGCTGGAGAGTATTATATGCAAAAGAACTTCTCAGACTGTAAGGTAGCATCATCTAATTTCTGTTGATACTTTTAGGTTTTTGATAGGATGGACAATGAGATATGCAAGGCAGCTTGTAGAGAATGAAAGAAGAAAAGAAAAAGGTAATTTATCCACATGAGTATCCACTAGTTGTTATGTTCATGAGAATCCCTCACTACTAGCATTCTGATAGTCTAGAAGGTCCTTTGAGCTGAGATATCTAATATTTTTTGAGAAGTAGAATCTGACTTGGTATTCATAGATGGTCGGTTTTATGAGGTGAATGGGAGGATGGAGGATGTTCCACGAGAAGAGAAAGTGCTGCAGTGTCAAAACAGTGGTGATGGGAGAGTGAAAGATTTTCAGAAAGTGTGTTTAAACTCAAGTTAGTTGGAATGGCAAATACGGAGGAGAGTTAATGAGCAGAGCCAGCAGCCTAGGTACGGGCTCTACCACGGTAGGCCTTGAATGCCAGGATGAACAGCATACATTTTATTCTGAGCTTTGTAAGGAACCAGTGGAAGGCTTGTATTATTTTGGGGTGTCATAATGAACTCTTTCAGGGAAAACTAATGAGTGTAGAATATATGGTTCTGAGGAAGTAGAAATTGGTTGCATTGTGAAGGGTTAATGTAAATGGTTAGGTAACTTTTAAATAGTTATATTTTCTCAAAATAGTTAATAAAAATATATTTTGAGCTTTATATATTTTAGGTTTAAACTCTTTAGAGTTTTTAAAAGTGCATCTTAACTAAAAATAAACATAGACAGAAATTATTTTTTCCTTACCCTTAAGTTCTTACATTAATCCTGAGGTATTGAGAACATGTGGGGCTCATTTGTAAAGCTGTCAGCTAAAATTTCGGTTACTTAGAATTAAGCTTATGTATAAATTAAAGAGAATTGAAGAAACTCGCTGGTTTAGGGGAACCTTAGAAATTCTTGAATCGGTTTGAGTTGGAGGAAATTTTGTCCAAACCTCACTCATCTAATATTGTTGAGTCTAGATGTGTTATCAAATACAAAGATTTTTGAGAATTTCATTATTTTCATCCTCCATCTTACTTTATTTTTATTTAATTGTATTTTTTATGTTGATTATTTTAGGTAAATTAGAGATATCTTGACATTCCATCTCTGTATTTATGTATCTCTTTAAACACTAACATCTTCCTATATATATAACAGCATCACACTGAATAAAATGGGTCAGTCCTACACTTCATGTAATAACCAGTCCATATTCAGATTTTTGTTGTTATCCCCAAAGTATTTTTTATAACTGTCTTGTCCAAACCAGAGTCTGACTCAGGACCCCTCTCATTGAATCTGGTTGTTAGGACTTTGTCTTTTTAATTTAGAACCATCTTTTTTATGGCACTGCTATAACTTCCTTATCATTGGAATTGTTCTTTTATGCCCTGTGTATCTAGTACTTGGGAAGTTAGGTTTAAAGGATTGAATAGGTTCAACTATACATCATAAGTGATGCTGTGCACTTGATTTGGCAACATGCTGGGGGCCTGCATCTGGTTTCCACCATTAGTGAAACAGACGAATATCTGGGTTAGCCTGGTCATAGAATGATTCTCCTGCCGTAGTTAGGTAAAGCTTTATTCCAGCAGCAGGGAATATATTATTATTCTGAAAATTGTTACTGTTGGAAAGCCAGATAGATGCTTATTCTTAATTAATTATTGGTTGGTTCTCGAAGTAAAACGTTGGTTCGCTAATTGCCTCAAATGGTGACCAGTGAAAAGGTTTTATTTCTAAGTAGTTGCAAAATCTCTACTACAAAGTTTTTCTCCTTAAGAACTTTTAATAGTGAGGAAGTTATGTTCCAGCAGATGGAGATATTAGTACACAAAAGACAGTGTTTAGTGATTAAAATTTGTTGAGAAATAACTCTCTTACAAGAATAGGAAATTTTTTCCTTTAAATTGTAAGAGGAGAGTTGCTCAGGACTATGAGAAGTAATAATTATTAAATTTAATATTTAGAAGTGTCATGTAAATCAGTTGTTTTAAGAGACCATATGTTAGATGTTGACTATAAAATGTGACGGGATTAGGACATTCCATTGAGTATAGTAATATTCTGGAATATAGTTTCTGCCTTTACAGCTTAGTTGTTTGAAGGTTTTTTGTTTGTTTTAGTGCAGGACTGAGTCAAGTCTGTTGAAAAGTATTCTACTTGTATGTTTTCTTTGCAGTTCTAAAGTCTTTAACCAGGCAGTTGATTTGTTTACTAATGTAAATCAGAAAAAAAAAAACCTGAGCCATAGTTTACTACTGTATGTTATATGAAGAGAAAGTTCTTTTGGGGCTTATAGTTTTATTACAGTAATAAAAAATTATCAGCAATAAAAAGGTAATCTTATCTCACTTTATGGCATTCTTTGTCAGTTTTTTTTAGTTAGGTAAATATTATATATTTTAAAATACAGCTTGCAATTGTTAAATAAGAAATACTGCTTATTTAAGTTCCTTCTTAGATATGATATGGAAGTGTGTGTTTTTGTTAATAACGCATTTAAATTATATTTTCCAAGTTGTTATTTCGAGCTTTTTTTTAATTGCTGTATCAGTTGTAAAATACTTTTCTTCCTTAATCAGTTGACATTGAACTCAGACATGAGAGAAGTGTTTGTATGTAGAAGACCAGGGAAGAGGGTATCAACTGTGATAAATACCTTTGTAGAACTGATAATAACTTGCATCTTACTTCTTTCTCCCCGGTGTTTTTTCTTTTTTGTTATTCATAAAATGTAGAGAATTGAAGATGCAAACATTTTCAGTTCACCTTTGACAGTAGTGTGGTTTGTGGTCTCTGAGCCCTGGGAAAGGTGGTGGTGAGGGCAGAGAGGTGTCCTAGCATATTGTCTTTGAACCTCAATGCCATGTATTATTTTTCAGGGAAAGTTTTTCCCTGTGGCCAATTTTGTGTATACATTTTAAAAATTGTTTCTTATAGTCAGAGTATATGAGAAGCATAGATTTCTTCACTCTAGTAATCATTGTAATATATGTTACAAGGAATTAAACACATAGATTTTGTTCTTATAGCAAGTATTCTTCATCTTATGGAAAAGAACTAAAATGTACCAATTCAAAAGTAAAAATTACCCAGAATTCAGTGATAATCACTCTTAACATCTTGGCAAATTCTTTTCTAGACTTTTTTCCCCCTTCTCGATTTATGGATAAAACACAATTGTGATCCTACTGTAGTGTCATCTGTTTGTGTTTAAGTAAATTACATCAGGAGCATGTTCCCCTGCCATTTCATACTCTTTGACAATATAGTTTTATGTTAACATAGTTCATCTTATAGAGGTATATTATAATTAACTTAAGTATTCGACCTATCACTTTGTTTTCAGTAAGCTTGTGTGATAATATCAAATGTTTTTAGAACCTGATTACTCACTGTTTAAAAAGCCTTAGGTTACTAAATATTGTAATGGCCCTGTGAATACCAAGCTCTCTTATTTTTGCAATGTAGTTAATTGGAAATCATTTTATACTGCATCCTGGTACAGTAGAAAGTGATTACTGTTATGTGACATTTAATTCTTGAGTAATGTCAGAGTTGCATATTTTGCTTATTTCTTAATGACCTGACATATTTATTTGAAATTTTTTATTCTATTCACACAAGTAAATTTGAGTGCATGTTATGTGTAACGTATGAGGTCTGCAACAGAGCTTCAAATTCATTCCTTACCTTCAGGTTGTCTGAGTAATAGGGTAGATAGTATAAAAAGAAAGTAATATAAGGGAATATAACCAAGAAAGGTTGAAAGCCTGGAGCTAAGATCATGTTAGGCTGGGGAGATATGGAATGTTTCAGGAAAAGAGGTAAAATTTCACCTGGCTCTTCCAGGATAGATAGGATTCAAGTGGAGAAACGGTAAGGGAGTAGCGGTAGTATTCTAAGAGGCAGGGAACACTCCTTGAACGTGAGGACATTCTGGGTAGGAGAAAGGAGGAGTAAATTATTCTAGATCTCTTCTGTAGAAAGCTTTAAATTCCTGGAAAAAGATTTCATCCTGTTGATAATGGGAGACCCATTTAAGGCTTTTCTTTTTACATCTTAGTTTTTTTCCCTTTTATCTGCCTCCATATTTCTGTTTAGTATGGATTCATTGATAGATTGCTCTGCTTATTGCATATTTTTAGACTTTCTGAACTTGCTCCCCACCTTACCCCACCCCAGTATTTTGCCTCTTAACTTCTATTTTTTAATTTTTTTTAACTTGTGCATGCTTAGTTTGGCTTTCTATTTTGTTTTACTCGTACATTTGGATATACTTAACGCACTCTTTTTATGATAGTTCTTTTCTCTGTGTGTCTTTTGGTGATTGTGTTGGGTTTAGGTGACTGGAGGAAGGAAGTTTATCTGGCATTAGTGAGTGTGTGATTTGTAGAACTGGTGAGTCCAAGCTCTAAACTATAGATGGCTAGCATATCTTGTCCTGTATGTATGGCATGGATTTTTGCCAGAGGCTTGCCCTTCATCTTTCTCTCCATTTGCTTTTGCTCTAATGGCTTGAAAGACCTAACAATCTTATATTGGATGGGAGAGATTGAAGATCTGCTAATTTAACTCTGAATTGAGGGAGGCTATAGGGGAAGTGTTTGCAAAGTGTGTTCCATGTAATACTGGCCTCCTGAGGTAGTCTGAGAATAAAAGTAGTCAAAGAAATGCTGCGTATTCTTTTGTGAATTCAACATGTGGCGACATGTTAAATATCCAGGAGCTGCTAAAGGAAGCTGACTTGGTTTAAATGAACATTTTCTGAAATTACTTGGTAAAGGAATGCCTTTTTTCTTTCTTTTCTTTTTGGAACTAGTGGTCTGAGGGTACATTATGGTAAATATTAGAGGATTATAAAGACTGTGGATCCGAGGGAGAAGAGGGTTTAAATAATAATTGTTTGGGAATCTTAATTTTTGGCTGAGAATACTGTCTCAAGTCAGATCAAAGTACTCTCTGAAAAAGATAGTTAAATTTCATTTAGTTTGGGATTATTTCAAATTCCATCTAAAAGGAAGCAAGAAAAAGCATCCTTTTTGACTTTATATAACAATCGCAGCAAATGGTTTCTATAGTGAATTTTGTTTAATTCAAAGTGTTATTTAAATAAAAATTTAGACTTGCTATTTTTAAATAATTTTCTAAATGAAAGAAAATTAACAATTCTGACAACTTAAATGTAAAATTTAAAAATACTTTAAAATAGATAATGCACGGAGAAATGTTGATTGTTTTAATGTATGCCTGGTTTAAGTCTAATATTTTTAAGTTGGGAACTAGTGAATTGTTAGGTCAAGAGGAGTTTTGAACAGAAAAATACTTATCTTTGTTAGATTGTTCAATAAACATTGAGATGCAGTGATATAGTAGTTTTGTAAGATCTGTAAGTCAGTAATTAGATGAGTTTTTTCTGTTAGATTTTAATCTGTAGGATATCAGGTCTCTTTTTGTTGTTACAGCAATTACTCATTCATACTATAAAATGAAGTTTTGATGACATTTATAATTAGCAGTCTTTAAAGAAGGGTAAGTGTAAGGGTGGATGGTAGAATAATAGCATTTCATCTGGAAGGCCCAACAGATTTTCATTAATTTCTAGTTCAAAAAAGAACCTGTAATTCAGAGATTTGAAGTTGGAATGGATCTCAGTGATCACAGATCACAGTTCCATCTTTTTGTTACATATGTAAGTGTAGTTCATTTACAGAGGGTATGAAGTTTTACAAATTAGAAACTGCTGGCTTCAGGAATGGTAGTTGCTTTGGCGCTTGTGACAGAAATATGTCTGTAAGTGGTATTATTAGCCAGTCAGAGAATATCTTTGGGCCTGATCCCCTCTATGGGGAATGATGTTATGACTGATAATTGGTGTATTGTGACTACCTTCTAAAGTGAGTAGTCTTAATTATTTTAAATTTTGTTTCAATACTTGAAATATCTACCTAGGGATTTTTTTTTTTTTTTTGAGAGAGGGAGAGGAGGGGAGAGAGAGAGAGAGAGCATCTTAAGCAGGCTCCATGCCCAGTGCAGAGCCTGACACAGGGCTCAATCTCACAACCCTGAGATCGTGACCTGAGCCAAAATCAAGAGTCAGACGCTTAACCAACCGAGCCTCCCGGGTGCCCCTCTACCCAGGGTGGTTTTTTTTAACTTTTCCTGTAAATAAGAATAAAATTAAGATAAAAAAAAGAAAAGAAAAAAAAATAATGCCTACAGTGATATTGTCATTAAACTGATGTTAAAGACAAAAGGCCCTCCTGGGTTCATTTTCCAGCCAGCGGACTCTGGGTCTAGATACAATTTAGTGTACATAGCAAAGGAACTTACACTGTCTGTATTTTATACAGTATTTTAAAGTCATTAGTTAGAGTAAGCTCTCTATTTTCCCCCTTGTAGATCTAGGTTATTTGCCCTAAAATAATGGGATAAAAGTCTCAGGTAAACTTAAGGGAAAATGAGAAAGCCACTTAGTGTCTTCTAAATACTCAGTTCAGATTCTCTGTCATTGCTAGACTTAGTATTTAGACTTGTATGTGGTGATGTCCTGTACAGGTTGTTTCATAGGCTAGTGTAAGCTTATCTAAATTTTGAAGGGTGATAAATTTAGGGGAGGTATCTGCAAAAAGCATTTTATGTTGTTGTTTCATGAATCCTGAATAAAAGAAAAATGAAAAGGGGAAGAGAGTAGAAGATAAGTGGATCCTGTAAGAGAATGACAGTAATTAGGAAGGGTGAAAGTAAGATCTGAGTTAGAAAATCCTAAGTTTGTTTTTAGGTTATAGAAAAATGTATTTATTTTACTGGGTAGTAAGGGACATTGAGAGTCTTATTTTTCACATTTCATTTTTATTCAAGGACTAACACCATTGATTTTCTTATTAAAATATACTAACATATATAAGATATGCCACGTGGTACTGCAGATGTGTGTCAAGTTGTTCAAATTTGAATATACAAAATTTTTAGTCACTTTATCTGTGGATGTTTAAAGCACTGGAGCAAGTAAGTAATAAGAGGAATCTCAAAGTGAAATCTTTGATTTTGTTAACCAGGAGTCTCTTTGATTGTTAATACTGTTATTTATTGAATAACAAGTACATATATCCTGAGTGTAAACTAGAAAAATGATATAAATGTGGGCAAAAAAAGGTATGTATCAAATTTTTAGAATGCTACCTATAAAGAGAAATATTTTGTTATGCACATATTCATATAACTAAACAACTGAAATGAAAGCTTCATGAAATAATATTTGTGTTTTGTCTCTGTTACAGTGTAATCTGTTTTCCCAATATCTATGTCATTTCTGTATTTTAAAAATTTATTTTAGAGAAAGCGTGTGCACATGTGCGCATGGTGGAGGGGCAGAGGGTGAGGAAGAGAGAGAATCTCAAGCTCAAGCAGACTCTTCGCTGAGTGGGGAGCCTGATGCGGGGCTCGATCTCACAATCCCGAAGTCATGACCTGAGCCACAGTCAAGGAGTTGGACGCTTAACTGACTGAGCCACCCATGTGTCGCCCCCCATTCTATGTCATTTAAAAAGTGTTGGTTGTGACTCATACTATAGAATTAATGGGTTATGACTTGTGTAGTTTTAGCAAAACTGATGTTGACTCCTGCTATAAACTTAGTTTTCAGCAAACTTTTTTTTTTTTAGCACTTTCTCTAGCACTTTTTCTAGCACTTTCCTGGGTGCTGTGGATACAAAAATTAATTAAGGCGTAGTCCAGTACTTAAGGAGCCATGTATGGAGAGAGAAATGAAATAAGAAACTGCAGTATAGTGCTTTAACTACTGTGGCAGAGGCAGACACAGGTTAAGATGGAAGGGATCACACCATTTTCTAGCAGGTAGATGGAAATTTCTTGGAGGTTCACATATTAAATAACCTGATAATTCCTTTGATTATAGGCTTCATTTAATGTGAAATTTAGTTCTCTCCCCCCCCCCCCCCGTAAATTCTAAAATGGATACTATCAAGTTCACTGGACTAAGAGATTTCTGAGTTTTTGGCATAAAAGCCAAGTTTGTAAAAGTAAATGTTAATTTTATAGATAATCTTGAAAAAAACCTAATCTTCTAAAGAGTAATATTGTGTTCTTAATTATGTCATGGTGACTAGCTTTAATGACTTTATTTGGGAAATACTGTTTTTTTTCCTGACTTTTACCTCCAAACCTTATATTGTGACTTACTGAGAAGGTAGAGTTAGGTAGAAGGGTTATATAAGTATAAACATTATCTATCTATATATCTTATAATTATTTTTGACCATTGGCTGTTTGCCCAGATAGTGAAAGTTAAGCTGCAAGGCAAATCATGAACTTTTAAAGAAGATGGATACTTAATTATCTAACACTTAAAAATTATTTTGTCATTTTATTGAAATTTGGAAATATTCCCTATGTTGACTTCTTGTGGTTGATTCATTCACAATAACACTGAATATAAAAATTACAAGATTGGTTGCATTTTATCCAAAAATTAGGTTCTGTGAGTTACAAAATTGTTAGTTTCTCCTGTGAGTGATGTAGGCTACTACATCAGGTTGAGGAAGCTAATGTCTGAGTGGATGTGGTGGTTGTCTTAGAATGTTTTTGCCGTTAGCAGTGAAAAATGTTTTTCTTACAGTTCTTGTGCAGCAGGCCGTGGAGTAAAGCACATTTTTATAATAAAGGTGATGAATTTAATCGCAAACTGGCAGCCAAATGGAAATTGCAGACCTTGATACTGGGAGAAAATTGCCTATAAAGCAACTCTTGAGGGAACAGGCTTTAAATTTATCCACCCATTTCGACATTGAGGAGAACATAGGAATCACAGGATATTTTGCTTGGCCTGCTTAGTTCAGATGAATGACACTTGAACATTCTATTTAAGAGCTAAAAGATGGTTGTTTTAAAGTTGCTTACGCTTTGTACGTTAAAGCCTTAACCATATAAATTTTTATATTTCATTAAATATCTAAAACATTGCTGACTTTATATTTCAGCACATGATTTGCCTAATGAATTGAAATCCATTTACTACATTTATGGTGATATGCTGTGTAATTTATGTTTCTGCCATTTGTATGATGAACTACAGTCTTAAAGGATGCAGAATACTCCGGGTTTATAGGTAACATTCAGTTGGTAGAATGTCATATAAACTATCAGTCTTAACTGGTTTATATTGTGTTTAAACAGTTTATATTATAAAACTTAAACACAATGGTAGAATTTCTATTATGGGAAATCTGGGCCTTGTCAGTTTTTACTCTAGGTGACTAATGCTTGTCATTTCTTAGAGTAACCTAACCCTTGATTCAACATACAGTATTCAGAGTGTTTAATCCTGAATTTTGGTATATTGTACCATGCATTTTGGAGTACACTTTCTTCCCATGGTACATACATTTGTTAACAGATATCTGTGTCCAAATTAAGAGAATTATGTGTGACTTTTGGAATGTGAGACCTATTCGAAGGTTGGTAAATATTTAAAATGAAAAATGCTAATGTAAAATATAAAAATAATATTTTTTAGTATACGTCCTGAAACTTGGGTTCTAAGGTAATGGAGGATTACTTCTAAGAGGTTATTAGATTTTACTTGGATACATAATCCTGGTTAATAAATTATATAACGTACCATGCTACCTAGAAAATTTAATAAGAGTATAGCTGTGGTAAGTCTGTTAAGTACAGAATAATAGAAATGTTTAATTTTGAAGTAAATGTGGGAATTTAATATTTGATGGTTGGAAAAAGCAAGAATAGAAGGAAGAAAAAAGTTGTACAGATTCTCTGTATTTAGGAAACAGTTTATTGAGGTTGTGCACATGAGACTGAATGTATGAAAACCTGCAAGAAATAGTATTACTTCTTGTTGAAAAAAGTTCCAGTTGTCATTAAAGTACTTTCATTTAAGTTACTTTAATTGCTAGACTGATTATGATACATCCATATGAGAAGTAAGCCTCCATGTGATGTTGAAGATAAATTAGAATGCTTAGCCATCTCTGACATTTACAAAGTTTAAAATAAATCAACACCTCTAGGGGTGCCTGGGTGGCTCAGTTGGTTAAGCGCCTGACTCTTGATTTCCGTTAGGTCATGATCTCAGGGTCCTGAGATTGAGCCCTGCTTGGGGCTCCGCACTCAGCCCAGAGTCTGCTTGTCCCTCTGGCCCTGCTCCTCTCCCTGCTCGTGCTCTGTTTCTCCCTCAAATAAATAAATACTTAAATCTTGGGCACCTGGGTGGCTCAGTCGTTAAGCATCTGCCTTTGGCTCGGGTCATGGTCCCAGGGTCCTGGGATCAAGTCCCACATCGGACTCCTTGCTTGGCGGGAAGTCTGCTGCTCCCCCTCCCGCTCCCCCTACTTGTGTTCCCTCTCTCGCTGTGTCTCTCTCTCTCAAATAAATAAAAATCTTTAAAAAAAAGTCACTCAATACCTCTATTTTCTTATCACTGATACAATTTGGCTTAGGTAGGCTGTGGCAAGCTTAGAATTCAGAGATAGAGCCTAAAGATAAATATTCTTTAAGCTAGGCCTTTATGAGATACAGTATAATTATTTTAACTCTAATGTTCCTGATCCAGTAAATCAGTATGTGGAAAGCTACATTTTCAATTTCAGGAAAAAAACTAAAAATTTTAACATACAAGATGAAGTTAGAATAAGGTATATGGAGTATCTATGAATCACATACATGTGTAAGTATTAATATATTTTAGTAATATATTTAATGTTTTATATGTTATACACGTATATGAGTATAACGTGTGTATAATTCCTACATAATTTTATTGATAAAAGTAGTATATGTGTATACACATATATATAGTACTTATTTCATTAAAATTACCACTTTTCTGTAGCAAGATGGCTGTAATTAGTTGTTTATAAGCTGATACTAAATTTCAAATTCCATAGTTACTGGTGGGAGTTTACTTTTTTAAAAGGGTTTTTTGGTGATATGTTTAAATTCACATCCAAATCTATTGTGATAAAGGTGACACCTATTTTAAGTTATTAAATTATAGTTATGCAAATATATATTTACAGGCCAAACTGTTTGCCCAATTTTTCTTCCCCCAAATTACTCATTTGAGGTTAAAGTAATCTTAAACTCTGGAAAATGGTTAAACCAAAACAGGTCAGATCCTGATGCCAAGAGCTCTTAACCTTTTTAAAGTGTGTTCTGGGAAAGTGCTGTGGAGAATGTCTGCTCCAAGTATTTAAGAGTCATTTTTAATAAGCTGAACGTACTGTGGCATTTGTATTTGAGTAGTGTGTAAGCTTTTCTGGAAGACGTGGTTGACTGTTTGAGGAGGTGCTTAGTAAAAGTGAGTTGGAAAAATTAAGCTGTATCTTTTGTTACTTCCTACCTCCACTTTGCCATGTATGATGAGTTTACATGTGAGAAGTCATTTGCAAAGAGTGTTTGTTGGTAGATGCCTTTTCTCTGTGCCTTTTATGCCTCTAGAGTCTGGGAAAAGAACAGAGTGTAGTAACAGATACTCATTAATATCAGCAGTTACTATCTTTTATCTGTCAAGTTAACAGCATTTCCAGAATATATGATTTTATATCACAATTATCATTAGTAATGATATGAACATACTTAAGTTTGTGTATCAGGCACTTTTTATAAATATATATTCATTACCTCATTTAATCTTTACAGATTCCATTTTATAGATGAAATGAAGGCAGACTGAGGTATTACAACAGTTTTTATCAAAGATCGCATTTTCAGCAGTTTCTTTCTTTCTTTGTCATAGATTATTATTTATAATTTTGTAGTCAGCTGTTTGGTAATTTTTTTAAAAAGTAAAATGTTCTCTGACTTGGGAACTGTTACTAGTTCTGCACAAAGACCTGGAGACTTGGAGTTTTTCTTGAGCAACTGTAACTATAGTTGTGAGAAAGGTGATGGTCTGGTGATTGTGTCAATAGCTTGCTTTATTTGACATTGTCATTCTTTTCATAAGAGAAAAAATACAACATATTCAGAATGCAGGAAGTATGTTAAGTTTCTTTCAAAGCTTGTTCCATTTAATACTGACATTCTGAAAGTTGGTTCACTTTTTGTTAAGTCTTGATATTCTGATGTGCCTCTTACTGCAGGTTACTACTAATGCCTCAAGGCACCTGTGAATTGGCCTGGGTTTGAAGAATTTCATGGCCTTTTCCACTTACTTGCTTAAAAAAAATGTGCTGGGGAGTGCTAATGTACATCTTACTCTTCTGTTGCCTATGAAATTCTCCAACAAAAGATGATATATATATCTTGCTATGCTTACTCTTTGTAGTAGTATGTGGTTTTAAACCACAATTAGGGAGGAATTCATTTTTAGTGAGTGGATTTCACTCGTTTTCCAGTGTGATGAGTTTTGAGTGCTGTTTGAAATAGGTTGCTTTTAGATTTTGGTTTATATCTGTAAATTTTCCACTTGCCCCTACTAAGGCAGGCCTTGGTGAAGATAGAACTTTTGTTCTTAGAAATTCTGTTCATTACGAACTTTCCACGGAAAATTTTGTGTTGGTTTTAAGAAACAGATACCTAATTTGCATAGTAAATTCCATGTCTTTAAACCTTAGTGGGCTACTCTAAAATACACAACTGTTCATTGACCTCTGCCTTTGGGAGTTTTTGAGTAAATGAAAAATTACCACGAGTGAGAAAAACAGAACCATTTGCCTGGATAATTATAGGCATTACTAAAAATAGCAGTCCAGTAGAGATGGGATTAGGAGTCAGAAAACTAAGGTTTGTAAAAAATCCTTGAGGGGGACATATGCATATATTTTAAGCATTTTTCATTTATCAGCTCCATCAGCATAAATATGTATCATTAGAGTGATAAGTATACATCATGTTTTTTTTCTGATTTTATTCTCTTTTCCTTCATAATAATTAAAGTGAGGGTTTACATACCTAGAATCCAGTTTTCCCTAGCATGATCTTTTCTACTGTGGAATCGAAAGAAACCATAGAACTCTGGCTTACTCTTTAAAAAAAATTACTTTGTCTAGTGTTCAGGTCCAGGTATTTATATCCCAGGACACTTAGCCGCATCTGTCAATCACTTCTAGCCCTCTAATCTATTTACATAGAAACCAGTTCTTACTACTAGAAGAATTCCCCGGGCAGGAACCATGTTGCTTACCAGGGTCACACTAGCACCAAACACAATGCCTTATACCATAGGAAAATAGGATATATTCAGTCAATAATTGCAGTTTGAGTATGTGCCATAGACTTTACAAATACTATTCTATTTGAAAGAATTTTTTCTCTGCAACTCAGAAATTTAGGTCTAGAGTTATCTTAGATGGTCCTTATAGATGATAGAGTAAATGTATACCATGTTGTTGAAGTATGTGTGACTAAGTCCCTCCAGAGCTTAAATGAGACTTATCATTCTAGTTTTAATTTGAATTATACGCTTCTTTCTTTCCTTCATTACTGTGTATATCTCTCTACTTTTCCCTCTTTATATCTGCAATTTCTACACTCTTCTCATCTTTTTTCCTCTATTCTGTATGGCTTTTATTGTATTCTTACACTGTTTTTCCCATTATCAAGATGGGACAGTAATGTTGGAGAGACACTGTGATATGGCGGCCTAAATTTGGATCCTGACTTTTTCACTTACAAGTTATGTCCTCTTTGGTCAAAGTGTTTAACCCCCAAATCTTAGTCTCTTAACTATAAAATGGAGATGAGAATAGTACTTACCTGTAAGGACATTCATCTTAGCTATACAATAAAGTGTTGACTTCCAAGGCAGACTTTGAGGGGCCGGAAGTTAGATCTCATTACTCTAAATTCTGTTTAAGAGATGCTATGCCTCCTCACTAGTTGTATGCTACCATTACCACCACCAGTCAACTCTGTTTCATTCCCAGTCTAATACCTTGCTGTGGCATTTAAATCAGCCCTGGGAAAGGTCTAGATAAGAGGAAAATAGTGGCAGAGTATAAGCTGGATAATTTGTCTACAAAGGGGAATTCATTTTAAACTGTCTTCTGTAGAGATGCTTCCTTGTGCCCTGTCTGAATGTCTGGTTGGCTTGCTTTCTAGGGGGGCTTTGTCAGACATGTCTACTCTTAGAAGACCAGTCTTGAGCTGGAATGTGAAGTCCAGAAGGAGTAGGAGCTCTTTTTGAATCTGAATTTTAGCTTCCTATTTGAGGACTCCCATTTTCCCTGAATAATTACTTCTGAGAATGTCTCTCCTTACCATATAGACCACATAACCACTGAATACAACATAATACTTCTAATATTTGTCTGATTTAGATTGTTACAGGATGATAATGAGGAATAAAAGTTCAGTAAAAGCTAAAATTCTTATTTTGCGATATGAAATACATTGAGGTACTTCCTTGAGGTCATACCTAGATGAGTACTCTACTTCAGGTATTATTTTTGCTCACTTAGTGTGTGATAGAGCAAGGTCCATGTCTGTTTTTGCATCTGAGTATATCCCTAGGTCTTTTGGCCAGGACCTAGCTCATAGTAGGTATACAGTACATATTTGTTGAATGCGTGTATGAACAACCAATATCCCTGTACCAGAGATTATTAAAGACACTTAAAAAGAAACTCCCAACTGTACATAATTCAGACCAATCCATTTTATAAACAGTTTGTACTTTTAGGAAATAAAATGGAAAAAATTTATTTTATTAATATTTTTACCAAATAAGCTTTGAACAGATTGTAAACTGTGCAGATTGTAAATATAGAGGTTATTAAAAAAAAAAAAAAAAAACCTCAAGAGGAATGATTCATTATAACTCCTTTGGTGCAGTCCTGAAAAGGGGCAGTCTTTTCCTCATGGATTAGGGTTTTTTAAAGCTAAGCCCATTCATTTAGATGCTTGTGTATTTTATCTTGTCATTTGGTCTAAAACACACCAGAGGAATTTAACACTGATATAATGAACATATGTTATTAACTAAGTGTTTGAGATGCTCACAAATCCTGAATAAATACAGCAAGCCCTTTTGAGAAGAGAAGTGCTTTTCTGTTACTTTAATGGGAAGGGGAGTAAGTCGTGAAGCTAATAACCTCTTGATGCTTGAGTCAAGTTTCAAGCATGTTTTTGTAGCTTTGCATGTTTTTGTACTAATTGTCCTGCTAAGATTGTTCAAAAGGTGCTTTTTCCCTAAGGATGCAGATCCTTGGGAATATAGCAAAAGACAAAAGCAAAGCTGTCTATCTTTCCGGAGTTTACATTCTTATGTAGGAGACAGGCAAGAAACAATAAATACATTCTGTGATATATTAGACAATATGGGTTCTGAGGCTACACTGAACAGGATAAAGGAGATAGGGGTGTTTTGGATGGCTTGGAGCTGGTTGTGGTTTTGAATAGGGAGATCTGACAGGGAGATCTGGGTGGGCCTCACTGAGAAATTGATGTTAGCACAGAGATTTGAAGGGGGTAATGGAGTGAACCATACTGCTCACTGGGGCTTTCCAAGAGGAAGGAAGAGTCCATGCAAAACTGTGAGGCCAGGACCTGCAGTTCCTTGTGTGGCTGTAGCTGTAGCTGTGAGTGAGGAATGGGGGTTGAGGAGGTGTGGTAAACTGGTTAGGAGAGTAGGTCAGGGAGGTAAGGGGGGAGGCAGGGAGCTTCTGTGAGGACCTGGGCTTTCACACTGATTGAAACGGTAAGTCATTAGAGCATTGGTGAAATGTGGTCTGGGCAGTTTTCTAGGAGTCTGTGAGGTCCAGCTATTTTCATAATAGTACGTTATTTGACTTTTTTACTCTCATTCTCACTTGAGTTTATAGTGGAGTGTTTCAGAGGCTATATGCTGTGTGGTATTGGAAAAGATTGAATTCAGAAGAAGATATGAGGGGAAAAAAAGATGAGAATTCCATTGTCTCTGTTAAGAGAGACATTTAAACAATTTGCAAAAATAGAAAACTGTGCCTCTCCTCACTATTTTGTTTTGTTGGATAAAATGTTTTTTGTTAAAATGTAATGGGGTTTACTATTATGTTAAAGCGAATCATAAGTAATTTAGATACTTTAAAGTTTTGATTTGTAGTATGGTTAAGTATTAACAGGTATAACTCTCAGAAACACAAGCTCTTTATAAAGGCTCCTTGAAGTAATTTTTTATGCGTTGAGTCCTGAGACCAAGAAACTGAACAGCTCAGAGTTTTGAGCAAAGGAGGGACATGTCACTTTCATTTTAACAGGCTAACTCTGGAATATAGAGACGAGGCTGACAGGGGGAATGGTGGAAACAGGGAGACCAGTTATGTTATTTCAGTGGTTTAGGTGAGAAATGGATTGTGGCTGGAACTAGGGTGGTGGCGGGTAAAGGGGTCAGTGGGATTTTGGGTATATTTTTTAAAAGGTGTGTAAACAGTATTTGCGGGTGGATTAGATATGATGTGTGAGAGAATGGACTTGCCAGTTTTTGAGATCAGGAGGAACAGTTTTGGGGACAGATAGGAGTTTGGTTTTAAGTTTGTCAAGATGACATGTTTAGAAGACAGTTGGTTATAGGCATTTGGGAGTTCAGGAATGTCCTTGACCAGGATTTTTCTTGTATTATTTTGGTAATGTTTTTGTATGATAACATTTAGTTTCCATTCTAATAAATTAAACTTTTATGATCTCAGAAGAGTGCTGTATTCTGCATTTTATAAACTCATATTAAAATTGCATTCTAAGAATATTGTGATATGATAGTAAAATGTATACTTTTAAGAGGCAGTAAGAATGTAGTAAATATAGCCAGTAGCATACACAACATTACTTAGATTTTCTGAATCTAATTCTTTGTAAAGTAAAACAACTTTTGTTTCATTAAAGGGGATCATATTAAAATACCATATTAAAGTAATGTTTTCGGTATCAATTATGTTGACATCTGAAGGTACTGTATATGTTGCTCTTGTTACAAAATTGGAAGTTTTTTAATTCAATCTCAATGCTTGCTGTATAGGACCTTTGGAATATCAGCATATACAGTAGATTGTTTATTATGGCCTAAAAAAACTCCTTAGCTTTTTAGTATGAGGGATTTCTCATGTACATGGGCTGCTGTAACACCTGTGAGTGTCATTTGACATTTGCTTCAGTTTGTGGAATTAAGGTGATGTTCAGATACACAAGGGGTGCATGATTACTGATCTTCGGTTGTTCCTCCATTGAGCTTAGGAGGAATTTGGAATACAATTGAAAAGGATAATTAAAAATCAAAGAAATTGTTAGGTAGGAAAAGCAACCTACCTCCACCCCTCCACCTACACAGACATAATTCCTTCAAAATTTTTGGGAGTTCTGTTTTATTTTCACTCATTTACCAAATTTCTTTTAAAGCCCTAAGTAATTTGGAGCTTGAGGAGGATAAAATACATAGGGCGGACCTCTCCTCACCTCCCACAAAAATAAATTTGTAGAGCCTGGTTATATGAGAATTTGGTGCTTTACAAAGATACTATTTAAAATAAATCCTGGTGTCCATTAGTTTAGGACATTTTGAAATGTAAATTCTGGAAGGAGTAGATCTGTGGTTCTTGATTCGTTGTTGAGTTTATGCAGCCTTTTCCTGTGGGGTATTGATTACACAGAGGGCACAAAATGAGGTTCTCAGAAGAAACACGAAGGTGCCCAGACTCCTAATTAATAGAACTGATCTGGTCTAACCTGATTTTACGGAGGAGGAAACTGAGACCCAGAGGGTTAAGTTCAAAGCCACATAGCTAGATCTTGCAGGGAATCAGAAATAAAATCTAGGTTGCATAAATTCAAGGCCAATGCTTTTTTCCTTTCTACGTGTGGTTATTAAGAAAGGTTCTATTCCTATAGAAAGATAGTTTATGGATTGTCTTCATGTTCTTAAGGTAAGTTTAAAGTACATGCATTTTTTAAGCAGTAACTGCTAAAGAAAATCTAAAAGATTATTTTGAATTAAAGAGATTATTCTTAATGATTTTGAGATCCCCAGTTTTATTGGTAAGCAGGCATTTTATTTTTTCAAACACTAGAAAAGTAAGCCATTTGCATGGCTTTCATTCTCTCCCATAACTATCCCCCCTCAGTGAGAATAAATAACTCTGAGGCCAAAGTAAAAACTTTATTTTGCAGCAAATTTAGACTTACACAGAAATAGAAATATAGCACAGAGGTTAATGGTAAGAACTCAGATAACCACAGTACAATTAAGGGAACTGGGGAATTAACATAGATACAATATTATTAACTAATTTGCAGCTCTTATTCAGACTTCACCAATTTTCCTATTCACGTCCTTTTTCTGGTACAGGATCCAATCCAAAATCCCACACAGCATTTAGTAGTGATGTCTCTAGTATCCTCCAGTCTGTGACAGTGTCACATTCTTTTATGATGCTTTTCTTGATATTTTTGAAGATAACTGTCAGTTATTTTGTAGAATATTCTTCAATTTCAGTTTGATGTTTTCTCATGATTAGATTGAGGTTGTGCGTATTTGGCAAGAAAACAACAAAATGGCCTTTTTCAGTGTGTCATACTAAAGGTATATATCTTACTGGTGACAGTATTTGATCACCTGGTTAAGGTGGACTCTGCCAGGTTTCTCCACTGGATAGTTGCTTTTTCCCTTGGTAATTAGTAAATGACTTAAGGGGAGATACTCTGAGCAGACACCCTGTTTCTCATGTTTTTTTCACTAATTTTAGCAGCACCCATTGAATGGTTCTCACCTGCAATACTTCATAACGGTGATTTTCTATATCCATCTTTTTCTTCCATGTGAATTGGAATTCTGTAAGGAAGATCTGCCACTTCTCCTTGTATTTGTTTATTCAGTTATGTATATCATTGTAGTTTCATGGATATTAATCTGTTACTGTTATCATAAGTAAAATCTTCTAAGGCGAGCCTTTTTTTTTACGAAGTTAATGTATTGAGATGCTTAAACACTTCAAAGGCATATAAGAGTAAATGGTAAAAAAAAAAAATCTCTCATCTACCTCTCTGGAGGTAGAACCCATTTTCCATTGTTATGAATTCATTTCTGTTCTTCTAGAAAAATATTAAAAGGGTTGGGAAAAGAGTTATTAATAAGAATTGCTAGATTCTCAAGTATTACTTTTTACCTGGATCCCAGTAGCATCTGCTGGTTTATTGTTGCATCATTTTCAGATCTTCATTAATGGTGTTTCTTAACTAGGTTTCTTAACCTTCAGATTTAAATTTTAATACAGTGGATATTATGTAGAGGTAAAGATTGGTTTCCCCTGTGTATTTTAAAAAACTAAATGACCAGAAGGCAATATTTTTCTTAAAAAATCCTTGACATATTACATATAAAACTAAACAGGTTTAAAATGACCTCCAAACAAAATCCAATTTAAATGAGAAGGGATGCCTATTCCAACACTTAAAAAAAAAAAAAAAAGCTTTCCCCCATTCTGTTCTGTTCTTTGTATTGGCCTATTTTGCCTTCTTTGTATGCCAGCAGCAGGCATTCATTCATTCTGGATTGTCACTTTTCCAGGCACTTAGGCCTAGATTTCACCCACTGAAGCTGTGTTCTGTTAGCATGAAAAGAGGAGGGCTGCAGTCTTTTTTGCAATCAATAGTAAAGCAGTGGACTGAACTTGTTAGAGCACGGCTGGCAATAAACTAAAAGTTGGTTTGTTCCATTTTCCTATTTTCCATTCTCTAATTACCGTCTCCTAAAGTAAGTTTTAAGGGCTTCTTTATTCCAGAAAGTCCTTTGTGAAACTCTAAATAAAAGCTGGTTGGTCTTGCTGTGACGCTGGACCAATTCTTAAATTTCTGAGCACTCTTATTTTTTTTCCTTTGTCTGTTTCTTTCATAAAGTGGGTATTGTATCTACTTCTCATTATGGTGAAAATCAGGTAATAATTCATATATAAAGTATTTTAGCCTGGTGGAAGGTGCTCATGTTAAAAAAAATAAGTCTTTGTAGTTTATTTTTATAGTTGGGACTTAATCCTTATAATTTTATATAGGGAATCCATTATTATATACAACATTTGACTTAAAGTACTTCCTAATATCCTAATGAAAATATCTTTACTATTTTACTTTTTTACTTTACTATTTTACAAAAGTAAAAAAAAAAAAATTCTTATGTGAATCTACTGTGAAAGCCAAATAGTCCTTGTAAGTTTGTCTTCCAGGGATGATTACTGTTAATAGTTAAATTTTTTGACTTCTCTATGTGTCTATCAAAAAATATATGTACTTAGTATAAATTGAATCATATAATAGACATTATTTTCTATAACCTTTGAGAGAGCTTTTCCAGGGAGGTGCGGCTACTGTTAAATGCCTTCTGTGATACAAAACTGCTGCTGAGAGCAGTTATGGAACTAGGACATTTTTATAAGACCTTTGCTGTTTCATGTTTTTCATGTGAAATTTATCCACAACTTTACAAAATTGTTAATTAAATTGCCAAAGCAATTCAAAGGAGAGCTATGATGTTAAATCTAATTTTGTAGTTTTTCTTTTTTTGCTTATAGTTGTGAGTTTAACCCCCCAAGTCAGGTCCCATTAGAGAATTATTGATAGCTTGATTTTTTTTTTTTTTTTGCCAGTTTCCAAGCAATGTCCTCAAAATTAAATCAGTTTTATTTGGTTATTTAAGTAAGCTAAACACATTTTACTAAATGTTGTGTAGGCTCTAGTAACCTGCGTTTTAAATTATTTTCTTTCTGTACCTTGGGGGTGTGGCTTTTAAAAATAAGTACAGTGAAGTTATATTATTTTTGCTCTGCTCAAAATATCTTCAAAACTTTCCCTGTATTTAGTAAAACCTGAATTAGAGGTTACTTTTTACAGAAGAGATCTTTGTTCCCTTTAAGTACTTAACAGCCACCACCTTACCATGGTGTTTGGTTATAAATAGACTCCTAATATTACTGTTTTAAGATTTAGTAAGTTTCATGTAAATAGAGACTATGAATTTGTTAATTAAGACCTAAAATAACTAAAATCTTCCTTTGCTTTTTATGTTCCTGTGCCAGATTAGTGTCCAGCAGATAGTGAGGAAATAATAGAGCCTATTTAAAGTTCAACTGAAATGATGAAAGCTTATAAAATTTTTGCTGTGTACATCAAAGCATATGTTTTTATAAATAAGTGGCTCTTATTTCACTGAATAAATTAATGGAAAACATTAACTTTAAAAATGAGGCAGTAATGGTCAAATGACAATGTAACATTTTCATTTCTTTTGTATTTTAGGTCCAGCTGTCTTAAGATGATAAGATTTTTTTTTTTTTGCTGGATTTAAATATAAGGCTCAAAGAAAAAGCAAATAGCTACCCAAATAAAATGTGTAGGTGTATAATAGTGGCGAACCAGTTGAACAATTGGAATTAGCTACCACAACACTGGGTATAAAATGTATTTTATATGAGAATGTGTTTAGTGTTTTTAATTAAAAAGTTGTCTTAATTTGTATTGTTAAAATCCTGAAAATAATTTTTTCATGCAATTTTATTTTTATATTTTATTATTTGTATGTTATTAATAGCTTTTTTGTGTACTACTGAGCCAGTAAATATTTTTCATATTTCATTTCTTAATTTTTATTTTCTTAGTTTAAATTTGTTGAAAAAATTCTAAACCAGTCAGTAAAATAGGGTTATATTCTAGGCTTTATCCAGTCTTCCAACATCTCAGTATTGAATTTATACTTAGCCATTATCTGTCTGTCTGTCTTGGGAAATAACTACTTTATAATTCAGATTTCTCAGCCTTTATTTTTCTGTTCTCTAATCGTTCTTCAAGTTATCCTTATTTCTGATATTTTACTTTTCCACAGAGAGGTTGATATGTTAGTTAATCCAGTAATTCAGATTTTTTTAAAAAATGTACAAAATTTTAAGGTGGCAGAGGGTGGGATGCACATATAGTAAGTAATTCAGATATAATAAAAGAGTAGTCGTGATAAAGAGCTAAAGGCAAAAATGAGCTGAGCCTTATGAAATGTTAAGATTTTAAAGGAAAGCTTTTAGTTTTTGGTGAGTTAGATAAATTAGGGAAAAAGGTGATGTAATATTAACAGGTTATATAGAACAGAACTGTGCTGTGACTATTTTTCCTCTTAGGAGCAGAATTCACTGGCTAATAATTGAGTTTTAGTTCGTAAAAGGGAAAAATCAAGATCATGAAAGCAGAGAACTGTAAGGAGACAGTAAGTAGTATGAAACAAGTTTTCAGTCTTTTTAAAGATTTTTTTTTTTATTTGACAGACAGAGACACAGTGAGAGAAGGAACACAAGCAAGGGGAGTGGGAGAGGGAGAAGCAGGCTTCCCACTGAGCAGGGAGCCCGATGTGGGGCTCGATCCCAGGACCCTGGGACCATGACCTGAGCTGAAGGCAGACACTTAACGACTGAGCCACCTAGGTGCCCCGAAAAAGTTTTCAGTCTTAAACAAAAGTAGTTTTCAAGATACGGAAATTTGAAAAAATGTCATTAAACTGTCATTGCCAAAGATCAGTTCTAGAAAACATGGAAAATGAGAGGACCCTGACTGCTGGAAAGGTGAATACTCCCAAAAGCTGAAAGATTTGTATTCTAAACTTGATGGTACAACCTGTAGAATCCAAAACAGATTATTTCCTGTTTGAACTAGTGGATCCAAAGAGGGGTTTGGGTCCTAGTGTGGCTTGAGATTTCATCAGATAGTTGATAAGGTATGCCTGTATTTCAGTATGCAAGCTGCAGAAATAGGTGCACTCTGAAATTGCAGTTAGTTGGATCCTTGACTCAAAATAGTCCTCCCTAGAGGATGTCAACTGATAGATTAACTTTCTGAAGGGATTTGTCTAGTTGAAAACAACCAGGAAAAAAATTTAAATCACCTATTGTATTGGTGTCTAAACAAACAGATGTGGAAGTATGGAATGGTGAACTCAACATTTGAGTCAGGTGATATGGTCATCAAAGAAAGAAAGGTGTTCTTAAACACACTGTGGACTTGGAGTGTTTGTGACTGGAGGTAAGCAGCCTGTCTGCATTCTCCTCATTTGTCAGGGAAGGATGTGTGTGGTACAGGACTTTCCATTTTAAAGGGCATAGATAAATGGGGTGTGTCTAAGTGAGAGGGTATAAAACCATGTTGTTATATAGCTTGGAGAAGAGGATGCTTAGATCTAAAACTGTTATAAGTATTTTTGTCATAGGAATGAGGCATTGGATCTATTTTCTGACCTTTGGAGTGTTGAGTGGGGGGAAGTGGGAGAAATTTTAGGAATGATTTTGATTCAGTAAAATTTGTAAACTTTAATAACTTCAGAGATGTCTAAAACAAGTTGTCCTGACAGTGGGGATTTTGGGGTTATTGTAGTGGGAATTTTTATACTAGGTGATTAAAAATGGTTCTGAACCTTTAGTCCTCTGAACCACTGTTGTAGATTGGTGAAGGTAGTGTGGGGATGAGACATTTGAGCATTATCATGCAGTGCTTGATGCAACGAAAGTTTATACAGTTGACTCTTGAACAACGCAGGGAGTCAGGGGCACTGATTCCCCTCATGGTCAAAAATCCATGTATAACTTTTGATTCCTCAAAACCTTAACTACTAATAGTCTACTGTGGACTGGAAGCCTTACCAATAATATAAACAGTCGATTAACACATTTTGTATGCCATATGTATTACATATTGTATTCTTACAATAAAAGTTAGCTAGAGAGAAAATTTTATTTTATTTTGTTTTTAAAGATGACTTTTTTTTAAAGATTTATTTATTTATTTTGAGAGAGTGAGAATGAGAGAGAGACAGAGACAAAGAGAGCACATGAGGGGGGGAAGGGCCAGAGGGAGAAGTAGGTTCCTCACCGAGCAGGGAGCCCGATGCGGGACTCGATTCTGGGACTCAGGATCATGACCTGAGCCGAAGGCAGTTGCTTAACCAACTGAGCCACCCAGGCGCCCTAGAGAGAAAATTTTAATAAGAAAATCTTAAGAAACTCTGTTGTTCAAGGGTCAGCTGTATAAAATATATTAATTATGAAGCACTTCTATGTTTCATAAATGAACACCTGTAAATCCACCACTTAAAAAGGAACTAGAACACTACCCATATCCATGACATGTTTCTGTAATATTTTGGCCATGATTAGATCAACTTGATGGTATAACATTAACAAAAACCTCTGATTGATTGCCAGAACTTATATACTACAAGCTTTGGAGACAAAACTTTTTAAAATGTGGGGTTAGGGGACAAAATAATAAATGGGGTCCTTGCATACTAAGGTTGGAAAGCAATGGATTTAGTTGAGTCATTCAGTAAGCGAACCTCTAATTATATGAGGTAAAGTTGCAGAGAGGTTAAGTAAGAGACTTATCTAAAATCACACAGTTACTGTTAGAACTGGAATCAGAACTTTTTTTTTAAGATTTATTTTTTATATAATCTTTATACCCAACGTGGGGCTTGAACTTAAAACCCCGAGATCGAGTTGCACGTTCTATCAGCTGAGCCAGCCAGGTGCCCCAGAACTTGTTTTGACTTGAGTATGGTAAATAACATAGCAAAAAGTGCTAGTGTGATTTCCTGGTTAGAAAGGTGCTGTTAATACAGGTAGTACTGAGCTGGTTAGACCCCCACAATGAAGAAGATTATAAGATCTTTGAGCACTAGGACTTGGTCATCTTTTCATTCCTATCAGTACAGTGTTGCTTATGATTTGTATTATTGAGTGATGTATCTGAGACTAAAAGAAACATGGTAGAAAGACTTTTTATCTTAAGAAAAGTATAATTTATAATTACATTGTTTGTACCTTTGCCTCACATACTGTCATTAGAAAAGAAAAGTCAAGAGTTTCTTTCCTCTTGACTTCTTTCTTGACCATAACAACCTGTGGCAGATTTGATGGTCCTGCTTTGTGCTACCACCATCTCTAATCTATGCCTCTTACTGTTTTTTCTACTTTAGAGTATCTTGTTTATATATATCCCATATGAGACTAACTTTGAAAGCTCGAAACCATGACTTGTTTAACTTTAATGCCTTAGAACCTAGCTCATTTACCCACCCATCTGCCCAGTCCACTGAGTATTAACAGAGGGCCCACTGTATTCAAGGCACTATTCTAGGAGCTGGGGCTATAGTGGTTAGCAGAATCTCACAGAACTTTCAGTTATTAATCAGAGAATCACATTAATATTTATAGAAATACAAATACATTTAAATGGTAAATTTATCTTTTCTTCTATTTTATCATCTAAGTGGATATGTGAAGGTCATTGATTATTGTAATATTTATGTATTTTTTAATTTAGTCATCTGAATTTTCTTACAGTGCTCTTGGTTTTTCTAAGTTTGATAAACTTGTTTACCTGGAAATACGTTGTTTTCCTTTTTATTTTGTATTACTCTGGTTATAGATTTTTTAATATTGAACTCTTGCATCCATGGTATAAATTCCACTGCCTTAGTGCATTATTCATTTGGTATGCTGGTGGAGCCTATTTATTTAGTATGTTTGCATTTATATTTATAAGCAAATTTTATCTATTGTTTTCCTTTATGCTATTATCAGGATTTTTATATCAGCATTATTAACAAGAATTAGGCAGTTTCTGAAGAGGAAATTTAAATGTAATAAATTAATATTGAAATTGCTTTTATATAGAGACTTGGACTAAAGGATATATGCATAATTTTAATTAAATTTCCCTAATGTCCTTTGGTTAATTACTTGCTGTAATTATGTAAGCAGTTATTTATGTTTAAATTATTATTTGGTGGTTGAAAACTTGGAGAATTGCTGTCGCATGCTAATACAAAATAAACACTAGTTTGATACTGGGCATGTTTTAATACTACTATTAGTATTTAATAAGTATTATTAAAGTAGTATTAAAAAGTAGTAGTATTAAAAGAAGTAGTATTAAAGATTTAAGTAGTATTAAAGTAGTATTAAAAAGAACTTAAGGAATGAAGTCTTGCCTTTATAATGTAGTTAAATCCAAGGTACCTTCTTTTGATTTTTTTTTTTTAAAATTTCATTTGCTGTTCAGAGATGCACATTTGGTAAGCTTTGACAAGGAAATTGTTATTTAAGAGAGAAGATGTGTTATAAAATGAATGTTGCCATCGTTGAAGCAGAAAATGTATTGTAATACAGTATTTTCACTGATTTAAGACTAACTGGGTAAGAACACCTTTGCTCATGGCTTTTTGCTGTGTTGGGTTTTATTTAGCAAAGTGATATAAATAACTAGTTAAGAAAATTGAAGTGTGCATTTATATTTCATAGTTCCTTATAGCAGTAGATTGAAATTCCATGTTTGGAAGGCAGTCAAAATACATTATAAAAATAAAAGGCATTTTCCTTTTAAATACTAATGGACACAGCCTCTTCTCCAAGAAGGATGTAATCTGTAGCATGGACAGACAGATACAGAGGCATCCAGCTAATTTAGTAATGACAACCCTTATTAGACAGTATGTTCTAATGGGCAGGGGTCTGTTCTCTAACACATTGTGGAAGCTTTAATAAGAATTCTTGAAAGAATTGATTCCCCCTTTGTGCAAGTCTTGATTCATTGGATTTCTTATATATTTTTTTCTTATAAGAAGTATATTTATATACCTGGGAACTGTCCTAATAATTTTTTAAAGGTCATTAACTTTAGGTACCTACTTTTCTTCTTATATTTCCTTCGTTAACCTGATGTAGTTTGATCTCTGTAAACCATCTTTTCCTTGAAACTTCTCTGATCACCAGTGGCTTAGTGGTTAAATCCAAGGTACCCTCTTTTGCTCTTTACCTCACCATACTTTTGTGGTGTTTGACACTGTTGATTACCCTGTTCTTGGTTCTGTCATTCTTCAGCTTCTGTGACACCTCTCTTTCCTACTTCTGCTATCCACCTTCATTTCTTCGTGGTTTGGATCTTCTTTGCTTTATTCCTTAAATGTTGCTTTTTCTAGGATTCATTCAGTCCTCCTTTCTCCCTCTGTCTTCTCTAAGACATCTTTTCTGTTCCTGTAGCTTTGACTAACATACTTGTGTATCAAACTCAGACTTCTGCTGAACTTAAAATCTGTGTTATCCATTGGACATCTGTTTGGATATTTCAGAGACACCTAAAATAGCTAAGGAAGTAATCCAGTTCAAAATCTCATTCAGACAGATGAGTTCTGAAGTATAAGAGAGCCACTGTTATTAGTTTTGTCTGATAGGCATTCTTATTTGATTAAAGCTCTTGTTTGGAATGAATGGCCTTATTTAAGCATGGAGAAATTAAGTAAAATAACAGATATATCAAATAGAGGGTAAGAGTTTGGGCTCTGCAGTTAATTTAAATAAAATATAGGGGCGCCTGGGTGATGGAATCAGTTAAACGTCCAACTCTTGGTTTCAGGTCAGGTCATGATCTCAGGGTTTTGAGATCGAACCCCTAGTTGGGCTCCATGCTCAGCACGGAGGCTGCTTGGGACTCTCTCCCCCTCTTCCCGCCCTCCCTTCCCCTGGTCCTCCAGTGCACTCGCTCACTCTCTAAAAAAAAAAAAAAAAAAAAATCTTAAAAAAAATAAAATATATTGGTTAATATAAATTTGATTTCTTTAGAAAATAATTAAGGCTATAGTCCTGTTCAACATAGACTTAATCTAGGGAATGGTAGACTAGGTTAATAATGCTTTACTCTTTGAGTTTTAACACTTTATCGATGAAACACTCCCCTACCTTCTGTTTTTTTTTTCCCCTCGACTAGCAAGAATATTTTTTGGTCTAACACATTTAAAATTTTTACTTTTAACAGAAATTAGCAGAGTACGGAAAGACATGTACAATGACACATTAAATGGCAGTACAGAGAAAAGGAGTGCAGAATTGCCTGATGCTGTGGGACCTATTGTTCAGTTACAAGAGAAACTCTATGTGCCTGTAAAAGAATATCCAGATGTAAGTATGTTTTGTTGTCTTATTCAATTTTTTTTCTGCTTCACATACTTTGGGAAGGGATATCTCGTGATAAATACTTAAGCATTGTCAGCTGTTTTAAAAAAAATGTCATGTGAGGGACTAGAAGTATGATTAACTTGGTGTGGACAATTAAAAAATTTTTTAGATATGTTTTCATTTAATTGCTGCTTTGTCACTTTTGGAAATGCACATGGTAAAGACTTGGTTTTAGCTTTGGCCTGAATGTCGGAGAGAGCACCAGATACAATTCTCTACTCATCTTTAATCTGACCTCAGGGAAGCCACAGCCTGGGCCATGTCATCCTTACAGTAAAATGAGAAGTTGGACTAGGTGACAGCTAAGCTTCCTTTCAGCTCCAAAATTTTTATGATAACCACTGTTCATAATGTTTTTCTTTTGTCTTTTTCATTCTTGTTTCTTGCCCAGCTGTTCTCCATAAACATCTTGTTGCAAGTAGCCTCCTTGTCCTATACCACTTAATTTATAATTAGCTCTAGACTCTTTGTGTTTGTTATAAAGCACTATGTCATATGGTTCTTTCTATCTCTCTGACCTCATCTTAAGTGATTTTCCCTCTTCCTCAGTACCCTGTAGTCACATTGGCTGTTAGAACAAGTCAGGTCTTTTCCCAGCCTAAGAGTATTTATGTTAGCTGTACACTGGCTGGCTTCTTTTTGTGGTTAAGATTTTGGGGAGAAGCCTCCCCTCACTATTTTATCTAAAGCAATCTAGGTACTCATTGTTTCACATAATTTTCTTTATTTTTCTGAGGAGCACTTGCTATTTGGTGTGTTTTAATTTGTTTTTCTATTTCTTTCCATCAGAATATAAGGTACTTAACAAAAGAACCTTTTTTGTGGTTATTTACCATGTACTTCCAATATGCATAATATTTGTACATAATTGGCTCCAGTGCCTTTTGGATACATAAAAGCAAACTGTTGGTATTTTGGTAGGTTTCAGAGAACTATTCTAAAAGCAAAAACTATTCTGCAAGAAGGAGTTGGTATTGTAAGGTCAAAATGTGATGTATACTCTAAGATTCATTGATTATATGGACAGTCTACTTGTCTAAAGATGGAAAATAAATGTTTTAAGTTGGATTAATGGAAAAAAGCTTTGGCATTTCACAAGTTGCATTTCTAATACAATTTTCTTTAAGGCTAATACATTTACTTTGTAAGTATTTTTTGGTTGCACGTATGTAAACAGTTCTGGATAATGTAGGCAAAGAGTTTGTTGGAAAGTAATTGGGTATCAGAGGATTAAAGGAAATGGTGGATTGCAAAGCCTCCTGTAAGAGAAGGGCCAGGGCAGCTTTGAGAACCTCAGCAACAGGAATTCAGACTTTATCTTTGAGACCCTTGGTTTTGACATAGTCTGGTTTCAGTGCCTCCCAGACTTTTATCTTCGAACTTCAGATTCTTAGGAGAGAAAATGTGTTTTGGACCAGTCTGCCATGACTAAAGATGGGAGGTTAACTAATGTAACCTGGAGGTGATTACTCTGGTCCCACCCTCGATGATTGGAATGATTCCTAGAGATGGGAAATTACGATTTGGCAGCTATCCCAGTTGGTGTCTACTGCTGTTTGGTGTTTCAGTATCTCCTAAAGGATATCAGCCTTCTATGCTCGTTTAAATTCTAAAGGATAAAGTTTCAACACTAGTCATGAACACAGAATATGTAAGATCATAGGACCTTGTTAGAGAACATAGCTTCATCTGCCTGGTCCCCATTCTTCTGGACAAAATCCTATTCAGGGAAGGTGATACTTATATTGCATTATTTATAAGATATGTTTGATATAATCCTCTAAGTGAGAAGAGATATATTTCATAGTGTGGGTCCAGTAGGAGGTAACTTTGCATTCTGTTCCTGTCTTTCTTCCACCAGTTGGGATTCATTGCCATGGTCAGCTCCTGTTGCTGACAACTGTTTTGCGGTGTAACATTGTCTAGGTCAGTGGATCTCAGAATGTGGTCACAGGACTGTAGTATCCATGCCTTCTGGGAACTTGTAAATGTTCAAGCCCTACCCCAGAGTAGCTGAATCAGAAACTAGGGCTGAGGCCTAGCAATCTGCCATCCAAGCCCTGTCGGTGATTCTGATGCATATTAAAGTTTGAGGAGTACTGCTCTTATTTGTTGATTTGTTGATCGTCAGAATGAGCGGGCTAAGGGGGTTGTTTTGTCAAGCATTGTTCCAGGAGGCAGGTAGAGTGGTGAATTAAACAATGCCTCTGCTCTCATGGAGCAGATGTTGCAGTGTCAGAGATGGACAATAAACAAATGAGTATTTACTTTTAAGTGTAGTCAGTGCTATGGAAAAAATAAGGTGTGCTATAACATGTAAATGATGACTGTGTATTAATAGTAAAAGTATCCCTTAAAAGATGGAGGGAATGCAGAGACATGACTGAAGTGATGGGGAGGAAGGCATGAAAATTATCTGGGGGGAGAACATTCCAGGCAGAGTGAACAGCATGTGCAATGCCTAAGGCATGAGTGTGCTTGGGAAGTGTGGTAAGATGCAAGATTAGAGAGTTAGCAGAGGGACCATATCACGTAGGGACTGTGAGCACCACTAGATACTGAGCACCACGTCAGATACTATTCTGAGTGAAGTAGGAAGCCATTGAGATGTTTTGAGCCAAGGAGTGGTTTTTAATAGATTCATTCTGGCTGCTTTGGGCAGTGGTGACAACAGGGACACTAACTTAGGGGGTAGAGGAGAGAAACTTGAACAAGATGACTTAGAAGTTCTTGGATCCTGCATAGATTGTTAACTTAGAGCCAGTAGCGTTTGCTGATAGATTGGGTATGGAGTGTGAGGGAAAGTCAGGAATAACTCAAAGGTTTTGATCAGTTGGAGTAGCAGAATCATCAGTTCCTGAGCTAGAAAGACTGAGGCAGGAGCCCATTGGGCAGGTGGGGATTCAGCAGTTCTGAGGTAGAGGTGTTGGGTTTAAAGTTAGATGTCCAGGTGTGGGCCTATCAATTAGGTATGTGGGTGGGTGAGTTGTGGATGACTTTTGGCACCCAACAATATCTATTTTAACAAAGCTTTTTAAATGAGAAATTTAGTTATAATTCATAAGAGGATTGATAAGGATTTAAAACCATTGTGGTTCTCCAGGTAGTTTTTTTAATACCTTAATTTTAACTCTGTTACAGGAATTTAAGTTATATTTAATAAAAGAATCCTGTTATAAGAGTTAAGTTAATTGGGGTGCTTGGGTGGCTCAGTGGGTTAAGCATCTGACTCTTGATTTCGGCTCAGGTCAGGATCTCGGTCCTAGGATCGAGCCCTACCTCGGGCTCCGTGCTGGGCATGGAGTCTGCTTAAGATTCTCTTTCTCTCTCTTTCCTCCTTCCCCCCACCTCATGTGTGCATGTTCTCTCTCTCTCTCTCTCTCTCTCTCAAAAAGAAAAAAAAAAGTTAATTATGTTTGTTATAAGGATTTAAGAATTATTTTTCTTGAGGTTATTAATATATACCAAATGAGTAGTAACTGTTTTGTGCTCTATATTAGGAACTTTATGTCACCTTTTGAAAAAATGAAATAGTATTCTAGTAAAACAAGGGAGAAATTTATTTCAAAATTAGGAATTAGCTATTGGCCACAGTGAAACAAAGATGCATTCTTCCTTTTCTTGCTTTTCTTCACTTACTGTGTTTTAGAGACCATTTTGTATGCTGCTTTTCCACCCACACCGTTTGTATATAGGTTTGATTTTGTGAGTGAATTCATCCTATTTGACTCAAAACTGCTTTTATTATTTTGTATTTATTTTAGAGAGAGAGAGTGAGAACATGCATGCGAGCTTGGTGGGAAGTGTGGGTGGGAGGGGGAAAGGGAGAGAGAATCTCAAGCAGACGTACACTGAACATGGAGTCCGATGCCTGGCTCAATCTCATGACCCTGAGATCACTGCCTGAGCCGAAACCCAAGAGTCGGATGCACAACTGACTGTGCCACCCAGGTGCCCCTGCTTATATTAATAGTAGTTAAAAGTATGGACGCAAACCCAGAGACCCTTGGCTGGCTCTGCCAACTTAATTTTGAGACTTCAGACAAATTACTTGTCATTTATGGTTCTCCATTTTCTCACCTCTCCGAGGGGATAGTAAGTCTCTCACAGGAATGTGGGGAATTATAAGTGAGTTAATGCACGTAAAGCATTTGGGAAATGCCATAACACTGTCTAAGTGTTAACCAGAATGCAAGGTCCATGAGGGTGGGGATTTTGTCTCTTTTTGTATTCTCATTGCCTAGAATGGTGTCTGGTAAATGGTAGCTGTACAACAAATATTTGTTGTGCATATCTATGTGAAAGTCTCACTCTTTCAGATACTGCTAAACTTTTAATTTAAACTTGTCCTTTGCATTTGCACATAAGCAACTTATTTTATAAAAGTGTTAATTTGGAGATATTGTTTTGGACTTGGTTGTGTATAGCTCTGGGACTTACAGGAGAAGAAAGTTTTAGATTAAGTGTTTGAGAAATGAGGTAGTGTGGTAAAATGTCCTTCACAATGTTTTTGAATCAAGTGGCTTTATGATGTGGTAATGGGAAGGTAATAAGAGGAGTATATTGAAAATGAACTGAATTTCTTAAAAATTCACATTCAGTATTTATATTTATTAACAAAGCAGACTTTTATTGCATCTCTACTGTGTACCAAGCACATGCTGGAGTTGGGGATATTAATTCCGTTGAGAAAACTCTCTTACATAGTTGGATAATAGTGGGTTTTTGAGCCAGACAGGCCTCAGTTTTGAATCTTGGCTTTACTCCCTTACGGCTGTATTTGTCAACAATTGCCATAATAATGCTCCATGATAAGCTACTCTAAAACTTACTGGCTTAAAATAACAAGCATTGGTTTTTGTGGTGGCTGAGATTCTGCTGATTGGGCTTAGCTGAACTTGACCTAGGCCAGCTGCAGGTAGGTTTAGATCTTTGTGTTCTTGCTGGGCTCAGTCCAAAGGGGCAGCAGCTACTAGGAGCATGCTTTTCTCATGGCAGGTCACTGGAGTACCAGAGCCAAGCCAAATTGCTTAAGCACGTGTGAGGCCTCTACTCCTATCTGCTAACAATCTATTAGCCCAGTGATTTTCAAGTGTGGATGATTTTGCCCCTCAGAATTTGACAATATCTGGAGATATATTGGGTCGTCAGAAGAACTACAAGGGGAGGAGGTTTCGTGGCATCTAGTATGGAGGTAAATGCCAGTGATACTGCTGAATATCTTAAAATGAACACTGCAGCCCCTCCAGGTAGGTAGATTATCCTACCCCAAATGTCAGTAGCACCGAAATTAAGAAACTGCATTGACAAGCCGCTCAGTCCACAGTGAGAAGGGGACTGGAATAAATATTTGCTGAAAAATAGTCCTTACTATCACATTGGCTTTTAACACATGTTAACTTTTTAGAATCTGTTTCCTGGTTCATTAAATTATAAGGTCCACCTCATAAAATTGTTCGGAAGAATAAAGATAACAAATGTATGGCATCTGATACTGTACTAAGTATGGTTCTTGTGATCACGAACATGAAAATTCCTAGCAGCCCACAGTCTTGAATGAAAGGTAAAATAGATTGCATTAAATCATTTAAGAATATGTAACTTTATCATACATTCATAAAGTGACAGACACGAAGAAGATTAAAGTTACACATAGGCCATCAAACTGGTAATTTGGCTGGTTAAATTATTAAGGACTTGTTTGAATCCATGGAGATTTTATAAAGCAGTATGTGAATGAAGTTAACTCTGATTGATATAAATAGAAGATGTTATGTTTCAGTGAGTCAGTAATAATTCTGTCATTAAATTTGCCTAGTTATTCAGTTTTGAGTTGTGAGAAATTGTTTTATAGGATCAACCTCAGTGGTAGATAAGTTCCAAATATTGTCAAGGTCTAGCTGTTAGGGATATTAGTTGTGTAGTACATACATGAGCAGATTAGATTGCTAAACTCTGGGATGTGATACGAAATTGTAGTGAAACTTTCTCTAGCTATTTAATATGAAGATAACTCTGATTTTCTTATGTTTTTAAAATGAGTTTTTTGGGGTTTTTTTGAACGGTTGTAGCTTTGAAAGGTATGTCTTGGGTGTAGGCTATGATGAGGACAGTTGTCAAAGGTTTGTAAGATGGATAAATGCATTTTCAAATATTTTTTCCAACAAGGATCCCAGCCTGGCAACTGTACTTAATAATATAGGTTTATAATAGCACTCATCACTTTCTGTAGTGTCATAATAATAATCTGTTAATGGTGGAGCAAGAGTTTTTTAAGTTCCCTTTCAATTCAGTTTTCCTGAATTTGGCTAGTCATAGCTTCTGATTTAGTATATAGTATAAGATTGTTGATTTTCTCCTATTTCTCACAGTTGTCTCCTGCAAATTGGCTGTTGAGCTAGCATTTGTTTGGGATGGTTATGAAGAGAACGGGTCAGTGCAGACCTTTCATTAGGCCTTTGCTCCTTTGACTATTGTGGCTTCCTTGTTTGTTGAAAGAATTAATCAAGAGTCTTCATATAAACTACTTTCACCTTTGTTCTGAGAAACAAATGGACATTAAATCAAAATTTAATAATCTGCACAGTCTCCTTTTTCATTACCTAGGTTCAGGCTTAATTTTTGCCGCTATATGATCTTAATTAGGAGTGAAAATATAAAACATGAAAAGATCTACATATCTCTATCTCTCTGATAGTTTACACATAAAACTATTAATGATTTGTTGATTTTTAGGAAGGCTGGTATATACTGAGTAGAGTTGTGAAGTATTTCAGATTATATATTAATCTGTTGGAGTTTTTAATTTAGCAGTGCCATTTGATAAAATTGAGCATATTTTTAAGTTTTAGGTAAAGAAACTGTTAACAGTTGACTTTGAAGTTTAAACAGATAATATTTAGTGAGGGTCAATTTCATGACTTTTGTCTTTTTAGTTTTGGTTTGGAGGTTTTTATTTCACTCTACAAGGGCATATTAAGGCCTGCTATGTATCAAATACTTAATTAGGGTTTTTATGGTCTGAGCTATACTAAATTTCTTAGGATGTTAATAGAAGTTATTCCAAAAAGAATTTCAAGACATTCTGAAAACAATAAATTTTGTTTAGTTCAGGTTTTCTCAAAGTTTAACAGTTTTAAAAATAATAAGCCTTCTCAGAGTTTTAAAATTTAAAGCTTTATTTAGGTAATATATTTTAATATTTAAAAAGAACTAGTGTTCAGAAGAACAGATTAGAAAACAGTTTGTTTTTAGGGGAGTATTACTTGCAGGCAAATGTTTTCCAGGCCCCCCTGAGATAAAAAGTTTTGTCTGTGAATTTATCTTATCCAAAAAGAGTTTGTTAGGATCTGATCTGGAAAAATTATTGTTGTAAGAGACTTATCAATCAGTTGGATACCTAATCACTGATATCTAACCTCCATATCTCTTAAGATTGTCCCTGAAATAACCAAAGGAATATAATAAAAACATTGGAGAGAAACCTAATTCTCAGGGCTATTCATATTCCATAAACATCCAGGTGTTTCTGTTAGATATTAAAAGAAAGTCTGAGATGTTGATCTACTACTGTTGGTCCATCTTGAGAGAGCATTGCCTCCTGAACTGAGTGAAGCAGTCAGTAACATAATCTTCCTAATCCTAACCCTCTTCCCTCCAAAATCGGCAGACAGAATGGGCTGTGTGGGGTAGTTGAAGGTTCTACCGCTTGAGCTTACCACCCATCTTAGTGCTTGCTTATCGTAGGGCACCTGAAATTATTTTATGAGTGAATGAACTCATCATTTACACTTAACTTTTGGTTTGAATCTGAGTGGAAAACTACTCTAGTTTTTGATGGAACCTGCCTTAACTTTACAAGCATTGCAATCAGACATTTCAACAACTAGCCTTAGAGCTAAATTCGGTTAATTATTTCATTGGGAAAGCATTACATGTCTTAATAAATTCAGCCCTTTAAAACAAATAGTTTGTAAAAAAAATTAGGCACTTCCTGAAATCTAGTTTTGATCTACCACAGAAAACTGTTTTCCCCAAGTGCAAAAACAGTATCATCGGGTAAGCAGCCTACCTAGCGTGACTTTGGCCATCTCCATGTTAGATATTGGTGTGATAATTTTTTTTTTATTTTACTATTTTGTAAGGAATTAACTAAGCTTTAAAGAAATATATCTGTATTGTATTCTTTGGGGTTAGAGAACAATGATTGCTTTGATTACTTTCTTGCGTTTTTATTTATAAATTGTATGAAAGCAATATAAATTTGCAATTTTAACAGATCAAAAGAGAAAATGAAAATTTGAAAAATAATTAGAAACATGAAGGCTGAAGAGATCTGAGTATAAGCCAGTAAAATTTTGACATTATTCTTTATTTCAGACTTGTGTGTGGCCTGTTCTAGGCACCAGGCACAAGAGTATGAAAAGATGTAATTCCTGCACTCATAGTACTGTTATAGCCATAATCCTGTTATACAGTAACAAGGGCCTGAACTAAGGCAGTGAAGTTGAAAGGAAGAATAGGGGACAGATTAAATAATGAAAACTTTAAGATTTTTTTTAGTCTATTATATGTGGAGGCTAAGAATGAGAGAGGGCTTTGCTAATGGTGCTATTCATTTAAAGCAGAGAATACAGGGCAAGATTTTATAATTTAATATTATAGAGGAACCAAGAGTAGCAGATGAAAAACATACTATATTAACGGAAGAAAATTAAAAGTCTCTGTAAGCTTTGTCATTATTAACAATGTGGGAACGTTGAGCGAGGGTGGTATAAAAGACGGTTATCACATGTGACTTAAAATGGGTGCCAAAAACAGGTCACTTTAAGAGCTGAATTAATAATTTTGAAATAGTGTATGAGGTCGATGATACTTACGCAGCAAAACTTAAATCAATTTCAAAGAGCCTTAGGTAGTATTTGTAATCCGAAGTCAGAACTATATATTTAAACTCCCAGACTCATCTTCCAGGTTTGAAGTGACACTGTAAGCTCAGTTTTGACTGAAATAATCATTCTTCTTTTTCTTTTTTGAAGTTACACATATTTTTCATTAATATAGGTGGATGAAGTAATAATCACGTAAAGGTTTTCATTCATATAAAAGGTCCAGTTACGGTGAAAAGGATGTATATGATGATTGTTAAGGCAGTGAACCCAATCAGTAAAAGACAGATGAAAATATCAAGGTGTGGTTATGTGACAGTGGTACAGTAATGATAAGTTTTGAGGTGTAAGTGGAGAAGAAATTATAAAAACACAGTTGGACTCTGAAAGTAAACTTGAATCTGAAGAGAGTTTTTATAAACTTTTTACCAAACATTTTGAATGATTAAACAACAATGAGAAAACTAAATGTGAGTTTCTGGTGTGATTAGGATATATAGTTTAAGGTCTTTAGAAGAGGGGCATTATACTATACTAATTAAGTGTCCAAACTCTATCTGCAATCTAGGTGTTCTAGGATTGGGGCTACTTTTGTAACCTCTCATGTATTAAATATTAATGGTAACTGTCTTTAAGCAGCATTACGAGGATGAAGTGACTTAATGCATGTAAAGTGCTAAGCATAGAAGCTAGCTTATTATGGAACACTCATAATAAAACATACTTCAATGTACTCAACACCTAGGAAATGTTTAATGACCTAGTCATTGCACTCATGGTACTTCCATATTGAAATGGAAAGTGGAAATAACATTTTGTTTCTATGACAGCATTGATTTTGTCATTTGGAATTTATCCTGAGATCAGTCCATCAGGCTTATTTGAGAAATTTCTGAAATGTGTGAGAATTCCTGTGCTGCATATGACTTACTTAGTGACTTAATTTTACCATGAGAATGAAAAAATCGCTACATGATTTCTGTGAGCGCTTTTAAATTATAGTATCCAATAATCTGAATAAATATTACCTTCATCTATGTGCTGTATATTGTGTGAGGCACTGTGGATAAAAAAAAAATTATAATAAAAAGGACCAGGTACTGGTTTCTGGCTCATGGGATGATCTGCAAGAGACATGTATGTACCTCCTTGCATATCATGTAATAGGGGCTGTCAGAGGGGTTGTTACATAGTGCCCTGAAATCCTCACTTTGGAGGGGAAAACAACTCTAGGAATCAGAATACAGAAAATGACAGGAGGAACCCTTGAGCTCAGTGTTGTGTTTTGAGGAGGATTTGACATATTTTGAGGGAGGGAAGGAGAAAGAAAGGTATTTCAAGAAAGAAAAATTAAAAGTATCTGCCATTAAAAAAAATTACTTGCTTTTTTTTTTATAGAACAGTGAATCATATGTCTAAACATAAGGGTAACAGCAAAAAGAAAAAAACAAAACAAAAAACAAAGGTTTAAAAAGTAGAGACCTTTTAAAGGGCCTTCTGTGTAAGAGTTTGGACTTTACACTGTCAAAAATAGTGTCATAAAATTCTTGTGTCATAAAACTCTTGTTGGCTTTCATATTTTTATTTTAATTGCTTAAATAATAATTGTTTTCCAATGTACTTGTTTTTTTAGCTTCTAGAAAAATAATCATCTATCTTATTAACCTGAGTTTGTTTTCAGAGTGGTTTCAGCTTCTTTTCCAATTATATCTATACTCAAAGGTTGAAGATTTCCATACAGATTTATATGCCACAGATTTCATATTTTGGTTATTACTAGTTACTGTTTCCCCCACTTTTACATCTGCTGGTGTAAATGCCTCTTCTTGCATAGCATTGTGCCACTAGCAGAAGATGATTATAAAGGCCTGATATATGAAGGGTTTTACAAAATTATTCCTGTAATAATTATTATGTAGCATAAGAAGACTTACTGGCTGCTTATCTAGAATTAATATGGAGATGGAAAAGGAATAAGACATTTATCTCCCCAAAAAGCACAAGACATTTTGATATATTCAATCTGTTTTTTATGGTGTATGTGTTTTACACAATGCTTTCATTGATTTTTGCTGAACTTTTATATCTCTGGCTAAAACTTATGATTTGAGTGAGTATAGTTCTGACATGAGTATTAGTCGGTTTCTGCATTTGCATTCATGAATAGGTGAACATGAAAATCAAAAGACATATTGAAACTTCATTTGTTTATACATGACAAGAGCAACTTCTTCGCTGAATTGGATGATGGCTTTTGAATACTGGAAGAACATTGTGCTATTCACAGTGAATGTAGACACGGCAAACTTTCAAATTTAATCTGTATTAATATTTCCTCCTTAAGTGCCATAAGTCTAGAGCCAATCAGTAAAACAATAAAAACAAACAAAATATCATTTTGGTATTTTATTTTATTTTATTTATATATTTTTAAGGGGTGGAGGAGAGAGTATGCCTTGTGGGGGAGGAGTAGAGGGAGAGAGTCCTAAGCACGCTCCGTGCCCAGCACCAGAGCCCAACCTGGGGCTTGATCTCACAACCCTGACATCATGACCTGAGCCGAAATCAAGAGTCGGATGCTTAACTGACTGAGCCACCAAGCCGCCCCCATTCTGGTATTTTAAAATAAAACCAGTTGTACTGCCAAAATACCATGACTCTTCTTCCATCTTAACATACATGAATAAGATAGGCTCACTAGCGTTGACTAAGTTAGAGTTGGTATATTTTTTGTTATTTGCTAAAAGACTTCACAAAATACACATTTGTGTGTGTGTTTCATGCCTACTATGTCACATATGAAATATAATGTAGGTTCTAAGGTGTCTTACACCTTAGAAATGCCAGAAACAATATTTAAAAAGATTATCAAATCTTGGGGCGCCTGGGTGGCTAAGTCGTTAAGCGTCTGCCTTCAGCTCAGGTCATGATCCCAGGGTCCTGGGATCAAGCCCCACATCGGGCTCCCTGCTGGGCGGGAAGCCTGCTTCTCCCTCTCCCACTCTCCCTGCTTGTGTTTCCTCTTTCACTGTGCCTCTCTGTCAAATAATGAATCTAGTCTTTAAAAAAAAAAAAATTATCAATCTGTTATGCAAAAAACAATGCAAAGAAGTACATGTTCTTTTTAAAATTATTTTTATAAAATTTTAAGCAGAAATTGCTCTTCAGCATTTCTTAGTGTTTCACTGAAATGCTTTTGGGAAGCCATGTTTTTATTAGTTACCTGTTTTGATAGTATGTCACAGAAAGTTTTATCTTTAATTGTAGATTTCTTAAAAGGTTAGTGGAAAGATTTGCCATATTTATATTTTGTCATTGTGAAAAATCTATCATTTTTATTTAAAATGAAGTGAGCAGCATCTAATAGCATTAGACATGATTGTTGTTAACCTCTTCTTTAGAAATTAACATGCCACTTGGCAAAAATATAATTGGTGAGCCACAGAGAAGGTCTATACTTACACAGTGGGGTTAATGAATGTCTTTTCTTCTCCTCCTCCTTCTGATTCTTCTTCTTTCCCTTTTTTGGTCTTTAAAGTTGGAGTTAGCTCGGGCTGTTTGAAATGATTTTCTATGACTGTGTTGTGACATTGTTTTAATTGAATGAAGCTGCAGAACTAGCATGATAAATCAACACGGAATGAATTTTAATGCAAGGCAAACGATATTAACTTGGAAATTGGTTGCAGTAGACAAAGCAGCTGCTATGATTAATTTTTTTTTTTATTCTCTACTTACAGCATTTTGAGAAGGATGACCTTGACAGTTTCAATTGTGTTAAAATCCTAGTGGTATGCACTTTAACACACTTGAGTTGTTGTTTGTTGGTTCTTGGGCAGTAGAGATTGCCTCATTTTTTAGGTTAGGAAAATTTTGTTTTGCAGATTTAATATGTTGGTTTTGACTGGTTTTAAAACATTTTTTATTTAGATAATAATTGTGAGGATTACTTAGTTGTGGTGGAAGACTGTAATCTTAAAACTGTGGTTCTGGCAGAAAAGTTTAATAAGTGAAAGAATAAGATGTGTCAGAAAGGGTCTTCTAAGTGTATGTCACGAAGTTTATGCCAAGCAGTTTGACAAAGAACACAAATCAAAAATAAGTATGTATTACTTATTTGAAGTGCTAAGTTACCTCTGTTTATAATGTATTTTTCTAGACATTCTTTTCCATTTGTGTGTCCAGCACATGAGTTGCCTTGGAAAAGGATCTGTATAGAGCACAGCTATTACTGAGGGAGAGAAGAGCTGACAAGGACACTTATTTTAAGAAACAGTCAAGGTAACAAATAGAGTAACAACATTTTCACAGATCTCATGAGAGCAGGGAGAGTGTCTCCTCTTCTTTCCTCTTCTTCCTTTTTTCTTCTTTTTTTAAATCCCTAGCATCTCTTTTACTCTCTACCACATAGCAGACCTTGAATAAATGTCTTTCTAAATGAGTTGAATTTGAAAATGAAAGCCATTTTCTTTTGTACTGAAAAAAAATACCCAAACTAAACATGAGGGAAGGTAAGATGTGCAGATTCTTGTCTCTCTTCAGGTTGTTTTGAGGGGCTGAGGGGTGTGAAGTTTTATAGAATCTGTGACTGTGCAAAAAGGTAGAGGTAGGGAGGGCACCTGGGTGGCTCAGTTGGTTAAGTGTCTGCATTCCGCTCAGGTCATGGGATCAAGCCCCGCCTCGGGCTCCCTGTTTAGCAGGGAGTCTTCCTCTCCCTCTGCCCCTCCCCCTGCTCATCCTTTTCTCTCTCTCTCTCTCTCTCTCTCTCTCTCTCTCTCAAATAAGTAAATAAAATTTTTTAGAAAAAGGAAAAAGGTAGAGTTAGGAAGTGGCAGGTAAGTAGGAAGAGTCAACATAGGGCCAGGCCTGCAGATAGACTTGCTGTGGTATATGCCTTATTTCTCTTCCCCAGACCCTCATTCCAGTATGTTTTTACCCCATACTGCCTGAAGTTATGTTAGTTCTGGATCTGTTTAGATTAAAAGGCAAGCAGCATCTTTAAAAATGCCATGGACTTCTCTGTTTTAAGGGCTAACAGGGTAATTCAGACCAGCTAGTAAATTTGGAGCTAGTAGTTCAGAGCAATTCCAGTAAAATAGCACACAAGATGAAGAAACATTTGCTTGAACACATCAGAGTCCCAGGAAGATCGAGGGCAGATAATCAAGGATATAAGTCTGGCTTTTAGAAACCTTTCACTGGGTATGTTTTCTGAATCTGGAGAAGACAGCGGAAAGGCTGAACTTTGGGGGACGGAAGTTGGAATCTATGACCTATCTATATGGACTCCTCCCCGCCCCCAGTCTTTGCTTGGGGTAGAGGGATGCTGACAGGTAAGAATTCTAGGAGTAAAAGTGAACCAGAATTTCTGAGGTTCTCATAGATAGTGCATGTCAGCATCAAATTGTTTTAAGAAGTGATCTTGGATTGCTAGTAATAGTAGGTCCCTGGGAAAAGCTGATGCATATCCTTTGTAGAAGAAGGTAACATCATTTTAGGACTTATATTATTTCTGTAAGCTATGTAGCAAGTACAGTGTCTAGCACCCACTAGAAAATAACCCAAATCACAAGAAGATAAGATGACATTAATAAAAATCTGAAGAAACAACAAAATAATAAAAAATCCACGGGGACTCTAGGTATTAGAATTATCAGACCTAGATTTTATAAGAGCTATGCTTAGTATGTAGAAGGAGACAAAAGACAAGTTAGAGAAATATGGCAGAGAAATGGGAACTGTAAAAGAAAAATTAAACTGGAAAAATTCCTTAACTGGAATTAACCGGTTTACCAGAAGATTATAGAAGCATTTGAAGAGAGAATTCGTGAACTTGGATGGTAGCTCAGAAGAAAATACTCAGCATGGAGAGGCAGAGGGATAGAAAAACTGTGAAAAATGAAAGGAAAACAGTGAGAAAGTCTAACATATGTAATTGGAGTTTTAGAAGAAGAGAGAATGGCATAGAAGCAGTGTTTGAAAGGAGTGTGGCTGAGACCTTTCAAACCAAAGCAATAAAGTCAGAGATTTGGGAAACTGAATTGTAAAACAAAAGCCATTCCTAGGCACCTCATAGTAAAACTTTTGAAAACTAATGTTGAAGAAATCGTAAAAGTAGCAAACAGGAGGGGAAAAGATTACCTTCAAAGGAGCCACAGTCAAGACTCATAGCTCATTTTTCAGAAGTATGACAGAGGAAAACAGGAGACAAAGTAAACAGTCTTTAAGATGTTGAAAGAAAGTAACTGTCAAACTAGAATTCCATACCCATCAAAAATAAGACATTTTCAGATAAGGAAAAAAATGAGAGACTGAATTACCAGAAGATGTTCACTAAAGGCAATACTTAAAGATGTTTTTTTGGAAAGGAGAAACATGACCCTCTTTGGAAAACTGAAGATACAGAAAGTAATAAAGAGCAATGAAAATGCTGAATGTGTGGGTAAATACAAATGCACATTATTTGTATAGGATGATTATTGAGTTAAAAGTACGTATAAAATTTAGAAAAACAATGGCATATAAATTGGATTGGAATAAATGGTGTTAAATAGTTTGGGGTCCTTGCATTGTATGGGAAAGTGGTTAAAGTACAAAGTAACATTAGTGTTTGATAATTTGGTGATACGTGTCTAGCATAAATAAGCATATAACTTTCAGGCTAATAGAAAGGAAAAATAAAGGGAAAAAGCATGCTCATTTCTACCTGTGTCCCTGATCCCCCCTTCCCACGAAGAAGACAAGAAAAAAAAAAAAAAAGGAAAAGGAACATACAGGAGGATGGGCATGTAGAAAGCACTTTAGTAAGATGGTAGATATAAATCCCACACTAAATGGGCTCGGTGTTCCACTTAAAATTCAATTACAAGATTGATGAAACAGACTTTATCTAGATGCTTCTTAAGGAAGTCCTGTTTAAAATATAAGGATAGCTAAAGATTGAAAGTAATAGGATCAAGAAAGATACACTTTGAAAAACAAAACAAATTTTTTATCTCCATGTGAATATCTATAGGCTAACTGGCAGAAGGTATATCTGGAGATAGAGGGCCATTTCATAATGATGGTAAAAGGCTACAATAATGTAAAATTTGTATATATCAAATAACAGCATATAGTAAAGGCAAAATAGAACCACAAGGAGAAATAGACAAAAGTAATCTTGGAAGAATTTGCGTTTTTTTTGAGAACCCATGAAATATTTAGAAAAATTGACCATATGCTACACTGAAAAGTCGGAACAAACAATGCAGGATTGATATTCTGCACAGTATGTTTTCTGATTATAATGTAGAAGTTAGAAATCAATAACAGATGATTAGGCAATCTCATTTTTGAAATGAGAAAAACATTTAAATATTCAATAGCGATTAAGTTATTTGATTTGAATGATAAGGGAAATACTGCATATCAAAACCAGGGGTTGCGGCTAAAGCCAGTTAGAGGAATAGCTAAAGCTTTAAAAGTATATATATTAGAAAAGAAGAATGTGCGGTAAGCTAAGCATCCATTTCAGAAAGCTGAAAAAAATGTAGCAGATTAAACCCAAAAGAAGTAGAAGGAAGGAAATAATAAAGCTAAGAATAGAAATCAATTAATGACAAGAAACCACAAAAGGAAGAGAATCATTGTATCAGATGGCTCTTGTGGCATTATAATAAGCCACCCCAATAACTTACTTAAAACAAGCATCATTTATTTAGCCTCTGCTTCTCTTCTACAGACTAGTTGGTCCTTTGGGTCAGGTTTAGCAAAGTAGTTCTTCTGGTCTGCATCTGTAGTCCCCTGTAGGTCGGCGAGGCACCTCTGTTTTTATGAGTTGTCTGGCTATGGGCTGGGACATTGATGGTGACTCGGTCACTTGTCTTCCATTCTCCAAGAGGTTAGTCTGAGCTTGTTTACAGGGGTATAATAGGGTTCTAAGAGAGTAAATGCAGCTAAGACTGAAATTTAGGCTTTTCACACGAATGTCATTCTTCCCATATTGTACTGGAAAAGCAAGTCACAGTGCTGCAGCCCAGATTCGAGGGTGGAGATGAGCTACAAGTTGACGCTGCAGTGGCTTAGATATCTTGAGGGGTTAATGGATAATTGTGGCCATTTTTTTTAAGTCATTCTAGCCCAGTCAGCAAAAACAGAAGTAAATTTTTTGAAAAGACTGGAAGACTGATAAAGAACAAGGAAGACATAGATAACCAGTCAGGAATGAAAGAGGGGACATCAAACAGATTGTGTAGATACTGAGAAGAAAATTAGACTTAAGCTTTACATCAACAAATTTGAAAGTTTAAACAATACGGACATATTTCTAGGTAAATACAGGTTACCAGAATTGACATATGAAAGGCTAGAAAATCTGAATTAAAGAACTGAATCCATAATTAAAAACCTTGCACAGAGAAAAAGTCTAGGCCCAGGTTGTTTCACCACTGATTGCTATTCAATATTTGAGGAAGAAATAACATGTCTTCTACAAGCCCATCCGGAGAGTAGCAAAAGAGGGAATGCATCTCGGCACGTTTTGAGGCCAGAATAACCTTGATGCCAAAACCCAGGAAGCATATTATGAGAAGGGAATATTACAAGCCAATTCCATTTATGAAGGTAAATTTAAAAAAAAAATCAAAGTGCTAGCAAACTGAATGTAATAACTTACGAAAAGGATGATGCATCAAGATTAACTTGAGTTTATTTTAGGAATATAAGGGTGTTTAACATTTGATAGTTGATTGTAGTCCACTGCACTAACAGATTTTAAAGAGAAATATTATGGTTGTCTCAATAGATGATAAAGAAATGTGATAAATTTAAATATCCACTCATGATTTAAAAAAAAAAAACTTTAGCAAACTCAGGAATAAAGGGAAGTTTACTTAATCTGGTAAAGTATACCTACAGAAAGTCTACAGATTACTTTAAGCTTTATGGTCAACTGTTGAAAACTTTAATTTTGAAATCTGGAACAAGTGAAGGACTCTTCTTTGACTTTGAACTTGAGATGTATTGGCCAGTGCCATATGGTTGGGAAGGAGAAAGGATATATAACAGTCATTATTTGCAAGTAATAGGTTTGTTTACCTAAAGAACCCAAAAGTACCTACAGAAAAATTATGAGAATTAAATAATGATGAAACAGGCTGCTGGTTATATGGTTTATTAATACAGAACATTCAGTTACATGTTCATATACAAGGAACAAAAATGAATTAAAAAATACATACAGTAGCAAAAATGAACCCCCAAATATCTAGGAATAAGTCTAACAAAAATGAATAAAGTCACAAAAAAAAGCCTTATATTTTTGATAGGTATTAAAGCAGACCTGATCAAATAAAGAAATTACACTGTGCTCGTGGTTTTGAAGCCTCTGTTGTAATATCTCAATTAAAATTACCACCAGTATTATTTCAGAAATTTACCAGCTGGTTTAAAAATCTGTTCAGAAACAAAGGGAATGAGTAGATGAGACATTCTACAGTACGAGCAAGGTAGAATAGCTTGGTATACTGCATATCAAGATTTTATTATAAAGTTACAATAATTAATTCAGTGTGATATTAAAGCAAGGATAAGCAAATAGATTAATGTAATAAAATAGAGAACTCAGAAATAGACCCAAGCATATATAGGTGTTATTTATGACAGTAATGGCACCATAGAGTAATTGGAAAAGGATAGTCTTTTCAGTAAAATATGCTAGGACAATTGGGTGTCCATGTGAGAGAAAGGGAAAAAGCGGTACCATTACAGACATTAATTCCTGGTATACTGTGGGTATAAATGCGAAAGAATAGTAAAGCTTCTAAAAGTTAATACAGAACGATATCTTTTCATGATCTTGGGATAGGGAAAGACCCCACTGACATGAAGAGAAGACTGATAACTTGAGCTACATGAAAATTAATTCAGTCCAATTAAATTCAGTTATACAACACCATTAAAGAACTAGGAGGCACTGGGCGCCCGGGTGGCTCAAGCATTTAAGCATCTGCCGTCCGCTCTGGTCATGGTCTCGGGATGCTGGGATCAGGCTTTCTGCTCAGTGGGGCGTCGTCTTCTCCCTCTCCCTCTGTGCACACGCTCACTCTCTTTCTCTTAAATAAATAAATAATCTTTAAAAAACAAACAAACAAACTAGGAGGCAAGCCACAGGATGGGAAAAGGTATTTGGTACACCTGTAACCACAAAGTAGAAATCACTTAAGAAAACACTAACACAATAAAAAGTAGTCTAGAAACTTCAGGAGTGCTTCAAGAAAAGTATAGGTCTGAATGGCCAGTAAACCTGAAAAAATGAACTTTATTAGTAATCAGGAGAATGCTAATTCAGACATTCAGCAAGTGCATCAGAATGGCTAAAATAAAAAGCATTGTTAGGGAGTGCTGGAGAGGAAGTTGGATCAAAACAAATTCTTCTTCTCTTCTTTGGGGACTTATCAATGCATACAGCCATTTTAGAAAATAGTTCAGCGCTATGTACGAAGGAGTTCTTTTTGAATATTATCTTCTTTACCAAGAGTCTTTTTCCTCAAGGAGTGGTCCCTTGTCCTCTTTCTTTATTTTGTACTGTCTCTTTCTTGTTAGCCTTCTCAGGTCTTTGGTGAACCTGCTTTGTCTATTCATATTTAAGTATGAAGCACTGAACATTTGAATTATGAACTTACATGTTTATGTACTGGGCTCACCCACTGCAGTCTTCAAGTTTGAGGTCATCATCTGAAGTGTCAACTTTGAGAAGGTAGCCAGATGCTGTTTATGGAGACAGAAACTCAAGCCTGTTACCTGCAAGTTAGATCCCTGTTTGTTGGTGTTCTGTATGCCATTTCCACCTTTTTTCTTTTTTCTGGTTTTCTACAGAGCTCTCTGAGTGTCAGGTTTCTCTGGAGTTCTCTAGGATAAATTTGCTATGGACCATATCGCCTTATATGGATATTCCAAGCTGGATATTTGATCGAAGGCCTGAGGTTTCCTAAAGTGAATTTGTAGTGGACTTGGTAGGGTATTAATTATCCACTATATGTGCCAGACCTTGTATTGAACCTTTTATATGTATTGTGCTGTACACACATACACTCCTCAGTACAGCGCCGCCAGATGGTATCATCTCCATTGTATAACTGAGGCTTATTTTGATGTGACTTTCAAATTCCTCATTATTATTCAGTATTGGAGCTTGGATACCAGTTGGGATCTGTGTGCTTTAAGAGTTTTTTAAACACTTAATAATAGTATAGTTCTTGAATTTATTCAAATTGGAGATGTAGAAAAGGGATTCTGGGTTGGAAGCAAGTGCATTGTTAACATGGATGATGGCAGGGATTTAGGTTGATTAAAGAAGTAGAAAAATACTATATGCCAAGGAACGAGGCAAGGATAAGGGGTTCTATCTCGGCCTTTTGGCTAAGATCAAGTGTAGTATCTGTTCTTACCAGTTTTATTTGAATGGAAAGGCAAATTTCAGAATTGGGGATCTTGTAGAGCTAGATCAAGTGCTTATAGGATCAGTCTGTGAGTTTTGGGGTGGACAAAGCCCCTGAGGGAAGGGTGCTTTCTCCCAGCTAGGCATGTGTATTATCCATCTTTGATTTGCCTATCACTTGTAAGATGTGGAAATACTGTGAGCAGCTTAGTGAGGGAAAGTAAAAAGCTGTTGGGAGTACAGAAGATTGGAGAAATGCCTTAGCTTCTTAAGCCCTTAAAGCAGTGAATGCTAGCATATTACTTTTATGTAATGATATGCTAGTAGTAGGATCAATTGCAAGAAAAAGGTAGGAAGCTATAAATACATGAATCGGTACCTATTTGAATAAATAAAAACCACCATGGCTTTTTGTGGAATTGATGGTAAATACTCATTTTTTTTGTCTTTTGTGCAGTTGACCTGTGAATGAGGAAATTTTACTTTTCGGTATTCAGAGTCAGTCTGTGCTTCCTGTTGGCCTTTGTACTAGAAGCTTCTACTGAGGGATGGCTGTTAGTTATACAATTATTTTTATTGCTGTCCTACTCGTGGAAAGAATTAAGGCTCCTTGCAAAGCTAGTGGTATAAGTTAAAGTTAGAAATGGAAAAAAAAGGAAGAAAACTAAGGTACAGACATAAAATTGTGCAAAAAATAATACGCTCTTAAGACTGAAATAGTATAGGGTGGAATCCAAATTTGGCCATTGGTGTTATGGAAGCCAACAAAAAACTACAATTCTCTCTGAATAGTTGCTTTGGAGAAAGTATTTTCTTGTTAGATAAATGAGACAGGAATTTTTCCCAAGGATCTCTGTAAAAAAATGCAATTACTGTTTAACATAATGAACAATTCTCTGTACGCTGACATTACAGAGTTTTGTAGAAGGGATTTGTATTGGGTGGCATCTAAGATTTTGTCAAGCTTTAATATACTGGTTTATTCTGGTTTAGATTACATGTTGATGGACAGTTCAATATAGTACCTGTTTTATGTAGATAGGGTTCTAATTCATAATTTGTGTTAATACATATAAAACTTCCATGCTGAACAGTGAGCTTTTGTAATTACACCATCAAACTGAGCTAGAAATTCCTAAGTACTCTAAGATTTATTAAAAAATATTTAACTTGACAAAGTAAAAATACATTTTAAAATAATTTTAAGAGCTCTAAATTCAAGCAAGTGAATAATATATAGTGACTTTTTTTTTCCCCAGTTTAATTTTGTTGGGAGAATCCTTGGACCTAGAGGACTTACTGCTAAACAACTTGAAGCAGAAACAGGATGTAAAATAATGGTCCGAGGCAAAGGCTCGATGAGGGATAAAAAGAAGGTAAGTCCTTGAACTTGGGGGCAAGTCTTGATGTGAATAATTTACTTATACTTTTGCATTCTAATAATAAAATATCCAGATCTTCTGTGCATAAAGCACTATACATTAATTCATATCTGAAACTTTTGAACTTTTTTAAGGTGTTGTCATGATTTTTTTCTTGTTGATTATCATGAGTTTTAGCCAACTAAGGTATCACTCAGTCCATCATGTTAACTTATTTTGGTATTTACAGTTGAGAAGCTGCCAATTTGGAAACTAGTCACACTATAATGTATATATAAAGGTATGTCATTAAAAGTTTTAAAAATCTAAAATGTTTCTGTTGATGAGATTTAAATGAAAGTGATCAAATGAATAGCTTTAGCTGTGTGTGTCAGATAACCAGGAGAGCTGTTAAACAGAAAAAAAAAGCTATAACTAGCCATATGATACTCATCTTGGATTTCACTAACATTTTGTGTCGATTGTAAGTTTATTAGTTTATATTGTTCCTGTTTTCTGTGTATTTCTTCTGCCACTTATTGTTCTTCTAGTTTAATTAATAAATACCTAACTATCTTCTTTAAATACTGTTTTTAGGAAGGGTTTATTTGCCTAGTTTCCTGTTATCCAATGATACTGTTAGGCGGGATATTTTAGAATGTGTATCTGTGTAAAACAGTGTTTGATTTTTAAAAAAAAAATAACCTTTTAAAAAAAATTCCACATATAAATGAAATCACATGGTATTTATCTTTGACTCATTTCACTTAGCAAATACCCTCTAGGTCCATTCACCCCTGAAACTAATGTAACACTGTATAAGAATTATACTTCGATTTAAAAGAAGAAAAACCTAGATTTGATTGCCAAATATTAAACATACTGTCCCGGAGGGTATTATTTTTTTAATACATTGCCTTGAAAGGGCTATCAAGTAATAGATGCATAGTCAGCTTACGTTGGAGTGTGTGCGTTGAGTCACTTTATGGAGTTTATGGAACAAACACCAGGTCTACAAAGTATTCTGACTTCATTCTGATGTGCTTCTTTTCTGACCTTCCACCTCATTTCATTTACACTCTCCCACCACCTGACTGGATTGCAGTCATTTTCTCACCTTGCAGACAAATAATGACTTTGTAGCTGCAAAATTGAGTGTGCGTGGGGAGGGGGCATCCCCAATAATACCAATTATCTTTAAATCTTACTATAACCTGTTCTTGTCAGCTGAGTTTAAAGATATTTTGAGGCTGTGTGAGTTCTCCTTCATCAAATTTAAATATTGTATTTAAAACATTTTTTATTAGAACCTTAAAACATAAGCATTTTCTGAATCAGCTAAGTGGCAGTCTTATATCGGCATGGAGTTTTGGTTCCCGTTTCCACTTAATAGTTGTATTGGCATTAAGCAATTTAAGAGCCATAGAAAAATGAGGTTGACAGTTGATGGACAAATAAATCTTTACCTTAAGATTAGTGTATCCATCAATTAAACAGTTACTCTATAAATCAGTGAAAAAACATGTTTTCCCCTCTCCTCAGCCTCTGTTAATTCTGTAGTAATGACCCTCCCCTTCTCCACTCATACACTCATAGACACCAAGGATTAGAGCTTGGAACCTGTGTAATGAGACATCATGAGTTTTTTTTTTTTTTTTTTTTTGATTGGGGTTGAAATTTTAGCCTGAAGAACATATCCTCCTGTCTTTGGCAGAAGAACCAAATAGTTAAATCAGTGAGCTTTGTGACCAGATTGTTTAGGTTTGAATCTTGGTTCTATCACTTAGCAGCTTTGTGACATTGGACAAATTACTTAATCTCCTTCTGCTTTATAAAAATGGGAGTAGTAATAAGGTGATTGTGAAGATTAAATTAGTTATAAAGCCCTTAGAACAGTGCTTTGGATCATAGTAAGTGATAGATTAATGTTAATCATTGTTCCTCATAAATTTTATCTTTTTATTATTACAGTAGTGCCCCTTATTCACAGGTGGGGGGGGCATTCTAAGACCCCTGGATGCCTGAAAATGCAGATAGTACTGAACCTTGTATATACTATGCATTTTCCTATACATACATACTTCTGTTAAGTTTAACATATAAATTAGGCACAGTAAGAGATTAACAGCAATAATTAGTAATAGAACAATTACAACAGTATATTTTAGTAAGTCATGTGAATGTGGTCTCTCTCTCATAATATCTTAATATACTGTACTCACCCTGGTGATGATATCAGATGGTAAAATGCCTACATGATGAGATTAAGTGAGATGAATGATAGAGACTGTGACATTAGGCTACTATTGACTTGATGATGAGTTAGAAGGAGGATCATCTCCTTCCTGACTTAGGCTGACCGTGGGTAACTGAAATCGCAGAAAGCAAAGCTGCAGATGAGCGGGGACGACTGTAATTGGATAGTTAGTGCATTCTATGTTTAAACTCTTATGTTGCATCAAGGTGGGGGGACTGCTACTGTTTTGTTTTTTTTTTAAGTTTTGTAGAGGAGAATACCTTGTTTTATGACCTTTAAATATCCCATAGTCTCATTGCTTTTCTGTTTTCTTTGGTGGTTGGTGCATCCATATTCTGTCTTGTCCACTTTGTTCTTAACCACAAATAGAAGCAGTTTACATTTTCTTTTTCTTTTTAATTTGTACTGTTGGCTACCAAAATAAAACGAACTTAATAGATTATACATAATGCAAGAGTAACAATAAGACACCAGAAAAATTTGGCCACAGATTATATCTTTAGTTTTATTAAAATGCTACAGATGAACGTACTTTAGGCATATCAAATTAGTTTGAATGACTATCATATGTTTGATATTATGGTATATGGAGTCTGTGAAGAATTTATGCACGTATTTTTTTTTTTTTTAAAGATTTTATTTATTTGGCAGAGAGAGACAGCGAGAGAGGGAACACAAGCAGGGGGAGTGGGAGAGGGAGAAGCAGGCTTCCCGCGGAGCAGGGAGCCCGATGTGGGGCTCGATCCCAGGACCCTGAGATCACGACCTGAGCCAAAGGCAGATGCTCAACAACTGAGCCACCCAGGCGCCCCTATGCACGTATTTTTAATACCAGAGGTGTCTTCTATAATTTTAATGTAAATCTACACATAATTAATTGTTAATCAAGTCATTTTGGTTAATGCTGTAGTTACTCTATTCATTGAGCTCTTAAAAATGTTAATGAAAGTAAAGTCAAATGGAAAGTGCTGTCGATTGTTATTTGACGATTATTTTGGTAAAGAACTTGACAAGCAGATGGAGACAAAAAGAAGTATTGATGAGATACTTCTTAGTACTAGGCTGATTTAGGTGTATTTCAGGTGTTTCAAAGGAAAAGCCAGTTGGCTTTAAGCTTTTCTGCAGAGCTGTCAATTTTTGTAAAAGCTGAGAAAGCTAGAAAATCTTAATTTACTGTTGCCTAAAATATGATGGAAAATGCTGTTTGCTGATCTGCATCCTTCACTAGCCTGGTAAACTCAGTGAAGGCAAAGCATGTCTATTTTATGGAGCATTTACCTGATGTTTGATGAGTACCTAGCACAGAGTAGGATCTGAAAAAAAAATCTGAAAAAGGAATGAATGTTTAGGTAATAAATGAAAGGCATAGATGCCTCCCCCCCACATCCCCATACAAAAGTTTATAAATAGAGGAAATTATAAACCTGATGTGCTTTTAATTCTTTGGGCAAGATAAGCAGTACCATATTATTCTAAGCTGTTGGTTTTAAGCAAGGGAGTGAAAATGCCACTTTAATTTTTATTCTGTTGGATCGGTATTACTTCAGAGTTATTGGTGGGCATAACAGCATTGATTTTTGTGTACAAGTATCAGTGGAATGGTAGTGGGTAAACTTCATGGAACCAAAGAGCAGGAGCTGTAGTCAGATTTTATGAGAGACGATGACCAAAGCTTGGAAAGCTGCTCTGTTTCAGCCAGTACTTATCTGGAGCAGGCTAACTATCCCTCTGTCTCTGATTAAGTATATGGTACCATGGTGTCAGCAAGTGGAAACCAGTAGTTTTATGGATAGTTCTTTTTAATTTTCTTTTTTAAAGATTTATTTATTTATGAGAGAGGGAGGGAGGGAGGTAGGAGTGTGGGGAAGAGGGATGGGAGAGAGGGAGAGAGAAACTCAAGCAAAGCAACTCCAGGCAGAACGCGGAGCCCAACACGGGGCTCAGTCTCAGGACCCGGAGATCAGACCTTAGCCAAAACCAAGAGTTGGATGCTCAACTAACTGAGCCACCGAGGTGCCTCTTTATGGATTGTTCTTGTGATTCATAGAGTGTGTACTTTGTATCAAGCATTATTCTAGGTATTATACATTCATTTGTTTTAGGTTTTTTTCCATATCTTGTAAGTTTATTATTTTTTTATCATTTATTTTTTATTTATATCATTTTATATTTTATATCATTTATTTTATTTTTTATAGTGTTTTATTGGTTTCAGGTGTACAGTACAGTGATTCAGTAATTCCATACATCACCCGTTGCTCATCACCACAAATGCACCCCCTAATCCCCTTCACCTATTTAACCCAACCCTCCACCCCTCTCCTCTTTCTTCTGTCTAAATGATATTTCATTATATATACATACCACATCTTATTTTATCCATTCATCAATCAGTGGACCCTTGGGCTGTTTCCATATCTTGGGTATTGTAAATAATGCTGCTGGGGGGGCGTGAATCCCTTTGTATTAGTGTTTTTGTATTGTTTGGGTAATACCCATAGTGTGATTGCTGGATGGTAAGGTAGTTCTGTTTTTAACTTTATGAGGAACCTCCTTACTGTTTTCCACAGTGGCTGCAACCAGTTTGCATTCCCACCAACAGTGCAACAGGGTTCCTTTTTCTCCACATCCTTGCCAACACCTGTTGTTTCTTGTGTTGTTAATTTTATCCATTCTGACAGGTGTGAGGTAATCTGAGTTTTATTATTCCTATTTTGTGGGTGAGGAAATTGAGCCTCAGGAGGTTGAGTAATGTGGCCAAAGGTCACATACCAAAAAGTAGCAGTCCAAATTCAACCTACAGCCTGTATTCTATCCTGTGGTGTACTACTTCCTACTTGAACCATTTCTGAGAGCGGTAGCAACTTCAGAAATATTAGAACTTGAATATTGAGTAGTTTTAAGCTTTGACTATGAAGTCAACATGAATATATTTTGTGAAACTTCTCTAAAGTTTTTAGTTTTTTCCTCAGGGATAATACATTTTGAGATTTTGTTTTTGTGTCATTCCCTGGATTTTCAGAAATCCTCCTTTAGGAAGGATTTAATCCCATTTTCTTGATAGAAAACTATATAGTTGAGCATAGAAATTCTAGAGAAGTAATTTTTGGAAAAGAAAATGATTTTTGGTAGTTTTTCAATTGATGTAGCAGAGGGCTACAGGGGCCAGGTGGAGAGCTCTGGGAAAAATGTCTTAATGCTAGAGGGAATGGGTTCATCTTCAAAAAACAGAGGTGGCAGTCAGCTGGTTTCCACTGTAGCAGATGAGTACATGTAAGTCATTAAAACAGAAGAGTGTTTCATGCATAAATTAGATACTTGATAATATTGTGGAGTGATAGTTATTAAAGTGGTAAGTGAAGTTCACCTTTGGGAGTCTTTGTGAGTGGTGTTATAGGGGACATTCTTGGGGATTTGTCTCTTCAACATCCATTAGCTTTTCTCTGAGAGCTCCCCTGTCATAAATAAGTGGGGACTAAGTATCCATGCTTGTGTTTCTGCTTCCCACTCCCACCCCCCAGCCAAAAATGTTTATGAGAGAAATGTCTACAGTTGATCAAAGCCAGGTTAGTTAAAATGTATCTTCTGGAAATTTCCATTGAGATTTAGTAATTTTACGTAGAGCTCTTTGCTTGAAATGAAGGGATATGCACTTAAGGAATCAGATGGCCCTTCTAGGGCTGCTAATAACTATGGCCAGATGGTATCACTGCTTTCACAATCTGTGCAATGTCTGATTCAGACCATGCAATAACCTCAGAAGATAGTTTTACTCTTCTAACAGGATTGGAGGCTTAAAGAGGTGATGTAACTTATCCAGTCCTCCATTTCTAACTGATGACAGCAGTAAATATAAACGCAGCTCTCATTGAACATTCAAATTGAACTATGCAAATCATTCTCATCAGAATATGGGCTTTGAATTTAAAACCTGATCAATCTGTAATAAATTTTTAATTTTATTTATAAGGGATATACAGTGTTTTGTGGAACATGATTTATGAAACGTTATTAGAGAGGCATATTGTATAATTGCAGACAATTTCATAACATTTTTACATCTTTCCATATACATTACAAATTTTTCTTATCTCTTAAGTCCTGTTACTTCATTTCTTATGGTTAATATATATTTTAATTACGTCACTAATACATATTTTTGGAAAAGTTTAAGAATACAGATAGTCTGAAAAAAAATTAAAGGCACCACCTGTGCTGTCACTCTACAGCCTACCCTTGTTGACAGTTTTGGCCTGTCTTCTTACAGATTGTTCTTCTTATAGTTATACATACATTCACATGTGTTATAGAACATGGATAATATTAGATATGATGCTTTATAATTAGCATTTTCTTCTGCAACTCTGTATCCTGTTCTGTGTCAATCCACTAAATAATTGAGCTTTATAATGTCTAAGACTTTGTGCTGGGTAATAGGAAGACACACTTACAAAGGATGCTTCAAGGCAATATTGACAGCAATATGCAAAGATAAATTTTCTTGAGTTTGTTGGGGAGTTGCTTAGACTTTTATTCTTATGGAAGATGTTACTGCTGTCTCAACACTTTGAAAGAGATCAAATTAATACAGTTTTTTTTGGTTGACGTCCTAAGGTGGCTATAATGGACAGTGACATAACATCAGGTACAAGCATGGTTCAGACAACCTGTTTTAATGATCTTGTTGAATACTTAACTTTCTGACATCCTTTAGCATAGGTACAGTTTATTCTTTTAAATTTCTCATCATGGCTAATTTTTTTTTATTTATTATGTTCAATTAGTTTTTGATGGCAGCGTTCAACGATTTCACCAGTTGTGTACAGCAACCAGTGCTCATCATATCACGTGCCCTCCTTAATACCCATCATGGCTAATTTTAAATAACAGTAATCCATCACCTAGCATCAGCATTGCCTGTCTCCTTCCAAGTATGCCCTCACTCCTCCATGGCTCTTAATTCCTCTTCTGCATGCCACATGATTTGGGGAGCACATTCCAGACATAATTTCCTCTGTAAATATTTTATTACATTTTTCTAAAATAACAGGGCTCTTTAATGCTATCATGTTTATGCATTTTTATCACCCCAGATTTTCTTTGTTATCAAATATCTAGTCAGTGTTCATAGTTCCCCTCTTGTCTCATAAATGTGTTTTTAAAATACTTGGTTTGAATGGCATCCAAGTGAGGGCCGTATACACTGCAGTTAATTGATAGATTGCTTAAGCCCTTCAGTCCCTCAGCTCCATTTCTCCTTACATTTTATTTGTCAAGGGACTGAGTTATTTATCCTCAATTATTACTGTGGATTTTGCTGATTGCATGGTGGTGTTTAACACTGATCTCTGTCCTCTATATTTTTTGGTAAGTGAGAAAGGTTTGGTTTAATCACATTCAGATCTCCTGCTCTCCCTCATTTCCTTTCTTCTTTTTGAAAGAATATTTCACAAGTAGTGTGGTGATGGTAGGTTTTTTAGGCCTTTTATTTCAGTAGGAGTTGCAAAATGGTTATATCCTGTTTCTTCATTAATATTAGCTAGATTTACTTTTTAGAGGAAAGGCTAGATAAATGCTCATTTCTTTATTTACTAGTTTAAAAATGGTTGGTTCCTAGGAATCCTTTAAAGGTAAAGAATAGGGTTTGTTTTTTTTTTCTTTTTGAATATCATTATGAATTCATGTAAACTATTTGGATGTCTCAGTTCATTGCAGATAGTGTTTTTAATGATCCTGTTGTTCGGCCATTGGGGGCCTCCTCAAGTTCACTTCTAAGTCCTTCTGACACTACCCCAGTGGTTGGGGCTAGTAACTTTGCTTTCTAGTGTGGTATGATAGTCCAGTGTCAGCTTAGAAAATTTCCTCCCAGACATGGAATCAGCCATTTCTTTAAGGAATCCTAGTTACTTTTAGTGAAAAATAGTAAGTAGATATTGCATTTTGGGCTTAAGTGATACTCATTATTTATAGACCTTTTCAGGACAAAGTTAGGAGATACGTACATACATACACACACACATTCAGGAATATAGATGTATACAAGTTCATTCTCATTCAAAATCAGGGCTACGGTGTTTTATTTAATTGATCTTATATATCTGTTCTCTTTCCCACTGAAAAATCTGGTTCCTAAAGACACAAAATGATGACTCATTTGCTTTAATCTAAAATATATAAAAGTCTCAGAATAACAGTACAAACACTACTATCAACAACATAGTGAAAACAATTTTTCCCCAGTTCATATTGTTTTTAGAGTATATCCCACCAGAGATTGAAATTCTTTCTTTTAAAACACTGAGTAATTTCCGAGTGTATAACAGGTACATCATTATAAGGGTCTACATTTAAGCTCATTTGCACTTGGTTTTCTAATTTTAATAGTTGCTTCAGTTATTTTTCTGTTACTTGTAAAATATTTACATGGCTCAAAGTCAAATCTATAAGTAGGGCATTTTCAGAGACTCTGGCTCTTACTCCTGTTGCCTGTATGTATTCCCGCGCCTTGCTCTTCAGGTAAATTTTTTATATTTGTTTCCAGGTTATCCTTATATTTCTTTTTTTGACACAAACAGTTACATAAGTATGACAGTTGTGTATGCCTGTGTGTGTAATTTCTCACTTTTCATAGGTAGTTATATACACATTACACACTTTTCTACGCCTTACTTTGTTTTTGTTTAACAGTATATTGTTGAGATCACTTTGTGGGGGTATATTGAGACAGTCCTTTTAATAACTTTATCATATTCCATTATGTGGATTATACCATAAATTATTCCAACATTCCCCTATTAATGGGCATTTAGATTGCCTCTAGGCATTTTTTTTTAAGATTTATTTATTTTTTCTTTAATTTTTTTTTAAAGATTTTATTTATTTGACAGAGAGAGGGAGAGCACAAGCAGGGGGAGCAGGCTACCTGAGCAAGGCTTACTGAGCAAGGAGCCCGATGCGGGGCTCAGTCCCAAGGCCCTGGGATCATGACCTGAGCTGGAGGCAGACACTTAACCTACTGAACCACCCAGGTGCCCCTATTTATTTATTTTAGAGAGAGAGCACGAGCATGCAAGCATGAGTGGGGGAAGGGGGTGGAGGGAGATGGAGAGAGAATCCTCAGGCAGACTCCCTACTGAGCAAGGAGCCAGACATGGGGCTCTGTTCAGGACCCAGGGGTCATGACCTGACCTGAAGTCAAGAGTTGGCCTCTTCACCCACTGAGCCACCCAGGTGGCCCTGCTCCTAGGCTTTTGCTGTTACACATAGGGAGAGTGCGGTACTGAATAGCCTTTATATACATTTTTTCGTGGTCTCATTAGTTTACCTTCAGGATAGAGTTCTAGAAGTGGTATCGTATTATGTAATTTTGCTAGCTAGTGCTGAATTTCTCTCTCTCTAGGGGTTCTCATTTTGCATTACTACCAACAATCTATGAGAGTTCCAGTTTCCCAAAGGATTCACCAGCAGTCTTAAACTTTTATACAGGAGATTGAACATCTGTTAAAGGCACTTTTAAAGAAACTATATTTGTGTGTATGTGCTTGTGTGTAAAAGGTCATTGCTGTTATGAGCAATGCAACCTTTTATGGTTTCCCAATTAGTCATTTCTTTGCAATATATTTCTTATGTTCCCATCCAAACCACTTATAAATAATTATTAGACATAGTTGAAATAGTATAACTGGTCTTTAGGTACATTGTAATTGTAACAAACTTCTGTTTGTGCCTGAGAAATTAATTACTATTTAAAATGTTTTCAAGAGGAAAAGTGCTGTGATTTTCTGTTAGTTTATATGGCCTTTCTCAGCTAGGGTTCCTCTTCTGAACCACAGACCATAAAAATTCTTCAGTTTTACCTAGAGTGATTCATAACAAGTATCATTATAGATGTGTAGGAGAGAAGTTAATTATATATAATTTATGCCTTGGGCCCGGCATTAAGACTTGATTCTCTTGTGGAGTCCTTAGTTGGGAAAGGCCATTTAATCCCTGCAAGGAATGGTTTTTCCTCTCTACTTTATATCCCTGCCTTACTCCCCCCACTCACACACTCCCTCTTATTGGTACCTTTGACTTGATGCATTTGAAAGTAGGAACTTCTACAGATTCTCTCTTAATCTTAAAAATCTTATAATTTGTATTGTATTGTATACTTATAAAGTTTCATGAATCTGATTTGAATTATAGTATTTAGCTATGAAAACAGATCACTTTAAAAGAATGATTATGAAGATTATAGTATTATGTAATCTGGTTTGGAAGGAACCTTATTAAAGCCATGAAGTCCAGCCACCCTTGTGATATTTAATTCTGTGATACTTTATTCCTACATTGCAAATGATTGTTACTCAATTTTTGGTACCTCCTTTCATAGTTGATTTAATGCCTTCTCAGGCAGCAAATATTTTTCAGTGCTTACGATTTTTGCCCTCAAGGAGCTTTCATCTGTGGAAGACTGATGTGTTAACAGTGAATTAATACACAGGGTGGTAAACGCTCCAGTAGATGTTATACGTTGTGCTGTGGGAAGTCAAGGAAGTATGTAATGAGTTCTGTTGCATGTTGAAGGTTTTAGGAAAAGCTAGAGAGCATTGGACTACAGCAGGAATTTACAAGACAGTTGAGAAGAATGGTAATCTGCAAACCAGTAGGATCAACCTGTGTATGTTGTCACGCTAATACTTGGCCTGTTGCAGTGGAAGTTACAAGGTGGTATGGTGGGGAAGGCAGTGTAGATATTGGAGACAAGACTGAGATCTGAGGATATAAGGACTTGAATACTAAACCTTTTTTTTTTTTTTGAAAGCAGTGCATTGGTGCTCATGTTTTTAAGGTAAGAAGTTTTATGTTAATTGTTCTGAAAAAGATAACTGGGCAGTAGTAGAAGGGATAGGTGGAAGGGAGAAGTGTCCTAAGACCAAAAACAAATGACCAAGTTTGTTAGAAAGTTCTTCCTTGTGTTGAGATAAAATCAGTATCTTTGAAACTTAGATCCTCTGATCTTAAATCGACTTTGAATTCAAAACAAATACAATCTCTTAAACCTTGGAGCCTTTGACATAATCATATGGTAGTACTTAATGTCTTGAAAGTGTGCTGTTATAGCTATAAACTAATTCCCTAGTAACTGTAGTCCTTTTTTTTTTTTTTTTTTTTTAATGTTACAGGATTTGGTCTTGAATTCAGCCTCAAGGTGGTTGATAGGTTTCTTTTTAAAAAGAAAGGAAGGCTTGCCTTTCTGAAGAGTTGAATTAGTGCTTTTCAAATAACCTGCTGTAAAAGACCATTACAGAACAATTCTAATCCATTGGAGACCAATCTTTTTGTAAACTATAATGAAATTATCAGATAAATAGAATTTGGAAAAGACAGATTCAGTCCTGTTTAGAACTTTTTATATCAACAGATAAAATTACCCAGTTGGAATGTTGTAAAAGTTTCTAAACTCACTTGATTTCTATACTTGAAGGCTGTATTTCCCAACCGCACCTGTTTAAATACCAGCTTATGACTTGATCTGCTGGTTTACAGAACTGTAAACTAGCTTCATGGTGTTCTCTCCCCTCTCTACTTTGTTCTTCTCACTCTCTCAGTTTTGCTGTGTTTTTAAAATATCATTTTAGAATATTAATTTTGTTTATTATGGACTCAAGTGGCTTAGCCTTATTTTAAGATAGGAAAGTATAAAACAGTGCATTAAAAATTAGATGTTTATTTCAGATTGGATAGTATCTCAAGACACTATTAGAAAATAGAGCCACTGTTTTGCCACATTAATTGTTAAGAGAGATTGGGAGGATTTGAAATAAAAATTCTGTTTATTTCAGGTACAGTTATTAAAATTGGTGAGGCACTCTTTGAGGAGTAAAAAGATGGATCCAATGAGAATAAACCTTTGTTTTCATTAATAAAGTAACACATTAAGTAACCTGTAAAACTTAAGCTAATTACTTGCCATAGATCTAATACCAAGATGAGTTAATTGTCCATGTCTAATGAAATGAGATACGAGTTTCAGTGAAAAGGGAGAGTCCATTTTATCACTAGATGCTGTTAATGAGCCTTTTAAAATTAAGTCTTGATTGGATTGCAGTCAATTTAGTTAAAGAATATTTGAGCACCTTGTAGTTGTGTTGTATATAACAGATTTTCTTTTGAGAGGATTCAGTGTTGTGTTGACAGAATTAGTAGTGGAATGTTGCTTATGTGTATATAATGCTGCATCAGTTGATTTTCTTTTTCAAAATCCTTTATAACAAACTGGACAGTTTCTTCTGTCATATTAACAACAAGTTGTTAGGCAGTGTCATAAGTCTAGTGAGCCCTCCTGTTCTGTCCTACTAGGTTTATTTTTCTGTTTAACTCCAGTTATGAATCATTGGTAATGATTCACAGAAATTATATTGTTGCTCTTTTGATTTTAAAACATGTCAACTTTTATGTATAATTGTTAACTCTTTTGCTTTTAGAGACAGGTATAATTGTTTTGTGGGTTTGGGTTTTTTTTTGGTTATAATTTGTTATACCAGGTCAGTATCACGGCCTATGGGTCCAAAAAATTAAAACGGAATCTCAGGTTATTGAAATAACTTTTATTTTGTGAGTTATGTTTTACTTAGAAGAGAGTAAATAGAAATTATAGCAGATAGGCATGTTTTATAAAGGTGTTCATAAGTTCTTTAACGTAAGTTTTTGCTGAATTCAAATACCTGTAAAGTATGCTACATATAGAGGACTAATCATTTCATATTGAAAATGGTTTTAAGAATATGATGTAAAGAAAGTTTTGTATAATTTCATCTTTGTAACTAATAAGATTAATTTTTGCCTAGTAACTTGTGTTCATTTAAATTATGAGATTATGAAATGTTAAGAAACAATTGGAAGTATCCTTATACTTGAGTATGTATAATACGATCAAGCTGTTGCATCAAAGTGTTTTAAGATATTTAAAATTTAAAAGAGGTCACAACTTTAAAAGAAGTCACGCGTAGTAAAGGCAAATGCTTAAGTTTATCTATTGCAAAATAATTTTTTTCTTGATTATGAAAGCCTTTCATATTTAGTATGGAAACTGTTAGACAATTTTTTTGTAAACCATAATCTTTCCCATTTGGAGGCAGGTGTTACATTTATATGTTGATGCATATTTTGAGACCATTTGTTTTTGTAAACTGATATATTTTACTTAAGAATATTGTATCTGTTTATGCCCATAAAAACTCATGTAGATGTTAGAAAATGAATTGTTTTTTACTATGAAAATGTTGTGAAGAACATCTGCACATATTATTAGGATGAATTTATAGAAGTATAATTGGTTGAAAATGTATTACCAAAATTGCCTTTTAAAGCTACTATTTGAAATTATAAACAGTCTCAACAGGAAGTGAAAATGTTTTGTAATGAATATTCTCTAAACTTGGGATACCAGTTTTTTAGGGGACAAAAATATAGTCTGTATTGATTTGCATATTTTTGGTTAGCGAGGTTAAATCTGTTACTATATATTTATTTGACTTTAATATTCACTTTTGTATTGCCTGTCATTGCTACCACCCCAAACCACTGTTTTATGTTTTCTTTTAATTATCACTTTGAAAAAATGCAAATTTATACCTAAACAATGGGTCCTGTATGCCCCTTACCTAGATTTGCCAGATTTATTAACATTTGGTACATGTTTGTGCACATATGTGTTCTCTTCCTTTGTTTTATATATGTATATGTAGATGTATTCACTTACGTACATACAGTTAATGCCCATTATTTTCTAATTGTGTACTTGTGAATTCGCCTATTTGCTAAAATTTATTAGTAATTAATACTCGTGGCACTTTCAGTTATTCATGGACATGCTCAGAGCAGCAAAAAAAAAAAAAAAGAATTGTGGTTCATCCAGTGCTCTTGTTCCCAGCTGAAGTCAAGTAAGGCAACACCAGTCTCTTGTTTTAGCTTTAATGCTGTGAATAAGTGTTCTTTTCACTGTCTGCTTGTGCTATGTTTTTTGCATAGTTGCTTTTTGCTGGTGATTTTGGTGTTAAAAATGACCCCCAAACAAATTGCTATCTAGTGTTTCTAAGCACAAGAAGACTGTGACATGCCTTAGGAAGAAAACACATGTGTTAGTCTTCCTTCAGGAGCGAGTTACAGTGTTGTTGGCTGTTAAATCAATGTTAATGAATTAACAGTATGTATTAATTAAGGTGTCTTTAAACATACACACAAACATAACACAGATAAAACCGGATTACATATCCACCGATTGATGAAAATGTTGTGACCAGAGGCTCACAGTAGTATAATCCTATATTTCCCTTAGGAGCAATGGTTTAGTATTCTCTAATTCAGTGTTCACAGGACTTTATAGATCATAACTACCCTGAGTAATGAAAATTGATCTATGTGTGTGCACACATGTGTGTATATAAAATTATTATTACCTTTTATTTGCTGAATCATTTGAGAGTTAAGTTGCAGATGCCCTGACCCTTCACCCCTGTGTTAAGAGTGCGTTTCCTTAGAACAAGAACGTCTATTTACATTATCAAGGTCTCTTTCTTCACATCTAGCAAATTTAACACTGCTACAATATTACATTCTTTGATACACATTCTAAACTCAAGTTTCTCCAATTTTTCATTCATTTAAATTCTTCTGTCCCAGAAACCAGTTTGGATTGCATTTGACAGTTGTGTCTCTAGATCTCTAATTGGAAGCAGCTACGCAGCCTTTTACTGTCTTTTATGATTTGGGTTTGTTTCATTGTTTTCTCATGATTAGATTCAGGCCATGCATTTTGGGCAGGAATGTTTTTAAAAGTGATGCCCAGTCCTCAGCACACTGCATTAGTTACACAGTGTTAGTCTGCCCCGTTTTGATGATATTAACGTTAATCATTTGGTTAAAATGACGTCAGTCATATTTTTTCACGGTAGAGGTACTTTTCCCCCTTTTACATTAATAATTAATGTAAGGGGAACACTTTGGAACTTTGTAAATATCCTGTTCTCAACAAGATTCTGCCCCATAGTTGTAGGATCGGTTAATGAGTCTTGGCTCACATCCATTATTACTATAATAGTGTTTGCAAAATTGTTATTTTTCTCTGTCATTGGCTTCATATTTATCACTTGACATTCAGCTGTAATGAAGATACTGCCTGTCATTTCTGATAGGTCTAAAACTCTTTCTATGTTTTATATATTTATTAGCATATCCTAGAAGACTTAGCATTTATTCATTAAAGCATACAGGAAATCAACTTATTTCATTTTTTTTAAAGATTTTATTTATTTATTTGAAAGAGAGAGAATGAGAGAGAACACATGGTGGGGGGGAGGATCAGAGGGAGAAGCAGACTCCCTGCCGAGCAGGGAGCCCGGAAATCAACTTATTTCAAATAACATTATAAGTAATAGATTCTCTTTGTCCTGAATCTAACTAGAATTGGTGCAACTTGTCCATCTCCTTTTGGTTCTCTAGGTAAATCTAAGGGTGGTGCTAACTATTCAGGGAAGCTGGATGTTCCAGAGTTCTATCCATTTAGACTAACAGCAGAAGCCATCACCCCCCACAACCAGTGACCTTTAGATTTCTCATGTCTACCCTCTTAACACTTTACACTTTAGCTTCTTTAATCATGATCAGCTTTTTGTTTTCCACTGTCCACTGGCAAAGTTTCTTCTTTTCAGATAGTTCTAATTCCAGAGAGAAGGCTTTTGTTTTCCTTATTTATGCTTAGATTCAGGTTTCATCATCTCCCTACGAAAATTTACATCTTTAGAGAGCTGCAGCGGCAGTATATATTATATATATATGTTGCATATGTATAATATATACATATTTTTTTGTTATATATATATAATATTTTTATATTATATGCATATGTATATACATATATACATATTATGTTATATTATATTGGCTTTAGAATTTCTCTCTCTACTGGAATCTCCCCTGAATTGCAGCTTGCTTACTTAACATCTTGACTGGTTTGGTGGAGATAGGAGTGAGTGGTGAAGGTAATGCTCAGTTACTGGTGGAGGTGGAGGTGGTAGTGGTGTTAAGGCTGCAGCACACGGAGCAGTTGCTAGATTTAGCTGCTGCTTTGTATCCTCATTACATGTGAATTAACCCATTTAATCCTCAGCCAGTGCTATGAGGTAGCTACTGTCTTTATTCTAATTTTATCCTTGAGGAAATGTGGGTAGGGAAGGTAAGAACCTTCTCTTAACCTGCTAGTGAGTTGCTTAGTCAGGATTTGAACCAGGCTGGTTTGAGTGGGTGGGTTTGATGACTACATTGTGCGCTTCCTGGGTAGCCTTCCGATTTCCTTATGTCCCCTGTTCCTGCCTGTCTCCCTTTAGCAACCAGAGTGAATTTTTAAAATAGTCCTATCGTGTAGGTTCCTGTATTTAAGAGTCATATCTTTACTGTGGCTGATAGGCCCACCATGGTCTTGTCCAGCTGCCTTCCGGGCTTCTCTTCTGTTTGCCGCCTCTGTGACTGAGCACCCGTCTTGCCATTCTGTAAACTAATGCTCTCATTGTAGAGTTTGGTCTTGCCACCCCCTACCTGGGATACTCTTCCTCCAAAGCAGTGTAAACCCATCCCCATTTCATTTCAGATTTCGTTCAATTTCACTTTTTCAGAGAGACCTTCCATAACCACTCTGCTCAAATATGGCCAACCTCTGAGGCTCCTCCACTCTCCTTTTATCCTTTTGCCTCTGCATTTTGTTTCGTATCCATCATCACTCTTGAGATATTTTATGTGTTTATTATTATTTATCCCTCTTTCTAGGGGAGTGTGTTTGGTGTTCTATTTTGTTCATTTTGTTCACCGTCCTGTCCTGAGTGGTAAAGCTGTTAAGTACCTGCCACATAGTCGGTACTCAGGAAATACATGTTGAAGGAAGGAATCTTTTGCCTTTCAATTTTGCTTATAATTATTTTGCATAATGAAGTTTTCACTTGGACAGTCCAACTGTATTTTATTGTTGTTTTAGAGGATTCTGTCTTTAGGGTGAAGCTCAGAGGTTTTTACATTTCCCAGTAGTTCATATAGGTATTTGCTGTTTTCTCTAATTGTTATGGTTTTATTTAGTCAATTAAATCTTACATTCTGTTATAAATTATTTCATTCTATAGGATAAAATTAGAAATTCCACTCTTCTCAGTTACTTTTTTCAATTACTTTGCTTTTTAAAACAATTTTATTAACTTAAGAAATTTTAATTGCTTTTGATAATTGCATAGTTTATTTTTTACAGTATGTGAAAAGTGTGAAATTTAAATTTTTTGAAATTCTCAATAGCAAATCTTTATATTTTTAAAACTTTCTAAGGAATATTTTTGTGCAATGATTTTAGTTTTTGGAGGAATTGACTCCTATGGTATAGGTCAGAATTTGCCCAATTAGTTGTATTTTGTTCAGATATGCTATATTTATTACCAAATGATCTAATAAAAACAGGAGTAAATGTTTGTTGTAAAACGATGTACGGTGTTTCTAAGCCATATTATCTTCGTATTTTGATACCATGCTAAGTTGTTTTTTTGTATAGCTCTTTGGAAGGGTGATACTAAGTTCTGGTTTGCTCAGGGCAGTTTGAGCTATATTTATTGTATAGGTCTAATTATTGATAATATCTCCTTTCATTTTCAAAGTATACTGGTTTGAATGACAAATTGCATAGTCACCCTCAGATTTGGGCATTGTTTTTGTGTTAGTTTTTTCTGCAAAACATGAGCATTGTTGTTAAGTCTACTTTTGTATTCCCTGTATGAGATTTGTTATGGAATGATACTGTGGACTTACGAAATTTTTGTTATAAAATGAAAATGTTGCTTTTAATATGTCTGTTTCAAAGTGCTTCCTTTAGAATAAGAACTAATTTCTGTATATTTGGAGAAAAATTCTGTATATTTGGGAAAATGTGTGTATCTGAGGATCAGATCATTCTGCCCTCTTGCACTTGATGCCTTCCTTGCTTGTTTATAGGATTTGATTCATGTTCTTTATTGGTCTGTTTTTATCAGCAGCCATGGTTTAAAAAAAAAAATACATAGGAGACATCCTCAATTCTTTCTATCCACGATTGGCCATTAACAGATTTATATACTTGTGCAGCTCAGTCTGTTCAGATTTTTCAGCACCGCTGGCCCAGGCAGTGCTGTCCTTACTCTTTGGTCAGACTTCTGCAACCTCCTCTCTTTACTCTTCTTTTTCCCAGATTATTTGCACAACAACTTTTCTATTTTTCCCTAAAGTGAGTTGTTTTGCTACTACTGTCTTGTTTGTACATGTATATGTGCATGTGTCTTCTGTCTAGGTAGGTGTAAGTTTGTAGTACTCTGTATCAGGAAATAGTTTCTTCTCACCCATTGCCAAGCAGTTCAATCTTCTATTTCCGTTACCTGATTGACCTTGAGTTTCTTTAAACTTTTTTATTTGATTGTTTTAACTGTCTAGGTAATTCATAGAATAAACGCAATCTCACTTACCACGTTTTAGAATTTCCTTTGTGTGTAGGGCACTTTTGTTGATATAACATAGCCTAAGGTTTTTGAGTCAGAGTTTTCTTAAGCATTTGATCAGATCTTTTCATATCTTAAAACCCCAGCAGGAATGTGGTTGTTAGAAGCATCTCACATCACAAATGTGATGTTTTAGAAGTTAAGTTTTTTTTATTTTTTTTAATTTTTATTTATTAATTTTTAAAGATTTTATTTATTTATTTGACACACATTGAGAGACAGCGAGAGAGGGAACACAAGCAGGGGGAGCGGGGGGGGGGGAGAAGCACGCTTCCCGCGGAGCAGGGAGCCCGATGCAGGGCTCGATCCCAGGACCCTGGGATCATGACCTGAGCCGAAGGCAGACACTTAATGACTGAGTCACCCAGGCACCCCTAGAAGTTAACATTTTTTAAAATGTACTCTTTATTGTGGGTTATAATTATCAGAAGAAAGGAATGAAGTCACCATGGAGAACAGTACATGAGTTTATGTTTAGAGCATTATACACTTGTAGAACTAGCTGGCGAAAGAATTTAAAATAAAAAAAACATATATTTGGCATGATGGCAGAAATCTGTTGGCAGGAAGTAACATTGTTGTCTTGATCAGATCTCCTGGGTAGAGACTTTTTTCAAAATGGAGTATTCTACTGTAGTCTCGGTTGAGGTGCATGTAACTATCCCAGAGTGATATTTTGTGTCCTCTGTCACCTCCAGTTAGAGGATACCTAATGGGACTGTCTCTGATTAAGTTCAAGATGCTTGTCATCCCCAATCTCCCACATCCCCAGCTGAGCCCTAGGCTGGTTCAAATAAAACTCTCTTTAAGGTATACCCAAAAGCATATTGTCATTTTTCATTAAACTAGTCTAAATTAATCAAATTAAAATTGAATAAGACAACTTGAATAGCCGCACAGCCACACTGAAGTGCCCAATGGCGGTGTGGTTTAGTAGCTGCCCTTCGGGACAGCAGAACGGACCATTCTCCTTACACAGAGTTCTCGTGGACGGACGTTGCTGGCCTAGGCAGAAGTTGGAGGACAAATAATTTGTTTTTAACTTTGTATTTTGAAATAATTTTAAATTTACAGAAGAATTGCAGAAATAATACAAAGAATTACCATGTACCTTTCACCTCATTCACCATTTTTTATTTAACGTTTACCACTTTAGAGCTCTTGGGCCTCCCCGCTTATGACATCCATTGCTCTCTTCCTCTTTCTCCTTTCTCCCTCCCTTCCTCTGGGAATTTGGAGAATTGCCCAGCTTTTCTTTGCTTTTTGCAGACATTGGGTTTTGGGGGGAAATAATTTTTTAAGATTAAAAAATATTTAACATGATTATAGATGTTTGACAGGTTTATACATTTATCTATTAGAATACACAAACCAGATTCTAAGAGTGCTCATTTCGTTTTTTGGGGTCTTTTCCATTGCTACTGAAGTTGTATTTATTCAGACTGTCACTGGTCTCAATGCTTTTTCCCTTGCTGAAAAATTTTTTAAACTCGTTATGAGAAGTATTAAAAATAATTCAGGAATGTGCTGATGACTTAACTTTTATCCATATTCACCTAGACATATGATTTATTTTGGACCAATTTGCACTATTTAGGTAGGCCAGTGATAAGTGAAGTCTAGTCTGGATACAGCTAGTGAGTTTTATTGGCATTTAAAAGCTGACTCATCATTTTTGAGGAATGATGGAATGATTGATTCTTCTTTGATGGAAAGATTAGATGAAAAAGAAAAACACTTCATGAAGCTGGCAGAGAAGACCAGGAACCATTGTGACATGAGGTGTGGGGCTTGATGAAGGTGCGGAGCGGGAGTGGTGGCATCACCATGCTGCGGCATGTGGCCTGTGTCAGCTACAGCAGCAGCGTACATTTAATTTAACCTGACAGAGCAAATACTACAATGAAGTCCATTATTTCCTTTGTACAATGTTATTTTCCCATAATGATGTCAGTCCCATCTTCTCCCCTTCTAAAATGTCAAACCATTCATATTGCCCCATATGTGTGTTTATTACATGCTTTTATCCACCTAGAATATTCTTCCATCTTTCAAAATTTGTTTAATAATTTAGAAAGTATTTTGATTCCCTCTACTGGGCCAGACAAGAAAGAGTTTTCCTGTATTCCCAGGGAGCCCAATTTAGAGAGGAAGAATGAAAATAAACAGCCAAGTATAAATGCACTAGACAATTTTACATAGTGGTGAGGACCATGAAGAGAATAACATCAGGTGATACAGTAAGTGTGATCAGGGTGGAGTGCTTTCACTGAGTATGTGCGAAGCCTTTCGTCAGGGCTGTGTGAAGAGGTGACATCAAACCTATGACAAAAGGGGCTGATGTGGGAAGGCCTGAAGACTGACTGTTTCTGGGTAAAATGAGAACCCAGTGCAAAGGCACTCCTACTGGAATGAGATTACACTGAGGAATAGCAAGGTCAGGCTGGGGGGTGGGGGCGAGAGGAGATGACGTTGACGAGAGATGGTGTCTGTCCAGACCCTTCCAGGAGGCCTGGGAAGGAGTCGGGATTTCATTGGAAGAGCAGTTGCAAGTCATTGGATGATTTTAAGCAGAGTGGCATGATCTGATATATTTTTAAAAAGAATGGTCTCAAAGCAGTTAGAGAATGGTTGTAAAGCTCGTAAATGTGTAGGGAGGTGGGTAAGAGTTGAAGCAAGGGGATTGGAGAGTAGGCGCTTGCAGTTGTTGAGGTGGGAGACGATTGTGGCATGCACTGGGAAATTTTTTCCAGGTTCCTTTTAATTCAGCATGGTCAGAGCACTTCAGCCTTCCATAATCTTCCCTTGATGAACTTCCACAGTACTTGTTCTCTAAGGATGCGATGTAATATTTAATTTTACTATTCCTGTTTCCTTACCTAGGCTGTATTCTCCAAGAGCAGCGATTTATTTATATTTCCGATTTCCTCGGTGAAGTGTGCACATAATTATGCCCATTTAAAAATTATGTTCTTCTTAGCCACAGAATTTCAGTCACCACTTTCTTGAATTTTCAAAGTATAGAAGTTCATATAGATAATACAGAAGAATCACTTGAAAATTTACTTAAAATTAAATGAGTGATATATGACTTAAGTTACACAAAAGAGAAAAAAAGAAAAAGAAAGCCAGCAAGCACTTTATAAGTTAGTTGAGTAGGACTTGAGGTTAAGAAATGAAACTGAAATTTAAAACATAAAAGTAACATTAATTGCCAGGGTAGAGATATTATATTAAGTACATTTTGAAAGAACATCAGTGGCGTTAATTAGGTTTTCGAGTTACCCCCACAGACCTAAGTAACAATTTTTGATCCTCTTAAAGTGCAGGTGTTTTTACCCACTCCTCTCCTCCAGAATATACATGTTTCTTCTCCACATTAACATCTGCGTATGGCTTATAATGTAAACCATAACGAAAGATAAAAAGAGTTTCTCAATCGAATGGTTGGAATACTTACTACTATTACTTGTAATGTTTTATATTTTGTTAACAATAGGTATCATTTAATAGACGGTTTTAAATTGTCTATTTTAAGAAGTTTAAAGCAAATTACTTGGCAAGTTTTGAAGTAACCCTCAGTAGACAATGTGAATTAGAATGTGTTCTTTCCTTTGGTCACTTACCATGTCTCCCCACCCAGCACAAGTACATACACATGAATGGGTTTTACCCAGAGAGATTTATTCCAACGATGTGTTTTAAATGTTTTTGACATTAAAAAAAAAAAAAACCAAAGCATTTGAGACAGAAATGTTTTTTAGACAATAGTTGTTTAATGAGCTGCTTGTATATACAGGAGAAGAGAATGGGCCTGATTACTCACAATCTGATGTTTGAAAAAGTATTTTTCCAGATCTTATACATTTGCATATCTAATTGCCATGTAATCAAAACTAAGTGAACTGTAGCTGCTTGAAACTCTGAAATGAAAAGCAATCATCTGTCCGGGGAGGAGGGGGAACCCCCTTACATGCAAGCTAGCCTGAATATTAGCATTATAGTCTTCTTGTGTTTAATTATAGGTGTCTGACTGAGCAGCAAATGTATGCTTGTATAATAAAGAAGGGAATGTGACTCTGAAACACCAGCTTGGCTTTTTGGTAACAGAGCATTGGCTTTGAGAGAAGTTAGTATCCATTGTGTATTTTGGCGATAAGGGATTGTGCCATAATGGCTGTTAATTACCTGCTTTGTTTGATATGGAAAGTAGTGGTTCCACATTTTTCTTCTTACCGGTGGCAGCACTCAATTAAAATGTGTATTAAGCAGCGATAACGCCCTTCTTTTATCTGCCGGGAAGACAGGAGGTAAAGAGAAGTAACTGACTTTTTCCAGCTGTTTGTTGGCAGCTTTATTTTTGGGTAAATCCTTTGAAAATAGAAAATTGCTTACCCCAAGATGCACCCTTTATAGTTCCATAGACTTTAATATTGTATTTTATTATTTTTGCTACCTCATAAAAGCATTATTAAGAGATATCCTGTTCTTAATAATCATAAATGTCATTTGGAAGTTTTGTAGCTACTGAGTACCAGAGAATTTCAGACTACTTAAAGCTCCTTTTATGTTTTAGCTCCTTTGACCTTCTAAATCTGACACAAATTTAAAACTCTCTTTTTTTTAAGTTTTCTTATTGTCAAATAAGTAAATTACCTGTTTGTTTGGTACTTTACCTTCCTAACTTGCGTATTGAATCTGTGTAATTTGAACATAATTAATAACCACGAAGGTCTGCTTAGAGAGATTGCAGGTAATGTATGTAAAGGATGTACAAGCATACATACATCCTGTGTGCTGTTTGACGCTGCTCCACTCAGTGCCATTTCTTCTAATGTTGTTTGTCTGTGCAATATTTTTCTTTAAAAAAAGTATTTATAAATATAGTAAATTGTCAATATGCATGTTTTTCTGTGCTCTGCCTGCTGTCATGCACTCTCAGCCAGTGAATGCTGGTCTAGTGGATCACACATTTCTCAGTCAGTATAATGCGTCGTATTGCAATACTGTCAGCCACTTGAGTGTTGTACATTGTATGTGGTTTACTCTGATCTCCTCTTGCCATTTGTATTTTGTCCTTGAAATTGGTTTTGACCTACAATGGCTGATAAAAGATGTGCAAGTTATTGTTCTGGTTAGTCTACTGAATGAGAAAATCAGAGCTTTAATGAGAATTTTGGGTATTTTCAGGATAAAGAACTAACAGAGGCTACGGGTCAGCAGGGATAAGTATATGGTCTAGGAGGATGGAACTGACCAAGGATAGCTGGAAGAGATAGGGTTTGGAGAATACTGAGTCGTTAATACTGGTCAAAACAGGAGAGGTAGAATACATTTATAGTGTTTTAATAAATACAGTGTATAAATTCATTTAAAAGCAATGAATGTACTGTGCTATCACAGCCTATATAGAATTTAGGGCTCAGAGAATTTGTGTGTGTGGTGTGTGTGTGTAAAGGTATACACGTATATACTTGTGTGTGTGTGTATATATATAGTGTGTCTATGTGTAAATATGTTTATTGTGTATATATGTATACATATGTGTGCATATAACTTGAACATCTAAGCTCCTAAAATTTTATTTTATTTTAAAGATCTTCTTATTATGTGAGAGCGGGAGAGAGTGCGCGCATGAGTGGAGGAAGGGGTAGAGGGAGAGGGAGAAGCAGACTCCCCACTGAGCAGGGAGCCCAACTCAGGACTGGCTCCCAGGACCCTGACATCATGACCTGAGCCAAAGGCAGCCGCTCAACTTAACTGAGCCACCCAGATGCCCCTAAGCTCCTAAAATTTTAAAGAAAATAATTCTCAGTCATTTCTGAAATATTTTATTTATATTATTTACAGTTAAGGTGTGGAAGTAGGGTTAGAGATTATTGATATATAACAATTTCTTAAGTTTTACTTTGGAAATACACAGTGGGTTAAATAGGGATAATTTAATAGAATATTAACCTTTGTGAATTTTTTGGAGGCAGGTTGGTAAATACTTCTACACTAAGCTTACATATTTAAATCTAAAGTTGCTTTTTGATAATTTAAACTTTTAAGAAGAGAGAGCAGGTTCAGTCTGGGACTGACCAACGTTATGAATGATAAAGATTCAGGGTTTGACACTATAAAATATTAAACACTTGATGAAACTGTAACTATGATTTCTTTAAGAATTCCTGAAATTTTTGCCTTCTTACGTTTTGTGCTTAAAAAAGAACTCCACTGCAATTTGAATCTCATAGGAAAACAACGATTATTCTATTTAGGGTGAACTTGAAATTTATATTGTCATTGTCATTTTAAATGTAACTTACACATGAATTCACTAATTTTCCCTTCCCTTTTAAAAAGCTTAATACTTCTGAATCCAAACACTTACTCTAAAGCTTCATTTGGAAAACACTGCTCATTTCTCTCCACTTTCTGAAAATTCTTTGAGTAATTATTTGAGAAAAAAAGTTTTGCATTTTAATAAACTTTAATTGAGATAAAGTTTTATCAGAGAGATGTCACTTTTTCTTGTGAAGTTTTCCCAATTTAAGTGACATTTTTGTTGTGGCATAATTAATATTCTTGAAGTGTTATTTTATAAAAATAAGTAATTGAGAGATAAGTTGGTAAAATCTGAGTAATTGAGTTTTAGGGTTAAAAAATATTCCTAAATTTTGTGAAGGACATCTATAGCCACAGGAAATTTCATTGCACAAAGGAGGAAAAGTACCCTTTTAAATCACACGGGTTGTGGTCTCTACAAAGTTTCCAAGTGCCTTGTCTATGTTTTGGATCATATTTGGAATTTCCAAATTCTTTTCAAAGTCTTCAACAATATATTCAAATGAAGTTAGTTGTTTTGTACTCCATCGATCCCATACTAATCTGTTATCTCCATTCAGTCACCTAATACAGTTTGTGTTCGATTACAGAATATTTTTCGGAGTGAGAACTTTGTCTTAATCATCTCTGGAACATGCACAGTGCCTGGCACATCACAGATCATGTTTCCCTTAGTACCTTGTATTCCACCTATTAACTAGAGCTGTTTGTTCATTTCTACTGTTGAATTAATTTTCTGTTTTCATACACAGTTTTAGTTCTTCAGTACTGTGTTTTAAGATTTATATTGTCCAGTACTAGTGTTGGGTAATGTGTGTGAGTTTTTCCCCCTGTGAACCAGAAACACACAGCTGTAAGCAAGGACTAAAATGGAAGACTCACTCAGTTCTGGGATGATTAAGGGCTAGATGGACAGGAAATTGACTCTGAGCATGAGTAATGGGAATTGGAGCCAATTACACAGAAGTAAACTGGGCTTCGGGGGGGCCTGTGTCACATGTGAATGGAGGCTAAATGCTGTGACTGCCACCTAGGAAATGTTTCTAGTGGCAGGAAGGAGAGAGAGTCTTGTAACTATAACCAGGGCCAAGCTGTTTTGCTGTTTTTGAATACCAGAGTATCTCCATCCCTCTGGAAGAAAGAGAGTTTTAAAGAACGTGAGGCCTTCTGCTTCCAGTAATGAATGAATAAACTCCTGTTGGACCGACACCTGGAGGAAGCCACTCTAAAAAATATATATATAATAGAAGGCTACCCCTTGTATTATATAAGGCAACTCCAAGGCACTGGGGAATGAATACAAGCAGAGTTTACAGGAGGGAAGCATATATTGTGCCTGACTTTTTTAACTTGGGGTCACGCACAGTATGTGGCACTAATTCTAACCTAGGGGAAATCCCTAATTGTTGGGAAGGGGGAATCCAGGAAGGAAAAGAGGAGAAGAAATCCCCAAATTCTTGCTGACCCCTGAATCACACACATACAAAACAGGCTTCAAGGATCTCAGCTAAAGTTCTAAACTAAGACCAGAGCTGGGACCCAAGAAATGAAGTTTGTAGTTCTGAATTGAATCAAGACAATTGCCTAGTAAAGTAAAAATAGATCTCCAAAATAAAAATAACAAAATCTAGAATCAGCATATAGTTCAGAATTAAAACTTGAAGATTAATCACGTTCTCAAAAGACAGTCAACTGATCCCAGCCTCCAGATGTCAAAACTAACAAGACATGTATTTTAAAGCCGCTGTTAACAATAATTCTCATAAATAAGACAAAATACAAAAATGGAAATTCTAGAACTGAAAATAAACTATCTGAAATAAAAAAATTACTGGATGGATTTAACTGCTGAGGAAGGAGTATGCAGATTTAAAGACAAAGCAGAGCAATAGAAACAGTCTGTTGTAAATAACAGGGAGAGGAAAAAATTGAGTTAAAGGGAATAACATGTCAAATGGCCTCTCTAAACGTAATTGTGGAGTTCCGTAAAGAAGAGCAAGCAAATGAAACAGAAGTAACTGAAGAAATGATGGCAGAGGATTTCACAAACTTGTTGGAAGACTTAAATCTACAAATTCTTCAAGATGCTTATCATACAACAATCAGAATGAACATGAAGGGGGCCACCCTGTAGCACACTAGAGCAAAACTGTTGGAAGCCTTATAGCAGCAAGAGAAAAATTACACATTACATACAGAGGAACAATGATGCAGTTAATGGCTGATTTCTCAGAAAGTAGGGAGGCCAGAAAAGAGAAAAATATCTTTTATTTATTTATTTTTGAAGATTTTATTTATTTGACACAGAGAGACAGCGAGGGCAGGAACACAAGCAGGGTGAGTGGAAGAGGGAGAAGCAGGCTCCCCACCGAGCAGGGAGCCCGATGCGGGGCTCAGTCCCAGGACCCTGGGATCATGACCTGAGCTGAAGGCAGACACTTAACGACTGAGCCACCCAGGCGCCCCAAGAAAAATATCTTCTAAACGCTAAAAGAAAAATACTGTGAACCCTGAATTCTGTAACCATGGAAAATATCTTCAACTGAAGATGAAATAACGACATTTGAAATAAAAGATAACTAAGAATTTATTATTAGTAGACCTCCATAGTGGAAAAGCTAAAGCGGAGGTTTTCAGACTTAAGATAAGCGAGAGCAGAAAGTTGCTTATTTAGAAAAGAACACCAATAATGGTAAATTCCTGGGTGAATAGAAAAGACTTTTTTGTGGGGAGGAATGGGTCTTTTTAGTTTCTTTATAATACACATAACTGTGTAAAGAGGAAAAGATAGCATTGTCCTGTGGAATTTTAAACTTTCGTATGTGGTCCACTATGGACCTCATAGTGGTGGTTACCAACATATATTCGCTTTCTATTTGTAGCCTGTTTTTGTTCCTCTGCTTCCCTTTAGAAAGAACCACCACTATGAGGGAACTTCCTCAATTTGATGAAGGCCACCTGTGAAAATACCTATAGGAGTGTCATACTCCACAGTGACAGACTCATTGCATTTCTCCTAAGATCATGAACAAGCCAAGGGTGTTTGCTTTCATCTTTTCTACTCCAGTTGCTACTAAACTTCTTAGAAAGTGCAATAAAACAAACAAAAAAGGAATAAAAATAGCATGCATATTGGAAAGGAAGAAGTAAGTAATACTATTATGAGACTTCCCGATTGCTTATATAGAAAATTCTGTTATATACAAGGTCAGTCCAACAAGAAGAGATCATGGTCTTAAATTTGTATATACCAAATAGAATAGGTTGAAAAGACATATAAAATAAAACTTACCAGAACTAGAAGAACTTATATCCACAGTCATAATTTTAATACAACCCTAAATAACTGATCAACAAGCAGACGAAGTTAGGAATGTAGAGGATCTGAACAATGCAACTAACAGATTGGATTTAGTTAACAAAAAAACAAAAACAAACAAACAAAGAACATTGCACCCAACAGTGCCATAATTCATTCTTTTAAAGTGTGTGTGTGGAACATTTTGCCAAAGTGTGTGCTGGCCAATAAAGAAAGCCTCAGCAAAGTTCAGAAAACTGAAATAATTCATTGTGCTTTTTAATCACAATGAAATCGAGCTGGAAATCACCTAGAAATTAAAAATTAAGTGTTGGCAATAAATGAGGTGCATTTTAACTTAAGGATCTAGAAAGAACAGTAAAGTAGATCAAAGCAAAGGAAAAGAAAGAAGTAAAGCAAAGAGCAAAATTTAATAAATAGTAAAAGTGCTGAGTGTTGATGATTCACAAAAGTAAAAGTTGTTTCTTTGAAAATTCACAAAATAGATAAGGATAAAACTGGTTCAAAAAAAAGGAGGCAGAATTAATTTGATGTCATTAAATGCAGCACTATTTTGTACCACCAGGATGAAGAAAGCAACCAAATAAATTGACAAAAGTTTGTTATTCACATAGAATTTGTATTTAGAGACTTATTCTGTCTTTTCATTATATTCTGTGATATATGTTAAAAGGAAAAATATAAGTGAAAACAATTTCTAAAAACTTCCTGGACAGTTGTATCATCCTTTTATTCAATCGTGTTTTTCTTGCCACATATAATCAAACCAGGAATGTTGGTGATGTAGCATTTTTTTAAAGGAGTACTTATTATTATTCCCTACTTTTTTCCTCAAGCCATTGTAAGTTTAATACACATTGTTGTTAAAAGCAAAGGGTCTGAAATTTTTATCCTACTTGTAAGCTAACAGGATAACTTGCCACCACAGTTTTAAGGATGCTGGTGGAAGACCTGAGACTTCTGGACCAGAGAGCTGGTCCAACTGTGTCGACTAGGAGCTGGGGCTCAGGGAATCAGTGCAAATATGCTGATACTCTATATTCAGTGGGCTGCATTGCTGAAGAGGCACCAGGGCCAAGGTTCCAGCACTTACGGACAAGCAGCAGACAATACAGTTTCCTACCTCAGGGGAGGAAGCAGTAGGTCTCCTTGAGCTGTTTAGTTGCCTCTGTGGCTGAGTGCAGAAACTGCTCAGTTAGAGGAGATCGATCAGCCTTGCATTCTGGCACAGCTGTGGGAACATGCAGGGATGCTCAGGGCTTGTTGCAGACTGCCAGTCCCAACAGTAGTTAGGCAGGTTCAGCTGTGTACTACTGCTGCCTAGCATTTACAGTATTAGTAAGACCCTTCAGGTTCCAAGATGTTGAAATATTTTTAAGGAACTACCTGAGAATAGATGACGTACTGTAAGTAAATATTAAGAATGGAAATGAAGACCAGATAAGAAATACTGGAGATACAAAATACAATGAACAACTTCAGAGCTATAAATTTGGAAACATATATAACTTAAATTCCATATATTACAGATACTTGTTTCTGAGTCAATTTTTATAGTCAATAAAATCTAACAAGAAATGCTTTTTTTTTTATTAGAGAATAGTAAAACTTTTTGTGTGGAACTGAATTGATTAAGAATTTTTGAGATAGTAAAACTGATCATTGGGACAGTTCTAAAAGGAAAGTATAAAACAAAATGGAGGGGTGCCTTGTGTGCATTTAATTCCGGTCATTTGAATGTTTATATTCCTGAGGGACAGCAGGTAGGCCAGTGGAATTAGACTAAAAGCTCTTTTTAATATAATGTGTGTATGTATATTGTAGAAAGAAGGGGTAGACACAGAGGAAGAGCAAGTGAAATTGGGGAGGCATGACTACTCGGTAAATGATGGTAGGATAATTGGGTTTGCATATTGCAAAAAGAAGTTCCAAATTAATTAAACATCTAAAAGTGAAAAGAAGAAAACCATTGGAAGAAATCATAGAATATATTTGTGACTTCAGAGTAAGGAAGGATTGGACTAGAGAGCTCATAAAGGAAGGTGGTTAGATACGGCTCCGTTGAAAAGACAGTCTTGTTATGTGGGGAGGCACTAAACTGTTAGAAGACAAGCCACACAAAGTGTTTGTACTGAGACTACATAAAGAATTCATTTAAAAACGGAAAGAAGACCATGGATCCGAGAGAATAAATACACGAAGAAGTGCTTTCCTTTATTAATACTCAGGGGAATGCACATTATAATGACAGTAGTGCTACTTGACACCCATTGAGTTGTCAAAATAAATGTACTACCTAGGTCTAAGATGTGGAGGAAAGTAACTGCCATGCAGTGAAGTCGAGAGTGTAAATTGGTACAACAACCTTAAAAGAGTAGTTCAGCAGTGTCTGTTAATTGTGGGTTTTTGTTTTGTTTTAATTAAAGATCTTGTCTGTGGGAATTGTACTGTTCCTTAAGAAACTCCTATATCTGTTTGGAAGGTAGCTATGAGGATGTTCAGTGCAACATTATAATAATACAATAATAAACTATTATTAATTGTAATACAGTACTAAATAATACAATAATAAACAATAAGAAACTATTGAGAACAGCATAAATGGCCGTTAGTGGGGAAATAGAAATTCTGGTCTCTTCATGCAGTAGAGTATTATGTGGTAATAAAAAGGAATACATTTGATCAGATACACTTGATTCAGTATATACTCAGTCTTGAAATTGTGATTTAAAAAAAAAAAAACCCAATTTTTAATTATTCTAGGTACTTTTCAGTATTTAAAAAATATTAATGTGTTCTTTACACATTGAATAATTTGAAAAGGGAACCATACCCCGTGGTAATATGGTGATACATCATTCTGTATGTGAGATAGAGTTTCAAGAGATTTTGTGTCTAATGTATTAAACTATCAAGACACCCTTTAAATATTGAATACTTATTTTTTTTGGTGGGCATAGGTGGTTACTGCTTTCTACTTAAAGTAGAAATTTTGTACTTAAAGTAGAAAATTAGTCTAGCAATTGGTTGTTCATAAGTGACTGAAACTTTTCAGTTTTTTTAACCTTTCTCAAATCTGTCACCTCATTATGATAATCTGTTCATTTATATAGGGCATTATTTTCAAAGACTGTCCTCTCATGATTAAATCGCAACTAAGTACAGTTGTATTCTCGGATATTAGGGTAAAATGAGATTAATATCTTTCTGTGGTTTATTAATATCCTAAGAGTGCAGGCTGTTTATGGAAAGTTAGAAATACGTAGACATATACACAGCATATACATGGTACACAGAATATGCATTCTGCTCTATTGCTTGCAACTTAATAATATGAGGGTCTTTTGGATAAGATGGAGGATTTCTAAAAATTCATCATAAAGTATTCTATCTAGTTAAATTTGGGGGTTTATGGCCTTTTCAATGTGCCTTTAATGCTTTGATGAAATGAAGAGAAGTCTTGTCATCTTCCCTTAACTACCTTTTCCAGCGTGTTCATTGAATAAGGATTAATCCAACATGTCTATTAAAGAAGTTATTTTTTCACACCAAAATGAATACTTCTTTTTTTTCTTAGCAGTGTGGATTTGGTGCAACTTACTTGATGTTCTGGAATAGATTTTAATTTATTTAGCCTAAAAATAATCCTAAACATTATGACTACTTTGAAATACATTGACCAAGGTTAGGTTAGTCTCTTGCATTCATGCCATAATTATGGCTTTAGTGGCTTAATGGGATTCTTTAATTTTATTTTATAATTTTTGTGAAGGTGCAACTTGAATGCTAAGTGTACAAAAACAAGTCTTTGTTGAAAGAAGCAGCAGTGGGACACACACGCACACGGGAAATTTTTATGAGGAACTGACTTTACACAGTTGTGCCACCTTCTACTCGTGGGTATCCAGAGCAGGCATCAGGAAGATCCAGAGGGAAGGAAGTATAGACTCATTTGCTTTTGGGAGTATATAGAGTTTAGAGAGGCCTTACCTTTTTTTAAAGGGTTCCAACTGAATAACTCAGGCCCACCCAGGATAATCTCCCGTTTGAGTAGAGTCAACTGGTTAGGGACTTGAATTACATCTACAGAATCTTTTCACAGCAGCACCTAGATTAGCATTTGGTTGAATAGCCGGGAGAATGCTAAAAAAAAAGGCAACTGCCTCCTTTTTGTCTCCCAGCTCTTAAGAAGGAATGTATCTTACTGCTCAGCCTAACTGGTAACGCACACTAGAATGGAATTCTGGCAACTGTAGCTCAGTGTAGCTAAATTGACACACCCAGATAACTAACTTTTCTCCTTAAATAGTAGCTTCCTTTATTTTGATTATTGATATTAAAGGATAATCTCATTGATGAACAAGAGATATAAATTTGGGTATTATTAGAAGATACACAGCTATTTCAGGGAGGTTAAGATCAATCAGGAATCATGTCCATTTTTGGTCTATATTTAGTTTATATTTAATAGGTTTACTTGTTCCTACCGACCTTGTTCTTTATTTTCCTCCCTCGCATCAGTTTTCCATGTTTAGTGTACACATGCCTTTTAACACTTAATATGAAGAAAAGTGGATATTCGGGGTTTTTATATAAGCAAGATTCCAATGTATTACAAGTCAAGTAATCTGGAGAGAGGTCTGATTCTTGTCTTAAATGAAAAGGAGCAACTGACCAGGGAAAAACAGGTCACATCAACTGAAAACTAATTTATTTCTTGATTCTTTTATCCACTAGACATTTTAATTAGCAGTAATCGCGCCTCGGATAAACCTCATTGGCTACGATACTGCCACTGCGCAAAGCTTCCACTAGACATTTTAAAAAAATTTCCTTTGTGGTAGGGAATACACTAAGTCCTGAAGATACAGTTAAATATAAGATAACAGTGCCTGCTCTTTCATAGACAAGCTGGAGAAGTATAGATTTTAATTAGAAGTAAATTAAGCCGGGTTAGATGATACTATTTTTCATGAGTTCCTAGTTTTGTTCCAGTAGTGGGTATAACTTAGAGGGGCCACAGACTTTAAAGTCTTGAGGGTTCCTAGATAGGTTTTTCAAAATTGCTACAAACCATTAGAGAATTTTAAGGAAGAAGTGTTTTATACTTTACTGGGAGGAAGGCCTTTATTTTGGTTATTGATATTACAGGATATTTTATTGATAAGGGATATAAATTTAAGTGTTATTAACTATTAAATTTGCATGTGTAGATAAAGTCTTTGCAATTTATGAGCTGTAGACTTTGAGGATTAGGGTTCCATTTATTGTGTAATAGTTTCTACTACTTAAAATCAGTTCTTTCAGCATGGAACAATTAGAATAAAATGCTCTGTTTTTCAAAGAAAATCAAATTAACTTGATTTATAAGTTCTTCCCCCCCCCCCCCCCCCATAGAATGCCAATTTTGTATTTCAGTAAGAAGATCTGGCATGGTAAGCCTAGGAAGGCCATAATTCAGCTGCTTACAGCTCTCCCAAATGCAGTAGGTGTTCACAGAGGCTTGCATTTCTTTTTTGAAAGATTTTGTTTGTTTGTTTGTTTGTTTGTTTGTTTGTTTGTGAGAGCCAGAGAGCACGCATGAACCTATGAGTGGGAGGAGGGGGGAGCTAATCTCAAACAGACTCCACACTGAGCGCAGAGCCTGACATGGGCTCACGAACCCTGAGATCATGACCTGAGCCGAAATCAAGAGTTGGGGTGCTCAACCAACTGAGCCACCCAGGTGCCCCCGAGGCTTGCATTTTTTATGGCTGCATGAATTTGTTTACTGTGAGGATATATTGTTACATCTCCTACTTTGTAGATAAAATGAGAGAGCTGAACTCTAGAGTTGGTAATATGGAGTTATGTTTATTGAACATGGTATTTTCTCTCCCATTTCACTAAACATCTGAGTGTGAAGAATATCCTAAGAAACATGGGGCAAGAATCCTAATCTTAAGTAGAATTTTAACCAATAGTAGAAATGAAGAGATGAGATCTATATACATAATAGAGTTGCCTTATAAAAATGTGTCATTGGTAAGAATCAGATGACTAGGACTCCTAGAGAAATTGAAGATGGAAGAGCTCCTGAGACAACTAGTCAAAAATGGGCCTCAGAGATACTTTCACATTTCATGCGGACATGGAAAAAGAATAGGTTCAATGATGCTGCTTCCAGTGTGGCATAGTGGAGAGGACATGAGAAAAAGAGTCAGACTTGCGTTTATATTCTGGGTCTTTTACTTACTCTTTAAAGCACTTGCGACAAGTTACTTTCTCGGACTAAATCTCATCTGTAAAATAAGGTAATTTTAGGATTAGTAAATATGAAAGGATTATTTTTAGTTATTTTTTATACTGATTGTTTTATAATACAGACAGTTGATAAATCTTTAGGTGTCTGTGGTCATTTTCAAAGAGATGTTTTCTTCAATTATGATTACTATTAACAGTATTTAAATTGAACCTCATTCTCAAAATTAATCACGGTAATTATTAATGGTAGCTTAATTCGTAAGCATTACAATGATTTCATGTGGTTGTTACAAAGCTTGTTTTATACCTGAGAAAATGTTTCCATTGCCTTCATATTTCAGTTAGATGGGAAATAGCATCTGTTACATCAGTTCCTTAATTAGCTGAGAGGAAATGGAGCAAACTTATTCTCAAAGAGTGGACTTGGGTGTCCTGTCTAAGCAAATCTTGTTGTTGTAGGTAAGAGAAGTCTTTCATCACTAGTGGATAAGTGGTGCACCATTCCCCGGTCACTGAAAATACTTCCTTCGTCACTGAAAATACGTCCTTGGTCACTGATGAAACATATTTTAAAGCTGTAATTAAAGCTTTGAAGCAAAGAATAACTTTGTGATTATACAGTTCTAGTGATGTCAGTGGGTAATAGGGAGAGGAATTTAAGAACTGCACTTCAGTTCCATATCTCTGAAAGTTGAGCGTGCTCGAAATGATTTCTAATAAAGAAGACAAAAAACATGGATTCTCTGAACTTTTATTGTTTATTCTGCTCAGAGATCATGCTTTTCTTTGGTGAGGTAGGTGAATTCTCAGGGAATTACAGTAGAGTGTAAAAATAACAAAATGTAACATTTAACTTAAACATTAATTATTATAACTGGATAGTATATAAAATATATAGAAGTGACAGTTTGTAACAGTAGAGAGTCATGAGTATAACAGGCCAGTTTAGTTAGTAAATAGTTCAGGAATTTTTTGAACAGTTTTTAGGGAAATTATATATATTGCCTGCATAACTGTAATTCATGAAGAAGGCATTCCTACAGCTGTTTTTACCTATTAAAATGCCTGCAGAGTGGCATTTAATAAAGAAACAAAAGATAACAGACCCTGTTTTTACTCTCTTTTTGCTTGACCACCACCTATTTGATGGAAGTGTTTAAAGGTGCGGTTAGCTGTTGTGGTTCCACTTAACGTGTATTCAGACTGTTGAAACCCGTTCCAGTCATGCTAACAACATCATTGAAGAAGAATTTTTTAAAAAAATGTTTTCAGTTTATTCACATCTTTGAATGTACATGTTAGTCTTACTCTGGGTCAGTCATTTTTCACAAGTACCCACAGGAAGTGAAAATAATTCAGTATCTTTAAGGGGAAAGGGAAATTGCGTTACATAATACACTGTGCCACATTAAATAATCACTTTTATGGTTCTGTTTTGCTGATCCAGTTATCGTGAAGGTTTATTAGAAAGGTATCACTTTTTATAGCTATATTTTGTTAGCCACATTTTAATAAAAGATTAGAAGAAAAGTCTTGGATTTTATAGGTTTTGGATGATAGAGGCGGTGTAATAGGAGAAATGTAAACCTGGAGAACCTTAAATTCACCTAGTTCTTCAATGAAGTAAAGTTATCCTTGCTTTTTATCCTCTGGGAAGTATAGAGAGGTGAAATATGTTAATACTTTGGAATTCTTAGGAAAAGAACTCTGCTTCTAATGCATGAACCATTTGGACAATCTAGTACTGTTTTTAATCACCATTGGACATCATGTCATCTGTTAACCAGAAATAAGAGGTATGCTATTCACAGTATTTATACCTACTACCACTTGGCTGTGCATTAAAACCATCTGTAGAGCTTTTCAAAATATGAAAATCTCTGGGGTATGTTGTGGATACCTATCTATATTTTTTTCAGTTGAAATCAGAGGGACAATTTTAAGATATTTAAATAAACCACATAATTATCAGTGTTACAAATATTTTAGATAAGAAACAGAGGGCGCCTGGGTGGCTCAGTTTGTTAAGCATCTGCCTTCAGCTCAGGTCATGATCCCAGGGTCCTGGGATTGAGCCCAGAGTCAGGCTGGCTCTGCGCTCGGTGGTGAGTCTGCTCGTCCTTCTGTCCTTCTGCCCCTCTCCCTGCTCTCTCTCTCTTAAATCAGTATCTTAAAAAAAAAACAGAGAATCTCCCCCTCCCCCCCCCCCCCCCCCCCCCCACACACACAGGGGCACCTGGGTGGCTCAGTCGTTAAGCGTCTGCCTTCAGCTCAGGTCATGATCCCAGGGTCCTGGGATCCAGCCCTGAGTCATCCTCTCTGCTCAGTGGGGAGTCTACTTCTCCCTTTCCCTCTGCCCCTCCTTTAACCCCCACTTACGCTCTCTCTCTCTCTCTCTCTCTCTCTCTCTCAAATAAACATATAAAAATCCTAAAAAAAAAAAAACAAAACCCAAACTATTAATGTTACTCTGGTTTGACTTACTTTTATCATTCTAATCTTAATTCTAAAATTTTCCAAGGTTGAAAGTCACTGCCATGAAAATAATTAAAATATCCTAGGTAATTGGGGGTGGGCATCTGTATTTTTTAATCTAAAGGAATGACTGATTAATTGTTATTTCATTCAATTTAATTAATTTTATTATTATTTTTTTTACTGTGGCTTTGATTTTGGGGCTTCCTTGTAGAGGAACTCGGACTTCCTTGTTGGTTGGTTATGTTAACATAATGACAGGCAGTGGAATTCATATTACCTGGAAAGTCATCTTTTAAGGAAAGGCTAGGAGGGGAGTAGGGATACTAGGAGGTACATAATAAAAAGTATTAGGTACTATGAACTTAGTCACTGTCTTTGCAACCTTGTAACCTTTACAAATGAGGAAATATAATTTCAGGAGGTAGTTATTTCACCGAATAACCTACATCAGTCAAGTTTAGTTATGCACTTTGATAAGACAGTGAATTTTGGTGTCTGTCACTCATTTCAATTGCAAGTAAATAGTTACTCCATTACTATTTATTTCCTGTGTGTCTTCCTGGCTAGCTAGCCTGTGAGCTTCTTCAGGGCTTGCATGTCTGTCCACTTAGGCGTCATAAACCTTGTTTACTTAGGAAGGTGCCTTCTGTTTAGTAGAAAAATTCAAATACTGAGTAAGTAAATGAATATATGCATGAGTTGCTCAGGGTTACAGAGGTAACTGAAATAAGGTACTGAAATAAGGCTAGTATTTGAGTCTTTGTTCACTTTTTTGAGGTAGGTAATGTGGAAAGACCTTGTTTGTTGTCTTTCTACTTAATCAGTTCTTTTTATTTGTTCTCTGTTACACAGTGACCAAATGCTGATTTAGGGTTTGGATCATACTTAACACTCCAGTTATTGTTAATAAATATGAATACTTGGTAGGTGCTCAGGACCATGGAATATGAAACAGTTTAGCATATTCCTTTTTTCCTTACCAAGGATCTTAAAGTTCAGGTGTGACAATAGAGCTCTGCAGTTACGCATTTCTGTATTAGAGACAGTTGTGTTTTTGATGCTGCTTATCACCGATGGGTTCAAGATTACCTGAAGGAGGCTGTGAGTTAATATTTGGGCAATATGAATGCTGTAAATAGCTACAGTGGCCTTAGGTTGGACAGACAGGACATTGCAAAGTAACAACTATAAATAATAGAGCTGCTCTTCCTCTTCTCTGTTATAGTCCTCAAGGACTGTAATCTAACAACCCATGTGCCCTTGCTCTCTTACGTTTTGGAAAATCCTAATTATATAGCATTAAGCTATGGTCTTTGGCTTCCAAAGAAATGAGGCAGGCCGTAGCTGTATGTGGATCCTTCAAGATAACCTTTACTTTCCTATGATTGTAGTTTATTCCTCTGATTCATCTTTTTATTTTGAATATGTGTCTTTACTTCAATTACATGTTTAGTGTTTTTTTAATCCCAGAAGGCAGGTAGAATATTCTGTTTTGGTATTGCCTAGTTGATATTTTTCTTTATAGGTCTTATATTGAATTTTTTAGATGTTCAGTGATTTTCCCTAACCTACGTAGAAAAGTACACATGTAGAATGCATAAGAAACACCATGTGGCTTAGGAGTTTAGTAATCATTTAACCGGTATGTTTTATTTACTTGCTACTTTTAAGTTTATAATACAGAAATTTAATTCCAGATGTTTTTAAAATGCTTACTGTATACAAAATATTTTGCCAGATGTATTAAGGAAATGATTTCTAATGTATAAGGACAGTAGTGAGTAAAGCAAATGCATAATGATTTAAAAAAAAACCTAATTTGAATTTAGTGATGCTTTTGAAGTAAATTTGTATTGTGTTCATTAGAATAGCATGTATATATGTTGAGAAACCAGTAGTACATTTGTATGTGACACATTGTTTCATTGATAAAATACGCATACATATAAAATGTCAAATACTCAAGAGAAACTGATGAAAACATTATAATAGAAGTACAAGTCCACATCTGTGCAGACTAGAACAGAGAAGTGTACATCTGTGGGTTATATACCAAACTCATTTAGGCATTTTAAAAATGTATTTGAGTCATACGAAAAATGAGAAGGAACCATCTTGCTCTCTAGAGCCTTACTACTCTGTATACTGATATGGAAGACTATCTATAGTACAGTAGTAGTATGTAGTATTATAGAGCCATGAAATTCTATGGAAGCAAAGTAGGGGAGGTGGATTCTGAGAGAGAGGGGGTGATGGGAAAATATTATGGAAGCAGTAGTATTTGAACTCTTCAGTTTCACTAATTTTTAATAAATTCCTTTTACTATTCTTTTGGTCTATTTTGTGTAGAGCTCATGGAATAAACATGGTTTATTCCTTCTTCTGGGAAACTGTAGTCATCTTTATGTGCTGTTCCAAATCCAAACCCTATATGGAAGACAGTTCAATGCTTTGATTAGCTGAGCTCTCCTCCAGTCCGCTACCGCAGAGATTACAGGTGGATCTTTATTGAGCTTCTTTCTCATAAAAATTTTATTTTAAAGTAATTCCATGTTTTTAGTTAATGTTTAGTATATTTTTATTGACTAAGTTAATTAAAAATTAGATTATGTTAAGATGGTACTCTTTATCCCCAAAGTGCTTTCTGATTGTATTTTTCTAAATTACAACCTGTAGTCATGTCCGGTTTTTTGCTGTTGTTTAGTCATCCATTCTGTTATGTTCCTGCTTATATCATTTCCTACAGTCCTCTATTCCTGTTAGATTTTAGAGAGCAACCTTTCCAGGACCGCAGTAACATCACTTGTTGATAGGTCTTAGGAGACGCCTGGCCCTCCTCTGTGTGCCGTACAGACATGGCACAGGTCGAGCTCGTCCCAGTCCTGGTCCTTTGGTGTTAAGGGCTAGACTTACTACACTTGCACAGGTGAGGACACCAAGGGTCGGGTGTTTTGCCTGAATACAGTTGGTAAGTATAGTATCAAAATTCCTTAGAGTATCAGCAAATGAGTATTCAAAAATCACATTTAAAAATCATATTCTAAAACAAATGTTTTGTTTTGAATGTCTGTAGAATTTACTGTCTAAATAAATTCCCTCAGGAAAAGTTACCTTAGTAATAGTGAACCATATTCTGTCATTCTCTGAACTCTCTTCTTAATACTATCACACTTGGGCCTGGGAATGACCTTTGCTCAAGGCAGTAAGTTAATTCTGTAGGTGGCTTTGTCAGAATAATCATCTTGTTTCTTGTTACTGTCTTCAGTGAAATAACTTGTAATCTTTTTTATTACTTTGGTTTTAAAATAATTATATTTAACCTTTCTTACTTAGTAGTGTACTGTTAGTTGTAAAGTGCTGAAGGCGGATTGTGTAAACTGAAGTCAGTTTAGCTGAGTGACACTGAGTAAGTCAGGGTTCTGCCCATTAGTTTATCTCATTTTTCAGTAAGAAAGAGGTGATTTATAATAATACCTACCTCTAAGGCTTTGAAAGAATTAACTTTGTAAGATGTAAAATGCTGAGTATGAGGCCGTATGTGTTTACTTCTGTTAATCGTATTAGCTGTGACTTTATCTTTGTATCTCATGCTGTGCTCTAGGAAAAGTTGAACAGTTACAGGGCATCTCCTGTGATCAGTGCTAAGGAGTATGGAGGGGAGTTTGATTCTAGACTTCTTGGAGCTTTTTAGATAGTAATACAAATCAGACTTACTATGTCAGAAGATAAAACGATAGAAGGAAACATCCTGTCTGAGAGGACCTGGGGAAGATTTCATTAAGAGATGATTTTTGAAATTGGGATTTTGATTTGGGGGGGAGAAAAAGTAGAAATGTTAAGTCTTTTTCTTTTTTCTTAGTGTACTATCAGCAAGTAAATGTTCCAATTTAATATTTTAAAACACCACTTTTTAAAACAAATGACTGCTTTTCTATACCTTTAATAATCTTTTCTTATATATACTCTGTAGTGAAGAGAATAAAACAGTATACAAAATTTCACATAGGAATAGGAAAAGGATTCTAATGCTTTGAGGAAGTGTTTTATGCTTCCATGGGCAATAACTGCTTTTATATGGGTAATCGTTAGCAACAGAAACCCAGGTTTCCAAAAGGATTTCCTGACAGTTCTTTATTTCTGTTCTCACTCTCTATTTTTGTTAACCGTTATCCAGCCCATTGATCTTTAAACTTGCTGGGAAGTGAAATTAAAAATCACTTGATCATTTTTGTCTTTTTATGGGAAATTCTTTACACATATTTAGTTCAGTCTTTTCACCTTCACTGTAGTATCATCAAGGTCACATTCAGCTTCCCGAATGGTCACAATCCACAATTATTTCCGCATACTACAAGTCGCTCAGATCTAGAGAAATCTTGATAATTTTTGGTCGTCATTGGAAGAAACCAGTGTTATTTGGCCATAATTTGGCCATAGTGTGGCCATAACTGGTGATATATAAGTTTAGTTTAGACGCAGGGTCATTACACGTTTAAATTAGTAGAATTACTGTATGAAAACTGGAAGGAGGGCATACCTGACAGTCTTTTAGTATTGTTTATAGGAAATGTTTCTTGCGAAGGAAAAGTATTGAGAATAGTCCCTTTGTTCTTAACTTGGAAAAGATAAAATATTGACATAACAATAAAAGTTCTTCAAATTTAGTAAATTGTTTCATTATGCTTAATTATCTGAGAGAGAGAGCGAGCACAAGTGGGAGGAGCAGAGCAAGACTGAGAATCTCAAGCAGACTTCACACTGAGCACAGAGCCCGACGTGGGGCTTGATCTCATAGTCCTGAGATCAGTACCTGGGCCAAAACCCAGAGTCGGATGCTCAACTGACTGCACCACCCAGGCGCTCCTCATTGTGCTTAATTTAACAAGCATTTGTCGAATGCCTGCTTCTTAAAGAATTTCCTGGAGGAGGCTTCAGCAGAGTGAATATAGACATATTCTAATCTTCATATATTATTAGAAAATAATTTGTTTTGAAAATATGGTTGTTAGGGTGCCTGGGTGGTTCATCTGTTAAGTGTCCGACTCTTGATTTTGGCTCAGGTCATGATCTTGGTGTTATGGGATTGAGCCCCATGTCAGGCTCCCTGCTTAGCTGGGAGTCTGCTTCTTTCTCTCAGATAGGAAAATCTTTAAAAAAAGAAAAAGAAAATATGATTGTTGCTGGGCTCAAGTTCAAGTTAAAATTTTTGAGGAACTTTATATCCAGAGTCAGTGAGCAGTTAAATTATATGAAATCTACTTTATGTCCAGTTTCTCAATGAATATTTCTTACTAATTTAAGATTGTATATACAGCTGGAGATAGTTATATGTTTAAGCTTTATCTCTTGGCTTAAAATATATATATTCATAAGTGTGTTATTGGAATCTTGGTTTGCTTAAATATGTAACACTTTTGAATTCCTTTCAAAAGGAATATAAACCTTCACATTAAGAGCACAGTAGGGGCAGAAGTCTTGGGCTCATTTGCCTGACTACAAATGTGTAATTAAAAGAGATTTTTTTTAATCAGCAGGGGTTGGTACAATCAGTGTGGTCTGATGTTTCATGTTATAGAATTACTTTGTTGTTCAGATAGATGCTGTAATTAGAACATAATTTTAAACTTCACAGGGCACTGACTCCTCAGGTGTTTTAAGTAGTTCCTCAAATTTTGAGATTTTTTTGATTTAATATGTTTATGTCACTGCATATAGTAGCTTCAAAAATGAAATGGAGGATATGTAATTGAGAAGTAATGGTTAGAACTTGTTTCAGGACAATGGTTTGAATTAGCCCCAACTCATTTATAATGTTGATTATATTGTGTATTAAGACCAAATTTTAGTTGTAAGAATCTCACCCATTGAACACTTTAAAAACTGAAGGAATTCTATGTGTGAAGTGGCCACAGGTTTATCATTTTTGTATATTTGTGTCATTGAAATTTGATAGGCAGTTGTCTCATCTAGAAAAAAAAGCGTATTTGTAGATGTAAGAGATCTGTTTTACCAGGTACTTCTCTGCCAGTTGTTGATACTGTTCTTCATGTAACTTATTCAGGAATTCATTTATGGAGAAAGAGCACTTGACTTGGAATTAGGACATAGGACCAACACCAAAAAAACAAAAACCACATTTACCAAATAATTTCAGTTTGTTTCCATATCTATATCCAAAGTCCCTACTATCTCTGAATGCTATGCAAGGCATGTTTAAAATACCACACAGATTTTTAAAGGTAAAATAGAAAAAGTTCTCAAGATTCAGGATGTCAGTGTTCTGTTTCTGGCTTTTTCACTATTTATGCTATTTTAGGGCAGTTTGCTTAATTAGGGCTCTCCTGTGGGTGATGTCTTATGCTAGGAATTCGTATTGCTACTGCAGGCTCTGAAGTCACTCTGTCAGATAGAATTGATACAACACTTATTTTCTGCATGACTTGGGCAAGCCATGTCTGTCTCAGCCTCCGTATTAATGTGTTAGTAAGAATAACAGTACTGTACTCATATGGCTATTAGGAGGATTGGATGAGCTGGTGTGTTTATATTACTGAGCATAGTACTTGGCAAGCAGTAAGTGTTTAATAAAAGCTTAGTTACATATCATATCATCACCACCATTGTTATTTTCATTTCTGAATTTCTTCTTCATCACCTGAGAGACTAAAAGTTATTTGAAATTTGTTATTTCTTTATAGTATACTTGTCAAGAATGTAGATCATAATAAAGTGTCATTGGTAATCGTATCTGTTCTATAATTAGGAATGAATGGTATTATAAAGTTCCTTTATATGCTACTAAACTTTAATTTACTATATAAATAAAGCTATATTGCTATTTCCTTGAATGTTGTCTTGTCATTTCAGCCTCTTTTATTTAAGTGGTTTTGAGCTTTGAACATATGTATATATACATAGTAATTATGTATATGTAAGTTGTCTTTGCTCTTATTTTGTTCTATTAAGATATAACTGTAGTCTTGCCAGGGTTTTGTTTTGTTTTGTTTTGTTTTGTTTTAAGATTTTACTTATTTTAGAGTGAAAGAGCACAAGCAAGGGGAGTAGCAGAGGGGGAGGGAGAGAGAAATTTTAGCAGACTCCACCACTGAGCGTGGAGCCTGGCCCAGGGCTCAATCTCAGGGCTCAAGATCATGACCTGAACCAAAACCAAGAGTCGAAGGCTTAACCGACTGAGCCACCCAGGTGCCCCTAAGTCTTGGCAGTTTTAAAAAGACTTTGACAACTATTACTGCATTCCTCTGATAGAGTGAAGCAAGGTAGTACTGAGGTGATAAGAGTAAAGGAAAGGCACAAACTTTGGGTATGAAAATCAGACCTCAGAAGCATTATTATAGAAAATCTGGGCAAGTTGACTTAGAAGAGAACAAAAATAAAAGGGGGTAAAGATTGTCCAAGATAACTGGCAACTTAAATACGAGGTCAAAAAGAAGCAGGCCCAGAAACTAAGATACATAAGGAACGGAGATTATATAGAAGCTTATATAGACAGAGACACAAAAATAATACAGCAAGGCACTGTGGGGAAAACTGCAGTGTACTGATGTATTTTAATGACATTCCTCAATAATAAAAGCTCAGTTGTTCAGTAAGTATTTGTTAAGGGCCAGATATGTCTAAAGTCAGTTATATACATATTATCAAGAGTTTAAAAATCAGTGAGACATGCTTGGTAACAGGTAATTAAATTGCAGTATGATACTTAGAACAAAAGATAAATAAAAGCAAATATTAAAGAAGGCATTCTGGATATAGGTGATAACTTGCATAGTTATGGGTATCAGAATCCATGTTTGTGAATAGGCCAATTTATTTACAACATTGAATGAATATAAGCAAGAAATGGCACCTGAAATTTGTGTGGATTGAATGGGTATATGTATAGCAGCTTCTCTCTGTCAAGGCATAAATAACCTTATGACTGCATTTCAGAGATTTTTCTACAAAACCAGTTAGTCTTTGTCCTCACGTTTAAAAAGTCTGCACTTATTAGGATCAATAATAATTGAGACCCATTTGTAGAGAAGTTTGGAGAAGGGAGATAATGAGCTCCAGTTGAGACATGTTGAGTGCTTTGGAGACAATGACGTCCACATGTCAAGTTGGCAGTTGAATTTGAAGGCCTAGAAATCAGCAGGGATGACTGTGCTGGAATGCAGATTTGGGACTGTGTCAATTGGAAAAATACCCATGTTCTGTATTGTGAAGATTTGGTGGCACATTAAATGACATGACATTGCTCTGGATGATTATAAAACAGACATTGTAATCATGAGTAATAATGAGCTGTTTTTTCCTACATCGTATCTCTGCTGTTGACTCTTGAAATATTATATGAGGGACACCTGGGTGGCTCAGTTGGTTAAGTGTCTGCCTTTGGCTCAGGTCATGATCTTGGGATCCTGGAATTGAGCCCTTGTCGGGCTCCCTGCTCAGTGGGGAGTCTGCTTCTCTCTCTCTCTCTCCCTCTGCCCCTCCTCTTCAGTCCCCCTCCCCGCTTATGCTTGCTCTCAGTCTCTCAAATAAATAAGTAAAATCTTAAAATATATATATATATATATATATAATTTGAAATGTAACTGTAGAAAGAAATCAGTGCCTTGACCAACGTTTCTAAGAGATGCACCATGTTTGATGTATATCCATTGGCCTCCCTCCTCTCTCCTTCATTTCAACCTTTTCTTTGTCCCAAATTATTTATTGAAGTGAGAAAGGGTGTAGATTCTTAATGTAGGGATTGGGTACAGAAGTATGTACTCTAATCCTATGGTAATTCCTTGTTTGTTTTTTTATGACTGAAAGAGAACATCTATGGATAGGTTTTATTGACTTCTATAGTAATTGCCAATTCTGTATTGCCTTTATTATCCATTACAGAAACAGAAAACGAACACAGGGAGAAATTGTTTGTATTGAATACTTACTAGGCTTAAAACTCACTCTTGAAGGAATTTTCTTAACTCTACCTGAGTTTAGAATGGACTACAATTGGATAAATCTGGCTTCTGGGTAGAGTGATCTTAAAAACTTTTTTTTAAAAATCAAGTTTGATAATGTTCATTTTAAGAAGTCTGAGGATGAAAACATGCGTCCCCCCCCCACCCCCACCCCCACTGGAGAGTCTTGGTATTTATTCCTTATTGCTGCCTTGTGTGCTTATGTTGCTGTTAGTTGATTTTTTTTTAGTTTTTCATCTTTTTCTATTTTGGTGAGAACCCAGTGGGCCCTTTTCATTTGGAAGCTCTTATCCTTCAGTTTCATTTTAAAAGTATGTATTACGTTGATTTTTCTCCCTTCTTCCTTTTTCTCTTTCTTGGTAAGACATCTGTCATTTAGTTTCTGGGCCTTTTGAACTACTCCTCTAATTTTTATACTGTTCTTTACCATTTTCCCCCTGTGTCTTTGCTGCTACTTGGAGGGAGAGTTTCTAAATTTTTATCTTCCAATATCTCTATCAAGTTTTCATTTTTGCTATCATATTTTTAGTTTCTCAAGTTCCCTTTTATGTCTTGAATTTTCTTAACAGCATCCTTTATCTGTTTCAAGGATAGTGTCTTCTCTTAACTCTCTGCAGGGTTTCAAATTTTTCTTCTTTCTGGTCAGTGGTTGCTTTCTTGAGGTTGTTTTCTGTTTGTTTGTTGGGCTGGTCAGACTCCCAGAGAAAGATCTTCCAGTCTCCCTTCCCTAGTGTGTGGGCTGACTGACTGCCCTCACTCTAGATAAGGAGTGGGGTAGAAGGCTGGACACCTCAGCCTTCAGTATGTAAGTGATACCATGAACTGCCCCTCAAAACCCAGTTCTCGGGGCACCGGCTGGCTCAGTCAGTTAAGTGTCTGCCTTCAGCTCAGATCACAATGCCAGGGTCCTGGGATTGAGTCCTGCATCAGGCTCCCTGCTCAGCAGGGAGTCCTTTTTCCCTCTACCTCCTACCCCCTGCTCATGCTCATGCTCATGCTCTGTCTGTCACTCTCTTTCAAATAAATAAATAAATAAAATCTTAAAAAAAAAAAACAAACAAAAACTAGTTCTATAAAATGAACTCTTTAGGAATATATTTCTTATCTTTTGCTGGGAATTACAGAATGCCAGCTATCTGGGGAGAAATGCTTGCCATTTCCTCAGTTTTTTTCCCTGGGGGATGGGATGGGGTGGCATGGGGGGGTGGTCTACAGCAGAAATTGGTCCCTTTTCACCTGGGGTTAGCTAAATCCCTGACTGCTTAGCTCATGTGTTTTGTGGTTTCTAAATTGTTTTCTTTCCCATTTTACTCTTCCTTATGAGTTTTGTACATTTTAAACTCTATTCTAGAATTTTAGGAGGGAGTAAAAGTACATGATTACAATAACTTCACCATCTTTATCTTTGTCTACAAGTTTTTGTTCTTTTTTAAGTGTTTTAAAAACTAAGCAAAACCCTTTATTTTGAAGCAAACATTAGGAGAGGTATAACTTTCTTTTCAGTTTTTAACTGGCACTTCAGTTATTGAATTAATTAGGAGTATACATTTACCAAGATGTTTTACAACTTAAAAATTTATTCAATAAATTCAGTAAAGCACAATGTCGAATTACACTTTTAACTTTATTCTCTGTTCCTATGATGCAAATAATATCTCTTTCTTTTCAAATCCTTTGGCAAATTTTTGTCTTTCCATATATAAAAGTTTCTGTGTTAAGTCACTTATGATTTTAGTTTTTATTTTTACACCTTCCTAAATATTTTGGATTATAAATGTCCCTCAGTTATCATTGTATTAGTATCTATATTAGTATCTGTATTTGTGTCTCACGTATATGTGTGTGAGCATGCACATGCACATGTACACTTAACACACAGACACACTAGCTTTTAGTTTCTACTTATTATAACAATTCTAGGTTAGTTTGATTGGTTTTTCTTCTCATTTATGTGGTATTTTCCTGCTTCTTTGCATGCCTGTTCATTTCTGATTAGATGCCAAATAGTGTGACTTACCTATTTGGGTGCATGTCTCCTATTCCTGTAAGTATTCTTGGGCTTTGTTCTGGGACACAGTTTAAGTTAGAAACACTTTTCATCCTTTTAGGTCTTGCTTTTAAGATTCACTTAGGCGGTACCGGAATAGTGCTCAGACCAGGTTTAATTATTTCCCATTACTGAGGCAAGCCCTTTTATTTACTTTACCCAGTGTCTGTGAATCATAAAGTCTTTTCAGTCTGGCTCTCTGTGAGAACCCAGCACTTTTACTGAGTCCTGTGGCTGGTACTTTCTCTAGCCTCTGGTATTTCCTCTTTTACACATGCACTGACTGGTGTTCAGCTGAGTGTTTGAGTGGACCTTGTGCAGCTCTCCAGAATTCTTTCAGTATAGCTCTTTCTAGAACTCTTGTCTGAACTCTAGCTGTGTTGGTCTACCTGGATTTTTAGCTTAGTCACCTCAACCCAGAGAGGCAGTCTGGCACCCTTCCCGGGGCTGCAGCCTGGAGACTCCCAAGCCGGAGAACTGAAGTAATCCTGGGCTTTACTTCATTGATTGGCCATCTCTCAGCCTCACTGTCTTCATTACCTGATGTTCAGAGGCTTGAGAACTGTCATTTCTTGTGTTTTGCCCGTTTGTGGTTTTGTTTTTTTGTTTTGTTTTTTGGTTGTTTCAGGCAGGATAGTGAATCTTGTCCATGTTATTTTTATCTTGGCTGGAAGCAGAAGTCCCTTACTCATGAATATAGACACACTTTTTTTAGGTTTACCAAAAAAATACGAGTCATTTTATTAGATCTATCTACCCAAAAAATGATAAATAAAAAAATACGGATTCTGGTGAAAAAATATCGTTAACATTTTTCAACATAAAAATTAAAATCTGTATTTAAAAATTGATTTTCCTTGCCACAGTAGAGGTATGTGTGTATACATTTTATGTTCTTTGGCATACAGAGAACCCTGAGGTTCTCAATTTTTTAACTCATTGATACCCTAGTTTCTCATTTTTTCATGGTGTCTGTCCCCTAGGCAAAAGAAAATACTTAATAGGTTTTTTTAATTAAATAGTCACTTCCAAACAACCTCATTAGTATTTATATCAAAACAACTTAAAGTGAAAAAAAAATTTTGTTCATAAATTTTAATTTTTATTCACATCATTTATTAATGGGATCTCTATTTTTCTTGGGTACCATTCAGATTAGCAAACATTAGGATGCATTTTCATAGTAATGATATTAACAGAAAATACAGGCAGAAACATATACTTCATTATAGAATATATTTCCATCCTTAAAAGGCTAAGGTCCATGTATTTTCCTTAGCATGAGCTCTGCAAACATGTAAGTTGTAGTAGAGAGCTGTTTTTTTGTTAGTTCTATTAATTTATGCCAGTTTTTTATCTCCTTTGATTGGAATCTCACAATTTTTTTAAAAATTTTATTTAAATCCAGTTAATTAACATACAGTGTATTATTACCTTCAGAGGTAGAGTTCAGGGATTCATCATAGCTAAATGATGCAAACATAGCTTAAATAATTGGCAACAGGTTAGTATTAAGAAAGATAAACTCTCTTTGAGAAGAAAAATTGGTAATGTGTTTTGCATATTTTTTAGGAGGAGCAGAACAGAGGCAAGCCTAATTGGGAGCATCTCAATGAAGATTTACATGTACTGATCACTGTGGAAGATGCTCAAAACAGAGCAGAGATCAAACTGAAGAGAGCCGTTGAGGAAGTGAAGAAATTACTGGTACCTGCAGTAAGTAATAATTTCCAAATCTTTGATTTGGGGCCCAATCCCTTTTTCCATTTAATTTTTTAAAAATTACTGTAATGTTGATGTTAATAAAGAATAGGTTCTTTATTTTTTTAGAAATTTTACTTAACCTCAAAACATAAAAATAATTTATAACTCATTTACTGTAGTATAATGGGCAAACACAGACATTGCTCAAATCCTAAAATGGGAAAGCCTGTTTACTTTGGGGGAAGGAAATGTTGTGAGGGGAGCAAACTCAATTGGTGTCCTACTTTTCAAAGGTATTATTATTATTGCATCACTCTTACTATAGGGTAAGAAAGTAGGTACGTTATCGTTAGGGTGATGAAAGCTTTATTGTTTTGAGGGGGGAGCAAATTCTCATTGTGAGCAGGTAATGAGTGTACAGAAAAGTCTGTACAACTAATATTTATGTTGGAGGACCTGTGTTAGTAGGAGCACATTGTTTGAGTTGCCTGTGGGTTCCAAGTACCCTCCTGGCATGTCACTGTTTCACACAGAAAGATTTCTGTTCCATAGTGAAATTTTCCCATAATATGATAAAATTTTCTTTTAGAAAAATAGGAGCTAACTTTTGCTGATCTATCAGGCACCATTCTGAGTACCTTTTCACACTTCATCTCATTTAATGTTTTTTTCTAAGATACTGAAAACTATTTAAGTTCATATTTAGGGATCTTAGGTAAAACATTGAAAGTAATTTTGGAGGGTGAAGTCTCATAAAGAAGTGACCCCAAACACCTTTGTTCTCATCCTCCCTCCCTGCCATCCTCCGTCTCTCCCTCCCTCCCCAGCCCCCTTCTTTTTGTCTTTTCCTCATTATTAAACAACCCTTTAGTAACTCCTCATTTAGAAATGATGATTGCACTCACTCCCAGAGTATTATTTTGAAAATGAAAAATAAATTACTGCTATTTTCAAAGTCATTCTAAAAATATTTTTTATGTTGGTAAAAATGATAGAAATGTGGATCCTAATTTGCTGTTGAAAAAACTATGAATACTGTTAATATTCTGTCAAATAAAAATTTATTGACATTTACATAAATGAGTATGGTATCTATTGTTCCTTTATTCCCCAGATAATCTGTTCTATAAATAAACTGACAAGCTATAAACATTTTTCATTTAGTGGACAAAATTACTTGGAAGGAAAGAATTTCACATAACTTTTGTTCAGTAGATCTTATGAACAGGTTAAATTATAAACTAAAATATATAGTTGTATACTATTAAACCATATAGTCTTCCTCCTTTTCCTTAATAATTGTGCAGTTTTGAAAAGCTATAAAGAAAAGGGGTTTTTTCTAAGTATATTGGACTGTTAGTCCCATGATCAGAAAGTTATTTAACATCACTTTTATTGCTGTATATAGCTGAAAATGCTCAGCTCACATAATACTAAGTACATAAGTTCACCTAATATAGCAAATAGACCAGGCGTCTGATAATTAAAGCTCTTACTGACCTATTATTTTATTCCACCCATTCTGTGAACTACTTTAGTTCTCAAAGTTATTAACCTGGGAAAGAGCATCATATTAGAAGCTGTGTTAGTAACTAGCTATGTGTCTTTCAGAGAGTTAGTAAATTTCTGTCTGTTTCATCATTTACAAAATGAGAATTGAAGTAAATGACTTTTAAAGGACCATTTTGGTGTTAAAGTTGTCTTTGAATGGACAATAGAATAGATAGTAGTAGATAAAAAATGGCAGAAGCTTTTTTAAAACTTCATACAATTTATATTTTAAAGGAAAAGAGCCCTTTTGATGATAAATCTATCTCTGTGGAAGTACTTTTAGGATTGTTATTAATTACCACCTCTGAAGTAATACAACTTTCTTAGAATTACAAATTGTAGACTAAAAGTACTTTAAGATGTGGCCTCAGTAAAGTGATTTAACTTTGTAGTAATTTCTTAGTCCTATCCATTTTGTCAGATATGCTTGTTATAACATGGCTGCTATACCTGGGAATTTATTTTCATTAAACTCAACATTATTATACATTTCTGGTGATGATGCTCTGATAAGCAAAGGTTTAAACAAAACAAGCTTTACAATCCTGAAGTTATCAAGTGATTTGGGCTTTTACTTATAAGTTCTTGGGAGACAGAAATACATCGTATTTGAGAGCTGACTTCTGGATTTGAATCCCATCTTTGTGGCCTTTTCTGTCTCCCTTTTCTCATCTATAAGATTGGAACATCACTGAACTGTCATGTCATTATTGTGAAATTAGATAATACATGGAGAATGCTTAGCATAATACCTCTGTTTCATAAAAGTTTGCTGTAGTTTTTTGATGCTGTCTAAATAATATTGTTTTATAATTGTATAGGTTTACATACTGTCCTTTCCAAGTACTGATTATAAAATGAATGCATTAATTCAGAATTGGAGAAAATACAAGTTCCTTCTCAACTCATTCATTTTAAGTAAAATTGGTTTGACCCTTATAAAAAAAATTCACTGTGAGGCTTCTTACAGAACCCTTTAGTTTATTGTTGCTTAAATATTTTCAAAACAATATTTTTAGATTGAAAATGTGGACCCATCTTGATCTTCTGAAAAGAATTCACATATAAATTCACATACAAATTGGTTAATTTGACTGGTTTTTTTTTTTTTTTCCCCTGTTCATGTTAAAGTTATAAAGGGAAATGATTTGGAGACTAGCATTTATTTTGAAATGTATTATTTAAGGTGCCCTCGTATTAGATTCAGAATTGCAGAAAAGAATTATTGCCCCAATTCAGTCGGATTTGACTGAGTTGAAGGGTTGTCAGAATCACTGCATGAAAGACAACACATTTCTTATCAGCATTTACAATTTGTCTAACCTCAGATTGTCCCTCCAGTGAGCTGCCAATAAGATCTTTTTAATTTATTTTTATATTACATGAAAACTTTTTGAGACATTTTTGTGGTTTTCGTGTCTCAAAATTTATCTTGAGAATAATGATACTCACAATTCTGTTGATCATTTCACTCGCCATGCTTACTTAACATGTCTGTTAACAGTAACTTTCAGTTGTGCCTTTCCTGTCTCTTCATATCCTACATGTGGTTTGGAGTCTCTAGCTGTTATCGAGTGTCCAGAAAAATACCAAATTCAGTCAAATTTACTTCCTGCATCCCTCAAATATGCTCATGTCCTTTTGCCCTCATTTTCTTTACCCTTATTTCAAGCCAGAGTAACTCAAAACCCCACAGCCAGCATTTGTACTTGTAGTTTTGGACCCCACAAAACCCATCCTTACATTGCAATCTATTCATAACCTTTATGTGCTTAAAAAAGCCTCTTGGTGGTTCCCTCTTACTCCAAGAGGAGAACGGAGAATTATTTAACATGGCTTTACAATCCCTTCATGATTTGCCATAGGTTATCTTTCAGTCTTCATTTTTCACTCCCCCCTCACCCCAAACCTACAGTACAGACACATAGACACACATACCACTCTAGACCCATAGGTTGATTCTGTATTTATTTGATTTCTTGAAACTTCAGTCTTCTCACTTCTGGGCCTTTTGAGTTTATTCAATAAATGTTCATTGTGTGCATTTACTGTGTCAGCTGTTGAAGATACGGAGAGAGTAAATCTGACTAGCAAAGTGTCTACCGTCTTGAAGCTTACCTTCTGGTTGGGGGGATGGGGCAGCTTGGATTACTTGACAATAAGCAAAAAGAAATATAAACTATACTAGGTTGTGCTAAAATGTGAAGGAAAAAAAAGCAGGAAATCAAGAGCCATGGATTAAGGAGATATTATTTTATATGAGATGATTAGAGAATGCCTCTTAGAAGGTGACATTTGGGAAAACAGAAAACCTAATTGAAATGTGATGTAATCATTTGGGTATCCAAGGGGTTTCCAAGCAAAGAGAACAAAAGGGTGATAGCCCAGAGATATTTTTGAGGTGTGTCAAAGGGGGTCCATTGAGGAGCATAGGGAGCAGGTGGGAGCGTGGTGGGAGGTGAAGTCGGGGGAAATGGGGGAGATGGCAGGGTACAGAGGCTTGTAGGCCATGATAAGGATATTAGATTTTAGACTGACATGAGAAGCTCTTGGAGGAGTTTGAGGAGAGGAATAACATGGTCTAATTTGTATTTTAAAGGATCATTCTCAATAGAGAACACACTTTGAGGGTGATGGAGAAAGCGGAGACGCCAAGGCACAAGCACTGTATTTTATGAATGAGGTGGAAGTGCCGTGGGCTAGTGTTGAAGGGGCTGAGTGGTAGTAGATACGGGATTTATTTCCAAGGTAAAGCTAGCAGGAATTTTGATGGATTGGGTGTTGTGTGTATGTGAAGACTTCAAGGTTTTTACCCTGAGTAATTGGACTTGTTCTCTGTTTATACCATTAGGGGAGCAGGTTTGAGAGGGAAGTCAAGAAATTGGGTTTGGAAGTGTAAACGTTGAGACACCAAATGTTAAATGGGCATTTGGTTATAACAATCAGATTCGGTGAGAAGATGGGCCTAGAATATGTGAAGTTTGAAGTTGTCATCATATCAAAAGCTTTTAGAGCCAGGAGGCTGGATGCTATTATCTAAGAATTGGATAAAGGTGAAGAATAGTCTGGGGACTCAGCTCCAGGTACTTCACCAAATAGATATCAGGAAGAAGAGGAGGATCCTGCAAAGGAGACCAAAGAGAGGAGCCACTGAAGTTGTCGGAAAACCAGGAACGTAGAGTCCTGGAAGCCAAGTGAAGGAGTTTGTTGCTGACGATTGTTCAGTTGAGATAAGAATTGGGAGTTAATCATTGGATTTGGCAAGTAGTGGTCATTGGTGATCTCACCAATTGATTTTTTTTTTATTTTTTTTTAGATGATGGGTTTAAAAGCCTAATTGGCTCGGGTTCAAGAAAGTATGGGACAAGAGGAAGAGGAGCTGGAATTTCTTCCCCTAAGATTTTATTATTTATGTAAATGATTCTTTCAGTACTGTTGGCCTTGCAGGTCTTTCATTGCTTCACTATCTGTGATCTTCTTCTCCATTCTACATCAGCTTCCCACTCCATGATGGCTCCTTGGATCTTTTGAGGGCCCCTCCCTGAACATACAACAGTAGAGTGTCCAGCAGTAGACATTTCCTTCTCTTCATTGAGAAGATGCTGCATAAATTTGGCAAGCAGGTTAATTAACTTGTGCATATATACTTGTAGGATAAATCTCTTGAGGTAGAACTACTAGGTTAGCGGTAAGTTGCATTTTAATTTTTTTTTTTAAGATTTTATTTATTTGAGAGCTAGGGTACTATGTGGGGGTGGGGAGGGGTAGAGGGCGAGGGGCCTGATGCAGGGATCAATCCCAGGACCCAGAGATGAGGACCTGAGCCAAAGGTAGATGCCTAACCAGCTGAACCACCCAGGCGCCCGGTGCATTTCAAATTTTAATACATAGTTCATAAATTGCCTTCCAGAAAATTTATATTGATTTACAGTCCTGCCAGTGTTTTAGGAAAATGACTGTTTCCCAACACAGTCTAAAACCTTGGGTATTAACCAAAGTCCTAAATCTCTGCTTTCCTAGTAGTTTAAAAAATAATTTTAATAAGCCCTTTAATTACAAAAATGTGAATAAAATACTTCTCATGGTTCTTATAAATGTTTGGTTTTTTAGGTTTTTATATTAAGCAGCTGTGTGATATTACAGATATTTTTGTAACAAAAAACTATATTTTTACCTTTTGTGTTCCTATCTTGAACAGGTACACAGTCCCTAGTTTCATATTGTTTCTATGGAGAATATGATTCGGATTACATTTACATTCACAGAATAAATCTATAGCTAAAGTGTGGAATTGTTTTGTATTATTTCAGTATGAATGTTTCTTACCTAACCATATAGATTAAGTTGATTTTTGGAAAGAAATAGATGTAGAAAGAGTCACATGTATTTTAATGGTTTTTTTTGCCCATTTTGTTTAATGTTATTATAGCAAAAGATCTATCCCTGGCTTGAGGGACCCGGGGGGGAGGAAGAGAGTGGAAAGCAGAGACTTTTTGCTTTATCTGAAATTTCTTAATTAAATGTAATAAATAGTTGATTATGTATCTTGCATCTGCTGATTTTTAAGATTTAAAAAATCTGGGTAAAGATTGTACCTATACTCGGTGTGACAGGGTTCTAATTTTCCACAGATTTTGGTGATTTTAATGTGTCCCCATTAATTTACATAACACTACACATAACTAAATGTTTAGTAAACCTGTTCAAACCTTTAAATTCAAACTGGGTTTCAAAACAACCTTATGAAATAGGTCCCCCCCCCCCCCATTTTTCTAACAAGCACATGGACTCAGAGAAACCTTAGCGTCATTAGAGCACTTGGTAATTTTTTTTTTTTTCAGGAAATAGTTCAAAATTCTTATTTTATTGCAAAGGTAAGGGGTTGAAATGACTCACACTTCATTCATTAGTAGAGTCTGAGCATTAGGCATGGTTTGATTTTGTTTCTTAAATCATAAACCATAATTAGGGAAGAATAATTTCTCTAGTTATAGGTAATGTTTTTATCTGACATGTATAAGTCTGTTACCACCAAATACCTACTAAATGTATCTTTTTATTTTAAGTAGTCTGTTCTGTTGTTTGAATCTCCTTTTCATAACCTGAACTATGCTCTTTCAGATTTTTGAGGCCTTCAGTATGCTATTGTAATTACATCGTGATCTTGTGTGAAAATTTAGACTATACTCACTGATAAAAAAAAAAAGGACTATAGAACAGTGTCCTAATTTTGCTGAATATAACAGAAATATAAATATATTTTTATTATAAAATTATGTAAATATAAATTATATAAATATAAAAATAAATATAAATCTAACTTCAAAGTACTTCTTGAGCACATGTATTCCTGCCACCCAACTGAAGTAATCTCTCTGCCCACTGTTAGTTTTACTCCATTTAATTCTCCCGTAAGCTAGTAAGAGTGATTTTAAAAACAATATGTAAATCCTATTAAAGACACGACTTGCCATTTCACTTAGAATAAAATTCAAGCTCTATACTGGCCTCTGCAAGTAGGGCATCAAGTGAGCTGCTATCTGGTATGAAACTCTGTTGTGTGGTGAGGAAGTGACTCAGTTGTAAACAGGTAGTTGTGAAAACATGTAAAGTCAAGGAAAATGTTAATGAAATAATTTAGGATTTTGGATAACTCTGTGTGACTATAAAGTTTAATTTCCACATGTGTTATTTTTTCTTTCTAAGTTATTTTATAAATGGGAGAAAAAATTTTGAAGTACAAGGATGGAGTAGAAAGAAGTGAGCAAAGAAAAAAAATCACTTTTTCTAAAGTGATTATGAGGAAATCCTCAAACTGACCAGTAGAATTTTGCTAAATATACAGGTAGAATATTAAGGAAAGGTTTTATAGGAAGAAACTGTGTGTTGTGACAAGCTTTAATATAGTGATAGCCTTCTTATTTTAAGTGTACCCTTATAAGGAAATTAGTGTTACATGGAATTATTTAGGGATTTGTGATTTCTGGTTTTATATAACTGCTTTATTATACAAGGTAATGGAGTAGGAAAAAAAACCTGTAGTTTTCATGATTCGTATGGAATTTTACAATATGGATTATTTACTAATTTTTGCCTAATATTTAAGACAGGATATGTTGATTATTTTTGTTTGGTGGTAGGATTTACTGCAAAGTGGCACTATAACTTGCTTTTCTACAAATTTCTGGATCTTCAACTGAAATTGTATGATAGTTGCTAATTTAATATAGCCTTTATGATGAATTATTTTATAGTTAGACAAATTATATTTTAGGTAGATTATTTAGTTCTTATATATGTAAACCTTAGGCTTTTACATATATATTGAACTTCTTTATTATAATTAGGAAGCTTTCTTCAGGTGACGTTTTATTGCTTATTCTTATACACATCATAATTCTCACACTTTTTCTGTGATCCCTTCAAAATAACTGGGCTGTTAAATTTCTTGGCTGAATTTCTTCTTACAATCTTAGGATTTACCTAATATGCTTATACAAGTATACAGAATTCAGTGAACTGTGAAATAATGACTTCTTACCTTTATATATTTTCAAGTCACTTTAACATATATTTGATCTTAAGAGAAAGCTTGCATATTAATTTACTCATTGACCAATTCTGTCATCAGATGTTTTCATTTCCTTTATAATTGCTACAGTGATATTGTAATATGTTATAAATTTCCAGTTCATTTTGCCTTTTGTAGCACAGTAAACCTGTTTGTAATTAATTTGGTTTTGATATGCTCATGTATATTAGCATAGATGATAGGTCAATTGTCTACTATTTTAAGGATTCTAGCTTTTAGTCTAGGATGGGTGAAACCATTGGAGGGCTTTGAGGAGAGAGGAATGACATAATGTGATTATTATTTTTCAAGGATTACCTGACCTGCTCTGTTTAAAACAGAGTAAAGAGTATAAGAGTGGAAGAAAGGAAGCTCTCAAAGGAGCCTGCAAATGATGGCCCATGGGCCAGACCTGTCCTCCCACCTGTGTTTGAATAACCCATGAGCTAAGAATGGTGTTTGCATTTTTCATGGCTGGGGGAAGTCAGAAGAAGGATACTCCATGAAATGTGAAAATTGTGTGAAATTCAAATTTCATTGTCCATTAAAAAGTTTTATTGAAACACAGCCATGCTTACTTATTAACATATTGTCTGTGGCTGCTTTTGTGCTTCAGTAGTAAGTTGAGTAACTGCAGCAGAGACCATATACCCAGAAAAGGCATTTACTGTCTGTCTCGTTACAGAGAAAGTTTGCCAATTCGTGGACTATTGCATTAATCCACAAGAGTGGTAATGATGAGTTGGGCCAAGGTAGCTGTAGAAGTGAAGCATGGTCTGATTCTGAGCATATTTTTAAAGTGAAGCTGGCAAGTTTTGCTAATGGATTGTCTATGGGATGTTAAAAAGCAAGGAGTCAGGGATGACAACAAGGGTTGTAGACTGAACAACTGGAAGGATGTAATTGCTATTACCTTGACAAAGAAGACTTCAGGAGGAACAGACTTTGAAGAGATTATCAGGAGTTCCGTTTTAGACCTAGTAAGTTTGAGGTAATAGTTGGCTACCCAAGTGCAGCTACCCTAGTATTCTTTTCAGATTAACAAATACTTATTCCAGGTTGACTGTGTTTTCGGGCACTAGGATCCAGAAAATTATTGGCAAGATCCTTAATATTTAGGGCAGTGACATTTCCCTAACTGTATTCCATGAGACACTTTTCATAGGTATTCCAAGTAAAGGAAGCCTTTAATATGCTAGTAAGTATTGTGAAGCTCTGGTAGGAACCATTTCCAAATTTAATTGACCATCAAATTTTTTTGCTGAGAGTGCATTCACATCTAGTGTTTTAGAGATACATGTTTAAGAAATAATATGGCAGCTCATGGGTCTGATTTAAATACAGTTGAGCTGTTTCTCAGTGCTGAAGAATAGTTATTTTGGAGACTTGAGGGAAAGGAACTTAAGGGTTTTTTTTTTTTTTCCATTTCTTATTATACATAAATTAAAACACATTCATTTTAAGTATACAGTTTGAGTTTTGACAACTGTATACCACAGTCAAGATTTCCTTCATCCCCAATGAAGGGGGGGAAATCGGAGGGGGAGACGAACCATGAGAGACGATGGACTCTGAAAAACAAACTGAGGGTTCTAGAGGGGAGGGGGGTGGGGGGATGGGTTAGCCTGGTGATGGGTATTAAAGAGGGCACGTTCTGCGTGGAGCACTGGGTGGTATGCACAAACAATGAATCATGGAACACTACATCAAAAACTAATGATGTAGTGTATGGTGATTAACATAACAATAAACCATTAAAAAAAAAGATTTCCTTCACCCCTTTGCATCAATTAACCACCTCCTCCTGCTGCCTCCAGGCAACTAGCAGGGTTAGTTCCCCCCGCCCCCTTTTGATGGTCTCAAAACTTATTTTTGCCCCAGCTTTATTGACATATGATTGACCAATAAAAATTATATATGTTTAGGTGTGATTTTTTTTTTTTTTTAAGGTGTGTGTGATGATCTACATATACATTGTGAAATGGTTATCACAGTAATTATAACACATCCATCACCTCACATAGTTATTTTTTGTGTGTGTGGTAAGAACACTTAAGATCTACACTCAGCAAATTTCAAGTATACAGTAAAGTTAACTGCAGTCACCATGCTGTATGTAAGTCTGTAGAACTTAGAGCTGAAGGTCTGTACCCTTTGATGAACATGTCCCCATTCCCCTCCCCCCACCACCTCTTGGTATCCACTGTTCTACTCTTTGGTTGTATGAGTTCAACTTTTTTGGACTCAGTGTTGCATTTACTATATTTCATATAAATGAAAAAATTTTTGTGCCTGCCTTTTTTCATGTAGCATGGTGTGACAGTTTTTTGAAGTTCATCCATGCTGTTGCATGTATCATGCATGTATCAGTGGGCTCTACCTTTTTGTTGGTAATTAGTATTTCATTGAATAGTTAAGCCAGTCTATCCTTTCACCTGTTGTAATTTTAATTTCTCCAAAGACAAATGATCTCAAGCATCTTTCCATGTTCTTCTTGACAATTTATGTATCTTCTTTGGTGAAGTATCTGTTTAAACCTTCTGTCTTTTTATTGACTTGTTCTTTTTTTTTTTGGTTCTAACAATTCTTCATATAATTTAGGAATAAATTTTTGGTCAGTGTGGCTTGCCTTTTTTTTTGTTTTCTTGATTTTGTGGGAAGGCTTTTAATTACAAATTCAGTTTTATTCATAGATATGAAACTTGGTCAGATTTTTTCTTGTTTTTATATTTTTCAAAGGAGTTTGTCATCTAAAGTTTTTGTCATGAAGTTGTTCCCTTTTTATCTTTTTAAGTTCTGTAGAATCTGTGGTAGTACTCTTTCATTCATGACATTAGCAATTTGTGACTTCTTTCTTATTTTCTTGATCAGCCTAGCTCTAGAGCTTTATTAATTTTATTGATATTTTCTAAGGACCAACTTTTGGTTTTGTTGATTTTTCTCTATTCTTTCTTCTGCCGTAAAGATACAAATTTCTCTCTATAATGCTTTAGCTGCTTCCAAAAAATAATGTTATATTGTATTTTCATTACCATTCAGTTGAAAATATTTTTAAATTTCCTTTGTAATTTCTAATTTGACCAGTGAATTATTTTCACATGTTTCCAGATACTTGGGACTTTTCTCTTTATCTTATTACTGTGACTGATTTCTAATTTAATTTTTTTCTTAGAGAATATATTCTTTAAGACTTTAGTCTTTTTGAGTCTAATTAGGACTTTTTATAGTCCAGCATATGGTATGTTACGAATATTCCACATACACTTCAAAACATGTTTATTTTGCAGTAGTTGGGTATATGTTCTGTAAATGTTGTTTAGATGAAGGTGATTGAAAATGTTCACGTTTCTCCTGTTCTTAGCCATTTTCCCTACTTTTGTGAATTACTGAAAGAGATGTATAAAAATGTTTATTGTGAAAATATGCACAATAATATATTCTCCTTGAAAATACTGAAATAGCAAACTCATTTAGTATATGCACATGGGTACATGTGTGTATATGTATATGTTTGTATGAATAGCTTACACAACCTGTATGAACAGGATTTATTAGCATCATTAAAAGATGTCACTCTACGTTTTATGTAATGACAATTTTCCCCTTGCTTTAATTTTGAAGTCTTTGTTTTTTTCCTCAAAAAAATGCCAGTTGACTTCATGCAACACATTTTCTAGAGAGAGAGTACCAAGCAGTATATAGGTGGCAGTCAGTGTTAGAGAAGATGTTAACTGAATTCACAAGAAGGTGTCACCATGGACTGGGTGCTTAGGGAAGAAGACTTCACATAGGTAGGTGAGACTTGATCTGGTACTTTAAGACACAGGACTCATACAGACAGAACATCAGTGTGTTTGTGTGTCAAGTCATTGAAAGTGGTGACAAATGCAGTAGTAGGGTTGCACAAATCATGCATGGTCAGGGACTGTCACTTGGAGCTTTTATTTCCTTATTTGTAAAATTGGGCTATTAATTATCACTCATTTGCCTTAGAATGACTTTGTAAAGGTAAAAATTATTATTTTAGTTATATTGAATTATAAGACATTTTCTTTTTTAAAAAATACATGTGGTATGGACTGGTTACCTCAACTACATCATTGACTGTGGCAATTACAAGCTCAATTACTGGTCACAGGAGGCACCACACAAAAAGAAAGTAATTCTATTCATTACCTACAAAATGTACCCTCATTGCTAATCCACAATCTTACTTTATAGGTTTTTGATTACAGTAGCATAAGAAGATGATTATAAAACCATATATTAATGTTACTAAAAAGTAACATCATATATAAGTCTGTTTCCCCTCCCTCCCTTCACTTCTTCCCTCCAACTTTTCTCTCTCCCCCTCTCCCTCTATCTATCCATCCCCCTCTCTCCTTCTCTCCATCTTTCTCTCTCTCTCCCCCACTCCCCCTCTTTCCGTCTTTCTTCCTCTCTCTCTTTCTCCCGCTCCCTCCCCCCCTCTCTCCCCCCCCCCCCACACTCTTTCTCCCTTCCCCTCTTACTCACTCACTCACTTACTATGGGAATGCATCTATTATGTCAACTGATCAGATACCATTGCTCTTTCAATTAATTCTCATTCCAGTTAGTTGGAAAATAATAGTACTATTTATTATCATTAGCTAAGACCTTATATGGGTACATATCCTATGATGTTTTCTAATCTTCTCCTAAGGAACCTCAGAAACACTAGAATAGTGGAAGCGGGGGGATATTGTGCTGGACTTCTGTTGATATGAAGACTGAGAAAGTAGAGGGGAGGGATATTATGGCCAAATATCCTCTTTCTCACTGTAATTTTTCTACCCTTTTAGTAGGAACAGAGGTAAAGATTTCTGTTGAGGTAAAATACTGAACGGAAAGACTACACTAAATGAGCAGTACCAACCTTGTATTAGAGAAATTAATGTTTCTAGGCAGCTGAAATTTACATCATCTCATAATTTAAGACAGACTTCGGCATACCAGATGCCACCAGTCCTAGACTGGTGTCACAAAGTGTTCATTTTACTTTTTAACATTTCAACTTTTACGTTATGGCGGGGATAATCATACCTGTTCTTTTATTTTTTCTTTAAGTTTGCTTATAAGTATTTGAGAACTTGAACATGAATCAGTTTTGGATATTATAGCTTATTCCCTCATGAAACCATTTGTATACGTAGAGCTCAATAATAATTGATCTAATAGGTAATAGATTCTGACAAATTTCCAGGTGAGGATTTTGAAATTTAAAGTTGCTTCTAGTTATTTCAAGGAATTTTAAGACACTGGGAAAAAAATTTATCAAGTAATTTTAATTCACTGTAGTCAATTAAAAATACTACAGATGCTACCAAAATTTGGGAGAGTGGTAGAGAGACAAGGATCCACCACAAAATTTTTTAAGTTTGCTTTTCATGTTACCCAAAGATTGTCTTCTTTCTAATGCTTATACACATTTGGCTCGTAGTTAACTGTGTACTAATTATAACCTGAAAAGAAGAGAGAGAATAACTCTGGAGATGGAGTAGTCTTATCTTGGAGTTAAAGGTTTTTAACTGGGTTGTTAATGAACTGATAGTATTATATTTAGTTCTTGACCATAGTGTCACTCATTCAGGTCTGTGGTATTCTCCTCATTTTCATTTTGTTGGGAGAGAAGGTAAGGCATTAAAAGATACGTTGAAAGACATCTCACTGTGATGCACTTGGCCCTTGATAGAGCTGTAATACGAGAGAGCATCTCTCTCATGTAAAGAAAGGTGTTGCTACTGTTTTCTGCCATGCACAACCATTTTAATCTGAATGGGAAATCTGTCTAGGGACCCAGAGTACAGTAATTAGCAGTCTCTTCAGAGTGTCAGAGCAGAATTACTATTGTAATGGTTTAGCTGCAGGATAAAAGGATTGAATTTGGGTCTGCTTGTCTGCCAAACTAAAATGAGTTGCCATGGGAATTTTCAAATGGGAGAGGCGTTTACTTAAAGCAATTTGGCAGGTTTGAATAAACTCATAAATTACAGGTTTGAAAGGAGCCAGTCCTTGCTTCCTCTCATATAGGCAGCACTGTATAGAAGGCTGATAGCTTCTTAAATTCTTAATGAGAATGAGTTGATCTATGCTCTCATGCTGACGATCGCTTATTAAGGCTTGTTTATTCACTAAATATAGTACAGTAAGCACATTTAAGGAAAGATATTTTGTTCCAAATCTCTGGAGGAAAAAGAAAGTGACAGCTATAGACATAAGTTTCCCCTCCTGAATTAAATATATCTTCAAATAACTCTCTTAAAATGACTGTTTTTTAATAAACATTGACCTGATATTAACTTTAATTTTGCTCAGTGCAAGTAATAAATACATATCTTTACACATGTCATATTTGTCTTACAAGTAAGATGAACATTTAAAGCTTTTTTGGAAAACAAGGCACTCAAACTTATAAACTGGATTATTTAGTTTGCATGTAAATACTTTCATAGAAACTTTCAGCTCTCTCCTGTCTCTCAAAAGAACTGGGTCTTAGTATAATCACTTTCTGGTGAGAAAATTCTCCTTTAAATGCCTAAGGCAATGAGTATCACTTAGGCTTGTATAACCTCACTCGTCCTCAAGATATCAGTAATAATAATAGTTCTTGCATTAGTGTTTTATATCTGCCCTCCAGAAAAAAACACTTAGTGAAATGTATGTATTTAAAATTTTGAGACTAACCTATTTTCACACAATAAATCAGGTCTTTGGGGTAGTCTGTTAACATTTTCAAGCCACTTTACTTTCATAAGGAAGGTAAAAATTTGCTTGTTGCAAATCTTAGTGCCCTGAAAATGTAGATGCAACTTTCAAAAATGTTTTACAAGGAGATACAGGTATGCAGAATGATTGTTTAATTCAGATTAAGAAAGTACAAAATGAGTATTTTTTAAAATAGGATAAATATATTTTTGTTTATATATTAATCTTCTTAAAGTATAATTACATACCAGAGTAGTCTGATTAAAATCCTATAGTTCTAAGGTTACCGTTGAGCCTTAATTAATAAATTAATAAACCTTGACCCAGCGACAGAGAAGACTGTCAGAAATCTCATTTAAATTTAGACTACAAAAGCCATCAGAGAAGTCCTTATCAGAGATCTAGAACTAGAATCAAAATGGCATAACACACTATATATATTCTGTGTGTAAGGTACTCTGATGCAAATGGGTGTGTACTGCTTTAGGAAACATGATGATGACGGAAGTGCTTGCAGAAGTTGAAGTGTGGTTAATTGCCTCTTACAGAGAGGGACAGTGCTAAAGAAATTTAACTGTATTCCACATCAGTGTCTTCTTAGATCCCACCCCATACTCTGCATTAGAACAGCCACAGGAGCCTATTCCAACTAGAATTTTCACAAATAATTGAAAATACTATATCTTTGGATAGCAATCCATATGGACAGATGAAGAAGTGTGACATGGTGTAGGTTGTAGGACTTCAGTCACTGTCATAAATCACTGAGGAGCTGTGTTGAAAATCTTTATTCTCTGTCCAACCATCATGTTGTCTGGAAGTGTGTTGGCATTTTTAAAATGAACAGGGGGCTTTTCCCCAAACTTGGAGCTTCTTGGCAATAATAGTAAGATATGTCTTGTGTAGGGTAGCTGTGAACAAGCCCTTACAAATATAGAGTCTGTGTGAAAAACATTCTCCTTTTTAATATTATACGGATTCATTAAAGAGTGGCTTCCCTGGGCGCCTGGGTGGCTCAGTTGGTTAAGCGACTGCCTTCGGCTCAGGTCATGATCCTGGAGTCCCGGGATCGAGTTCCACATTGGGCTCCCTGCTCGGCAGTGAGTCTGCTTCTCCCTCTGACCCTCTTCCCTCTCGTGCTCTCTATCTCTCGTTCTCTCTCTCTCAAATAAATAAATAAAATCTTAAAGAAAAAAAAAAGTGGCTTCCCTAACACACAAAATGTGGTTGATAGTTTAGATAGCTTATAACTCTAAACTTAAGGTGTTACCAATATAAAACAAGGGATTCTGGGCATAAGATAATAGGGTAGTATGTGTTTATTCTTTGGAAATATTTTTGTAGTTTATATAAAAGCTCCTTCCATTTTAATCTTATATTCCAATGCATCCCTCATAATTTGCATGTTGAATTTATTATGTAACATTTTACACTTACTAGTACCTATTTATTCTTAACTATTAATGTTTCTATCCCATAACTAAATATGCTGGCTGGGATAATGCATTTTAGTTTTTTTTCCCCCCCCTTACTAAATGCATGGTATTCTACCCAGAGATTCTAAAATTAATTTACTATATATTAATTTTTTATTAAAGATATAAAATTATTTAATAAAAAATAGATGGGCAATTTCTCGGTGTATCTTCTTCAGTTCAATTATTTTCATACATCCCTTTAATTTGTTTGCATGCCCTTCTGATGGTTGGTAAGTAGCATCATGTTCCTTATATATAGGTGAAGCATTTGTATTCCATTCATTTTCTGTTAATGTACATTGAAATTGAATTGGCAAAAAAGATAAAATCAAATACCCTTTAATTAACTTGTATTTTTAAACCCTTACATTTAATTTTTCTTGACATTTCCAAATGTTTGAGTGTTATATGTAAGTAAAATTATTCAGATATTACCATTGTGAGACTTTAATAGTATTTTAATGAGTCAGATGAACATTTTAATATTGTTTCAGGTAAACTTAATTTGGTAGCTTGTCATGTATAGCTCGATTTCCTCCTGTGTTTTTGATAACTAAATTTTTAAAATTTAATTTCAAAAGTGACACTAATAATAAGACTTCTCCTTTATGGGCATTTCTCTGAATCTTATATTGCGTATTTGTATAAGTAGATAGGTTAGGTTTTTTATTCTCTTAACCTTTAATGCCTTTGTGGGAAAAAAATTAATCTTTAATGTGTAGATCAAATACAAAATATAAAGTGAGTTGTTTTTAAAGTTATGCCTTTAAACTGATAAGGCATCAACTTATTTTTGTTAACCTCTTTGTAGAATATATCTCTGAGCAAGTTAACAGACTCATGAATTAGCTTTCTTTATGATATTAATTTATTTTATGAATTCGTTTGTGTAGGATGGCAGTATACTCTTTTAAATAAAAGACTTTGATTACTGAATTTAGCATCTGTGGAATTACAACATCCTTGTAGAGATTAAAAAACTCATTTAATGACTGTCAAAAGCAATTCACTTTACAAACTTCTATTGAGAAACTGCTATATACCAGGCTAGAAACCAAGACTTTGGTACATATGGAGATAGAGATTTAGTAATATAAAAATGAGAGTAGGGCAAAATTAATGAGTTTCCTAGTTACTTATTTGGTCACTTGATGCATGCTCTTCAGAAATGTCATGCTGTCACTAGAGGTAGATACTTTCCAGAGTGGTGATCTGGCACTCCAGTTTGTTCTTTTTGGGCAGTCTCATCCATAATCTATCTCCAGGGACCACTGCCATGGTGGTCATTCTTCAGTATGCTTCTCATCTTCAGCGCCACAGCTCCCCAATCCATTTAACACCTCCTTTAGATGATTTATAGGTATCTCAAACATAACATTTCCCACACTAGCATCACATCCTTCCCTGCCTTCCTCATAATAACAGTTCCTCCATTGTTTACTCTTTGTGAATGACACCCATTGCCTACGAGTCATATATCCTTGATTCCACCTTCTCTTTCCCCTCTGCTCCTACTCCTTCCCATCCACTTTATCAAGTTCTGATTCTGCCTCTTAATAGCACCTGACTCTGAGGGCGCCTGGGTGGCTCAGCTGTTAGGCGTCTGCCTTCGGCTCAGGTCGTCATCCCAGGGTCCTGGGATCGAGCCCCGCTTCGGGCTCCCTGCTCTGCAGGAGGCCTGCTTCTCCCTCTCCCACTCCCCCTGCTTGTGTTCCCTCTCTCGCTGTGTCTCTCTCTGTCAAAGAAATAAATAAAATCTTAAAAAAAAAAAATAGCACCTGACTCTCTTTTCTGTTTTCACTATTGTACTAGGTCAATTGATGATACCTCTTAGTTGCAGCTGGAGTTATCTTTTTTTTAAGTATTTATTTATTTGAGAGAGAGAGAGAGAACACAAGTGTGGGGGAGGGCAGCAGGCAGAGAGAGAGGGAGGAGCAGGCTCCCCGCTGAGTGGAGAGCCTGATGCGGGGCTCTATCCCAGGATCCTGGGATCACGACTGAGCCATCCAGGTACCCCCAGAGTTATCTTTTTAATATATATTTGAAGTATCATTATGTTCCCTGTTTCACATTTTCATGGCTTTCTGTCACTGCGTGGTAAAAATGCAAACTAATTAGCACAACATTTGTAGCCCATCTTCATCTGGTGCATACCTACCTTTCCAGATTTGTTTCATGTTATTTCTCCCTTACCCTCCCCCCGTATTAAATACGTTGCAGTTCCCAGAACACTCCTTGTTTATTTGTTTAGCAGTAGAAACTAAGATGGGAAAAGGCCCAGGAGAAGCCACAAGAAAGATTTCTCTTAGTATTCTAGCACTTTGAATAATTTAAAATTGCCAGTGAAACACTAGGAAATAGGAAATGTATTCTCTAAAAATACTACACAGTATTTGTCAAGTTTTTTTTATATGACTGTATACTAACATGCAATGGTAGTACGGTTTTGCTTTGTTATTCATAACTTCTTAAAGAAAAAGTTCTGTTTTAATTTAGCACATTAGCATTTTAACAGGTGTTTTAAGCATCTGCTTATATTCATTGAACAAATATTTATTAGTGTTTTATATATACTGGGAACATACTAGTATAGTTTTTTTGCTGTTACAAAATTAAAGTATCCAGTCTGTTCAGCAAATGAAGAAGTATGTTCCTTATAATATGTAATCAAAACATGGGTTGTAAAAATCTTTTGATTTATAAGGTTTCATGGAAAATTAGGAGTTTCAAACTCAGAGTAACAAAGTTATTTTTTCCTATGGGAATTTCAGTAAACAGATTTTTGAAAAAACTATAAATCCAGTGCTATAAAACCAAATTGTAACAGGATAGATCAGAGTTGAATTACTTCTAACTCTGGAATCAGAGACATTGCCATTCTTTATACCACCAGCAAATTGTTTCTTAAATCTTCATACCAAGTATTTAAAGCACCAACCATCCCAACAAAAAAGCTGCTTACCTGTGGAACATCAATCACATTTCAGGTAATAGTGGCTAGCCGAGTATGTATGTTGTTCTCTAATTTATTGCTTTCTAATTTCATTACTTATCATGAAAACTTACCTGTTAGAAAAATACCAGTGTTTATCTGATGCTGGTGTTAAGAATTATGCCACCACTCATAATCATCATACAATACTGAAGCACTAGAACTTGCCAACACAAAAAACTATTTCTACTGTAGTTTAAAAACCACGTAATGAATGTTAGATTTGATCATGATTATAGTTTTACAAGCCAATTAAAATGTCTTTGAACCACTCAACTTAATATTTCGAAGGTATTCCTAAATTAAAGAAATGCATTACAGCAATTTTTAAAGTATACTTCTGTTAACAAACCCCATTTTAGCTACTGATTTTTATTTGAAGTATTTTCAGTATACAATCTGTCACTGGAATGCAACACATTTAAGAGTATGCTGATTTTATATATGTTGGATATTTTCTGTGATAAAAAGAAACAAACTGTGAAAGTACAAATAACTTTTAATAACTATATACTATACATGTTTTCACACATACATATGTATGTTATGTGTACATTTTATATATATATATATATATGTAAAAGCAATAAGAAGTACTAAAACTGAGTCAAAAATACAAGCAATATTTGTACTCTGTAATCTTTGTGGTTCCTGGTCTAGTTTGTCAGGTGAGAACCACCAGGCACAGAGAAAGATCATCAGGTTTACCATGCACGTAGCTTTTTAGTGAACTCTAGCATATATTAATACAATCTTGGCAGTCTGTTTTCACGGGGAAAATAAAAGTGGGGAAATCACAGCTCTTGAAAATGCCTGAGGAAAAGCCCAATTTTGAGTTTCTGTTTAAGGAACTCAGTGGCATTGTTCCCATTCGGTTAGCAATTATTTTGTTTTGTTTAGATTTTTCTTTTTCTTTTCTTTCTTTCCTTTCTTTCTATAAAACGAGTTATTGAAAAGGCCATAAAATGAATATCCATACCTTTGTAACCATGTACATTGCAAAAGCCCTTTCAGGACACAGTTGAATAGGGTATGCATCCTCTGGAATGAAGTGGTGGAGTATATGAGTAAATGCAGTTCTTCTTAGTTTATTCCAAAGAGGTAATCCCCAATCAGGAAAGTAATTTGTAAGAGTATTCTTTATAAAAGCAAAAAATTACTGTAAAGCAATAGGAATCTAAGTAATATGGCTTAGATTTGAAATATGAATATTTAGAATATTGTGCCAACACACACACACGCGCGTACGCGCGTGCGCACACCCACACAGAGTTGGTTCTACCCTCTCACCATCTCACACTTCTATTCTCATCTCTCCATCCCCACTGGAATTACCTCAGTTCAGAGTATCATTATGTGTTGCCTGGATTAGGAACATATAATCTCTGCTTTATCTGTATGATCTTTCTGCCTGACTTAGTCTTCCCTTTCCAAATATTCTCCACCCTGGAGGTAAAGTAGTGCTTCTAAAAATAGAAGTTTAATCATCATTCTCCTTAGGTTAAGACACTCTAGTGAGTTCTAATTACTCCACAGAGTATGTCCTTGCTTGAGCATGGCTTGCAAACTTTAACCATCTTATCAACCTCATTATTGATCTCATACTCTTGATTCTAGATTTTTGAACATGTTCTTTCTCTTCCTTGGCACCACCATCACTCTTTCTGTCCTCTTTAACTCTTACTCATCTATGAGTCTAACATTGTATATTACCTTAACATATGAATATCCCAGAGCCTTTCCTGCCCTGTTGATCACTAGTTTGTGATCACTAGTTTGAAACTTACTTTGTCATCCTCGCTGTATATTCCTGGAAACTCCTTATCAGTTTGTTTTAATTGCTTAATTGTCTATATCCAGCTCCATCTTCCCTGCTACCAGTTTCCAAGAGGGCAGACTTTGTTAGTTAAAACCTATCCTAGAGATACAATCATTTTTTAGAAGTTTTAAGGACTATAATGTAAAAACTCTTCATAGGATATTTCATAAAAATAGTAAGATAAAAAATCATATCAACTCTAAAGGATAAATCCAATTTGTAATAAAATCTAGGTGGGAATAAAGCCAGTAAGTTTCCCTTTAGTAGTAGCTTATATGTAAATCTTAAAATACAATTTTAGGAATGCCTGGGTGGCTCAGTCTATTAAGCATCCAACTGGTGATTTTGGCTCAGGTCATAATCTCATGGGTTGTGAGACCCAGCCTCACCTTCGGCTCTTTGCTCAGCAGGGAGTCTGCTTGAGATTCTCTCCCTCAGCCCCTACCCCCACTTGCATGCACATATGCGCACGTGCTCTTTCTCTCTTGCTCTCAAATAATCTTTAAAATGCAAAAATGAGGCACCTAGATTTGGAAAGAAAATAATTAAGTCCCTTTGTTTGTGAGTCCAGATCATTTAACAACATTTTCTTCTTTCAGTTCCTCCTGCTAAATAGTTACGGTCCTGCCCTTGGTAGCCTAAGTAAGACTTTGTCAGTGTTTTCAACCCCCTTGGTGGTATATCATTGATGCCGTCTTAAAAATAGATCAGTTTGGTATATATGTAAAGAAATCTGTTGAGGTTGTTGACTCCCTTACTTAATGGAACTCATCAAGTCTCATAGGGAAATCTTTGGCAGCCTGAGTGTATCTGGCCCCTTCCCAGTGCTCGTGTTTACATTATGTGCAGTGTAAACAATTCACCCAAACCTTGAAGTCACACCACACAACTATCATCTGTGACTTACAGTAAGTTCCATCTTCGTTTTTAAACCCTTGTTTTTTGTTTGTTTGTTTGTTTAAGATTTTATTTATTTATTTGATAGAGATATATCGAGAGAGGGAACACAAGCAGGGGGAGTGGGAGAGGGAGAAGCAGGCTCCCCGCCGAGCAGGGAGCCTGATGCGGGGCTTCATCCCAGCACCCTGAGATTGTGACCTGAGCTGAAGGCAGATGCTTAGTGACTGAGCCACCCAGGCGCCCCTGAACCGTTGGTTTTTAAAATGCTTTCCAGCATTTAACATTTTCTCACCACTTGGCAATTTTTGTTTCTCTTGATAATTGTATATTACTAGTTTGTGGGCTAATTATTGTCATACTTATTGGATATTGTGTGATTTTTGATATTTATAAAACTTACCTCAAAATACAAGGTAAACATGGCAGCCACAAAGAATACAGGAATACCCAAAAACCAAATGCCTATGCATAATCAGCTTGCTTAAGGAGAGTGGTTAACTGTAAAAGTTAATAAGGTTCGAAGTTAAGTAGAGGACTTGAGAGGACTTCTTATATTGCCTTCCTCTAAAATAATGTCTGGTGTATTCCAGAATAACAGCTGCTTTCCTCATAAATTACTCTTGCAACAGAGGAAAAAATTTCTAAGGTTTTAGTTCTAGAATTGACTCCTTTTCCTTATTCAACTCCTACACTTAACTTTCCCTGATTTAAATTATGCCTACTTTAAAATGAGGCTTTTAGGTTGCTATATAGTTACCCACTTAAGAAATGAGGGAGTATTTGCAATTTATTTCAGCAGTACGATATTCTTCATCCCTAAAGGAATGTGTTGTTTACATTCCATGTTTTGTTTATTATTATTTTATTCTTCAAGTTTGACTAACCTGTACTTGGCTTCATAGCTGTGGGATAGCTAAGCAAAAGAAGTATTCAAGTGCTTTATTAACAGAGTGGCACAAATTCCTGTCTTTTGTTAAATTTTATCCTAAAGTGCAACCAGTGGGAGAGATAACACCCGTGTTAGAGACCTTTACACAGAGTTGTTAAGAGGTTTAAATCAGATAAGAGCAATTAAATTCTTTAAAAATTATGAACACTTAAAATAAAGACCTTTTTTGAATCCCAGAAACAAAAGACCTTTAAAAAAATGAAATACTTAATTAGCTTAATTATTTTTTTCTCTGACCAAGGAAAGATGATACGAGTCTCAATCTCAGAACAAAAATTATAGGGCAAAAACTTAATCTATTTGTCTTCATTGCAGTTGTTATACATCATAGATGTCAAATGCTACCAGATGATAGTTGAAGAAATTACCCGCCTTTTTTCCTTCCCTGCTTTGTTCTCCCTTGGTCTTAATGTGAGGTTCAAAGTTTTAGTCAGTTATTTACAGTGAAGGTATGCCTTCAGATAGTTTACAGAACAATAAAGAAAAAAAGTTAAGGTGTGATGCAACCGAAACTAACGGCCTCAGTGTTACCGTAATGACTATATCCAAAAATAGTTTAAGTGAAACTAGCAATAGTGGCCTTGCATTGCTCTGAGGACCAGGCAGCTTTCTGCCTCTCCTCTCAACTTAGGTCATTACACTGTGCTTGATGGCTCAGAAATCTCATCACTATATCATAGTGCAAATAGGTTACTTTAAAGAATCCCTGTAGTAGGTTGACATTATGTAGTAGTATTACCTGGAAGTCTTTCAAGACCATAATTAACAGTTTTATCACAGATACTTAATGGGTGAGCTTAGTTCTCTGTTAACCCACTGATAGTGTAGGTAACATTTTGCCTATGTGCTCTGGATGCTTTTAAGACAGAGTTGTAGTTATCTTCAGATCCATAAAATGGTTCATGATCCTTTCCCCTTAGTTTTTTATTTGGTCTTCTACTACACTCTGTGTAAACTTCTTCATAGCAGCTATTACACTTTATTGAACTTGCTTTACTTTTCTGTCTCTATCCAAACTAGCAATCTTAAATACAAGGACCACATTTAATTCTTTATATACCTAGGCTAGTGATTGGTCTTTAGTATGTAATAGGTATTTTGTTAAAAAAAAATTCCTTTTCCTTCCTGTGGACTCATTGCTTAATCTGAATCCATGAGAGTTTCATATGTTACTATTTTTAGTAACATTTTTTTAAAGATTTTATTTATTTATTTGACAGAGAGATAGAGCAGGAACACAAACAGGGGGAGTAGCAGGCCTCCCGCCGAGCAGGGAGCCCAATGCAGGGCTCGATCCCAGGACCCTGGGATCATGACCTGAGCTGAAGGCAGACACTTAAAACGACTGAGCCACCCAGGCGCCCCATATGTTACTATTTTTAGAACTTGTCAGGCATTTACCATGACATACTACAAGTGTCTACTCACTCCCTGCCACCACTAGCACTGCATGTATACTTTTCAAATTTTTTGCCTTCTTTTCCCATATACCTCCCACAACTAATCCATTTTTAGATCATCATCATTTTCAGGTACCTGCTCTTTGTCTTCTGTAGAATCAGGCTCTCCTAAGCTCACAATTTGTAATTATATGTCCTTCCTTTTATTGCCCCAGCCATATAGTCTGATAATGTCCACCTAAAATAATCTATTTCAGAGGACTTTTTTTTTCTATAAAATAATTTTGTGGCTTTACTGATACTAGTGTAGTGTATAGCCTAAGGTGTGGATCATATAAATCTTTCAAAAGTTTGTCATTCCTATTAAGCTTACCATAAAGAAAAAAATTTCAAATTGTGTCATACTGTGTTTCACATAGGAAGAAATAAATGCTTATGAGACAAGATTCTGAGATTGGTACTACTTTTAATAGATCTGTTTATACCTTGTTGAGAAAAGAACACATTATCTTAAAGTTAAAAAAAAAAAAGTATTCATTAGGGGTGCCTGGGTGACCCAGGTGGTAGAGCATCTGACTCTGTTTTGGCTCAGGTCATGATCTCAGAGTCATTAGATCAAGCTGCGCCCCCGGGGTGCTCAGCACAAGGCATTTGCTTGAGGTTCTTTCCCTCTGCCCCTCCCCCTGCACATGCATGCATGCTCACTCACTCTCTCTCTCTCTCAAATAAAATTTTTAAAGTTACTTGTTTTATATAGTTTAATAAAATTTATACAGCACTGTGTGTGTGTGTGTGTGTGTGTGTGTGTGTTTGTGTATTTGAATGTTTCAAGCTTTTCTGGCTAAGTAAAGTGCCTTGTGCTTCTTCCTCTCTATCTTGCTTTATCTTTGGTAAGTTATTGCTGCTAAACCAGGTATTAAGTGGGACTATGTCGTATAATATAATGGCAGATAGAATAAGATATGCCAAGATTTTTCTCCCCTTATCGTGTTTGTAACATTTTGACCTACAAATTTTTCAAGCAGAACAGTAAGATCAATCTTTGCATATCATTTGAAGTGAGGGCTTGCTCATTACCTTTTAGTAATCAGGCTGTATTGCCTAGGTGAAGCATTGGTGCTGATTTGTCTTTGCCTCTCCACCTAAGCATGGAGTTCTGATATATCTTTTCATTGTTGGGTTTCTGTAACAATTCTGGGGTTTTCTCATGCTCTTCAATTAGTGAACATCATTTTTTTTGTGTGTTGGACTTAGCACAGTATCTACGTCACAGTAGGTGCTCATTAGCCATCTCTTAACTAAACATTGAAGACTGGGAAAAGAAAAGAAGGTGGAATCAAGGAACCTTTAAATCTGAAGAAATAGGAGATCATCATAGAGTCCACATAAAGTTTTGACACAAAATGAGGTTTGTGACATAAAAGAAGAAGTTGGCGTGGCCATAAATGCCAGTGTGGGAAATTCAGACCCTATGAAATAGTAATGGGGAGCCACTTCCATATCAGGAAAATAAAGGCCACACTAGGTTTTTCAGGGGAGAGAATTAATAAAGTAATTGGTTAAACAGGCGTTGAAAACTGCAAAAGGAGCAGGGTGTAATACAGATTTAGAAACTGTAGGCAGCAGCTATTACCCCAGGGCTGGGAGAGAAAAGAGATTGGTACTGTTGTTCGATCTTAGGTGCTTTGAGAAAGTTCTATGCAGAGGTGGAACTGAGACCTCTGGCAAAATGGTGCCTCTTGGCTGATAATGGAAACATAGTAGCTCGGAGGAGTAGATAAACTGGTTGGCTGGTGCTATTCCTCATGGGTGAGACAGAAGAAAGCTGGTTCTAGAAGTGCTGGGAAGGAAGTGTGGAGCCTGAGAAGAACTGGCATAGGAAGGAGTATCTCGTCTTCCCTCCGCCGACTCTTCAGTCTTGCTTTAATGCCCTCCACTGTTCATCTCAGTTGTGAGAGCCTAACAAAACCAGCTGTCGAAGAAGAAATAGTACTATACAGAGTCCTAAACCCAGTACTAAAAGCCTAGAGCAGGTCAGTTTGGAACTTAATAATTGCTACATCATCTTGGAGAAGAATAGTCTAAAATAGTGTGGGAGGTTAATTTTTCTACTAGCATTATCAGACAAGTTAAACAGATCCCAGATTTATATTCAGCTCTGTACCTAACATCTCTGCTTGGCTGTTTAAATAGCAAAATTAGCATTTTCAAACTTAGTACTCCTGATTCCATTTCCCTCAGCCTTTCCCTTCTTATTAAATGGAGCCACCATCTTCTTGATTGCTTAATCCAAAAACCTGAACGTTATTCTTTAATGTCTCCTTTCCCTCATTTGTTACATCTAACTAGCTATCACGTTCTTTCGAGTTATTTTTTCCATCTGTTACTACTTCCACACCAGTCCAATACATCTTCTGTCACTGGGACTGAAGTCAAGCTCATGACTGGTCTCTAATCGTACTCAAGCCCCAAACAGTCCATTCACAAACTAACAGAATGTGCCTTTAAACACTGATTCTGTTCTGTTTCTCTCCTGTATAAAATCCTCTATTTAAATTTAAGTCAGTTATGTTCTTTGTCAAACTTTTCTTAGCTGGCAGACCAGATACAGGTGATGATTGGTGTTAAAATTTTTTTAAACTTTGGTCACTCTTTGTTTTCTCTTTTCTCTACTAATTTCTTGTTCAGCTAAGAGAATTGGTTATGTACTTTTTCTTTTATGTTTGGAAAACCTTTTCTCATTTATTTTCTTTTTAAGATTTTATTAGCGAGCACAAGCAGGGGGAGGGGCAGAGGAAAAGGGAGAAGCAGACTCCCCACTGAGCAGGGAGCCCAATGTGGGTCTCCATCCCAAGACCCGGGGATTATGACCTGAGCCGAAGGCAGACACTTAACTGACTGAGCCACCCAGGCGTCCCACTACTCATTATTTTAAATTTATAGAAAAGATTCAATTTTTTTAATGTCAGTGAATAAGTTCACCTTTGCAGAGCATTGGGAGCTATAAGAAGACTGGTTTAATTGGTTATTGGTTAATTCATGGATTCAAGTCACATGAGAAATTTCCTTAAAACTACATTAAAAAATAGAAAAAAAATGAGATAGTACATGGCTATATATGATTGAGTCTCCCAAAAGGAGCAACATAGATTTAGGAAAATGATACCATTATGTGTGGGTGTGGTTAGTAAAGAATATACTCTAGAGGGAACAGTCATCTGAGCTATCAAAAGAAGTATGCAGAGGGTGCTTCTAGATAGGATCTTGTCTAACTTGGGGGCAGAAAAGTAAAGTGGGCTTCTAGGGATCAGTGGGCAGATGATTTTTTTTTTCCTTTTGTTTTTTCCCTCTCCCACTCCCCCTGCTTGGGCAGATGATTTTGACTGATATTTGCAAATAGGGCTGCTTATAGAAGTTGTTTAGTGCCTTGATTGCTAAGCTGGAGAGTTTAGGCTTTTCTCTTATAGGCAAATTATTTTACTAATCACATTATAATGATTTGGAAATGTTCATACATTTGCTCCAGTTCTCTTTTGTAATTAATTACATTGTTGTGGTGGAGTTTTTTTAATGTGTACTTTATAAATTTAAAGCTGCCAAATAAACATGATTTTCTTCATTTCTTATGTGAGGTCTTTGATGAATCCAAAAGATAATTCCACTTAAAGGCACTACTACGTAGAGGAGAGGGTAAAGCAGTTTAGGTCAGGTACGCTGGGTGGGAAGCCAGTGGTGCAGTGTGACCATATGCAACATTGGATAAGCTGCCTAACCTGTCTAGGCCTCAGGGATAACACAGTACCATTGCCATAGATGTGTTATAAAGCATAAATGTTTAGATGATGAAACTCTGATATCTAAGGTGTAGCAGTATATAAATCGTTTTACTTTAAAAAATGTTAAGACCTTTGGTTTCTCAATCTAGTATTAACCATGACCAAATCTGTCACATTAACAGCTGTTAAACACAGCTGATAACATAGCTGTGATTTATTATAAAATATGCATAGGTTATTTATGCAGATTCATAATCTGTCTTCCATAATTGTAAACCCCCAAAAAGTTCAGAAAGGAAAAGAAAAATAATCTGTCTTTATCCTACTTAGTTTATTTTTATGTTTATCACAGATTGGATTATTTGGAGTATTCCTCCAGACCCATCGGGGATGTTATGTAATCCTTGGTATACTGTCTTTAATACAAATCTGAAAAATTCTCAAAATACTTCTGATGTCACAGGTTTTAGATATGGGGCAATGGACCTATAGAGAAGTTAGCAGGTCTTTGTTATATTTTTTAAACTTTTATGTTTCAAAGGTATGTTACTCAGAATGTTTCAGTAACCTTTACATAATGCTTTTCATACAAACTATGAGAGAAATATTCATTTATCCTATGACCCAGCAAATCCACCTCTAGGTGTGTCTTCAAGAAATGGAGGGAAAAAAACTATATTCACAAAAATACCTTGTATGAGAATTTTCACAGTGGCTTTATGCACAATATCCAAAAACATCCCAATGTCTGTAGCAGAAGAAAGGATAAATAAATGAAATACTACTCAGCTGTCAAAACAAGTGTGCTACTGACACGTGCAACGGTATGGAAGAGTTTCATAAATGCTGAGGGAAAGAAGCTGGGCACACAAGTATATACTTTGTGATTCCATGATATGAAATTCTAGAATAGGCAAAATTAAACTGGTGATAAAATCAGATCGAGGGTTTCCGGGGGCAGAGGGTGAGGAGGATCTTGTGTGAGAAGAGGCACAATGGAACTTTTTGAGTTGATTGAACCATCCTGTGACTTGAATTCATCAAATGACTAGCATTCATGACTAGCATTCATCAAAACTGACTGGATGTTGCACTTAAGATCTCAGGATTTCACTGCATATAAATTATATATCTCAATTTTAAATGATAGAGCAAATACTTGAGAAATGAGGATTTATAAAGTTCTAGATGACCACTTTGATTCAGCATTATAAAATACCCTTTTATGACTTGAGGTTGGGTTGGTTAAGAACAGCTTCTTTTGTTACAGAAGAAAAAGCCAGTGTTCCATCTTTATATGAGGTTTGTTCCTGTGCAAGTTCTACAGAAATGCCTTTTGAAATGTCTAGAGTTGAGATGTATGATTTCAGGATGCCATATTTGATCAGCTTTTATCTTTGAGAGAAGAGGAAACATCAAATAAACTCCTGATACAAAGCCTGGCTAGTAAAAGCTCTAAGCCTCTGGACTATAGAAAAAACTTAGTAGAAATTACCTAAGATATTAGCACATTTTCTTATCTGAAGTTATATTTGAAAGACAGATGGCATACCCCTTCAACAGCATTCAGGCAGGAATATGATGTCAAGTTTCATTGACAAAACCAGGACAAGAAGGTTTAAATAACCGCTTCTGTGTTAAGAGTAATTCTGTAATGAACTCTGCAAACTCTTGAGACAACAGCATCATGCTCCGTGAGTACAGAACGGCGGGCGAGGTGGCGAGAAGTGATGAAGATGCCAGAGTGAAGCTTATTCTGGAGTGAGACCACCAGGTTTAAATTCCAGCCTTCATAGCTAAATTTTGTGCTCTGCTAGGAGGTGTAGTGTAGCCTGCCATAATGTGATGTAATCAGTGTGCATACTGTAATTCATAACTTGTCAATCTCAGTGGCCTCCAGCGAGGTCATTGTGGCAAAGTCCATTGCTGCTGCCTAGTGAGAGCTGTGCTGCTCTGGGTTTTAGTCTCCTCTTGGGTGGGGCGGGGGGAGCTCTGCTGATGACACTACATCTGCACCTGTAAAAGGCACATATGTACATCCTACGTGCACGAACCCTGATGTGCACGCATGTATTGCTTCCATCGTCTTTCTTTTTGGTAACACTGCATCACCAGCTAATGAGTGTGGTTATATTGTTATCCAAAAGAACACTTGGGTGAAAGCATGCGCTCTAGTACCTCTTACCTCTACAGCACTCTGACCACATCACTTCTTCCATCTTTATTTCTGTCTCTTACTGGATATTTTCAAACATGCACCATTGTTTCACTGTTGAAAGTGAAGAAGGTACCTATTGCATAATTTATATGCTTCTGGTATTCTATTATATATAGATTTGAATTTGAAATGACTTGATGAGTTTTTAACATCACTAGTTTTCAGGGAACAAGTTTAGGGAGTTTGGGTTAGATAATGGATTGCCAATTTGTCCCTTTTGTTGCTGATGCTTACTTATTTTTATCATTAACAAGTAATTGCTGTGGCTTTTAAAGAAATCTTACTACTTCATTTTTTTCTCAGTCATCTTTGTACAAGTTCATAGGAGTCAAGGAACAGTAATTCCACAGGCATATGGGTATCTTCTCTGTTTTCTCCTACAAAGGTTTTTGAAAAGTTGGCAGTGACACCTTAAACTTTGTCTTCGTGTTTTCACCCATCTTTTTTAATTCTTTGTGGTTTATTAAAAGCAAATTTGGCAGTTCTGTTTACTATAAATTATAGTACCCTTTGTGCTGCTGTAGTGCCAAGGACAAAGTTTTGTATATCATTGACAGTTACAGTAGAAAGGGAGGACAGAGAAGCTTGTCATCTGGTCCTGCCCCTTTCTGAATTAGGTCAGAAAAAAGTGTCATTGGGTTACTTTGTTTTTAAATATTAAGTACTAAGGATTAGATAATGCATAAAATATGTGAGTAGTGCATGGTTTTACCATAATCTACCACCATCTTCAGGAAAGAATCTTGGTAAATGGACCTTCGTCTACTGCTTTCTTTTGCCGTAGCTAATGCTTAATCCTGTAGGATTTAGACATTTGAGATTTGGAAATGAAGATTTTTTGTTATCAGTCATTTGGAAGTCCTAGCAAAAATAACTTGTGGGACAAGGTAAATGGGAATATAGGCAGTGATAAATAAGAAATGGGCTCTATTCTCAAGGAACTTACTTTGGTAGTGGTGATGTCCATGAAACTATAAATCAGGGTAGAAACAGTGTAATCTCGGTGGCCCTTTGAGAAGGTAGAAGTTAGGTTGGAGTTTGCAGAGATTAGGTAGGATTTAGAAGGAGGGTAGAGTGGAGTGCAGAGGAGCATTCAAGATGGAAATAGGAATATGCACAGAGATGCATAACATGGAGTGATTTGATTTGATTTATAGTATAAGATAGGTGTAAAATACAGTAGAAGACTAATTGCTTTAACTTGAGAAGATAATTTGGGCCCAGATCCCACAGATAGCTTAAATGGTTTATATTTTTAGATAGCAAGAAACTATGAAGGGTTTTAAGACATGAAAATGTTAAGGAACATTAAGAAGAAAAGTTGTGTGCAGTTAATCTTACTGTTCTATAGATTGATTGGAGAACAGATACCGATAACATAGTATCGTAGTAGTTTTGGTAATACACCAGTAATGACTAGAGCAAGGGGGACAGCAGTCAACCGAAAGGGTGGGGCAAGTCCAAGGTAAATGGGGTGGCCAAACATTTTGATGGCCAGAGACAGTCCTGGTTTTTTTAAGCCTGGCACCGTTGCATAGCTGTTAAGAGCTTTTACTTTTAAATGTCTCCTGGGTTGGACAATGCATCATGTGGTGGCCCTAGAGATAGATTTGCTTTAGAATGATGATAGTATTTACTAATTGAGGGGAGAGAAGGATGTTGGCATAAGAGAGCAGAATATATATTCAAACTTTAGAAATTCTTATGATTGATATTATTAAATTTTCATTTTTAGAAAATTAAACAGAAAATTCTCATAAGTGAATACCACCATCCTATATTATATGTTTAAAATCCCAGTTTGGTGGGGGGGGGGGTTGCTTGGTTTTTTATGCGTTGTTGGTGGTTTTTTCCCCCTTTAATGAGCACATTGAGTTTTTGAATCTGCTACAAAATGATGCTGAAGAGAATAAATATACTATATTTAATCTTAATTAACATTTTTATTTATTCTATTTAGCAAAGCTTTTTGGGGAACTTTAATAAATCAGTGTGTACTTCACATAAAAAATTTCCACACAGAAATGTAGCTAGTGGTAGTTGAGAGTATCCTGTGTATCAGTATGTCAGCATCTTTTGGTTCCCTGGTCTTTTTTTCTCCTCCTTCTCCCTGATTGAAGCAGATGACTGTAGTCACATACTCCTTATTTTAAGGCTTGTGAGTAGATATGGCTGTGATGTATGTGGACCATCCTAAGTGCTTACTGCTTTTGTGTTCTCCATGTATAGGCAGAGGGAGAAGACAGCCTGAAGAAGATGCAGCTGATGGAGCTCGCAATTCTGAACGGCACCTACAGAGATGCCAACATTAAATCACGTAAGAATGAGGCTGAGGTCCATGGCTATAGTCGTATCAGCTGTTTAGTCCACAGACCTTTCTCCTTTTGGCAGCGCAACACATGAACAGTCATACAGAGTGAAGAGTCGAAATAATCGCCACTTGATATGGACTAACAGTCCCATTTTTACTGCTTTCATGAATTGGGGACATTCTCCTTTGTTTTATGCTAGCATGTCTAAGTTTTGGGTTTATACACTTTATTGTTTTGGTGAAATTTCAACTTCCAAATTTAAGTTTCAGGCAATTTCCTATTCTGTTAACTACAGATTTAAGGCTTCTAGCTTATTTTGTTATATTTATGCAAAAGACAATTTTTTTTAAACTTTTTTTTTTTTAGAAAACTATAATTTGGAATGTATCTGAAAGCAGTGACCCTTCTGTCAAATTCTGTCCTTTCACCTTGCTTGCTAATGTTCCCCTCCAGTAGTTTTCTCTGTTGATTTCATATGTGAATGAGTTCACAGAGAGCAGTAGGTGATACTACATTTAATCCCATTTTTCTTTTAGATATATCTGTGGATGCTTTCATAAACTTGAAGAGGATTGCTTTTTTATATTTTGAGGCAATTGAAAGTTCACAAGTCTTTTAATGAACATAATCTCCATTTAAATTACTAGCTTTTTTTAAAAGAAGTAGAATTTAAAGTCCTAGCCAACTTTCCAAAGTATAGGCAGTTCAGTGGGTTCAGAAGTGGTTGCTTTACAAAATGGTTGGCTTTAATTTATTCATGAGAATGAGTAGAGTAGATCACTAATAGTCTTATATTTAGGAATGGGTTATTTTTTATATTGTCTTTTCGATGAAGTTCATTACAGATGCAGGAAATTCATATAAAACTAGTAGTCGGTTAATACAGTAAAAATTATTCTTTTTTTAATTTGAAACTTAAGCTATTCTTTAGAAATAAACCAAAACTGTATTTCTGTGGACTCCCAATTCCAAAAATTTTTAACATCTTTTAATGCGAGTGTTTTCATGTCCTTCTGCATGTATCGTTAGTCTCATGAGATCTTAAAAACACAGTTGTATCAAATATATGAAATATAACCTATTTTAATGGTATTCTCTTTTTTGTTGGTTTTTTTTTCTTTTGGTTTTGGTTTTGGTTTTTTTATTTTTTATTTTTTTTTTACAGTGGCTTGGTAATTTTTGCACATTCTTAATCACACTGGGAAAGGGGAAGCTGTTTGCATTTGATCGGTGTGCTTTGGCATTTTGTGTGATCAGCGCATGTACTAATGATTTCCTTTTATTTTTCTTCTTTCCTGCTTTTCCTTTCTTTTTCCTACTTCCCTCTCATTTTCCATATTTTATACTGCTGTCTCTACACTTCCTCCTGCATTTCTTTGCTTACTGTAGCAGCCCTTGCCTTTTCTCTTGCAGCAACAGCCCAGGCTGCTCCACGGATTATCACTGGGCCTGCGCCTGTCCTCCCACCAGCTGCCCTGCGGACCCCTACGCCCGCTGGCCCTACCATAATGCCTTTGATCAGACAGATACAGACCGCTGTCATGCCAAACGGAACTCCTCACCCGACTGCTGCAATAGTTCCTCCGGGGCCCGAAGCTGGTTTGATCTACACACCCTATGAGTACCCCTACACGTTGGCACCAGCTACATCAATCCTTGAGTATCCTATTGAACCTAGTGGTGTATTAGGTAAGTTGTTCTCCCTGTGTGGCTGCTAGTATTTTCTTCATAACTTCTGTGCCTCAGACTTTGAAATGATTGTATTAGTTTTAGAGAGTCAAGACAAGTTTCCATTAGGAAGACAGAAGCCTAAAGTTTGTTTTATTTCAGCCTCTCTCAGTGGCTCCCCTTTTAAAGAATTGCACCTTAAATTTGTGCTCAGATTCTCTTTGGTAACTCAAATTCACTTTTGTAAATCAGTAAACATTTTAAACAGACAATACTTTTTACCATTGACATCACTGTGGTCGTTCTGAGTTAGACCTATCCCCTCCATTGGCTCCACTGCCTACAGTTAGAGTCCTTTTGTCTCAGGGAGTTATTTGATTGTCAACTAAATTTTAAATTTCTGTGTGGAAATATTTTGAGAGCTTTTTAAAAACTGCTGTTATTGTCTGTGTGTTTTCTAATATTTGTGATCACTTAAAATAAGAAAGAGACCAGGTAAATTAGTTGGATTCTTCAGGTTTCCTCTTTTGAAGTTCTAGATAATATCAGACATAAGGGAAATTCCTAATTTCAGTAGTACAGTATGGAATTGATAAGTAAATACCAAGTCACTGTTTTAGAGTCACATTTGAGGCAGAAATTAAGATCATACTATGAACGCTTGGTTTTACATGAACAAAAAGTGGTGTGCTTGAAAAAGACATTACTGATGCCTTTTTTTTATAGAGTGGATTGAAATGCCAGTCATGCCTGATATTTCAGCCCATTGACTTGCTGGATGAAGGACTAGAATACAGCAGCTGTTATAACACGACCAGTCAATGTGGGACAAACTGTTTCCGTGCTGCCCCTTTGTTTTACCAGACAGAATTTGAATACTTTTTTTCCTTGAATTGTGTATGACCTTGGTGCTGCATGCATGCTGTTGACTCTTAGGACTTTGATCTTTTAAGGTTTTTTTTTTTTTTTTTCCAGCATTAATATTGATTTATAAAAATCTGAAAGTCTTTATGAACCTGGACACTAAGATTTAAACTTGAAAATTCATTGTTCAACAGTTAAAGAAAGCCACAATGCTCTGTATGTTATCTGTGTGTGTGCATGCACTCAGGTGCCTTTTGTTTCATGAGCAAATACATTTTATTGTACATGTTTTCCGTTTATCTCTAAATCATTGTATAAAGTATCACAGGTCAGAATTATACTATAGAATTGTTTATGAGAAGCTTGATTCTGTTGCACATTTCTTGAAGCATTTTTAAAATAACATGTAACATGTAACCTGTTTACGTTTTCCTTTCTGTTAACGCTCTGTCCTGTGGCCCCATGCCTGCTCCTCTCCCCAGAGCTCCTCTCTGCTGCACGCACAGCGTCTGGTCGAGGAGTTTGTTGCTTCCTGCAGGGCTGGCACTCTTAGCCACCAGCTGCTGTTCCAGCACTCAATGCAAGATCTTGCTGATTTTGCCTCGTGGAATTATACTTGTCTAAGATTAGTTTATCTAAAATGAAAAAGGGGTGATGGACCAGTTTACTGCTTAGAAACAGCAAGAGGCACTGCAGTTTCTCATTTTAAGCAATGTGTTTTTTGTTGTGTTGGGAAATTATTATTTATAATAATTATTAGACTGACAAAAGCAAAATGTACAGATACCTAATTGGCATTCATAAAATGAATAATAATGAGTACTAAATGACCAAAATCCATTATCAATCCTATTTCTCGCTTTGCCACCTAAGCAGTAAAACATGATGAGCACTTGGAGAACTGAGAAAATCATTTCAAATTGCTAAGTTATAATAAATTTGCACACAGATAACATGCATGATATATATCAAGTTTCACATCATACTATTTTAAAATAAGCAGTGCCCTTCAAAACAGATGCAGACATGTGTGTTGGTGGTAGTGAGGAGATTGGTATTAGCATCAAATCTTCATTGATGACTAATTTTTAATTCCCTTCCTTTTATCTTTAGGTATGGCTTTCCCAACGAAAGGCTAAGAATTCAAGAACGGTCTTAACTGAACCCTCATCAGATCTGAATTTAACAAATGCTTAGTCTCAGCAGCCTCCAGGGGGGTGGGGGGGGAAGCTTAGCCTAGCAGTCAGTGACTTACTTGCACTTTTTGCACACTGATAGAAAGTAAAAGTATGTTATTAATTTGGTTTAGTCTGTAATCTTACAAAGTAACGGTAATTTATAAAGGAGTGTATAGTAGTATACTGACTGCTAAGTGTACTATACTGTTTGCTTTACTAATCACCTAATTCATTGCAGTTCATACTTATTGACTCAGAGTTTAAAACCACAATCTGTAGGCTTTAAGAATTGCTTTTAAACCTTTTTAAGTGATAAACTCTGGAAGTGGTCTTAAGGTTAGCAAATAATTGTCAGTATTAAACATGGCATTATTTAAGTGGTCCTGCTGCGAGAAAGGCACTTCAGTGAATATGTGACTAGTAAAGCTTAAATATGTTTGGATCTAGTAGAGTTCATGAAATACTGTAACTTGGGATCGTGAATGAATGGATAAAATAGGTTAAGGCCAAGATGTTTGAAATGAATGCAATATTAATAGACGCATATATACACAACATACTATGGTTAATTTTAAAACTACTGTGCCTTAACGTGTTTCTTAAAATGAACCTTTTGTAGTAAATGAACATTTGAAATCCATTTTGATAAACCTGCTGTTAATGTTTGTTTTCTTTTCCCTTGTGAATGTTTTCTAACTTTGTCTTGGTAATTGCAATTTAACTAGGTGCGGTGGCTACTAAAGTTCGAAGGCACGATATGCGTGTCCATCCTTACCAAAGGATTGTGACCGCAGACCGAGGTTAGTTTAGTTCTGCAGTTCTTGTTTATAAGAAATGCGTTGGGTGTCCATAAAATTTGCAACACCACACCTGATGGAAAAATATAACTGCTTACCTGCACACCATTTCTTTTCTTTTTCTAAATTGTGATATGTCATAATTGACAGATTTAAAGGTTGGGATTTTTTTTCCTTTTCTTTCTTTTCTTAGCCCCCCCCTTTTTTTTTTTTGCTCCCTATTTTAACTTATTAAATCCTATATTAGTATGTACTGTGATTTATTCTTACTAAAACATAAATTAGTCCATTTGGGGAGCTGTTAAATTTTGATGTCGCCTTAATTATTTTTCAGTCGTAATTTTTGCTAAAATTTACCTTTGTTCTGAAATTTTGGGTTGGTTTTGCAAATGAACTGAGCGGATGGTGCTTTAATGAGAGAAGTAAAGGAATATATGCCTCCTGTGTCCTTGTGGAGAAAACTGAAGATTTAGTTTCCATTTTCCTTTTTCATAAGATATTTGAGCCACTGTGTAAACATGAGGTTATACATGTCACGTACTCAGCTGAAATCAACAAAAGTAAGGACTGTGAAGATAACTTTAATGCAGTTGGATTTTTTTTTTTAATAAATGAGAAAATCAGTTCCCTTTTACTCTTACATTCTCTTGCCAAAATGGATCCTTTGATTTTTGTCATTTGCTGCTAAAATATTTTATCTGAAGGTAAACTATCTCTTAAAGTTCTGTGGAGACATGAATCCAGCTTTGAATATCCTTTTTGAGTAACCTGTGACTGGAAAATAAGTCTTCATTTTTCTCCGTTTCAACATTTGTAATTTGTGTCCTGTATATGCCCTTGGACCCTATTATAAATTATTTATGTTTTTGAGGAGTGATATTTTCGGTTTATTGACATTGAATTGTTTTCTAAGTTTGTCATCACAGGGTAAGAATCCGAAGCAAGGTAGAAAAAGATTTTTATCAAGCTTCTATTGTGGCACATTTATTACTTACTAATTAAGTTGATCAGATTCTCTAGTAATTAGTGGGAAAAGTGATGGAATTTACACTGCTGTCCTGCATCTTCTGTGAACTTATGAACCACCTACCTGCCTCACATGGTTCTCCTGAATACTGATGATAAATATTGGACACAGCTGTTGTCCACATCAGACTAGAATACCTTCCAAAGACATTGATGATATTTATTTAACATCATACATAATTAGAGAGCCTTGAATTGAATACTTTAATACATACATTACTTGTGATTATTCAGTGATCAAAATAAATAGACCCCAAGCTCAGTGATGATCTGTGACAATAAAGCACCTTGTAGGTGTGTCATGTACAAGTGTATGCACCACCTTCTTGCAGAACAAGCCTCCTAGTGAAGGAGGAAATTTTTTTTTAAGTCACTTTAGATTTAAGGAAACCAGATAATTCCATGAATAATTTGAAGCTTTTTTTTTCCACATTGTTAATGTCCGAAATAGTTTGAAAGAGTATTTTAAAGTAGTTTTTCTTCTATTAATCTTTCCCTTTCTGCCCCTTTTAGGAGATTTCTCATAATTTTGTTTTAACACAATAATTATTGGCTACTCAGTGCTGCAGTAGCTTGAGATAGTTGAAAATATTAGGAAGATTTTATAGTGTTTGGAAATGACAACACATTCCATGCATGGCTCTTTCGTAGTTATATGTATTTTTTTATTAGTCTTGTCACTTTTATTCAAAATGCAATGTCAGCAAACCGAAATGCTACCTTTTTTATTTTCTTTAAATAACAGAATACTTGTATACTGCTGTTACTATCACTGTATGCACTCATTGGGTCTAAGGGAGATGTCTGAAGTCCTTCATTTAAATTATTTTATGATACTACTGTTTTCTCTATTTTTGAGGTTTTTTTTTGTTTTTTGTTTTTTAATTTTTGAAGGGAAGAATAAGCATTCATTTAATGCAAGGAAACTCAGCCCTTGGACATATAACCATGTAATCTTATATAAGTATTTAGAATACTGCATGGTTGACAAATATATCTAGTTCTTTACTAAAAATAAACCCACTTCTACGCATATTTCAAAACTGAATTTGAAGCCTGTAAAAGACCAACTGACTTTTTAGTTGTAATGAAGCATAAGTGATTTTGCACGGTTGACACACCTGTGTGTACTGTAGGAGGCCAGGACTTGGCAGAGGGTGTATTCTAGGTGTACTGGTCCATATGTGGTAATTTGCTTTGTTTATATATTCCACACACCCAAAAACATAATCAGAGTTTTTCTGAGTGATGATTTTATAAAAACCATCATTTGCATAATTTGTATAAGAAACTTAATACAATTTTAATCAAAATTTAAAGTAATATCAAAAATGCTTTAAGATTCTGTATTTTGGGAGTACTTCCTATGAAGTGGTATGACTACATCGTGTTAAATATTTATTTTCTTCTTTAATTTTGGAATAGCAGTTTTTATTTTAAATAAAATTCCACTTATTTTAAGAAATTCAGGGAAGATTTGGTCACATTGAAGATGCAGTATTTTTGTAGTATTTATAAACTATCCTAAATGATAGACTCTAGAAAGCATTTTTGTTATATGAAAGTAAACCAGTCCATTATATAGATCATTTCAAATAACTCTGTGAACATTATACCTACTGGGTTATGATTTATGAAGTGGCATGGAATCTACCTTTGCACTGAATATTTTTCATTCACATCTCCTCTGCCTTAGTCACAATGGCAACAGTACAGAAAATTCTGTCAAACCTCAGAATATAGTAGAAATAATTAAGCTGTTGAATGAGTCTTAAAAATCATACTACTGTTAAGTGGACCAAGTTTGGTGAAGCAGAATGTGACAGAGGTTGATTTATAAGGAAGGAACAACTCGAGGACACTGGGGACGATAACTTTCCACTTGAGAACTACTTTATGTTTTACTGTAATTTTTTAATTTTTTTTTTGTTCTGTTTGTTGTTTTGCAAAAGAAAATAGTATTTACAGGTGGCTTCTTTTAAAATATAAAATATAAAGCAGGAATGTATATGAAATGTCAGATTTTATTGTATTTGCAGAGTATTAGCTTTGAAATTGAATAAAGAAAGCTGTTTGTAGTTTTAAAATGCCTTATTGGTATCAATTAGAAATTTCTTCTATTTTTTGATGTACTTAGAGCTTTTTGAGTATAGAATTTTAAATGGCAGGATTTTACAGTGTTTACATGCAAGTGCATTTTATAAGTGTTCTATATGTGTAAAATAGTATTTTCAACTGGAAAGTGTTGGCCAGCGCAAAAGGCCTGGCCTTTTTCTGGTTCCCATGATGTTGCCTACACTGCTAGACTACAGTTTAGTATTGCTTTGTATCATAAGGCCAAGAAATTCCATGTTGTTTGTAAATAGAATAATTGAAAAAGCAATAAACATTTATTGAACAAAAGAAACCTTGTTTGGCCCAGAGTTTATGTTGAACCAAATTGTTCATAGAAATTTAAATTTCTTTAGATTCATTTCTGTTAATCATCAGTTATTAATAATCACATCCATCATTAATAGTTGCTTTAATGCTTGCATCTGAGAGAATACTAATGCTTAATAGCAGTCAGATACTGATAACTGCACTGACTGTTTCAGAATTCTGTATATCAAACCTATTCATTGTTGTTGTTCTCCAATTTCCTTCATTGACTGCTACTAACTATTAGTTGTTAGTTGTATTTTATTTCTATTTTTTCTTGTTAACCAGTTTTTTTGTTTTTTTTTTTTGTGGGAGTGGGCTCTCCTTCATTTGTTCAAATCATGATATGAAACTGTCATGATTTTTATTGTATTCTGTAGATGGTGTCAATCAGTTTGTCAGAATTAAACATGCTTTTTTTTTATTAGTTGTGATTAGTTTTTCATGTTGTCATTAAGCCGTCACTAGCTGAAACTAATCTCTTCTCTATCTTTTCTTTTCTTTTTTTTTTTTTGTTTTGTTTTTTGTTTCTAACCACCCAGCCGCCACCGGCAACTAACCTATGACCTTCTGACCTCTGAACTCTTCACCCAATGATGACCTGACCATGCCTGCCTGCTGATCAGTTAACTGGTAATCGCCTTTGCTTGCCTGTCGTCAGTGCAGCGAGCTGAGGCACTTTGTCCGTTCGTCTTACCATCTAACCAAACAAAAGACAAAGAAATTGTTGTCCTCCAACTCAGCTTTTGGTTTTTCTTTCTGTTTGGGTGAAAGTGGTTCTAGAACCTGCACTGAATAGTAGTAAAGCAATAAGGCCCAATTCATCCCACAGCACTGATCATCTTTTCATGTCCTACCCTAAGCGAACGGTAAGAAGGCCTCACTTCAGAAGGGGAGACAGATGGCCCTTAACTACTCAGTGACAGAGGCAGTTACTGTGAGAGACTTCTAGGAATCTTCTCATAGCGAGTCACAGCTCTCTGAATGTACCGTGTGATGATGCATCATGCATGAACCTTTGGTCAGGGATGTCATTGGTGAAGTGATTTCAAAAAGTATTCAAAATTTGATATGCTGTTTAGTCACTACAGTGCCCTCAAAGGGCAGAAGTTGCAGCCTTTTTTATATTGCCTGCCAAAATTTGAAGTATTAGAAGTGTGCCATGAGAGAAAAAACAAGGAATTTTGAGAAGTAATGCAAAGAACAAAACTGCAACACTATTTTTAAAAAGATAAATATCTGAGTTAAAATTACTGAACCTTTATTTTACAACCTCCTTTAAAAAGTATACGAGAACAAGGTACATGCATTATGTGTCACATTACTGGGCAAACTGTTCAAATATTTTTTTTAAAACCTCCCTGTATAGAAAAAAAAAATCATTAAGGATGTAAAAGCCATGCTTGCCTATTTGCTGTATACATGTAATGAAATTGTAGATAAAGTGTAGTGCATTGAAACAAATGAACAAAAAGTAGATACTTTTACTATACAAGGGTGCTGGTGCAGAAAAAAAATATATATATTTTTGGAAATGTAGCATTTTATACTTTCAAGTGTTATAAAAAAAAGAAAAAGAACAAAGAAACCCTTTATTTCATTAAATGATTTTTTCTGGTGGTTGTCAAGAAACAAAAGACCAAAAGAGCCTTTTTGTCTTTCTTTTTTATTTTTTAAGTATTGGAATAAGTCTAAAGAAAAGAAAGTGCCTTATTTTCCTTCATGGTCATTTAGTCAAGTGTCTTGTAAGATCAGCTCCTCCCTCAGAATACAAGTTAATGCATGTTAACTCAGTCGCCCGCCCAGTATGTGAAAGAAGATTTGAGGGGAGACAAATGAGTTGATGGTTTGAATTACATGATTTTTGCCACGTTACCTTGATAGAAATTTGCCAAATCTGATACTGTGAAAAAATTTGATAACTTTTCTAATGTCTGACAAGTAAGTTTTAAAACATCATTCTTTTAAAATCATAATTGAGTGCTTTTGGTTATTGTGATATTTAACAGTGGCCCACAAGGTTCTGAGATAAAAATTATGTGTGATCTGAACATCAGTTTACAGACAAAAGTAGAACTTTATTTTATTCAGAAAAGGAGGGGTGTGTTGGATTTTTTCTTACTAAATTGGAGATAATACCATTCTTAGCAAACTTTTTCAGAAAAATGAATCTCTATGATTTTCACTCTGGATAACAGTATTTTTTAATGGCCCAAATCTAATCAGACTTCTTTCTACCGTACCAGATCACTTGGGTAGTCCATATCTTTGGTGGTTTAAGTAACCTAAGAGGCCCCCACCCCCCACACACCTTTTTTTTTAAACCTCAAAAAAAATAAGAACTGGCATCATCGTGCATGTAAATGCTCAACTACCTGTGAGTTTAAGCTTCCAGTTTCTCATGAAATTCAGTTTTGTAGTTGAAGCGATTTGTGCACAGAGCCGACTACATCTAAACACTTAAATAATCCTTAACTGCTCAGTACGGATGTGGCAAATATCAAGTGGCAGTGGATCCCCAGCTCATCAACTCATTCCCTCTTGCATACCTTCACGGCTTCACAGTCAAAGGTCAGCAGTAAGCTCAGTAAGCACCTTCGTGGTGACCTCCTCCATCATCTTGTCTCACTTGGAAACCGTTTTCAGTTTATTTACTATGCAATAGACATTCATTGTTTTGTATTCAGCTAGCGTTGGTTTAATGTGCCACTGCTTTGTCTTTCTGTTACATATACAGTTGTTTTGATTTATTTACAATATATGCTGTGCCATTTTGATTTTTATTTTGTTTGGTTGGTTGAATAAATTTGCGACACTCAAACACTTGAGGTGATAGTAGTTTAAAAACAATACCAGTATTTGATCCAGTTTCATCTCAACTACGTTATACCTGGACATTTTAGATGTTTATCAAAGGTCTTTTATGGGGAAGAAAGTAAATATGAAATAAATGTGTGACATTTATGAGTAATGTTGGCTCTGAACAAACTTTTGAAAACTTAGTTGATAAAATTTTGGATCAACTGAAAAAAAAGCATGACTTTTGAAATCTCTGAATGCCTTGGTTCTCAGTATTATCATTCTTTATTGAATTTGTTTCTTATTAAAATATGTAGTTTTTAAGACTTCTTTTCTGACAGTATTATGTAATTTTTTAGTGTGGGTAGATGGGAGTGTCGCTTGTATGTTACCGTACAGCTGACATGTATTTTTGTCAATTCTTTATTATCTTAGTAGTTTCATGCTATGTATGTATCATAACCAACCTATTGCCTATGAGAAACATGTAAGATAATGTATTTACAGCCATTGTTACAAGTTTATAATGTATTTTTCTATCTTGTTTTATATGTATGTTATATAACATTCAAAAAGAATTTTTTTCTTGATTGAGAAAAGGATACAAAATGCAGAATCCACAATTTTGATAACTGAAAATTGCCAATTGTTTTGCAGTACTTTATTATATTGGGTGTCTTGTCTTTCTTGGGCTTTTAGTTAGCTAATGAATGAATACATTAGACACTTTTGGGTTTTAGTTGGGATTTTACATAGCTTGCATTTTAATTCTTTGGTTCTTTGCTGTTTCTATTAACCCATAGCATTATTTTAATAAATGTTATAATACCAACCTACTAACTCTGGACTATGTCTGTTTATTAACCTTTTCGTGTTTAATTAAAATAAACAAATAAAGACAAAAGAATGTAAAGTCTTGAGTTACTGGACTAACCCTGAAGAACGTGACCACAGATAACATAGCGTGACTTGTTTTTATGTTGTTTGTCAGCTGACAATTGCGCACACTACTGTTAAGATGGCTTTGGTTATTCTGGCCTTTTACCTTGGGGGGTAGGTGCCAGTAGAGATGGGAACAAAGTAGCATCGGTTTGAGGCATTCTTCTAGTCTTGCCACTTGCCTTTCAGCCTCTTGCATTACTAATTCCACACTTTTCTTATTTTTCCTTCTCCAAAATAATCACTGTCTGCTCACAGCGTAAGGAGTAAAGAGATTCGTTGTGATGATATACCCCAAAAAACCAGTTTGATTCTTTGTTGAACCATTTCTTTTAATTTCTGTTAAGTAGGTAATTTTATGGTCACATTATAAAGCAAAGAATCTGATGAGGCTTTGTCTTTATTCACATTTGTGTTTTAATTAGACATTTTTCCTTTATAAAGTGTTGAACTCTTTCAGCCATTGTTCCTTTTGGGGTGAGGCGGGGGCTCAACCAGGTAAAGCCAAAGGTAGAGTGGCTCTGTTTCTCAGAACAGTCCAAAGTAAGCCATTAATAATGACAGTGCACCCCGCCTCTCTCCTCTTGTAACCCCTAGGGAGAGATGAGACAGCATCCTTGAGTTTTCCTGAGGTGTTCTTTCTCTCTCACCCTCTTCCAAAATACAGCCAGAATACTCCATTAATACAAGAAATTTAGGGGAGAATGACAGTGGCATTTGAGAAGTTACATCTCATTCATTTCTTGCATGCAAATCAATTTAAGATTTATTAAATATCTTCATGCTTTTCTTGGCTGCAATTTAGGTAAATTGACCTCCACATATGAATTTTAACTCTTGAGGTACATTTTTATTTCACAGATACTGGTAATTTCCTTTTCTGTGAAATAGTTCTCCTGGATAATAAATTCTCAGGATGAATTTTTATGTTTGTAAATAATGGACTCATTTTTGTAAATTACACTTTTATTTATTTTAAAGTTCTAAAACTTGGGGCTGAAAGCTACATGTTATAAAAGACATAACTATACCAATATGCTATTCACCAATCAGACTGTCAAAGTACTCCCATATTTATATATTCCCATAGAATACCTACATAAGTGAATTACATACAATAGTGATAGCTAATTTAATCATCATAGAGATAGTTGTTTGGCTCAAATAATAGTTGTTTATTTGATGGGGGGGTCATGTATTTCTGTTAGGTAGACAGCTTTAATATGCTACTATCTGTAAACATTCTCATTGCCGCACAGTTCATATATTATTCTGTAAAAATTTGAAGATACTAGTCAAGCTGCTAATCTATAAGTCATCACAGTACCGTGTCACATAAATTGATGAATTTCTATGCAACTCACTACACATTCTCTGAAGCCTCTGAATACAGTCTCATCTCATTTTCAGTTAATGGTACTTCATGTATAAGTATGTCATATTGTCACCTTTTATGTTGGAAAAGTTGGAAAAGACTAAAAGGTGGAAAAAGTACAAATCCCATTTTAATAAAAGTTGTAATAGTATTAAAAAGGAAACTACCAGATTCTTAGAATGATAAAATGCTAAGTCTATTGTTTTATACTATCATTTGACAAAACAATTGAAAGTTAAGCTTTCAGTCGAGAAATTTGTAACATTAATGTACTTAGTAGTTAAGCATGTATTTCTTGGGCAAAGTGTCAGGACGAACATAGCATGAAAGCAGATACACACACTCTAGTGCAGCCACCTGCGCACACATCGTAGATTCCGCCCGGAGCCGCAGAAGCACCCTGTTCACAAAGGCAAGACGTGTACGTTCATACGCAAAAGTGGTGGTTAAGGTTTTCTAAAAAAAAAAATTAAAAATACTAGATAAATAGGATCTAAATTTTCTAGTGCAGTGAAAGCAGACAATAGGTTTAAATGAAATTGCTTGTTACCAAATCAAGAATCTTCTTTACCATTGAAGCCTAACACTTTTATATGTCCTATATGACAGTTCAGGGTTTCTCCAGTTTTTTGTTGTTTTTCATTTGCTTGTTTGGGATAAAATGTCTGTCTGTATTCCTTTGTAACAATTAGCTATTTTAGATTTCTAGCAACTGACCTTTAGAATGAAATGTAATGCTAAATTATAATAGCAAAAATGACTCAGAAAACTTTCTCGGCTCACAAACTTTTTAGAAGTGCCCAAGGTAGTTTTTTAACATTGTCACAAATCCCTTATTATCTTTATCTAAAATAGAAAAAATCTTACATTTTATAGGCAACACTTTTAGAAATACTCATATGGTACACATGTAATTTTGTCTGGTTTCTTTTCATAAAAAATGAATTTGAAATGCCGTTGTTACAAAGAGACTTAAAATTCTATGCATACCTGGTACTCAATGCTGAATCAAACTGGTTCACCTAAGCATAGTGCTCTCCTGTCTGTGTTTCTGCTGCACTAATTGCCAGGGGCGGGAGAGAAGGAGGAAGAATTAATTCAGATTAGAAGTGGATGGTAGGTGCAGCAAATAGCAACACAATGTTGATTTTGCATTGCTTATGATTTTGCTCTCCTTTCTTGGCAAAAGACATCACCTTGTGGAAAAAGCTCAGCTCCCAGGGTAAAAAACGATATATATATAATATATATATATAATTTTCAATGCTCTTATTGAGAAGTTTTGATTACCAAATACATCTTTATGGTTTATACTGTAGTGGTGTGTATAAGACATTTAGAACTTTACTTGTGGAAATTGTATATATAGAGAAAAGTTTGCATAGGTCTCAAATCACATGTGAATGGAGAACCACGTATGACTGTACATGAAGTGCAATAAACCAACTGGAAAACGTGCATATGTTTCATCCTCTCAAGCCAACTGCAGCTGAAAGTGCTGCTTATGCTCCCTACCACCGCCCCCCCCCCCCCCCCCCCCCCGCCCCAGAAACATCAGAATAATGCACATTTTCCTTTTTAGTTTTTGGTGCTTTTGACACAATTTAAAAGAAAAGATAGTCTGACATTATGGAGCTCTATCACTTAACTGGAAGGTGATTATACTATTTGCCTTGATTTCAGTGATGAAAAGGAAATCAATAAACATTTTTATAGTGTCCTCAACTGGATGTACATACAAAAAACAAGTTGCCATTTCTAATTGAGAAACAGGTACAATTTGTAGAGAAAGAAAGGAATGCTGCCAAATCCCGGTCTTGTCAGTCCGATGAAAAGGACTAGTCTCGTCAATTTCTTGAACAAAGCAGAACTGATAAAAAGATTGTTTCCAGTAGTTTAAAACCTGTTCTCTTAAAATTTCATCTTGACACCCAAGTTTTACGACTCCCCTGTACCTGCAGTTTCCCAGTTCTTGTCCGTATGATCTCCAAATTTCTTCTTTCTGATCACAAGACCCTCTTTGGCTTTGGCAGTATTCTTTTCACACACTTCTAGAAGTAGCTGGCAAAGGTAAGATCCAGAGCATGAGATGTGTGTGCTAGCAGCCCACAAAGGGAGTTTGATCTGGCCCATACAGTGTTGCTGTTTGAACTGCCTTCCATCATTTAAAGTGTAAAGATTAGACTTAAAAATACATGTTTTCACAAGGTCTGCACTTCAAAATACCTAGAATGCTGAAGGCTGCGTTCTCAGGTGGTAGCCATCAAGCTGAAAATGAGTAATTTTGATGCTCCCTTGAAACCATGCACTCCCCAGTTTGTCATCACCCCCCCCAACACACACACGCACACACCACACACACTCCTTACTGCCCTTGGTTTCACAACTAACTGTTGATTTCCTTCATCCTATCTTGCTTTAATTTTTACCCTCATCTCCCTGGCTCCTGTGGGTATCTAAGCTTGCCTCACCAGATCCAGAAAATAATTCTGACTTCAAGCATCAAACTAGCTTTTCAAAAGGTATAATTTGTAAAGCAGGTTTTAATGTTTTTTTCTTCCTGGAAAAGTCGGATGAATATGTTTCTAAATAAGGAATTATTAGTCTATCATTCATGTTATATTAATATTAGGGAGGAATATTTCTATTGAGTGAGTGAAGGGAGTAGATGACATTTGGGTTTCCTTCCTAATGTAAGTTTTCATAATTATCAGCTACCTCTTTAAAGTAACTCTCTGTGGTCTTGTTAGAAGACAGTTAAACTAATGGAACATTTAACAATTATGTTAAAAATACTCCACAGCTAAAAGAAAATATTAGTGATAGTTTGTGATTACACTTTTCCTGAAGATGTATATTAAAATTAGGTTTTTCCAGGTAATGCTATTTTGTGAAGTATATAGAGTGCACACCATCATAAAAGTGCTTATTTGTACATATGTGCTACACAACAGTTCAGTTTCAGAGAGCATCTCAAAATTAGGATGAAATTGTAACTATTCTGTTTTTTTTTTTTTTTTTTTAATGTATGCTCCTGTTATGTAACTGGATATTACTTATTCTCTGGTTACTTAACTGGATACTAAGGAAAGTCATGGGAAAGAATGGTTAAGATCAAATACTAAGAGAAGAAAATATTTGCAGTTGAATCCACGAGTATTTTCTTGCAGAACTGTTGGAGTTGATACTAAAAATTTCATGATCATTCATTTACTTAGAACTTCTATCAAGGTTGGGAATGAATAAAATAACATGGTTATGCTTGAAACCTGAATTTTGAAAGCTGCTCTTAATCACAGTGTTTTAAATTTTGTCTTATAAAATTAAAACAGTTAAGTAGTGTAAATGGAAGGTTGCCTTGAATACATTCTAATTAAATGATTTGTGTTAATGAGTGTTGCTTTTGCCCATTGTTTTCTCAGTGAGGTAAAAAACACTGAAAAATTGTTCAAAGCTAAAACTTAAGATTTCTAGTTGGTGGGAAAACTTCAAACTTGAAGTTAGTGGGTGGAGTTCGTATGAAGACAGCTACCTAAAACTCTGAAGTCTAAATTGGAATGTTGGAAGAAAACCAAACTCACAAATCGAACCTACAGATGCCCCACCCTAAACCGCTGTTTAAGCATCAGTTTGCCCCCCCGGGGTGGGGGGGGGGGTGGCGCTGTTAGCAGTAAAGTTGGATTTTAAGTCAAAGGAAAAAATTAAACTGGGAAAGTCCGATTTCACATCTGGAAGTAGTCTGTCATCACTAAATTATCAGTGTCGGTTCTAAAATGAATTAGGTACCTCCCATGGCTCTTGGAGTGCATAATAAAATCAGTCTGGCATGGGGACACAGAAGGAAAAAGGAAAAATGTAGTTTTAAGTTTTTGGTACTCCAAAGGCCACTGCATTTTCATTGAATGTGAGTATTTGACAAAGAGATTTTGTACTATTCAAGAAAAATCACTGATGTGGACTCCACCAAGTGCCTGTATACCATTAAACTAATAAATACCAAAAAGTCCTTTTATATATATCTTGACTCCTTCAAAGAGCCGTTAAACCACATTTTTCCAAACTGCTTCTTAACAGTGTACTGAGACAGACTGATTCTCTGTCTCCATCCTTGGCTCCATTCTAGACACTTGCCAGCAAAGAAAAGTTGTTGAATCACAATCAGATAGATTGTATCTGAACTAAAACTAGTAAGAAGTAATTGCCAGGAGGCATAACTTGTTTTATTTACTGGAATACATGGGTGATATTTTAATCTGTAGAACTCCACATCCAGGCAAATGCACAGTCAACTGTAGCCAGCAAGAGTGTGCATTATTACAGGAACTACTGGGAAGCTCATTCTTACCTTACCTCAGTATCCCCTAACTTCAAGGAGCGTGCACTTTCAGGACCCAATCGAACACTGCTAATATAAGGAAAGGAAAAAAACCATGTAAATTTAAATAATTTACAAATCAAAAAATGAAGTTGGTTACTACATGAACTCCCATTTCTTAAGTGTTTGATTTGTCATCCTACCAGACCCAAAGGCGATAACCTCACTCTGCTGTGAGGTCTGTCTTACCCTTTGGAGCTGCTTGCTCTCTTGAGAGTTGGGTAATAGTGTCACCGTGAGCCATCTCAGCAGGTGGTAAGGAATGCCTTCCGATTTTTATGCCCAGTAGGCTCTCTTGCTTTTTATGGCCTGCATTACTGCCTGTTTTCCCTTATAGAAACTCTTCGTCGGACTGTGGTAATGACATTAAAATACAGAATGCCAGGGGACAGTTGGTGGGCTGTATATTAGAAAAGTTTGTTGTGGGACCAAATCATAACAGTGGCTTTAAAAATCAAATATTAGATCCAAGACACTAGAAAGTATCCCATCGGGAGTCACGTCTGTCTTGCACTCGGTGTTTACTCATATTGATGAATATCAGCTCTGCAGTCAACTTTTTTGGGTGCTTAACCGGATCAGTTGCATGGTGTTAATCTAGATGCTACGATCAGTATATGATTCAATAAAGTCAGTCACATAAAGTTAACAGAAATAATGCATTTCTCTCTATATCGAAATGCATTAAAACCAAACTTGGGCATAAATTTTGTTATCCAAAGATGGGAAAACCATGTAATAAAACAGATTAATGCTTTAGAGTCAGAAACCAAGAGAAACCCATACATGTTGAATATCCATGTCCTTTCAAAAATGCTCCCCTGATGACCTGTTTGGGAGATTTTGCTGTTGTTATTGTAGTTACTGATAAGTCTCAAATACGTGGTCTGGGTAGATAGCATTATAAGGAATTTTAATGGAAGACATCTTTCATTGTACAAGGAATTTTTATTTTTTAAAGATTTTATTTAGTTGATAGAGCATGAGGGAGAGCACAAGCAGGGGGAGTGGCAGAGGGAGAGGGAGAAGCAGACTCCCCCCCACCCCACCCCCCCGCCCCAAGCAGGAGCCCGATGTGGGACTCGATCCCAGGACCCTGAGATCATGACCTGAGCCAAAGGCAGCCGCTTAACCGACTGAGCCACTCAGGTGCCCCATTGCACAGGAATTTTTAGAAACAAAATTTAAATTATGTTTTACTGCCACCCTTAAGTTAAATGCTGATCAAACAAAACAGGTCTAAGAAATTTAAAGGTAAAATATTTATGAGAGACCACAAATGAAAAACCATGGAGATAACTGCGTAATGTGTATGCTGTGTGTTAATTTTTTAATTTATGTTTTAGAGCAGTATAAGCTTGCTGTCCCCAGTTGCACTGTGGGCTTATGTTGCCAAAAGCATCCGAGTGTCAAAAAGCTAGGTGTATTGCAAACCAAACTGGAAACATAAACTATTCCTTAGGATTTTATGTGCTTTGTCAAAAGGAATATAAAAACTGCATTCATTGTCAAAGATTTCAATTCCACATCACATTATAACACAGCAAGTTAATTTGGAATATGTGCCTTTACAGAGATAAATTAATAATAAGGGGGAGAAAATGGTTTGCGAGGAGGCCTGGCCCCACCCCCAAGCCCCGTGGCTCAGGTCGGTTCCCCAGAACAGGGCCTCCCAGAGTTTCTCTGCCTATGCCAGTGAATCTAGACAATAGCTAAATGGGTCACTGGGGGCAATTGATGAGGCAGGCGGCTCATGGAGGAGTCATCACCTGAGTGGAGGGCAGTATTTCGGATGCATTTTGTACCAGGGGTGGGGGTCCGGGCAAAGCAAACCAGCTTCTGTGTGGGAAGGTGGCACCAGGAGTGATCGCCCGCTCAAAGGCAAAAGTTCAGAGATTGAATATAACATGATTTGAAAACTAATATTGTTAACTTGTCTACTATGTTTAGAACGAGGCCAATGTCACGTGCTTCACTACTTGAAATTCATAAGAATTTTTGGTAATAGAAAGTGAAGTGAATCTGTTTTTCTGAACAAAACATGAGCTGTTATCTACAGAACCTGACCTTTGGCCTTCCTCGTATCCGGTATATGTGTTCTATTCATAAATCGTTTTAGTCACCTGCTTCTGCGTCAGAGCAGTAGAACATTCTACCAAGAGTTGATCTATGGAGAAATTATTTTACACCACTGTATATGTTCATGAGGAAGTTAGAGAGACCTAAAGACTTAGAAAATTCTCAGTATAATAAAACGAGTTTTATTCTGACCTTGGTTAAGCACGAGCTAGAAATATTTCTAGCACGTGGCTCCCTCCACGAAACAAAAGCACATTAGTGAGACAAACCATACCTATTCTTCCAGACTCGTGCTCTTGGAGGGCTTCCAGCCAACCCAGTCCACAGCTGGTCACTCTTCTAGAGAATCCTGGCAATGCTCTAACGTCCTGCATGCTGACCTCCCCACTGTCATCTCTCCAAACCCACTCTGCCCTCATGCTCTAGACTCCAGTGCTACTTGAATGACTGTTAGTCAAATAGATACGCTCTTCCCCCTGCAAGCTTGAAGCACACTACCTGCTATCTCCTCTGAATACCTCGGCTTCCTACTTTTGCTAACTGGACCTTGTTTATTAGCACTTATGTCAGAAAGTCTTCTTTGAACTGCCAAATGGGTTCCAAGCATCTCCTGGCTCCCAAAAAGCAGAGTGGGAGTGTTTATGGCACTTTCCACACTCTGCTGTGTCTGTCTCCAGGCCCACCTCCCCAGCACATCATGATGTCCTTGAGATAGGAACCGTGATTCATTAATCTGATATTGTAGCACCTAGCTTCTAACACTTAAAAGATAATTAATAGATGATTGTCCTAAACCGAATGACAGATTTCTGTTTCTGGTAATACGGCAGACTGGATAGTAAAATATTTGTTGCCACTGAAAATAGCAAAATACGTTGCATAAAATATATTGTCAAAATATTTTAATATTAAACAACATTGATAAGAAATCCTCTGGCTAAAATTTAGATGATGGTATGACTCTAGCAGAGTAACTAGAGTTTTGAGACTGGGTCTTGCTAAGGGGTTATTTGCTAAGCCAAGAAACCGAAGCCTCAAATCTGTCACTGTGGGGCACAGAGTACCCGACTTAAGACCTGGGGCCAACCGAAGGTGGGAATTCCGAGACCCTCACTCTATAGAGCTGGACTCCTTAGTACAAGGGTAGCTGAGAAAGGACTTGGCCACACAACACAAAAAGGACCACAAGGAAAAATGCTGCTTGTAGCCTTGAGTCTGACTGGTAGAGAAAGAAATAAGCTGACCCTGAGAAGTATATCCACAATCTGCCTTCACACCAATTTGTTGCCCGGCTTCAAATCTTCTGGATGGATTAAAAAGCCAAATATTTATTTTAAAGGAGTACCTTACTAGCACCTTCTAGGAACAAACACAAATGCATCCTTTCAGGAAAAATCTCCTTTCATCCCAAGCCTCAGACTTGCCACAAACACAATTCCAAGAAAAGAAAATGCATAAGCAAATAAGGAAATAAGGCAGCATGGTGTGTGTATGGGTATAAATACAGACAGAAATCCAGAAGGAATAGTCACAAAGACTGCAAGTACAAGATGTACAGACACACCACACAATCTCTATGTTTAATACATTTAAGGAAATAAAAGACAAGCTTGAAAATACATGTGGAGAACACAAAACCATAAAGAATAACAAAGCACATAAAATAAGAGACAAATAAAATGCCTATTAGTGAAAATATATAATAATTGTAAGTAAAATTTCAATGCACAGATTTGACAAAAGCTTGGATACAACTGAGGAGACAATTAAGAAAGTGTCCAGATGTCGCACGGATAGATAATGTGAATGAGACATTGAAAAATATGAAGGTTGAGCGACTTCCACTAGAGTCAAGGTTCCAGTAGGAAAGAGAGGCGTCAGTAGGCAATGCCAGTAAGTGAAGAGACAGTGGAGGCATTTCCAGAACTCATGAAAAACACCACATCGTAAATTCAATCTCAATGAATAAAAAGAAGTCCTCATCTTGATGAACTAAATATCATATTCAATCAATGAAGATCTATTTCAAGAATAAGTGTGAAAAATATTTTCAGATTAACCAGAAGCAGGAGAGTTTGTCAAAAGGCACATACTAAAGGGGATTCTAAAATATGTATTTCAGTCAGAAGACAAGTGACCCTTAGTGAAATATCTGAACATTTACAATGGAAGTAAAGGTCACGAAAAGTTGTAAATATATGTGGCAATCTAAATAGACCTCGATCACGTGAAATAATATTTTAGGGTTTACCAAAAGCAAGATCAAGTTAAAATGTCCATCAGTAGTATACACATAAGGAAGTGGTGAGTAGAACCATTCAGATGAAGTTAAGTTATCCCAAGGAACAAGCAGCCCTAAAATAGTGACTGAACAGGAGGAAGCTTTATTTTTCTCTTGTACACCCATCCCCATGCAGGTTGGTATGATACTCATTGAATCATGAACACTCAAGGACCCAGGGTAATGTTTCTATCTTGACACTTCTTTCCAATTCATAATGGCCGAGGGAAAACAAGAGAATCACTCACTGGTTGTCAAACACATCTGACCTCCTTCATCTTTGGCTGGCACAGCCCACAGCCACATCCACATTCATGGCATGGGGGTGGGGAGGTGGGGAAGGCCAACCTACCATAAGACTAGCAGGAAGAGTAGTGACGGTTTGTGATCAGCTCTAGTGACAAAGTCTTATGTCTGTGGGCAACAGGATAACAGGATTTCTTTAGAGAAGTTTGTGTTTGTTTCTGCAAAGGTGACAGGACACAATGAGGGAACCACCAATAGAACAGTTACAAAGCATATAAGTCCCATTCTTGAAGAGGGGAAAAACAGGGTGAGAAAAATAATCAGTCCACATAAGATTAAAAAAAAAGAAAGAGGAAAATAAGAAAAGTTAGGAGAAATAAAAAGCTCAAAGTAAGGTAGTAGGTATAAACAAAGTTATCAGTTATAGTAAATGTAAATGAACTAAAAGCTCCCATTAAAACACAAAAGATTATTATACTGGATTAAAAAAAATCTAGCTGTATGTTGTTTAAAATACAAAAGACAAAGGGCACCCGGGTGGCTCAGTCGGTTAAGCGTCTGACTTTTGATTTTGGCTCAGGTGGTGATCTCAGGGTCGTGAGACTGAGCCCCGTTTGTAGTGCTCCACACTCAGCGGGGAGTCTGGCTGAGATTCTCTCTTTCTCTCCCTCTTCCCCTCCCCCCTCCTCATGTGGACACGCATGCATACACGCTCTCTCTCTCTCTCTCTAAGTAAATAAAATCTTTTAAAAAATAAGAAGAAATAGAAAAGACAGAGTTTGAAAGTGAGAAGATGGGGGAAAAAACATACCAGCACAATTCTAAGCAAAAGAAAGCAGGTGTTTCTATATTAATAGACTTAAGACAAAAAGATGTATTAGAGATAATGATAAAGGTTTGTCAAGAATTAATAATTTAAAAATTTGATGCAGACACATAAAATAAAAATGTTACCAGGCCTAGGAGAATTGAGCCAAGCCACATTTAGACTGAGAGATTTTAATGTCATTTTCTCATGAACCAATAAAACAGGTATACAGAAAAGCAAGTGAAGATATGGAAAACAGGTAGAATATTTGAACAATATGATTAAAAATACTGACCCAGTGCATCTACTTAGAACACTGTATCCAACAACTGCTGAATACAAATTATTAGCTGTTTACTGTGTCAAAGGGAGTCTTCAAAAGTATGGAAATGTCCATGTTGTCTTTCCACAGTAAAATTAAACTAGAAATCAATAACAAAAATATAACCAGAAATCTCCTGTGTGTTTGGAAATTAAGACACACACAAGAGAGGCTGCCATGGGTCACATAAGGAATAATGATGACAATCAGAATAATGATAAAATTGCAATAGAGAACATTATGAACTGAATGACAGGAACAGTACTGTATTTCAGAATGTGTATGATATGACTAAAGCTCAGAATGGAGGGAAACATACAGCCTTGGATGCTGAAGCTACAAATGAAGAAAGGCCAAATGACTGAGCCTGGTTTTGTAGGGAGGGGGAAGGGGGCAGCCATATTCTTTGTGTTCCTCCTCCTCCTGAAACCATGCAGGGCAACAAGGAAAATGTTTGCAAACACTTCAAGTGTATACATTTCAGTAAAACTGTAAAGTAGAGGAAGTCTGCAAATTCCAAAACATCAGTAAGTTCTGGGGAAGAAACACTAGAAATCACTGTGATCAATCCAGGTGGCCACTATGATCTGGGCGTTCCCAGGAGGCCAGGGAAACTGCACAGATATTCATCCCAGGAGTAAAAGGCTCCCACCTAGATGGAGATTCCATGGGCAGGTATGAAAATGGGCAGGTCAAGGCATGAGTCACAGGGGAGGGGGAAGAAAGAGGTATGGAATGGAAACAGAGAACAAAGGTCTCCAGATTAAGGAAATTGCTTGTCATTCCAGCAGCACATGAAGTAGCCCCTTATGTGGGAAGCTAAGGGAAGTGGCCCGTTAGCTGAGCTGAGTCCTCCTGTTAAGAGCTTGTCCAGTAAAATCCAGCTCAAACGAATGTGGATCATGAAAGTAAAGCATCTGCATCCGTAGAAAGATACCATGAGAAAAAAGAGAAATTAAGTCTTCGCAGCAGAGGAAAAAAATAATCAACAGCAAAAAAGCAAAGAATTCACAAAGCAAAGGATACTTGGTATACAATATTCCAAAATGCATCTTAACAGAAAAATAGCCCTGTAAGGCAACTGAAACTCTGGAAAGACATCATACAAAGTCATTTTTAAAAATTCAGAGATAACTGGAACTCAGGGAAATTTTTGAGAACATTGCAAAATCATTTCATACGGTAAAGTACCCAAGGGAGAACAGGTATCATGGAAACAAGGATAAATGATGGAGCTCATAGAAATGAGAAAAGAAAATGGGGCAAAATAGATTAACGGGATTAGATAAAAAGGATAGATTCATTACTATCAAAAGAGGTCCAACATTTGTATAACTGCTACATCCCAAGAAAATAGAGCAGATATTTTAAAAACTCTAACTCGAGAATATTCCTCTAAATTTTCTTTTAGTTCGGTAAAATGACTGCAATGTTATATGGAAGAGATAAATTCCTTGAGAATATTCAAGACAAAGGTGAAGAGCGATGGAGGACTTGACCCACCAGCTAGCAGAATTAGAAAACCATGGTGCTCACATCCCTTTGGGAACTGCTATGGGTCAGTGGAAGGGATGGTGTATCCAGACACAGATCTCACATACGTGCAGATTTAATATATGACAAAGTAGCATTTCAATTCAGAGTCATTTAATAGATGGCAAGGTAGCATTTCAATCCATACCCTGTTCTTGCACAGCCAGCCCTCTATTTGTAAGAAAATATAAATAAATAGAATATATAAGATTCTTATTCTGCACCATAGAAAACCAAATTTGGGTAAATTAAATGCTATACCTAAAAAATAAAAAAGAACAATAAGACACTTCAAGAAAAATAAATGACAATATTCACAGTCCAGGGGTGAGAGAAATAGTGTTATCTGGCAACCTTGAAAAAATAAAATAACAATGGGTAGACTCATGTGAATATGTACAAATTAGAAAGTTTTGTATGGGAAAAGAAAAATGAAGAACACTTAAGAATGAACAAAAGCATAGGCATTGCTGGGGTTTAATCTTTATTAAGCAGAGACTTCTTACTAATTTTCAGGAAGGGTGCAAATAACCCAATAAAAAAACGGGCAAGAGATTTAGAGAGGCAATTCACAAAGAAGCAAATCCAAAGGGAAAAATTCTGAGAACATGACCAAATACAAAATAAAGTCTCAGTGAGGTGACAGCCCTGTGTGAGGGCATTTCTCAGTTTTCAAAGAGTTGGCCATTAAACAAGAAAAACAAAACAAAACAAAAAAACAAAAAAACCCCCAAACTGCTGGTGTGGAGATAAGCGCAGAGGCACTTTCATGCATTGCTTGTGGGAATGGGAAAATTCACAATTGTTTTGAAAAACAAATTGGCAATACTTGCTAAAATGAAAACATATAAACCCTTTAATTCTGTGGTTCCATTAATGAGAGTCCATCCCACTGAAATAAAAGGATCGGTTTATGGGAGTACTTGTATGAGGTCACTTACTGCAGCATTGTTTATAGTAGCAAGACCAAGTGAAGACCCAGAATTTGGGAAATGATTGAATAATTCTAATACAATCACTTGGAATATCATGCAGATGTTACACAAAGAGTGAGTTAGAATTATAACAGGTGAATTGGAGGGATTTCTTACAAGGTATTGTTAAGTATCAAAAGCAAGATTCAGAAAACACTCTATAACATGATCTCCACTTGATAAACAATAAGCAAGCCCTTCACTATTTATGTATTGGTATGTGCCTGTCATAAATAGATGTGAATATGATTATATGAGTGTTGAGAAAAAAATGTTTAAAGATCTATAATATTATATTATGATGGAAGCCCACTTCTACTTCCCAAAGAGCAGGCGATAGGACTGACGTTGCTCATTGAGCACAACCTTTCTCAATGGCTTCCCTCTAGGGGTGGGGAAAAAAAGGAGGGCTCTACTCCTGTAGAAAAGCTGATTATACAGAGGGAAGGCTGCACCTTTCCACCAGAGCCTGTGATTTTAGTTAAGCTCGAGTCTCCCACCATTAAGTCGAGAGAAGAACATGTGTTGAGCCAGGAAGGGAAGAATACAGAATTGCAACAAGCTTACGAACTACATCTAGGAAAACGTTTTCGGTGGAATTAGCATACGGAAGAGGCTAAAAGTGAACCTACCAGATACGAAGGTTCTGAGGGAATTAGATTGCCAAAAGGAATCATCTCAGCCTGAGATGAGCTGGGTGTGAAGTGACCTGTGAGAACCCGAGCCTAAGGCAGACTGGGCGTGCCCAACCCGCGCCAGTGGATGTGAGCTCTGCAGCTGCCGCAAGACCGCTTTCCCATGTGGTGATCATGTGGTGGTAATGGACAAGGCTTCCCAGAGGCCGAGCCAGGAGCCGGAGGGAACACTGGTCCAGGGACTTCCTCCCAGAGAGCAGAACTGAGGTCTGAACCAGAAACCTCTTCCTTTGCTGTGGAAGTTGCTTTGCAATCCCAGTCCAGCATGGCCCATCATGGCCTAGGACAGGTGACAGCCACAGTTTCCCTTTCCTCCTTTTCTGAAGGAGACTTTCTACTGGGCTTATCCTGTGTCTGCTCTAGCATTATCTGTTGGGTGTGTGTGTAGGAGGCTTGATCATTATCTTGTCATTTCCAGAGCATCAGACCCGATGGAGAGAACTCCGCACTGCCCATGGATTCCTAGGGCACGCTAGCTGAGTGACTTTGGGCTGTCTTCTTGGGGGAGGGTGGTCGGGGCTGCCAACAGCAGACAAGGGGAATGTACACATAACTCGTGGCTGGGACGTGGAGGCCCAGGTGGGGACTGCCTTTTATAGCCTTGCCTTGTTCCCCTGAGCACCCCCAGCAGCTGGATGTGTTTACTCAACTAGGCTCCCCACATGGCATGTCAGGAATTGATGATGGACCATTTCCACGGCACGTTCTTAGGCTTCTGCTCTTCCCCTCTTCCGGCTGGCTGGAGTGTCGGGATAAGAGAGACTTTGGCAACCACATCAAGAAGATGTCAGGGCCTCCATCATTGAGTCCCATACACTTAGGTCTTGCTTGAGCCGTTGGGACTTTCTAGATACCACCACTAGCGTAACCCTACAACACACAGAATTTATTGGGGGACGGGTGGAGGGACCTTTGAGGGGGTACATTAGTGTTTTATGGTTTCTGTAACAAATTATCACAAACAGTGGCTTAAAGCAATACAAGTTTAATTCTCTTAACGGTGGAGGTCAGAAGTCTAAAATGGATGTGCAGGGCTGCATTCCTTCTGGAGGTTCTAGGGGGCAGTGTGCGTCCTTGCCTTTTCCAGAGGCCACAGCTCACCTACCAGCCTTGGCTTGTGGTCTCCTCCTCCATCTTCAGAACTAGCACTGCAGCACCTTCTCTCCTCTCTGACTTCTGCTTCAGGTCACCGTGAAGGTCCTCCCTCCCCTACAGACTCCACTGATTACATGGGTCCCGCTGGGATGATCCAGGAGAATCACCCCATCTCCAGGTCCTTACTTCAGTGACATCTGCAGAGTCCCTCCTGTCATATAAGGGAACATACTCATGAGTTTCAGGGGCTGGGATGTGGGCTCCTTTGCAGAGAGACATCATTCTGTCTACCAAGAAGGTAAAGAGAGGAATGAAAAGGCGGGCAAAAACCAAAACACCAAAAATCTCAAGCTTTGATGTGATTATGCAAAATTATGTGTGTATGTACATAAACAAGCCACTTTAAAAAGAAAACCAGTATTTAAATAAAATGATAAAGGAGAGAGTACAGCTGGGAAAAAATAGGACAGTTAAGAAGTGGTGAGAGTCATTTTCGAGGAACAATTTAAGCTAGTATATCCATTCGTGCCTCTGGGCAGGCAAAGGTATTTTATAAGAAATCATTTCAGAATTTGATTCTATTTTTCAGTCTGAGTTTCAGTTCCCTTGTTGGGAACAGAAAAGCAAGTGAGGGCATGGATGGAGATTTTCATTTTTAAAATGTTCCCAAGGTGTTCCCTTTCTAGAACAGAAACCTGCTACTCTCCCTTCATTATAAAATCAAATTTTTTTTTTTTTTTCTGAGCTGGTGTTCATTCAGCAGTATCCACCTGACAGCCAAGCTGGGCTTCGTGTAATGCTTGCCCATTGATAGGTGCTGGGAAGAGCCTTATATCTGTGAAAGATATTGAGAGAAAGTAGCACTTAAAATAAAATTCTTAGAGAGAGAATCCCTTGGAGACAAATGAGGTGAAATTAGACATAATACCTATTTTTATCCTCTTGAAATTCAAATTTTCTGGAACCAAGAGCGAGATTACTGTGCGAGCCTTTTTCTTTATTTAATTTCTAAAGAGTTTTAAGAGTAACCATTTCCTTTCCTTCTTTTGATTTTTCTCTCCCATTTGAAACTGAATGCATTTTCACGGAGATCACCAATGAACTGATTCTAGTTGATGAGTGTCACCGGACAAGGATGCGTACGTGATTGCAAGTGACGTTCCTACGGCATTCTGACTGGGCATCAGACCTCTCCACACAGTGCTCCCGTCCATCGCTAGAGCTGACACTCCAGTTGCAAATCTACTTGCCATCCTGCCATAGAGAGTTGGCTCGCAATGGGATGGGGATCCAGATGACCCAATGAAAAGGAGACAGGAGCACAGCAGTAGATGGAAGAGTTGGGGGAAGAAGGTAAGGAATGGCATGTGGTAGGGAAAATGGACGAATGAATCACAGAGTTATACCTACGTCTGGGCCGAGTCACAAGGTTGAAAGTTCACAACGAAACTCTGGTGTGAGGTTCCTTCCGTGTTATATAGGTCAAGGCTTCAGGTGTTGGTGAGAGGTCTAATTTTACTCCTTGTTTTCAGATTTTGTTAAGGGCCCCACACAGATTCCTGGTGGGATGGTGTACGGGTATGTGCATGAGTGCGTGTGCACCCAAGCGTGCATGCGTGTGGACTGTACCTGTCCAGTCCTGCTGGCTGCAAAAGAGGTTCCAAGCGCTTATTATCCTGGTGGAATTGACAGCAGCCCTCACTTTTTCCCAAGCTCTTCTTGGTTTAACTCAGCCAACTTGATGGATTCGATAGAGACTTATAGGAGGAATTTCTGAGATACACACGGGGCGGCGTGTACACGCCACACACTGGAGGACGGCATTGTGGGCGAAGTGTTGTAGTTGGAGAAGGACTGTAGGGATGGCGTCCAGTCCATGCTCTCCTTCCATGTGGACGTGTACAGTGCTGGACACATTAACTCAACACACACCCAATCCTTTTGTTCTTAAGCCCGCATGTGATGTGGAATAGATTTCTTCACCAACCAATACATTTTCTAGCCTGAATTATAAATCAAAATGTTTTATGTTCATTGAAATCTGTCTTTCTGGATCTCCCTCCTGTTGGCCCTGGATCTGCTCTTTGGAGCTGAAGCCACTAAGTCTCTCTCTATCCTGCAGAAGCCCTTCAAAGGTCTACATGCTCCCAGATACTTTAGCCATTTTTCTTTGTACATGACAAATGCCATTACAATCGCATCTTCAGTTGATGAAAACATTTCCAAACTTCAATCAGTAATTGTGTAATTCGAAACAGCCCTCGGTAGGAGAATGTTAGCACATAACCAACATAAAAAATAACCACTTGGATGATAGGACACAGTTTTTGACTACTAGGCTGTTCCATTTTTGGAAAATAAGGAATGGCAAAAGGATACATAAAAATCAAAGAATGTTGTTAAGGATAACAATTTGCCAGTTGCCGAAAGATGCCAGATTGAAGTTACCAACAGGGCTATGTACGAATCAAGGGTTATCAGGAAGCAATACAATAAGAATGAGAACAAATATGTCACATTATGGGAAAATAGTGTTTGATAGTAATTTCATCCCATACTTAATATCAGCATCTGATAGCATACATAATGTATGTTTGTACATTTCTTGTTTTCTCTCTTCTTCTGATAAAGAAGTTCATTCCACTCACAAAATTAACTTGAAATAGATTAAAGACTTAAATGTAAGATCTGAAACCACAAAACTCCTAGAAGAAAACATGGGGGAAAAGCTCCTTGTTATGGGTCTCAGCGGTGATTTTTGGGATTTGACACCAAAAGTGTGGAGCAATAAAAGCAAAAATGAACAAGTGGGACTACATCAAACTAAAAAGCTTCTGCACAGCAAAGGAAACCATCAACAAAATGAAAAGGCAGCCTACTGAATGGGAGAAAATCTTTGCATATCATGTATCTCAAATCATATATCCAAAAACACATAAGGCACTCCTACAACTCAATAGCAAATCCCCCGGATAATCCAATTAAGAAATGGGAAAAGGACCTGAACAAAGAAGACATAGAGGTGGCCAATAGGTACACATGGAAAAGTGCTCAGCATCACTAATAACCCGGGAAATGCAACTCAAAATCACAGTGAGATATCACCTAACACCTCTTAGGGTGGTTATCATCAAAAAGATGAGATAACAAGTGTTGGCGAGGATGTGGAGAATCAGAACTCCTGTGCGCCGTTGGTGGGAATGCAAACTGGTGCCGCCAGTTTGGAAAACAGTATGGAGGCTCCTCAAAAAATTAAAACAAAATTACCAAAGGATATCTGAAGGAAATGAAGTCATTATCTGCACCTGCCATGTTCACTGCAGTATTATTCACAACAGCCAAGACATGGAAATAACTTAAGTGTCCCTTGACAAATGAGTGGTTAAAGAAGACGTGGTGTATAATATATATATACAACGGAATATTATGCAGCCACAAGAAAGAAGGAAGCCCTGCCATCTGTGACAACATGGATGGACCTTGAGGGCATTATGCCAAGTGAAATAAGTCAGACAGAGAAATACGAATACTGTATGTTCTCACTTATATGTGAAATGTTAAAAAACAAAATCAAAAACCGGAGGTCACAGAAACAGAGTAGCTTGGCGGTTGCTGGGGCAGGCAGGGGTGGGGTGGGATGGGAGAAGTGGGTGAAGGTGGGAAAGGGCACACACTGCTGGTTATGAAAGGAATGCATTCTGGGGGTCTAATTGCAGTGAGGTGTGTAGAGTTAATAGTACTGTATTGTATACTTGGAAGCTGCTAAAAGAGTAGATCTTAAAACTTCTCACAACACACGTAAAATGGTAACTACGTGAGGTGATGGACGTGTTAAATCGCCTTATTGTGGTAATCACGTAACAATACTTACGTATATCAAATCATCACATGATCTTTCTTAAACAGACACAATGTTATATGTCAATTATATCTCACTAAAGCCAGGGAGAAAAGAAGATTATATGAACATTAGCAATGCTGCTAACAGCATTGAATCTGAACTTGGAAGTTCAGATTTACTTTCAAGTGCTCTTAATTAGACTCATTGAAATAAGGATAAAGGTAAGAAAGTTAGCATCATGCTATTTAAAAAACTAGGGAATTAGAAAAATAGGAAGAATTAAAAAGGTTAGCAATTTTACAAAGCATTATGGATGCAACCTTTTTACTATTATTCCAAAGGTGGCAATTACTACATTCAAACCTCGTAGGTGGGGCTTTCACTTGGTTTGGAACCTACAACATTTCTCACACTTGAAGTGGGAAATTGTCATGTTTAAAGTTAAATAAAAAAGATTTGGTTGGTGCATTAAGGAGGAAGACTTTCATCAGTGAAGAGCAAAAAAGAATCACTTTTTGCTAAAAATATTTTGTAAATGATTCATAGCACATATTTAGAGACAGGGAGAAAATGATTACTAGAAAGGAGCTTCCTTACGTTACTTTCAAACCTTCCGCCCATAATACTCTGGAGAGTGCCAGTGTTCTTCTGCTGTTCTAGTTGTTGAGGGTGGGGCTGAACAGGACCTAGTCTCTGCTTTTGAGAAACTCCAAGGATAGAGGGGAAGAATCCTCAACCAAGGTGGTGAGTGCAAAGGGAGAGGTATGTCCAGGATAAGACGGGAGGAAGACCGGGGGGCCGGGAGTGGAGGGGCCTGAAGGCGACCGGAAGGCCCTCGAATTGTTGGTGCTATTGCTGTTTGGCTTTTAGTTTTTCAAATTGCATGTTAACAGTGCCATGGTCAAATATCACCATCACTTAGGCCAGGCCGAGGTAGAGTAATAGGTTGAGGCTATACTTGGAATACAGATGCTGAAATTGCATGAACATCCCCCAGTAGGGGGATACCAAGACTCCCAGAACCTGGTCCAGGAGGGCAGTGTTGGGTCTGAAGACCGGTGCATCTTCTCTGCGGTCTTGCCCACGCAGCTTCGCTCCGTACTGGCTTCTCCCAGGGTCTGTTCAAGTCCTCTCTTGAGGACTTGACAACAAGCCAGATGTGGTTTCCGCTAGCTGCAGCACGTTCTTGACTCCTGTGGCCCAGTCTCTCCTTCATCACCTCTCCACCCCATTTCCACTGTGGGCTGTCTGGCTCTGCCTCTCCTTATTCATATGTTCCTGTCTGAGCATCTGCTTGGCACAGCTTGCCCCCGTTAGAATAGAGCTTTGTGTTTGCTGGCTACATCTCAGGCTACCAGTGAGCCTAAGGATTAACTGCTCTTGGCCTATGTGAAGAGCCCACCCTTGGTTGAGTCATCAGAGGTTGGAGGAATGGGCTTATGGGGTACGAAGCGTGGCCATCCAATTAGGAGGGGCGATGGGGATGGCTGGTGCCACGTAGTTCCAGCTGGGGAAGTGTGACTGGTCAGAAGCAACGCGGAAGATCAAAGACCTCCATGAATTTTCCTCAAGCCTGCAGTGTCCAAGGAGTTTATATTCCCTCTCCAGGACGGGTCCTCTCTGACCCTGAAATGAAGATCTTTTGAGGTTGTCTTCTGTGAGCACATTAGCGACTTTGTTTCAGAGCCTGACTTCGCTTTGCCTACCGGGGCTGCTCTTGCTCACCTATCTGTTGTCGGTAGCTCAGGACTCGGGCACACAGGAGCACCGCTGCTCTCCTGGTAAACCCCAGCCGGTGCGGCGGGGGGGTCAGATGTGTGCTCCATGAGCATTTGCTCCGCACCTTGCTCTCCCAGCTCGGACTCTTTCTCCGAAAAGTAGAGACAGATAAATCCAACACTTAGGCATTCCCCTCGGTAAGGTACTGTTATCTATCCATGAGCCTTTCAAAATGTGGCTTGCTCAAGAAGGCTTTGGAGCTAAATTATCATTTATGTTTGTCACTGGGGTTGCAAATGTGTAATGAGATTCCAGAGTTAATGTTTTGTACAAAGCACTTAGGAGAGCCGGAATGAAATTGGTTCAGAATTCTGATGTGGTGTTTTAATTAAAGATAGTTTCTAATCAAGGGGCAAAGGCTGTTTAGAAAACCCACTGGTGCAGCGAGGGTCAGGCAGCCTGTGTGGAGCTCCTGTTGGCAAGAGAGGGAATGCAGATACGCCCTTAAGACATGGGAGGGAGACGTTCTGCCTGAAGGTGCTGCTGACACTTGGACCCCAGACATGTGGTTGTACACGGCCTTGGCATCCATGGCGCTAGAGTTCTAGAGAATGCTAGTTGGTCAGCACGGGACAGCAACCCCGGGTGAATCACCCCAGGCCAGAGCAGAGGTGCTGGAGCCTCTCTGCTTCTGCACCAGGTCAGCTGGGCAGCCCCCTTCTCAATATTGCCTTGTCCAAAATGGAAGGAGCCGGAACAAGAGCAAGGATCTTCCCAGGCATCGTTCTCTTCATCCCCTTGGCTCTTGCGTCCTTCAGGATCCTTGCTCTGGAAAAGCTGTCCTGTGGTCTAGAGGCTCTTGACCGAGACTAGCATAGAAAATAATAACAAGATGCTAATGCAGGGATCTGATGGAAAGGCCATGATTTGGGGCTTTTGATAAGTAAGAACCATTCGTTTGCTTGTCTTATGCTGAATGTTTTCCTATTTCATTTTCCTATGTCATTTCAGTTAGTCATACAGAGAACGGGAAGTGTCTGAGTTCTCATCCTGTTTGTTAACCTCTTCCAATTCATGGACGCGAGGGGTCTCCTCTGAGTCTCAGTGGGAGGTGATTTCTAAGGACCTTGGGGCTGCCCCTTCACTCTGCTATTACTCTTCCCTCCTTTCCTGGAGGAGCACCAGATTAAAATTGTTTGTGAAACAACTAAATCTTCGAGGTGTTTGGTTCAGAACTATATGTGAATAGGCAAAGTCTCCCAATCATACTTGGAGGTGGTGTGGTGAATGTGGCAGGGAGGGTGGCTGGGACTTGGGAAGTGGGGTCTAGCCTGGTTTCTGTCCACATTCTGCTCATTTCTAACTGCACTCCCTGCTTGCACTCTTATGGACATAATCTAGTCCCATACAGCAGCTAGAAGGATCTTAAAAAAAAAAAAAACCAGGTGAATCTCTTCCTTTCAACCTACTACTGGCTTCTTATAACACCTAGAATAATAAGCACAAGGTTAGGCCTTTCCTAACCTCCCTGCCCACCTGGGAGCCTACCTGTACCCGCCTGGGACCCCAACTGGAGCCCCACTTAGACCCCACCTGGGTCCCCACTGGAGCCCCCTGGGACCACTTCCCACCTTGCTCACTGGGCTCTACACCCCCTAGGTCCCACCGTGACTCCAAGGATGCGATTGCTGACTCCCACTTGGAGACCTTCACCGCTGAGGGCCTTGGCCCAGAATTTTCTCACACACACTCTGGTGGCTCCCACCTTGCCGAAGTCACATCTGCTGTCTCCTTCCTGGTGTCTGAAGTAGCCTTTACAGTGAACCCTGACTCATTATTCAGTTTTATCTGTCTGAGCACTTACTTCTACTTGAAATGATCTCATTACCAATTTGCTAGTTCTTTCCCCGCTTCCTCTAGACTATCAGCATCATGAGAGCAGAGACCTTGCTTGGCTGCGTCACTGTGCCCTCAGGTTCAAGATCTCTGGGTGGGCGGGATGGGTTCACATGCCCTCCGCAAATGGCTGGAACCGGGCAATGGGCAGCTTTATTGTTACAGACTTTAGTCCTCTAATCCGTCAAAGGCGATGGATCCCTACCTGCTTACCACATGCACATGGGGAAGAGTAAAGCCTTTATCACTGCATGAGATCTTCTTTAGCTGCCTCCGTAGTGCATTTGCCACTCTCCAAAGACGTCCTAGTAATGCTGATGTTGGTACAGTAAGACCACAGCCACCTTAGGTGAGAACAATGTTTCAGGGGCATTGCATCATCGGGAGAAGGTTTAGAGATTTCCTTCTACAGATTGAGAGGCGAGGTCTGCAGAGGTGGGCAGACAGGTGTGATCTGCAATGAATGTACTTAAATCCGTGTAACCATGAGCTTCAGCACGCAGTCTTCTCTGTTCTTCGTGGATTGTGGGCAAAGCCCAGTGCCAACCACACTGGTAGTTTTGTTCCCTGTTCCAGTGGGAGCCAAGAACGCTGTTTCTCGCTATTCTCCCTGAGGACTGGCAGGCTGTGAGTCTGCCCTTGCAGGGACTCGGTATGCTGAGAGGTGATCGGGGCTCCCCGCCACCTCTGCCCCCTGCACCACCCTGCACTGCCTGCAGCATTACTTAAAGCACTAACATTAATGGGGATTTTGTGTTAGTGTTTGAAGAGTGACCACCTCCCACCTCCGAAAAGGGTTGATACAAAACTACAACGTTTGGGCAGGAAGCAGCCCGTTGATATCTGGGCACGAGCTCTCATTTCATTAACGCGGTTGCCAGGAAGCCAAAGGAAAGCTTATGAAGTTAATTGAGTAAAACACTGAGAAACAGGCACCTTATCTTCAGGTCACAGTGACTGGCGGGTCTTGTGGGCATCACTAATACATGTACTTGATGAAAATGATTTACAGGGATTTCCTTGAATATTTAAAATTATAAACTTGAAGTTCTAGATAGTCTGCACAGTTGTTCTGGACCTGCCTGAGAACAAAATATATCCTGATAAGTTGTAAAAATCTTCTTTTTTGTATATCACAGAATAGTAAAATCTCAATTAGTTTTTTAAAAAAATCCAGGTCTCAGCACTCCTATTTATGTTATAATTATTTTACTATTAATTTACAGTAATTCACATCAGTGAGGGAGAAATTTTTGGTGTGTGATTTGAACCTGGAGATGAGAATGAGGTTGGAGTAAAAGAATTAATCTCCTGGGGCTCTTGGGTGGCTCAGATGGTTAAGCGTCTGCCTTTGGCTCAGGTCATGATCCCAGGGTCCTGGGATCGAGTTCCTCGTCGGGCTCCCTGCTAGGCGGGGAGCCTGCTTCTCCCTCTGTCTCTGCCTCTCTCTCTCTCTCTCTCTCTGACTCTCATGAATAAATAAATAAAACATTAAAATAAAAAAGAATTAATCTCCTCTCCCCTCTCCCTCCCTCCTCCCCCACCCTCTCCCCTCCCCAGTGCAGGGAGGGCAATGGTTATCGGGGTGGGGGCAGGCAGCTGAAATCCTGGATGGGTCATACTGGGCAAGGCTCTGCCTGGTTCCTTCATCTTCACCCCATTTCCACCCCATAATAGTTCTAATTTGTTCTGGCTTCTAAAATTCTTTTGTTCTAGGACATGTTCCTGTGTGGGTAATGTCTGTGTTTCACTAAAGGGCAAATTCCCCTGGGAAAGGACACACACACACACACACACACACACACACACACACACACACACACACACACACACTTTGATCCTTATGGCTCATTCTGTCTTTCATGGGAACCAGTGGCTCTCATCTTTCCTGTGAGCAGAGCTTAGAAGTGGAGGCTGGAGGAGGTTGAGGCAGGGGGTGCTGTGCAGAGGGGAGGCCGGGGCCAAGCCTGGCTCCGCTACGCATCTGCAGAGCTGTCCACAGCTGCGCACATCCGGCCCCCTTCCTGTGCGTGTCTGCGTTGCGTGTCCACATTCTGAACATTCCACTTTGAAGCGTCACTCATAGGATAACATCACTTTGAAACTGTATCTTACATTTTAATGTGTTGATTTACCTCATCTTGTCATTTTGTCTCCTTTGGATTGTTTTAATATAAAAAGCCAGATGATTTTTCCATTTTCATGGACGATAGTCACTGAGATTATTTAGCTGCAGAGGTTAATAACAGTCTGTCATCCAGAAAACTAGTTTGCATTTCCCTTGGGGAAGAGATTTCAATAATTAAATATAATCAATAGTGGAATTTTCATTCTAGCAAGTATCCAAATCTGAGGAAGACGCTGTCAATTTGCACTTTAGCATCAGAGCTATCTAGTCCATTAATGGCTCTTATTTTAACAAGCTTAATCATCTTTATAGGTTTCTCTGATTCCATCTCCTCTCCCTCTTTTATTGCTTTGCTCATATAAATGCTTCCGTAATTTAGTTAATATGAGGCGGGAGAGAGATGTATTTTTCTTACCTGATATTAACATTAGGTCAGCCCCTCTGGTGACCTCTTGATCATTCAGATAGTGTGTGGGCTACACGTATTTTTTTTTTAAGCTCATCTGATCGAGGGGAAAACGGGTAAATTCTAGGGTCTTAATTTCTGGACCCAGAGGAACTGTTTCGTTTGTGCCTAGTGAGGCCCTCACTTCCTTCTCTTCCTTTGCTTCTCCGATGAAGGCGGAACAGGAGGGTCTTGGTGGGGAAGGTGTCAGCAGACTCCTTTGGGCTGAACCCGGCCTGCGGTGTAGCCCGATACAAATGGGCCCCAGAGCTACCGTCCTCGTGTTTATTCCGAGGAGGACGCTGCCTAGCTCCCCCAGGACTGTGAGCACACCCACGCCTCAGCTTCCCGCAACCCCCCCGGCTCCATGGCCCTTGCGCAGGCACAGGCCTCTGCTCCGCTCCCTGGGGACATAGCCTTTTTTTCCTCAAGGGGTGGCCCCCCTGAGTGGGACAGGAGTTACAGGTGGGGGAGCAGGAGCAGGGCCCCACGGTGACCGATGGCCCAGGACACGTGACCGCATGCCTCCTGATGCGGAAGGAAGGAGGACAGAGTCCCTCCCTTCGTCACTCCCTCAGTGTCCGTCACAGGGGACACATTTACGAGGTGCAGCAGGAGGCCGAGGGCTGTGCCCTGAGGACTGCTGGGGGCCCATGGTGGAGGGTTGCTGTGGCTGGGGAGTCTCTGAGGCCAGGCTTGCCAGGACCGTTCATCCTGATGAGGCTTGTACGGGGCTGGTGTCACAGAATGTTCCACAGCCCCGTGTGCAGCGGTGACCTCTTTGTCCTGCTGGAGCAGCCAGCTGGGCACTGAATTTCAGGGCCAAGGACTATGCAGCTCGTCTCTGGGACGCTGCCTGGCAACCCAGGCTTTCTGGGTCTGATCTGCATTTGAGAAAGTCACAAGGAGAGGATGTAGCTGGGTGTGAAACTATGTAAATAGTTTCTTGTTGTTTCTACTTATAACCAAAGCAAAAACTACTTTTGCTTATAGCTTCTGACTTCAGGTTTGTAAATTGCCCACATACATTTAACGGATGAAATTGAGATTAAATCAGTTTCTAAGAAGCATGTGCACTCCTTACCTCTCACACCTGCACCTTCAGATTCTGCAAAGAGCCTGCAGTACAGGTGTAGGTGGACTACAGATGCAGGTGGACCACAGGTGCAGGCAGACCACAGGTGCAGGCAGACCACAGGTGTAGGTGGGCTACAGGTGCAGGCGGGCCACAGGTGCAGGCGGACCACAGGTGCAGGCGGATCACAGGTGCAGGCGGACCACAGGTGCAGGCGGACCACAGGTGCAGGTGGATCGCAGGTGCAGGCGGACCACAGGTGCAGGTAGACCGCAGGTGCAGGAGACCACAGGTACATGTGGACTCATGTTGGAGCCCTGAAGCTCCCACCCCTGCCTTCCAGGGTGTTCCCCTGGGGGAAGGCAGACGAGCTGGGTGGTGGCTTTTCCTGCTGCATTTCATGCACTTTGCTTTGACAATCTTTAATAAATAGAATGCGGTGCAAAAATGAAAACACAGAAACAAGCCTGTCTGCAAACCTTGCTGCCGCTCCTGGCTTGCTCTGCCTGAGCGTTGGTAATTCGCAGGACCCGGTCCAGGAAGCACCTGGCCGTGGGCTTTGTGAAGCCCAGTGCTCCTCTGCCTGGCACCCCACCCCCCACCCCCCCTTCTCCGCAGGCCATTTCCAGGGAAGTTGTGGGGTTGGAAGTGACCAGAGGGTGAAAGGAAGAGGCACTTCCACAGAAACTAAGAGGAAGAACACAATATGAAGGTGGTTTCTCTTCTGTTTATAGATTAGTGGGGTGGGGGACGGTGCCGACTCCAGGACGCCATGCCCGCGGCCGGGCGCCGCCCCCCCCCCCCTCCGGGAGCGCGCCCAGGACACCTGCTCAGCGCCTCGCCTCTGTGGCTGCCGGTGCCAGAGCCCAGGGAGGGCGTCTTGTGCGCGGGGCCTGTCGCTCGGGGCACGAGGACATCATAGATTTTGTCCATAAAATCTGCCAAAGTTAAGGGGCAGGGGAAGAGCAAGAGAAAAGGAATCTCACACACGGATTCAAATGAATTAATGGAAAATGTTGTGTGTCTTCACTTGGGAAACAAGGTGTCTGAATTGGAACGAGACTAATTTTAACTTTGAAGTTGGGGGATGAACACATCCAGAGGTAGATCCGTCCGGAGGGTACTGGTTGTGACCGGCTCCTCTCCAAGCCCACTAGGGAGAGGGTTAAATGTGGGCAGGCTCCAGGCTTTATGCCTCACTTCCTCCAGACTGGTGGCGGCTGTGTGAGAACAATAATCATGATCATGATAATAAATAGAGTATTATTTCGCCACAACAGCTATAACAAACACTGTCAAGACAGACTAAGCGTTTCTCCCCCGGTACAAGGAGCCGAGCACTGACCACGCGTCAAGCGCAGAGCGGCTCCCGCATCGGGGGCTCGCAGCGGCTGCGTCGGAGCCACCTGCGGGCACGGGAAGCGCAGTCTGCGGGCTGTGTCCGGGGTCCCCGAGCCTGGGGGCGGGCCTGGGGGCGGAAGACCTGCGTTTCTGCACCGCCCCGGGGTCAGGCGGGTGTTGCCGACTCAGGACGACACTTGGAGAACCACTCACTGGTCTCCAGGAGCTAATTTAATCCTAACGACCCTTTCAGCCTTCTCATCCGCACTTCACCTTCGAGAAAGAGCAGGTGCAGAGGGTCTGACTTGTCAATGTTCCAGACAGAGTGGGTCCCCTCTGAAGCCGGTGACGAAAACCACGGTGGGGATACCACGCGAACAACACAACTGCCCAGAAACGGGGGCAGGCATCGCAGGGTACCACCTCCGAGCCCCAAACATGTCAGGGGCCAGAGGCCAGTGAAAGCCAGCCGTTGGCCTTGGCCTTTGGAAACTGCCTTGGTGTTTCCCACACGTATGTGTCCGTCCTCAGGCTGGGCATGCCCCGGCACTCAGAGATGATAATGGACCTGCACTCTGCTTTATGACCTGGTCATAAACACCGGTCCTTCTGCCAAAACTTGTTTCAGGGGCACTGCTGTTTTTTGGGGCACCAGGGCTGGGAGAATCATACTCTTGGCTGAGAGACAAGAAAGGCACCAGATTTTATCTCTACTCTGTTTTTTGTCCCTAAAAGCAAATATCTACCTCCCTATCCTCACACGAAGTAATTTTTAAAGGCACAATAGTTAACCATCCCTCATGGATTTACACGTTCTTTTTCAGATGTGTAGTTTTGATTCTGTGTCACATTTTAATTAAAAAAAAAAAAATCTTGACTCTTAACATCAGTCTTCAAACACCTGGAAAGGCACGCAAACTTTAAAAGCCAGTAAACTGGGGCACCCAGGGGGCTCAGTCGCTGAAGCATCTGCCTCAGGCTCAGGTCATGAATCCAGCCAGGGTCGTGGGATCGAGCCCCACGTGGGTCTCCCTGCTCAGCGGGGAACCTGCTTCTCCCTCTCCCTCTGCCGCTCCCCCTATTCATGCTCGCTCTCTCACTCTGTCAAATAAATAAATAAAATCTTTATAAAAGTAAATAAATAAAAGCCCATAAACTGAGCAGGCCCGTTGTAAGGTGAATCCTCTAGAGCTTGTCAGAGTCCCAAGAGCATCCTTCATCAATTATAAATCTGTACTGGGTGTTTACCAGGGGCTCTTGTTTATCATGAAACATTTATTTCCAGGCTCCGAATCTGCTCTTCAGACAGATGACAATCTCTCCTGTTTCTAGGAGGGATAAGATAACCCAGGTGACGGCGCCCAGATTTTCCATCTGGCCCACCTCAGAAGCAAAGGTATGCTTTCGGCTGGGGCAATTATCTGATTGGCAAAAGAGGCATCGAGATGAATTGCTTCATCGGTTGCAGCCGTAATGCAGAGGTGTAAGGAGGTTCCCCCAACACCGCTGCCCCCGGAGCTCACGTTCACCCCACATGCTCATGGGCCAGGCTGGGCAGCAGAAGGACAGCGCTGCTGGGCTCCTGCTTTCTCATGGTGGATCAGTAGACCCCAAGAGGCAAGCCAGACCGACCATGCCAGGAAGGCTCCCAAAGGGCTGAGCCCACCGCCAAGGGCCAGGACACTCCTCTGTCCCCCAGTGGAAGGAGGAGAGGACAGAAGGCTTGCAGGACAGTGGCCCATGCCATCGATCTTACTGTGTCTTGTGGTTCCCTTAAAAAACAAACAAAAAAAAACCAAGAAAACAAAAAAAACAACTCAGTTTAACGAGAAATAAACTGAACTAATCATTGTATAGTTTTAATTTTCTCAATCGGGGTTTTCTTACTGCAGAAATGTAGGTCTAGCAACATGAGGTTGCTGCATGTTGACAATTTCAGTATATTGCCATAATTTAATATATTTCCATTAGATTCACTTAGTAGTTAGCAAATTCACTGAAGGGACAGCCCATGTCTCTTCATCTATTTTCGTTTTACTGTAATTAGGAAACATAGGTTTGGGCTACAGGATTCCCAAGCTGAGAATTGTTTCTGGCAAAAATATCTATGATATTATTAAAAAGAAAAAAAAATCATACCATCTCTTGAAAGGAGCTAGATGAAACCATTGTGTTGGACTTTTTAAGATTTTATTCATTTATTTGACAGAGAGAGAGAGAGAGAGAGAGAGAGAACATAAGGAAGGGGAACAGCAGAGGGAGAAGGAGAAGCAGACTCCCCCCTAAGCAGGGAGCCTGATGTGGGGCTTGATCCCAGGATCCTAGGATCATGACCTGAGCTGAAAGCAGATTCTTAACTAACTGAGCCCCCCAGGCGCCCCCAGAGGCCATTACTTTTCTCTGTCCCAAGTGCAGGGCATTAGGCCAGGGCCTCGGAGGGGATCGTCTCTGACTGCTTAGCTACTCCTTCAGCTTCAGTGACCCTGAGCCCAGACACCAGGAGAAAAGTGTGTGGAGTATCTTCTGGGTCTAGGGCGGCTCTGAGAAGTCTGGACCTCTCCTGTGTGGTGCCTGTTCCGAGAGCCACGGGGACAATGGCTCTTCCCTTTCGTTCAGTGTCATGGGCCCCTCTGAGAGTTTGAGAGAAGGTGTGGATCTCCTTTCCAGAAAAATACACATATGCAAATATACCAACATTTTAATAGTTAACATCTTTACTATTCCTTGGAAATGCAACCCTTGAATCCCATATTCTGTTCTAGAATTTTAGCTCCAAATTGATGTAGACACTAAGATTTTTTTAAACTACATATCATTTTAAGCCCCTATTTAATTAGATCGGCCAACATGGTCTATTGATTTCTGAAAGAAAGGGGCTTATTTTTTCTTCTCGAAGTATATTCTTAAAGTGTATAAAGATTTCTTTGTGGTAATTTGTATCCGTCCACGCATGCAAAGATCTTCATTTTACCTGCATTCTTGAATAATAAGCTAGGTGGACCAGCATGCTCAGGTCACAGGTATCCCTCCCTGGCCAAGCAGATATTTGAGGGTATTATTCCACTGTCTTCTGGCTGTGCAGCCGTCCGTGTGTCTGGTCGGTTCCAATGTGGGTTTCTGTCATCAGCTGAATGTCCATGCGCTCGGTAACTTCTGTTCGAGAGCTTGTGTTTTGCAGAATTTCCTCCTGTATGCACCTCTTCCAGGTTTCTCTTTGGGCTGTGTTGTGGTTTTTGAATCGTGTATTGGTCAAGGTTCTCCAAAGAAATGGAGGCCAATAGATTTATTATTAAGAATTGAATCATGCAATTTTGCAGGCCAAGTCCTAGGTCCTGCTATCAGCATGCTGGAGGCCAAGGGGAGCTGGCAGCCCCATGTGAGGGCCTGGGGGCCTGAAAGCCGGAAAGCCGACCGTATGGACTCCGGTCTGCAGCCCAGGGACGGAGCCAGGGGCACTGATGGTGTAAATCACAGTCCAAGGCAGGAGAAAACTGATGCCCCAGGTTAGCAGTGGGGGGAGAGGGGGACAAAGAAAGGGGGAGTAAGAGAGAGACAGGGAGGGGGGAGGAAGGGAGAGAGAAGGGAAGGCGAGGGAGAAGGATATGGGGGAAGAGAGAGGGACAGAGAGCGGGGGAGGGGGAGAAGGAGAGTTCGCCGTTCCTTCTATGTATTCCATTCGGGGCCCTCTACAGAGTGGATGAGGCACCCTCACACTGGGGAGGGCGTCCACTTGACTCAGACTGCTGATTCCAATACTAATGTCACCCAGAGACAGCCTCACAGACACGTCCAGACGAATATCTGACCAAGTGTGTGGGCCCCGAGGCCTCGTCAAGGTGACGCGCAAAATTAACCATCACAGGTTGGTGGAGCTGTTGTAGCTGCTCTCAGGGGTTGGGGCCGGCTTGGCACTGCCTCAGTTTGCAGCCACTGTGGCCTTGAGCTCGACTGACCCTTTGTTTGGGCTCACGGACAGGTTCCTTTGCTTTGGAGGGTGATGCACATTTTAAATACATGTGTGTTGTGCATCCGTACACGTACACTCCTGTACACGTGTGGTTGTGTGTATGTGCACATCGGTCCCTGGCTTCAGTGGGTTTGGAGAGCGGCAGAGAAAAGGAGTTTTGGGGTATGCTTCCATCGTGATCTCCGCCCGGCAACCCCGTGTCAAGGGACCGTGAGCAGGGACCAGTCAGGATATGTGACAGGCTGCTGTGGACCTTCCGGGGTCCTTAGCACGCTGCCCTGCCGGGGAGGGGAGGTGAGGAATTCCAATTCAGACCCGCAGCCGGGTACCTGTTGCCACTGCCCCCGCGCCTGCCCTGCCTGCTGGTGTCCCGAGCAGAGCCGCATCTACGGTTCCTCCGCCCGCGGCCCATCCCTGTATCCTCAGCTCTATTATTCTCAGTTAGACCCACAAAATTACTGCCTTTGGTCTAAGCTACTTGAGCCTCTTTAACTCAGTCTAGTTGCAAGAACAAAAAACAGTGGAATTGAAGTTTCTAAACATTTTGATTTTTCTGGAACCACGACTTCTGCATGGGAAATAAACAGTATCTCGGGAACAATCACAGCTCACTGATAGGAGGCAGCAGATTTCATGGCCTTGCCTTTCGGACTCTGTGTTTAGGATGGCTGCTTCTTTACACAGTGATTTTGCAATGCCAGAAGAAGAAAAAATAGGAAGTTAAAAAGGCAACGGCTGCCAACAGCGTTTTCTGATGGCCTTCTGAGATGCACCCGTAAAAATGGCTGATTCTGTAGCCTGTCCTCCAGAAGGATGTGGCTTCACACATGGACCCAACGTCCTGACTGGCTGACGACACTTTCCTTTCACGAGACTTTGTCTATCATGTTAGATGTTAGATGGAAGCCATGGGTGAGCAGTTAGTGAGAGAGTTTCAGGAGTAATGCCCATTGGTGTTCACCCAGAACTCCCAAATAAATTTACATTCTATAAAAAAAGAGGTCAGGCCATCTGGGTGGTTCAGTCGGTTAGGCGTCTGCTTTTGGCTCAAGTGATGGTTTTAGGGTCCTAGGATCGAGCCCCACATCGGGCTCCATGTTCAGTAGGGAGTCTGCTTGTCCCTCTGCCCCTTGCCCCACTCATGCTCTCTCTTTCTCTCAAATAAATAAATAAAATCTTTAAAAGAAAAAGGGGTTTTCAAAATTCCATGATTTTGCCATTCATAATAGCAATTACATCATAAAACTCATTAGAATCAGTTAATGATAAATATGAGGTATAAATACAACTAAAATACTATTTATGAAGGGCCACAACACATCGCTAGAATACACCAAAAAAAGTACGCATATATTTTGCTGTATGACAACACACTATTGTAAAAGGTGCCCATTTACCTCAAAGTAGTTTCTCAATTTAGTGCAATTTTTAATGACAATGGATTCTTTGGCACCTTGACAAAATGACTTCAAAACGGTTCCAAGAGAGAAAAATATCCAAATAAATTTTGAAAAAGAACAGTAACAATGAGGTATTTCTTTTAAAAATAGTTGCTAAAATAAATTGTAAAATGACTATAATCAAAATGGTATGGCACTAGATCACATACAGGGGTCTGTAAAACAGAACATTTAAATACTATCAGCATAAAAAAAATTTAACACTTTGAAAACAAATGATCCAATCAAGAAATGGGCAGAAGACATGAACAGACATTTTTCCAAAGAAGATATCCAAATGGCCAACAGACACATGAAAAAGTGCTCAACATCGCTCGGCATCAGGGAAATCCAAATCAACACCCCAGTGAGATACCACCTCACACCAGTCAGAATGGCTAAAATTAATAAGTCAGGAAATGACAGAGGTTGGCGGGGATGCGGAGAAAGGGGAACCGTCCTACACTGTTGGTGGGAATGCAAGCTGGTGCAGCCACTCTGGAAAAGAGTATGGAGGTTCCTCAAACAGTTGAAAATAGAGCTACCGTATGATCCAGCAATTGCACTACTGGGTATTTACCCCGAAGATACAAATGTAGGGATCCGAAGGGGTACATGCACCCTGATGTTTATAGCAGCAATGTCCACAATAGCCAAACTGTGGAAAGAGTCAAGATGTCCATTGACAGATGAATGGATAAAGAAGATGTGGTGTATATATATATATATATATATATACACACACATATATAATGGAATATTATGCAGCCACCAAAAGGAATGAAATCTTGCCATTTGCAGTGACATGGATGGAACTGGAGGGTGTTATGCTGAGTGAAATAAGTCAATCAGAGAAAGACATGTATCATATGACCTCACTGATATAAGGAATTCTTAATCTCAGGAAACAAACTGAGGGTTGCTGGAGTGGTGGGGGGTGGGAGGGATGGGGTGGCTGGGTGACAGACACTGGGGAGGGTATGTGCTATGGTGAGCGCTGTGAATTGTGCAAGACTGTTGAATCACAGATCTGTACTTCTGAAAAAATAATACAATATATGTTTAAAAAAGAAGAAGAAGAAGATAGCAGGAGAGGAAGAATGAAGGGGAGTAAGTCAGAGGGGGAGATGAACCATGAGAGACGATGGACTCTGAGAAACAAACTGAGGGTTCTAGAGGGGAGGGGGGTAGGGGGATGGGTTAGCCTGGTGATGGGTATTAAAGAGGGCATGTTCTGCGTGGAGCACTGGGTGTTATACACGAACAATGAGTCATGGAACACTACATCAAGAACTAATGATGTAATGTATGGTGATTAACATAACAATAAAAAATTAAAAAAAAATAAAAACAAAAACAAACGAAAATCCCAAAACTGGCAAAAAAAAAAATTTAACACTTTGAATAGCTGAACACTACATCAAAAACTAATGATATACTATATGTTGGTTAACTGAACATAAAAAAAAGGCTAAAAATCAAAGGCAAAAAAAAAGAATTTAACACTTTAAAACGTTGGGATACATACTTGCCTTTCAGATCATTTAACATGTCAGACCAATTGGGGAACATACTCAGTAAACACCCTGGCAGCTTTGTTAACTGTTGGAAAAAATCATATCAAATGCCTAATTCACAGCATGCAGACCACACCCTATAATAAAGTCCATGGGGTCAAAACAGTTCAACATTAAAAAGAAAACATAAATTTAAGAAAAAAAGTGGGTAAATATCTATCCGAATCTGGAGTGGGAGGAAGAAAGACTTTCTAATCACTGGGGAGTTATAGGTTTGACTGTATGTTGATAAAACCATCAAAAATGAAAGTAAGTAAAATAAAATGAAATGACAAATTGGGTAAGCAGATAACAACTTAATTCCTTAGTATATAAAGCTTCTAACATCAATTTTACAATGATGACAAATACGAGCAGAAAAATGGCAGGACAACACCAAATTCATGAAACAAAAAATGTAAATGGTCTATAGATCTTAAACATTTAGAGACCCTGGCTTTTAAGAAAAATTAAATTAAAATCAACATGAATTTTTCCCATGAAACTAACAACAATTGCAGCATGTCAATAGCCCGTGCTGATGAGGGTGAAGGAACTAGACAAACTCATGTTCGATGGAAACTCAAGAGTCATCTTTCAGGGTGCACATTTGCTAGAATTCACCAAATGCCTTAATAATTTCCCTTTGCCTGAGTAACTCCACCTTTCTATAAAGTTGAATCAAATGAAATAACCAATATCCATCATTCTGACCTACAAAAATGCCAATTTCACATGGTTGAAACTAGTAGTTTATTCTAAGATCATTTTCCTTACAGAAAAGAAAAATTATAAGTCAAATATAAACATTCAACACTAAGAACTGGTTAATAACATACAGAAATTTATGTGGTGGGATATGAGGCATCTACTAAATTATTCATGCAATGTATAATCTTGGATTGGATTCTGGATTGTGAAAAATGAAAGAGCTCTAAATACAATATTAGAAAAATTGAAGGAATTTGAAAATGGACTATGGATTAGATAATAGTATTTGTATCGATATTCAATTCCTGGATTTTGATAATAATGATGCTGTGGTTTTGTAAGAGAATGTTATTATTCTTAGGAAATAAACTTGAAGTATTTGGAGCATATTTGCCATTTACTCTTAGACGGTTTGGGAAAAATGTGTGTGTGTGTGTGTCTACATATATATATATATATATATAATATATAATATATTCTCTATATATCTCCATATATTCGACATATATTCTCTCTATATAATTATATGGTCTATATATAAGTGTTCTGTTACTCTCTGTATTCTCTATATTATATAAGGAAGAATATATATACTACATATATTCTCTCTCTATATATGGGAAGACAGAGCACGCACGCGTAGTGAATGAGGCAAATGTTAATTTGATCCCTTGAGGTAAAGGGTACAAGAGTTGGTTAACCTGATTAGTCTGGAGTAAAATGTATAAGAATTCTTTGAACTACTAGTCTTGCAATTTTCCTCCAACTTTGGAGTTTTATAAAAAAGTTACAAAAATTTCTCCAAAACAGAAATTATGTTCTCAATTTAAAGATGGGAAAACTCCCACTATATTTTTAAGTAAGGAGAGCACCTTACCAAGCTATCAGTCTCTGGAGCTATTGCTCTTCATACATCTAGCTTCGCATCTGTGCAAGAGGATCTTTGTCCATATAAATGTCATTGGAAGGATATGTACCCAAATCTTAATAACGTATGTTTGTTTTATATGGGTGATGGACTCACACTGCAATTTCCTCTTACACTTGTCTGTGTTCTCTGAATTTTCCAAGTATGGGGAAGCAGAAAGATAAAATTCCACTTCAAAAAGAACGGGAAAAAAACCCTACTTTTGTAATTTGATGACTTTCGCTCTTTGACCACTTGTGTCTCCTTGTGTTTTTGAACTTAGTCTCATAGATGAAAAGTAAAAGTCGTAACTAGATTCACAGTGTGATGTTGAGAGATGCTTCAGGACTCAAAGATACCGTGACCCTTAATGTTTAAACTAGTAAACTTCTGACAAAATGGTTGAGATTGTGTCCTGCAGAAGTCCCAGGGTGTCTCCAAAGCAAACCTTGAATTGTAACATGTGCTCTTACTCGAGCCCAAGATACTGTCCCAGGAAGCCATCGGTGAGGATGTCAGTTACAGAGGGCGGAAGCCTTGTCATTTGCTTTATACAACCAAAGAAAGGGACAGCAAGCAGGGGAAGCTGGCCCTCAGGGAGCCTCATGAAAGAGGGGCCAGAGATTAAGAATTAGAGTTCATCTGGTTCTGCTCAAAAGAGTGACACCATGAATTTGGTAAACTATAGGTATTATGCTATCTAGAGGGTTTAGTGACTCTTGCACTGTTCTCTCTAAAATCAGCAACAGCAGTGAATCTAAGAGGGCTCCCTCACATCCCTAATTATGTTTGAAGACTTTCCCATCCCTGTTCCAGCCCACGTTCTTTCTATTTCTTCTCTTTTCATGGAGGCAGAATCAACCACGGGATTGAATCAAAATGTTGTTAAGAGTGGCTCTAGATTTTCTAGCTCATTAGGGGGTCAATTCAAACCCTATGTACTTAATAAGGGAGAATGGAGGGATCCACATGGTCCCTGGGTACCAATGGTCTCAAGTTGGATAATCATCCTTCTAAAATGACCTTTACTATTAAGCATCCTATTGGAGCTAACGGTTTCCTGCTCAGTGTCAACTTTCCTCTTTCTGTCATAATTTTGTTCAGATTTTCTTCCCTCTCCCATACAACTATCTGATTCGGATGTTCAGCATATCCCCAGATCCAGGCTGCAGTCCAGAATTTATGTGAGCCAATGGGACACAACGTTCTTCTGGGAACTATTACAGTTACATGGGGGCCCTGATCTAATTTGGCTGAATCAGACCTGTATCTGTGGTTTGGGAGGAGGTTTTCTCTTGCTCTCTTCTGCTGGCCATGAAGAAGAACGGACGGCCACAGTGGGCATCTTGCAATAAGCTTTGCGAGGAAGTTGTTGTTAGGTCAGGATAGTGGAGAAGACAAAAACACTGGATCTGTGGTTCCTTCTCTACTTGCCGGGACCATACCTGAGTTCTCTGTTTTCTCCTTATGTGAGCCAATAAACTTCCTCTTGTCTAATCTAGTTTGAACTGTGATTTCTGTTATTTGGAGCCAAAAGTGTCCTGTCTGAAACAAACACTGATCATCTATACCTGGGGTGGGAGATCCTCAGAAAGATATGCCCATGTCCTAACTCCCAGAACCTGTGAATGTGAGCTTATTTGGAAAAAGGATATTTGCACATGTAGTTAAGTTAAGGATCTTAAGGTGAGAGTATTCTATATAAGCCAAGAGCAAGAAAATAATCCAGTTAAAAATGGGCAGAAGAACTGAATAGACATTTGTCCAAAGAAGACACCCGGATGGCCAACAGTCACGTGAAAAGGTACGCAACGTCATTCATCATCAGGGAAATGCAAACCAAAACCACAATTAGATACCACCTCACACCGGTTAGAATGGCTGTTATCAAAAAGACAAGAGATAACAACTGTTGGTGAGGATACGGAGAAAAGGGAGCCCTTCCGCACTGTTGGTGGGAATGTATTACACTATGGGAAACAGTACGGACATTCCCCAAAAAGTTAAAATGAGAACTACCATAGGGTATCTGAAGGAAATGAAATCATTATCTGCACCCCTCATGCTCTTTGCAGTATTATTCACAACAGCCAAGACATGGAAACAACATCTGTCCCCTGACAGATGAATGGATAGGGAAGATGTGGTATATATATATTTGGCCATTAGAAAGAAGAAAATCTTGACAACATGGATGGACCTTGAGGGCATTATGCTAAGTGAAATAAGTCAGACAGAGGAAGACAAATACTATATGATATCATTTATATGTAGACTCAAAAAAACCAACCCTGAACTCATAGAAACAGAGAGTAGAGTAGTGATTACCAGGGGCTGGTGGGTTGGGGAAGAGAGATGTTAGTCAGAGTGTAAGCTTCCAGTATGAGTAAGTTCTGGGGCTAATGTATAGCATGGTGATTATAGGTAACAGCCCTGTACTTACACTTGAAAGTTGCTACGAGAGTAGATCTTAAATATTCTCACTACAAAAGAGAAATGGAATTATGTGACAGGATGGAGGTGTTAGCTAACGCTGTGGTGGTAATCACTTTGCGATATCTAAGTGTATCAAATCAGCACCTTACAAATCAAATCAACGTGTTGTGTGCCTTAAATGCACACAGTGTTTGTGTCAATTATATCCCAAAAAAGCTGGGAAGAAAATGAGTTCATTCTGGAGTATCTAGGTGGGTCCTTAATCCAATAGCAAGTGTCCTTATTAGAGCCAGAGGAGAAGAATCACACACAGAAAAGGCCATTGGATCACGGACACAGAAGTTGGAGTGATTTGTCACCAGCCAAAGAACTCCTAGAGACCAGAAGCTAGAAGAGGCAAAGAAAAACCCTCCTCTAGAGCCTTTGGAGGGGGGTGAGCCTGCTGGCATCTTAATTTCAGATTTCTGGCCTCCAGAACTGTGAGAAGATAAATTTCTGTTTTTTAAGCCTCCATGTTTGTGGTAATTTGTTACGGGAGCCCCAGGAAATGAATACAACCTGGGTGAGAGATCAGCTTTAATGAGCATTTAAATGAACAGAGCTGAGGGCTATGAGTTTTTGTCCTTTCTCCATTGCGGACACATGACTCTCCTTCGGTGCGGAGCACCCACACTGGCCCCGAGCATCAGCAGAGGGGCACGTCCTACCGTTCCCTTTCGGCGACTCTTCCAATTTCCAACTTGGGCGTTGCATGTCTCTCTGGTGTTCCGCCTTTCTCTACATGTCCCTGTGGATTTTTGAGGTTTTGGAGACACATATTCTAAAACCTCCTGTTTTGAGGTTTTTGGTCACAACTTTGGCAACAGATCTGCAGGAAGAAGGGATGAGCAGATCCAAAATGGAAAAAAAAAAACAAAGCTGCAAAATCTACAGCATTATTATTCAGAGGAGACTTTGTGGTAGTTATGTCGAAATTTTTTCAATAAATTAATTTTACAGACTTTTAAGGGATAGCTTTTAGATGAATGGAAATATTACTTGAATTTAAATTCAGCCCATTAAGTCGTCAATTATATTGTTGTTGTAACATCATGTGTTTAATGTTAATGACACGCACAAATAAGAAAGAAACGACACAAGGAAGCCATTTGCTTTACTGTTTTGGGTGATCTGAGCCAAATGCTTAATAAGATTTACCCTTCATAGTTAAAACAGAGCTGAGGCTGTCAGAAAGGAGAATGAACACCAGCAGAAGCAAGCTCCATGCCGTCAGAGACGTCCCGTGGTGTGACGTGAGGGAAAACAGCCGTGGTCACCAAGCGAGGATGAACATGGCTTCCTTGCATGTGTCTCTTCTGCCTTCCTCCACTCTTCTTTCCTTCTGTTCCCCTAGTATGTTAATTGAACCTCTGGTTCTTATTCCACGTCCTTTGCACCTAATTTAATTTTCTTCCCTGCTTCCTTCTTCAAATACTCTTCAATTCTGTTGAGTTTGCTCTATTCCCCAAATCTTGAAGGGTGACATTCTCCCCGGTCACGAACCCCTATAGTCTTTCTCAGGTAATCCTGGTTCTTTAACTGTGACCTTCAGCTCAACCTATAGAGCGATTCAGTGCAAATTAGAGAAAGATGTCTTCTTTGGACAGGCAAATTGTTAAAATGGTTCCCCTTCTGCATAGTCACAGAGAGATGGGCTCAGTGCTTGACTCAGGATGGCAGAGTGGATTTCAGCCCCTCTCACCCCTTTGGGTGAGCTTCTCTGTGCAAACATGGCGGTCGTCTTGGTACCCCTGTTCCGGCTGCCTCGCTATCCCTTGTCTCAACCATCAGGCTACATTCATCCCTACGAGCCTATCACTGGACCCTCGGTCAACCTTCCAAATGTGGTCTCCATGGTGCTTCTTATCCTCCTCCTTGTCCCTTCCTGGCTGGACTCCACCCATGAGTGTAGAGAATATGTGTATCTGGTGTGCCCCTGGGTCCTCAGCCGGGCATATATAGCTGGAAGGATGGTGTTGCCATTTATAGGAGCCCTTTCACGAGAGCTCAATAAATGTCTGATGAGTAGATGGATGCATTGTTTCTTCCAGCAATCCGCTGATCGGTCTCACACCACTTTCTTTCCCTGCCCCTGCATTTTGCAGAGCAAGTTGTACCTCTAACAAGTCTGACATCAATCCAAATTCATGCAGTAGAGCTCCATCACCTACCGGTGATGCTGGGCACCACAGAATATATTCCCCGAGCCCCCATCTTTCTCAAACTCCCACTTGACTGTCCCCACCCCTTCTTTTTGGAACAGAATATCTTACCTTCTATGGTTACTAAATCCCCATATGAAAACTTGAGGCCATCTGAGTTCTTCCAACTTCTGTGTTCTCCATTTTCTTTCCATCCCCATGCAAGCTTACCTCCTTCACACCTCAGAAAAAGATATGTCCTTTCTTCTATAGTAGGCTAACTCCTCCATGCTCACCATTAATCAAACCATTGGCCATCTCTTCTGAATCCTTTGCCATGTCCTGTATCCTGTAAATGTAATTTCTTTTGCCTTCCCTCTGCTTCATTTTTCCACGCTGGCATCCCAGATCCGGTCCTTACGACCTTACTAACAGAAGTACTATTTCAGTACTTCCACAGCACAGTATCCCTTGTCCAGGTGCCCCACCCTCAAGCCTTACACATGTTTTAGCTTTGTCCTTCAGAAGTTCAATGCTGGTTAGAGCATTTCTCCTTCAAATGAAACCCTCAAAGCCTTACTGGTTGTTGATACAGAATGGATTCCAAATCCCTCATTCTGTGCTTCAAGCGTTTAAATAATCTGGGTTCAAAGGAAAACTACAGCCTTAATTTACATAATTCACTTTCCCCATGTTTACAACAGCCAAATGGAAATATTTTCTCTTCTTTAATCATACCTCATGGTTTGACCTCTGGCTTTATTCACGCGTCGGTGCTGCAGGAAGTCCCTTTCCCACAGTAGCCACATACCAGGATTGTATTCATTCTCCACAGCAAAGATTAACTGACGCCTTCTCCTCCAAGCCTGGGTTTTATTGTCCCTGCTAGAGGTGGTCTCTGCCTTCTCTGAATTTATACAGAGCTTATCATCCCTTTCTTGTGACCTTTCTTTCTTCTTGTGATCTAGTTTGTAAGAACATGTGTCCTCTCCCTTTCTGGACCACAGAAGGTATTTTGTCGAGGACATGACCCCACTCAGGCCATCTCTGTGGCCTCCAAAGCCCCTTCGTAGTCCCTCATACATAGAGGTCTTTCAAGACGTATTTATTTAATGACACTGTTTTCCCTTATTTATTGCTCCTAAACTACCTGATTCTTAAAAGCACTCGTGGCAGCTTACAGTGAAGGCCAAGTAGATAATGGGACTGATAAAATAAATAGAAGGTCAACACACGTGCAAAGGAAAAGTGGACAAAGGATATGAACAGGCAGTTCTCACGCACACAGGGTACTGAGAGGCCAAGCAAGTGTGGAGACCTTTCTGCCTCACTAGCAAACTGAGAAATAAAACTAAAACAGCAACAAGTCACTGTCTTTCAAAAATCATTTTACAGACCAGTAGGAAAGGATATTATTATATCAATATATAATAGATCATATTAATATTATATGCTATAATTATTAATATTATGATTACTATTATAATATTTAAATGTATTATAAACTTCCTGTAGGTTACTTTGTCAATATATTTTTAAAAACCAAAATACTGTGTATATAGTAATTTTACTTCTAATAAATTATTATAAAGAAATAAATGTAGATAAACACAAAATTTGGGTAGCACTTTATTTTTTTTTAAGATTTTATTTATTTATTTGACACAGAGAGAGAGAGCGCACAAGCAAGGGGAGCGGCAGGCAGAGGGAGAGGGAGAAGCAGACTCTCCACTCAGCAGGGAGCCCGACGTGGGGCTCGATCCCAGGACCCCGGGATCACAACCTGAGCTGAAGGCAGACGCTTAACTGACTGAGCCACCGAGGTGCCCCTAGGTAACACTTTAAATACAAGTATATCTTTTTTTCTTATGCTGAAAGCCTTTTTCCTGATGTTCACTTAAGTATTATTTATTTTTATTGTGTGTGTGTGTGTGTGTGTGTGTGTGTGTGTACTTTAAAGTATAATGATACTGTAACTAACAAAAGATAGAGACAGCAAGTTTGGATTACTTTAAGATGTTTTCGGCTTTAGGATATATCACATTAAGGATACAATATCAAAATATTGTGTTTGGGTGTTTTTGTAAGAACTCTTCTTTGTGTGAATAGGACAGCAGCTGGATATTCTTTTGGTTTATTTTCAGTTTTTCGAGAGATCCTTTTATTTTAATTTTTTAAAAAGATTTTATTTATGTATTTGAGAGAGAGAGAGAGAAAGCATGAGAGAGAGAAGGATCAGAGGGAGAAGCAGACTCCCCACTGAGCAGGGAGCCCGATGTGGGACTCGATCCAGGGACTCTGGGATCATGACCTGAGCCGAAGGCAGACGCTTAACTGACTGAGCCACCCAGGCGCCCCAAGATCCTTTTATTTTATTATTTATTTTTTTAAAAGATTTTATTTACTTATTAGGGAGAGAGAGAGAAAGCACAAGCAGGGGGAGTGGCAGGCAGAGGGAGAAGCAGGCTCCTCACTGAGCAGGGAGCCCGATGCGGGACTCGATCCCAGGAAACTGGGATCATGACCTGAGCCGAAGGCAGATGCTTAACCGACTGAGCCACCCAGGCGTCCCAAGATCCTTTTCTTTTAAAATAAACTTTGCTTTTTAGCAAAGCTTTTAAAACTTTGCTCTCTGTCTTCCCCCAATCATGCTCTCTCTCTCTCAAATAAATAATCTTAAGAAAATAAAATAAAATAAATTTTGCTTTTTTAAAGTTTATAAAATATTATATAGATTCAGAGCCAAAACTCTTTGGTCAGGGTGCTCAGTGAGATCCAGCTTCCATCCTGGCCCCTCCTGCATGTCCCCTCTGCTCCCTCCTCCTTTCAGTCATGAAGGATAGCATCCTAGTATTGTTGTTCTGCAGCTTTTTGTTGTTCCCACATAACAATCTATCCTGCAAATCACTTCACTGGGTAGAGATATTCCCTACACCTTTCACAGCTACATAGTATTCTGTTGTATCCAAGTTTCCTCAACCTCACTCCCTGTTGATGGACATTTAGCTAGAGAACTGTCTTTGCTGGTATAAAGGTACTAAGTAAATAATCTTGTGAATATGTCATTTTGTGTTTTTGTCAGTGTATATTTGTTATAAGTTCCTAAATATAGAATTGATGATTCAAAGAGGTAATGCATATGCATTTTTTTTCATTTCCTGCCAAATCTCTCTCTGTAGGGACTATCATTTTCCTTCCCACCAGCAGTGCATGAGAGTGCCTTCTCCCTATGCATTGTCCAACTTTTGTATTTTTGCTAACCTAATTGATGAGAAAAGGCGCCTCAGCGTAGTTTCAATGATTGCCTCTTTTATTACTAGCAAGGTTGATCATCTTTTCCTAAGTGTGTCATTTGTGTTTCTTTCCAGTGAACTCTAACTTCATATCTCTTGCCCATTTTTTCTACCAGCGCACACTGTTATTTTTAAGGATGAAAACTGTTTCCATTCCCTTTTATCTTTTCTTCTCTTTGACTGAAGAAATGGCAGAACCCAGAGATTAACATAATCTATCAAACATAATCATTACATTTACACAGTTACCATTTTTCTTTCAAGCTAGGATTTCACAATTGTCAGTTAGACCCACTGACTAATATTTCACGGTGTCAGTGCCCCCCAGCCAAAGACCATGGGAGCGAGGATCTACTTTTGAACAAGTTGTGTTTACTACTTGTTGGGGTGAGGGAGAATGCACACTGTTGAGAGTTACGGATGTTGCAGTAACAGGGTGTTAGACAGGACTTATTATAGAATTAGGGCTCTGGTTGGGTGATTTGGGGAGGCAGCTAAGCTTTGTCTGGATTGGATACTGTCGGAAAGTGGTGGTAATTCTATGACTATCTTAATGAATCTTATCTGAAGGACAGAAGACTAGACCAAGGCTGAACTGTAATCGGTAAAGAATCTCAGTCACTGATGTCAGCCAGGATGGGGGGATGTCTGGTTTTTTGTGGACTGTACAATGTGCATGCTTTGTGTTCAGACATGATAATGAGTGGTATTATTGTTGTCTTTATCCATAGTGGTCACAGAGTAACTTTGTCTGATGTGATGTTTTGTGAAGGTGTTTGTGCTCACCAGGAGAACACCAAAGCCTGCCGAGCCAGTTTGCACCAACGTCCGCATCCAGGCGACAGTGCCAGACCAGCTCTCGGATGGCCAGGCCTGCTCTTCTCTTTTTCAGCAGACACCAGGGCAGTCTCAGGCCCTGTCACTGTAGTGACGAGGCATCTATCTGTAATGCTTAGTGATTGCAATTCTGAAGACTTGAAAATACCAATATTTAGATATTTACTTCATGTAGTGTGTAATATCTTACCACATCAGTCTCATTATGTTCTACCCAAGACAGGGCCAGGGTCTAGGACCGAGGCCTCTTTATGGCTTAGCCTTTCAATATCCAGAAGGTCTTGTTAAAAGTGATTTTGCCTGGAGTAGAGGAATCTGGTTCTCAGAGAAGGAAATCTGACTCAGCAGGAAGAAAAGTTGATGAGAAAGGAGAGTTAATCAACCCTGGGCTGAAAGTGGTCAGCTCCAAGGGCTAGGAATTGGGAGGGATGGGAGTCCCCCCACTTTTTTCCCCCAGTTTTCCTTAAAACTCCCACTTCTCAATCCCCTCGACACAAATAGGGGACTAGTAAAAGTGGATGACTTTGGGGTAAATGTAAGTGGATAATAATCAAGAGAAAAGAGGCTTGACCACTTTGATGGTCTAATGAACTAAATCATTAAGATATCTTAGGAGAGTCTAACAAGGAAAATGTAGTTACAATGCTTTCTGAAGTATGCTTTGGTTTGATTAGAAATTTTGCTGCAACATCTAAGTCTCTTGAACATCTCAAGACATAAATGATTCACACTTTAAGTTTAAAAATAACATATTAGACCAACAAGAAAATAGATATTTAGGCAATTAGAAATAGCACTACATATCCAAATATTGAAAACAGGTATTGCAACCACCTGGACCATTATATCACTTTTCTGAACTTCACAGTTTCATTTGTAAGAAATCCTTCTCTTAAGTTTTGAAAATGATTAAATATGATGATGTGTTTTTACAGCATCTGGTATGCTTCCTGGCACATAGTAAATATCTAATACATCATAGTCAATTAAAATAATAACGAATCTGAATATTCTGACTTAATACAAATATTTTGTGCACCTCTAAAAATTGATATTACCATATTTTATCTTCTTAATCATTTTTTTCTTTTTAATTTTTTAAAAATATTTTATTTATTTATTTCACAGAGGGAGACACAGCGAGAGAGGGAACACAAGCAAGAGGAGTGGGCAGGCTTCCCACTGAGCAGGGAGCCCAATGTGGGGCTCGATCCCAGGAACCTGGGACCATGACCCGAGCCAAAGGTAGTCACCCAATGACTAAGCCACCCAGGCGCCCCTCTTCTTAATCATTTTAAGTTAAAATGCAAAGGTCATAAATGGGCTTGTATACTTTGCTTGGATGCTAAAAGTTAAAAATAATTAGGGTGCAAGGATACTTGGAACCACAAGGAGGCTGCATGTTCTCTCCTTGCGAAAGAAGCTGCAATCTGCCCAGAGGCCCACAGACCTCCACGGGTGGTGTGGGCAGCAACTCTCTGATCCGCTAGGAAGATGTGGGGCAGAATCTTCACAGCGTCGGAGACTCATGTGAGCCTGGCCCCACGCTGGCTTAAGACATGTCTGAAGGAAGAGTTCCACCCTTTGTGTCTAACCTCACTTTTTGGAGGTGGCTGTTTTGCCCTAAAGATGCCTGAGAGGCAGGATAGCCTCAGAGTCCCCAAGGAGAGGCCTCGCCCAACCTGCATGGTGCTGAAACGGACAGCGCCACTCTGATCAACAGGGTCCCCTGGCTCCAGGGAGGCAGAATTGCCATTGGCTCTGTCAGGCCCCCAGGAGCAAGAGATTTGTGTCTGGCAGGGAGAAATGCCACTTCCCCAGGGAAAGGTAGGATGTTGTGGATACTTGGAACTTACCTGACTGGATCCAGCTTTTTCCAGTAGAGAAACAACTTTAGAAAAACAATCTCTCCAGGTCAACCAGCAGCTCTGAGCCTCATCCTAAATTCAAGCCTTATTCCCTGCACACCACATTTGTCTTGTACTTGGGAAGGAGTTTCCAGGGCTTACTGAGCATACCCGACAAAATCACAATTTTAAAAAAATCTTCTATTTCTTCCATTAAGTGGCATCCAAGAATTATCTAATCAATAATGTTTTCTGCCACTTTTCTCTGGACTAGATAATACTGTGCCTTTGGTCTAAGACATTGACCATTTGGTTATTGATGGTAAAGTTAGTCAGCCAATCACATTCTGAATATGGCTGAAAGTTGCCAATTTTTACCTTTTGGGGTGATATAGAAATGGACATGATTTGGGATGGATTTTTCTTTTTTAAATATGAAATCTTGTGAGGATGGAATGGTTATCTGGTAGCCAGGTGATTGCCTTAAATAATTCAGAGTTATTAGTTGACTCAGTAATTGACTCAACACTCATTCACCAGTTATCTATTGAGCACTGTGATACGCAAAATAATGGTTCCCCAAAGAGGTCCACCTCCTAATACACAAAACCTGTAAATATATTACACTTCATAACAAAGGGTAATTAAGGTTGTAGATGCAATCAAGGCTGGTAGTCAGCTGACCTCAAAATAGGAAGATCATCCTAGATTATTGAGGTGGCCCAATGTCATCATAAGTTTCCTTAAAAGTAGAAGAGGGAGATAGAAGAGCCAGGGTCTGAGTGACAAGATGGCTTTGAAGATGCAGGAAGGGGCTGTAAGCCAAGGAATGTGGGTAGTTTCTAGAAACCAAAAAACAAACAAACAAACAAACAAAAAAGCACCAAAAAGCAAAAACCAAGGAAACTGATTCTCCACTGGAACTTTCAGAAGGACCAGCCTTGCCAGTGTCTTGATTTCAGCTTAGTGAGATGTGTGACAGACTTCTGACCACCAGAACTATAAATAACAAACTGTGTTTTTTTAGAGCCATTACATTTGTGGCGATTTGTTATAACAGCAAGAAGAAACAAATACAAGCTCCTTCCACGTGTCAGGCTCTGTACTGGGCGCTGAGGATAGAAAGAATGGATTAGATGTGGCCTTGCCACCCTGGACTCATGGCTTTGTGTGGCAGGAGCCAGGGCAGTTGCAGTGAGTCCAAGTCCTCTCCTTCATGCAGATCCTGCCCACACAGAGCTGGGACAACCTGTCAATCCTGTGGGGAGGATGTGGCCTGAAAAACCACTGAGCTCAGTGGAGAAGTGTTGTTTGAAATTCCTTAACTCCCCCTTTACTTTTTTAAGTAAATTGCGTTGCATATTAACATTTTTTTCAACTGGTTTAACATTACTTACCTACAATTTAACTTTGTTCCAATCAATTCTTTCTTCTTTTAGTCAACTTAATTGACTTTTGATCAACGTAAGCAGTTGTGAGGTTATCCTGAGCGTCTGTCCAGAGGACCCAGTCACCCAGGACAGGCCTGGGCTCTGGCCTCTGGCTTCTGGGAGGCCGGGCGTGTTCTTTGCCTTCATGGGCTCATTGTCTCTTGGAGGCTGGGGGTGGGGGGCTTTCTTATTGGTTACAGGTCCTCTTGTTCTAAATCATCTGGACTTGGTTTTGTCATTATGGCATCGGTGGGAGGAGAAGGAGAAAAGGGCAACTTGGAATTGGGACAAGGGGCTGAGGCAGAAAATGCTGACATTAGGGAAAGTGGACAAGCAGAAGGTCAGGGAAAGGTCCTGCATAAGAACCTAAATCAGAAGGCCAAGGGAAATCATAGGCTTCGCTTTTCTTGGACCCAACTTGAGCCAAGCTGTGCACGTTTCTATTGCACATGGGTTGTGCCCCAAAGAGGGAAACTGATGGCATTTTACTTTATTAAAGTGTAGCCACATTCCATGACCAGGGTCGAGCCATACATCTGTTCTCTCCCTCTATCCAAACCAGGCAGCTTCTGCAGGAACAGGAAGCCGGGAGAATATATCATTGTTAGAGGGATTTGTGTGCGGCATCGGAGCATGAGCATGCTGCTCCTGTAATGAGGTGTGGTTCCCAGTCATTTCACTGCAATTGCCACTTAGGCTCAATTACAGCAGTGGCTGCTCATTATCCCACCGTTATCAGGTTATCACTACCTGTATTTTTCACCAGCCACACAGGGTGCATTTGTCTTGGGTCCTCCTGGCCATGCCTTTAAGTATTTAGATGAGGAGCAGTTGACACAGAGGTGGGCTGGTAGACATGTCGTCCCAGCTGATGGCTTCATTCATTACACTTGAGATGTGTGAGAGGCTATGACACAAGTGGCTGAGCTGTAGACCCCCTGACAATCAGTTACTGCTCCTTAAAATAATCCACGAACATTCCCTCTAAAGCCTTGCATCATAGGATAAGCTTATTCTTTCTTTCGATGTTCTATATTTTTTAAAAGCTTCCTTCTTTTATATTCTCATAATTCAGTGACTTGGGCTGCTAGCACATTTTGTGTCCTTTTTCTTTTCCAGAGGCTTATCTTTTGTTTCCCCTCAGCAACCTGATCAAATTCATCCGTTCATTTATTCAATTATTATTGCTACTCGATTTTGACACAGTCCCTGTCCTCTTAGAGTGTACATTCCAGGAGGAGAAATAACATGCAAATGAGCCAGTAAATACATAAGTTCAGGAAGTGACAGGTGCTTGGAGGAAAAACAAATCAGGACCAGGGGATGGAGAATTCAGGCATTCACATAAGGGGTCAGAGAGAGTCCCCCCCTGGACTAGAAGTGAAAGAGAAGCCAGATGAAGAGCTGGGCAAAAAGCATCATGGTCAGAGGTGCAATCAGAGACTCTTCAGGGAACTGAGAGAAGTCATGCCAATTAAATATGCCAATAAGATCCAGACAGAAGGGTCCCATCTCTCACCCCCGCAGAGAAGAGGGTCCAGCCCAGCTGGCAAGGGGATGCTTAACCAATGAGAGCCCCCCCCTTCATATTTTTATATGAATTATCAGAATATTTCTAACAAGAATGGATTTTGATGGTGAAGGTGCTTACACTGTCCTGATGGTTGCTTCAGTTTTCGACATTGTTTTGTATGTGGACACAAAGTCTGATTCAAAGCCTTCTTTTATGAACGCTGCTTAAAACTTACCTTCTATTTGCAGAAAGCACCCACAACAGATGGCTGATATTAAAGATGCCACTGAGAGCAAGTTTTGACTTAGGGCTGAAATTAGTTGAGATGTTTGGTGATGCTTGATGTAGCAGCCCCATTGGGCAGGATGAGAAAAAAAGTCATGATCCCATAATACACCCATAGTAATGGAAGCATGTGTTTACCAAATGATGGGTTCTTTCTGTTTTGCACAGAGATTGTACTGTCAGAACAGCTAGTGCATAAGATATGAAAAGGAACAATCTTTCCAGGTAATGCATGGAGATGGGTAATTTTGCAACTCTTGATAGAGCAGGAGGCTAGACACTGCGATTGGGCAAGAATACTGTTCTCTGTTTAAAGAGCATGAAGAGTGTATGCAGACAGAATATCTCCAGCTCTTCATGTTTTCTTTCATTTGTAAGCATTAAAAATGTAAAAACGTAACACGTAAGGAGAATGTAGTTAAGTCTGGTTGTAAGCAAGGTAGAACACAGAAAAAGTAAGTTAGATACTAGAAGCTAAATGCAGCATTGTTCGCGAGCAGCTTCTAACATTTCTTATTGACTAATGAATAAATACATGGAAGACAATTCTTCCTCAACTTAGGAAACGTTTGAAATTATTTTTAAAGAAAATCATATATGGACAATGTCTTAGTTATCTATTGTTATAAAGCAAATTGCCCCAAATGTTATGGACTTGAATAACAAACATTTGTATCTCAGGGTTTCTGTAGGTCAGGAGTCTGGGTGCTTAGCTGGCTACTGTCCCTGAGCCTCCCACATGGCTCCCATGCAGGTGTCAGCCGGGGCTGCGGTCTCATCTGGAGGCTCCATTGGGGGAAGGATGTGCTTCCAAACTCACAGACATGGTGACTGGCAGGATTCAGTCCCTCTCCTGCTGTCAGCTGGGGCTGCCTTCAGTTCCTTGGGACCTCTGGTAATATGGCAGCTGGTGTCCCTGGGACTGAGTATGAAAGAGCAAGACAGTGTGGAAGCTGGAAGCCAGTCACCTCATAACTGAACCTCAGAAATGACATCCCATCTGTCCTGCTGATTGGAACTTTCCAAAATCTCAGTCCATTAATGTTGCTTAAGTGGATACATTTGAAGTGAGTCCATATCATTTTATGGGATGACTGAAAGGAAGTCTTGGACAAAAGCAGGTTTTTGATAGTTAGGAAAGAGAAAAGAAGGGGGGGTGAGGTCTCTGAGGCCTTTCCCCTGACCATTAGATCTAACAGTACTTGGAGTACCCTGTGAGAGGCTACAATGTTTCCACTTACAAAGTCCTTGGAAGTCAGCAAAGTCTGTTGCCTTCTCTGTGCTGTCCACTCCTTATGCTCTACTTCTGCTGTTTTCACAAGAGAGACCAAGGACCAGATATAGGAGTTTTGAATTTCAGATTGCAAGCTACTTAATTTTCCTAAAGTTCACTTCATTTTTATTTTCCTAAAACACAGCCAGTTTGGTTCTCCACAGTGCTTTCTACCAGGGTGAACCTGGGTTCCAAGGGAGGGTGGGAGTGAGCTTTCCCAGTAGTTAGAGAGCAGCATTGTCCTTGACTCTCCAGTCCTAACCGGACCTTGATGACAATAAAAGAGGCCAGGACTATTAAGAGTTTAGGGAATGTCAAGAGCTAGAGGCTGAAAATAGAAAAAATGCCTGGGAACTTGGGAATAATTCCCCTTTGTCAGAACAAAGTGAGAGACCCACTTTTTCCCCCTTGTACATGCCGCTGTCAGAGGGGGGAATGCACTTTGAGACATAAAAAGGTAGAGATGCTGCCTGGGGTGGTCAAGGTAGAGAAGGAGTTCCCTGGTATACCGAGGCCTCTGTGCAGTTTGACGGGTGCCCTGACCACATTCCTGCTCTTGATAGAGGTCTTGATGTGCTGGGCTGGGAGCCTCGTGACCCAGCTGTGGGTGTGTGAATAAGTCCATATTAGGTTTGCTACCATTTTTGAAAGGCCTTGGCTGGGGAGAATCCACCTATTTATAATTGTACACAATGAGAAATGACCATCAGATTTACAAATCAAATGTCACAACCACATTGTAACCTAAATATAAAAAATCAGAATTCATATATTGATTCTGGTAGACAGAACAAAACATTTACATAGACAGTGACTTTTAGATCAAGTGTGCTTTATGACTTTCCTTCCTACTTTAAATTGCCATTGTTTTTCATCCATTGTCAGCCTTGTGTCCATCTGTAGACTCAATTGAGTCAGGCATGTTTGGTGTAATACTGCATTGAGTCTTTATCACAGGCAGCCCTGCATGTAGGTATTCTCATTCCTACCATATGGGGAGGAAACTAAAGTTGAGGGAGAGACAGCAAAGTGTCCAAGGGCTTTCTGTGAGAAAGGTAGAGAGCTGGGATCTGATGTTGCAGGTGGCCTGACTTGAACACCTCTGCTTTTTTCTTAAGAGAGAATTCCAGTTCCCCTGTGGTGCTAATCTTGCTCTCGTCTGGGTGACAATCATTTGCACATGCTTCATATTTCCTTACCAGGATAGAGACCTTGCGAAGGTAAGGACCTGCCTACAGTGGCAATCAATCAATAATTTTGGCATTGAATACATAATTAAGCATGAAGGAATTAAGGAATGTGAGAGATTAAGTCTAACACACACTTGTTTTTATGCTGAGGCACAGAGTTTTTTTTTTTTAAGTACAAGTTCTGTAAGAACGGATATGTGTAAAGAAATAATAAATGTCTGAGTTGCTAAGAATGCAAATTTGTGACCTATCACAGACAGCACTGTATTTCTGACAAGTAACGTTTGTTCAAACAACAGTGGTTTAGTGCTATGAATTATTTAATTTCTCCTTCAACATGGAAAATAAATCAGACCCGATCGCATCTTCGGAAAATGTCAAGTGTGATATTGAACCATTTCTTAGCATCTCTGCTGGTGGGAAGCAGACACCCCTGGAAACATACTTACGGATCGGCCCATTCCAAACCATCCCATCGGGGTAATGACCCTTCAACGCAATCTCAAGGACGTTTCTGGGAAATAACTAAGAGATGAGATGAAGGCAGAGTGAGAAGTTTACTGGGCCTGAGATCTAGATATTTGGAAACACCTGTCAGCTGAGTAGATCGAGTAGAACAAAGTCCCCGCTGTGGTGAGGAGCAGTGACAATGCGGGAGACACAGAGGAGTGGAGTTGTGTGGGGGGCCCCAAGATGATTTGATTGTCACACCAACCCTGTGGGGTGCCATTACTAAGCCTCTTTTATATATTAGGGAACCTCAAGGCTTCACAAGTAAAGCACAATGTGCACCCAGATATTCCGGTTTTAGAATGTGTGTGTGCTCTTTAGCATAACAGGATGTGTTTTTTTTTCTTTGAAGTCTGGTGATTGATCTGAAAAGTTATGTAAATTCTGCATTCTACTTCATAGTTGATGTGCATTTTAAATAGTACACATGTGTCATTCACTTATCCTCAAAATCGTGACACAATTTGATGCTTCAGAAAGACATTCCATCCTGGCTTCACATACTCGCTGTCAAGGTCCCTTTCAGGGACGAATTCGGGTCTAGAAAGTGGGGTTTGTGGGAAATGCGAATCCTCCAGCTTCTACCACTGTGACATTGACATTGACCAGAGCAATGTGCTTGATTATCTTGATTCCCCATAGAAATGACAGCCTTGACCCAGGTTCAATATTATGTCCATATTATACCTCCACTATAGATAAGGCCCACACGCACAATGTCCTGTACGTTGGGACATGTCTGATTAACTCCTCCTTGAAATATGGTACCAGGAGGAACTTATATTCCCTGAAGAATGGCTCTGTAACTCTTCTGCTTTGCCCACCACCAGGCTCTCACCCAATCCAATGCTTCAGTCAGCCTTAGTCTGAAATTTAATCCTACACAACCTGTGCATAGGTGGGGAAAACACCTGATAAGTCATGCATTTTCCTACTTTCCCTGAGTAGTTTCAGATCACTTCAGGTACCTTTGTACATTTCCAAATGGGGATTTGCTATAAACCTTTCTAAATCTTTTCTTGGAGGTATGTAGGTGTTGAAATATAAATGCAAGCACATAAATATTTCACTCAATACATAGACCTAATCATACACTCCATTTTGTGAGGAGGCTGGTCTCGGTGGTGACATCAACCTGTCTGTGTGCACCAAATAAAGCATGTGGGCCAAATCTGGTCTACCTCATAGTTTTGTAAATAAAGTTTTATTTGAAAGACAGCCAGACACATTTGTTTATGTATTGTCAGTGGCAGCTTTCATGTTAAAATGGGAGCGTGGAGGGGTTGCAATGGAGACCTTATATATAGCTTGCAAGCCCCCAAATATTTACTATATGGCTTTTTTACCGAAAAAGGTTGCTGACCTTTGAAATACAATGTAAGTGCAAGGTAGTACAAATTTGTGTCTAAAGATCGCTTCTGCTGACCTGGCCAGATAATAGGGGCACACTTTTTGTGGGTGGTAAGAACATGCAAGGGATAGTAAACATTTCTCCTAGGAACCCCTTCACAGTACTTCCCACACAGTCGAGGCTCCCGAAAACGGGGGTGGGTCCCACTAGAAGTGCTGACCTTGGGTGTGTGCTTTTGGGAAGCCTCTTTACTTCCCCAAACTACCTTAGCAGCTTCACCTACCTCTTAGCGTGGCTGAAGGTCAGAAAAAAACAGTAGGAGTGAATTTCTCCATAAAGTGCTGTTTTGTGGGAGGTTATGATTAAGAGCTCTGCTGAGCCCTCTGCTGTGATATTTTCAGCAACAGTTTGTCCAGGGATCCATTGACACTAACAATGATGTTCTACCTTCCCCACTGTGCCCTCATGTAGATTTTGGGAGTCTTTTGGTAAACTATGTATTTTTTTAAATTTTTTATTGTTATGTTAATCACCATATATTACATCATTAGTTTTTGATGTAGTGTTCCATGATTCATTGTTTGTGCATAACACCCAGTGTTCCACGCAGGATGTGCCCTCTTTAATACCCATCACCAGGCTAACCCATCCCCCCACCCTCCTCCCCTCTAGAACCCTCAGTCTGTTTTTCAGAGTCCATCATCTCTCATGGTTCGTCTCCCCCTCTGACTTACTCCCCTTCATTCTTCCCCTCCTGCTATCTTCTTCTTTTTCTTTTTTCTTAACATATGTTGCATTATTTGTTTCAGAAGTACAGATCTGTGATTCAACAGTCTTGCACAATTCACAGTGCTCGCCATAGCACATACCCTCCCCAATGTCTATCTCCCAGCCACCCCATCCCTCCCACCCCCCACCACTCCAGCAACCCTCAGTTTGTTTCCTGAGGTTAAGAATTCCTCATATCAGTGAGGTCATATGATACATGTCTTTCTCTGATTGACTTATTTCACTCAGCATAACACCCTCCAGTTGCATCCACGTCGTTGCAAATGGCAAGATCTCATTCCTTTTGATGGCTGCATAATATTCCATTGTGTATATATACCACCTCTTCTTTATCCATTCATCTGTCGATGGACATCTTGGCTCTTTCCACAGTTTGGCTATTGTGGACATTGCTGCTATAAACATTGGGGTGCACGTACCCCTTCGGATCCCTACATTTGTATCTTTGTGGTAAATACCCAGTAGTGCAATTGCTGGATCGTATGGTAGCTCTATTTTCAACTGTTTGAGGAACCTCCATACTGTTTTCCAGAGGGGTTGCACCAGCTTGTATTCCTACCAACAGTGTAGGACGGTTCCCCTTTCTCCACATCCCCGCCAACATCTGTCATTTCCTGACTTGTTAATTTTAGCCATTCTGACGGGTGTGAGGTGGTATCTCATTGAGGTTTTGATTTGGATTTCCCTGATGCCGAGCGATGTTGAGCACTTTTTCATGTGTCTGTTGGCCATTTGGATGTCTTCTTTGGAAAAATGTCTGTTCATGTCTTCTGCCCATTTCTTGATTGGATTCTTTGTTCTTTGTGTGTTGAGTTTGATAAGTTCTTTATAGATTTTGGATACTAGCCCTTTATCTGATATGTCATTTGCAAATATTTTCTCCCATTCTGTCGGTTGTCTTTTGGTTTTGTGGACTGTTTCTTTTGCTGTGCAAAAGCTTTTTATCTTGATGAAATCCCAATAGTTCATTTTTGCCCTGGCTTCCCTTGCCTTTGGCGATGTTTCTAGGAAGAAGTTGCTGCGGCTGAGGTCGAAGAGGTTGCTGCCTGTGTTCTCCTTTAGGATTTTGATGGACTCCTGTCTCATGTTTAGGTCTTTCAACCATTTGGAGTCTATTTTTGTGTGTGGTGTAAGGAAATGGTCCAGTTTCATTCTTCTGCATGTGGCTGTCCAATTTTCCCAACACCATTTGTTGAAGAGACTGTCTTTTTTCCATTGGACATTCTTTCCTGCTTTGTCAAAGATTAGTTGACCATAGAGTTGAGGGTCCATTTCTGGGCTCTCGATTCTGTTCCATTGATCTATGTGTCTGTTTTTGTGCCAGTACCATACTGTCTTGATGATGACAGCTTTGTAATAGAGCTGGAAGTCCGGACTTGTGATGCCGCCAGCTTTGCTTTTCTTTTTCAACATTCCTCTGGCTATTCGGGGTCTCTTCTGGTTCCATACAAATTTTAGGATTATTTGTTCCATTTCTTTGAAAAAAGTGGATGGTGTTTTGATGGGGATTGCATTGAATGTGTCGATTGCTCTAGGTAGCATTGACATCTTCACAATGTTTGTTCTTCCAATCCATGAGCATGGAACGTTTTTCCATTTCTTTGTGTCTTCTTCAATTTCTTTCCTGAGTATTTTATAGTTTTCTGAGTACAGATCCTTTGCCTCTTTGGTTACATTTATTCCTAGGTATCTTATGGTTTTGGGTGCAGTTGTAAATGGGATCGACTCCTTGATTTGTCTCTCTTCTGTCTTGTTGTTGGTGTATAGGAATGCCCTTGATTTCTGTGCATTGATTTTATATCCTGCTACTTTACTGAATTCCTGTATGAGTTCTAGCAGTTTTGGGGTGGAGTCTTTTGGGTTTTCCACATACAGTATCATATCATCTGCAAAGAGTGAGAGTTTGACTTCCTCTTTGCTGATTTGGATGCCTTTGATTTCTTTTTGTTGTCTGATTGCTGTGGCTAGGACTTCTAATACTATGTTGAATAGCAGTGGTGAGAGTGGACATCCCTGCCATGTTCCTGACCTTAGGGGAAAAGCTCTCAGCTTTTCCCCATTGAGAATGACATTCGCTGTAGGTTTTTCATAGATGGCTTTTATGATATTGAGGTATGTACCCTCTATCCCTATACTCTGAAGAGTTTTGATCAAGAAAGGCTGCTGTACTTTGTCAAATGCTTTTTCTGCATCTATTGAGAGGATCATATGATTCTTGTTCTTTCTTTTGTTAATGTATTGTATCATGTTGATTGATTTGCGGATGTTGAACCATCCTTGCAGCCCAGGAGTAAATCCCACTTGGTCGTGGTGAATAATCCTTTTAATGTACTGTTGGATCCTATTGGCTAGTATTTTGGTGAGAATTTTTGCATCCATGTTCATCAAGGATATTGGTCTGTAATTCTCCTTTTTGATGGGGTCTTTGGTTTTGGGATCAAGGTAATGGTGGCCTCATAAAATGAGTTTGGAAGTTTTCCTTCCATTTCTATTTTTTGGAACAGTTTCAGGAGAATAGGTATTAATTCTTCTTTAAATGTCTGATAGAATTCCCCTGGGAAGCCATATAGCCCTCAGCTTTTTGTTGGGAGATTTTTGATGACTGCTTCAATTTCCTTAGTGGCTATATGTCTGTTCAGGTTTTCTATTTCTCCTGGTTCAATTTTGGTAGTTGATACATCTCTAGGAATGCACCCATTTCTTCCAGGTTATCTAATTTGCTGGCATAGAGTTGCTCATAATATGTTCTTATAATTGTTTGTATTTCTTTGGTGTTGGTTGTGATCTCTCCTCTTTCATTCATGATTTTGTTGATTTGGGTCATTTCTCTTTTCTTTTTGATAAGTCTGGACAGGGGTTTATCAATCTTATTAATTCTTTCAAAGAACCAGCTCCTAGTTTCGTTGATCTGTTCTACTGTTCTTTTGGTTTCTAGTTCATTGATTTCTGCTCTGATCTTTATGATTTCTCTTCTCCTGCTGGGTTTAGGCTTTATATGCTGTTCTTTCTCCAGCTCCTTTAGGTGTAGGGTTAGGTTGTGTATTTGAGACCTTTCTTGTTTCTTGAGAAAGGCTTGTATTGCTATATACTTTCCTCTCAGGACTGCCTTTGCTGTATCCCAAAGATTTTGAACAGTTATGTTTTCATTTCCATTGGTTTCCATGAATTTTTTTTAATTCTTCTTTAATTTCCTGGTTGACCCATTCATTCTTTAGTAGGATGCTCTTTAGCCTCCATGTATTTGAGTTCTTTCCGACTTTCCTCTTGTGATTGAGTTCTAGTTTCAAAGCACTGTGGTCTGAAAATATGCAGGGAATGATCCAAATCTTTTGGTACTGGTGGAGACCTGATTTGTGACCTAGGATGTGATCAATTCTGGAGAATGTTCCATGGGCACTAGAGAAGAATGTGTATTCCGTTGCTTTGGGATGGAATGTTCTGAATATGTCTGTGAAGTCCAATTGGTCCAGTGTGTCATTTAAAGGCTTTATTTCCTTGTTGATCTTTTGCTTAGATGATCTGTCCATTTCAGTGAGGGGGGTATTAAAGTCCCCCACTATTATTGTATTGCTGTCAATGTGTTTCTTCGCTTTTGTTATTAATTGCCTTATATAATTGGCTGCTCCCATGTTAGGGGCATAGATATTTACAATTGCTAGATATTCTTCCTGGATAGACCCTTTAAATAGGATATAGTGTCCTTCCTCATCTCTTATTACAGTCTTTGGTTTAAAATCTAACTTGTCTGATATAAGGATTGCCATCCCAGCTTTCTTTTGGTGTCCATTAGCATGGTAAATGGTTTTCCACCCCCTCACTTTCAATCTGGGGCTGTCTTTGGGTCTAAAATGAGTCTCTTGCAGACAGCATATTTATGGGTCTTGTTTTTTAATCCAATCTGATAGCCTGTGTCTTTTGATTGGGGCATTGAGCCCATTTACATTCAGGGTAACTATTGAAAGGCATGAATTTAGTGCCATTGTATTGCCTGTAAGGTGACTGTGACTGTATAGTGTTTGTGTTCCTTTCTCATCTATGCTGCTTTTAGGCTCTCTCTTTGCTTAGAGGACCCCTTTCAATATTTCTTGTAGGGCTGGTTTTGTGTTTGCAAATTCCTTTAGTTTTTGTTTGTCCTGGAAGCTTTTTATCTCTCCTTCTATTTTCAATGACAGCCTAGCTGGATATAGTATTCTTGGCTGCATATTTTTCTCATTTAGTCCTCTGAAGATATCTTGCCAGTCCTTTCTGACCTGCCAGGTCTTTGTGGATAGGTCTGTTGCCAATCTAATATTTCTATCTTTGTAGGTTACATATCTCTTCTCCCGAGCTGCTTTCAGGATTTTTCTCTTTGTCTCTGAGCCTCGTAAGTTTTACTATTAGATGTCGGGGTGTTGACCTATTTTTATTGATTTTGAGAGGGGTTCTCTGTGCCTCCTGGAATTTGATGCCTGTTTCCTTCCTCACATTAGGGAAGTTCTCTGCTATTATTTGCTCCAATATACCTTCTGCCCCTCTCTCTCTTTCTTCTTCTTCTGGGATCCCAATTATTCTAATGTTGTTTCATCTTATCATATCGCTAATCTCTCGAATTCTGCCCTCGTGATCCTGTAGTTGTTTCTCTCTCTTTTTCTCAGCCTCTTTATTTTCCATCATTTGGTCTTCTATATCACTGATTCTCTCTTCTGCCTCATTTATCCTAGCAGTTAGTGCCCCCATTTTTGATTGCACCTCATCAATAGCCTTTTTGATTTCGCTTTGGTTAGATTTTAGTTCTTTTATTTCTCCAGAAAGTGTTTCTCTAATAACTTCCACGCTTTTTTCAAACCCAGCTAGTATCTTTAAAGTCATGATTGTGAACTCTAGGTATGACATCGTACTAATGTCCGTATTGAGTAGGTCCCTGGCTGATGGTACCACCTCTTGTTCTTTTTGCTGAGGTGATTTTTTTTCTTCTTGTCATTTTGTCCAGAGGAGAATAGATGAATGAGAGGACAAAATGCTAACAGGTTAACAATGTCCCCAGCAAATATACAGTATACAAATCAGAAAAGACCTGAAACCAGGGGAGAAGAAAGGGAAAGAAAGAAAAAAGAAAGAGAAAAAAAAAAGATAAAAACAGAACAATACAAAAAAAGCAGAATATGATCAAATATGATCAGGCTAGTGCATAGATCAGTGCCACACTCTAGATTTTTGGCGTATTTTGGTCTGTTAGAAAAAAGTGCCTCCTAAAATTTAAAGGAAGAAAGACATATATGTACAAAATAAGGGTTGATACAATGAAGGGATGGAAGATGACTGTAAAGATGAAAAGTATAAAAGATTTTATAAAAGGAATTGATAAGTTGTTTGAAAAAAGAAAGAAGAAGATTTAAAAAAAAAAGAAAAAAGGGAGAGAATGTGATCAGGCAGAAGAATAGAACAAAGCCATACACTAGTGATTTAGGGTATATTTTGATCTGTTAGAAGAAACTGTTTCTCAAAATTTTAAAGAGAGAACAACTTATATATATATATATGCCAAAAATAAGGGTAACTACTATGAAGGGATAAAATATGACTCTAAAAATGAAAAATAAAACATGTTTTTTAAAAAAATGGATTGATAAGATGTTGGTTGAAAAAGGGAAAAAGAAAAATTAAAAAAAAACAGTTAAAAAAATTAACTTTGATGAACTAATGAATCATGGTAAAAAAATAGCCATGAATTCTATGTGCAGTATTCCCCTAGCGCTGGAGTTCTGCCGTTCTCCTTGATCCGTAAACTTGGTCTTGGCTTGCGGGCTGTTCGTGCTGATCTTCTGGGGGAGGGGCCTGTTGCTGTGGTTCCCAAATGTCTTTGCCGGAGGCGGAATTGCCCCGCCCTTGTAGGTCCGGGCTAAGCAAGCTGCTCGGGATTGCTCTCAGGAGCTTTTGTTCCCTGCAAGCTCTCGGCACAGCTTTGGAGGACCAGGGCGAAAATGGTGGCCTCCCAGTCTCCGCCCTGAGGAGCCGAGAACTCGGGGCCCCGCTCCTCAGTGCCCCCAGAGAAAAGCAGTCGCTCCCGTGTCCCCGGTCTCCGGCCGCACTCCGTGCTCACCCGGCCTGTGACCGAGTGTTTGTATCTCTGGCCCCCGACCCCGTGTGGAGTCTCCAAACCCGGCAGATCCCTGCGGTGCGCTCCCGCGCTGCTCCTCCCAGGGGAGGGAGGGGAGTCTCCCCGGCTCTGCCGCTTGTTGGGTCCCTGCTGGAGGAGCAGTGGCCCGACTGGGCCGCGGATCACAGTTTATGGCCACCCCGAGCTGAGAGCCCGCGCCTCGGCTCCGTCTCTGCAGCTGGCTTCCCTGCTCCGATACCCGGGAGCTCTGCCGCACTCAGGCACCCCCGGTCTTTCTGTGACCCCAAGGGTCCTGAGACCACACTGTCCTGGGAGGGTTCCACCCCCCGCTTAGCCACTGCAGCGACGTCCCTCCGCGGAGCCAGCTTCTGAAAGTTCCGATTTTGTGCTCCGCGGCTCTAGCACTTGCCAGAAGCGGCCGACGGAGGCCCCTCCCCCGCCGTCTATCCTCCCGAATATCGCCTCGGATTCACTTCTCCGCACGTCCTACCTTCCAGTAAGTGGTCGCTTCTCTGTTCAGAGAGTTGTTGCTACTCTCTTCTTCGATCTCCTGTTGAGTTCGTAGGTGTTCAGAATGGTTTGATCCCTATTCAGCTGAATTCCTGAGACCAGACGAATCTAGGTCTCCTGCTCCTCTGCCATCTTGCTCCGCCCTCCGTAAACTATGTATTTATTATAATTTTAAATCCACATTATGAGTATGGAAGAGAATTAAAATCCATTCATCCTGCAGCTTGAGAGCGAGGAATTGACAATAGAGATACTGAAGCCACAAAAAGACAAATCGAGAAGAACTGAAGTGGTTTTATACATAAGCAGGATAAATTTATTTTTAAAATACTGGAGTTGGTCAAATAATTTTCTTCTTTTGCACTCTGTCTTTGTGGACATAGCCTTAGTTAACTGAACTCATAAAAAGTCTCCAAGAAGAGAAAAATTTGTATTAAAATAAAATTTCATTGTATTTTCAGCATGGATGGCATACAAGAACCCATAAAGATTTATTGTTATTATTTCAAACATCATTCAAATTAGACTTAATTATCTGTGCAATTTACTGGAAATAGCATTTTAGCATTTTTGATCAAGTATATGTCATTAATTTTAAAATAGAAATGTACCAAACTGCTTTTTAAAAATTTCCCCAAAACATAATTGCTAAATTGCCTGCTGGAAAAAGCCTCTCTTCTTCCTTTCCTCATCCCTAGGAGTTTTGCCACCTTTACTTCTTTTTTTTTTTTTTTTTAGATTTTTATTTATTTATTTGACAGAGAGAGACACAACGAGAGAGGAACACAGCTGGGGGAATGGGAGAGGGAGAAGCAGGCTTCCTGCCGAGCAGGGTGCCTGACACGGGGCCCGATCCCAGGACCCTGGGACCATGACCCGAGCCGAAGGCAGACATCTAATGGCTGAGCCACCTAGGCGCCCCTGCCACCTTTACTTCTTAAATTGGTAAATAAGCTCTTTTTGTTTGCTTGCTTCTTTTTTCGACCACGACGATTTTGAGTGGCCAGATGGGTTCATGTGAACGCCCAGGAGATTCCTTTAGAGGCACAAGGAAATAGATTCGCTCTTCAGGAAGCTTTAGACTTTGAGAGGACATAGGTTAATGGCTTTTTATTACTGGGCTTTTCCTTGGGGAAAAGTAATCCTGTATTTTCTCAGTGTATGCCTATGTCTACACGGCACAGAGAAAAGCTGAAATTTATCAAGTTAATTAACTTGGCTATTTCAACTGAGTTATCAGGCTCCACAGTGTAGTTTTTTAATGGCTCATTTTCATCAAGGTGACAATGTTAAGTGTATGTGGCTTACCCTGGAGGCTATGATTTGTTTTTTCATACTTCGCTTCTTCATGGAACTCTATCACGCCAGTGGAATGCACTGGCATTCAAGCAGGTGGTGCGCCCAGAAGGGCTTCTCTTCCTGAACGACAGGATGCAGGGTTGTTGGTAGCCTCCTCGTGCTGTCAGACTAGTTTTCTCACTGGTCACTGCAAAATCCTCTCCAAGAGTCCCAGACACCTCCTGAACAGAGCAGATCTGTCAGTATCCTGCCTTCCGAACAGGGTGGATCTGTCAGTGTCCTGCCTGACTGCTGCCCGGCCCGTGGGTTCTTTTGCTCCTGGGCCCGGCTCTCCACTTGCCTCACTTTACCGTCCATGCAACCAAATCCGGTTACCACAATGGGTGCCACCACCCTGTCTTCAGAGCCTGCCTGGCCCCTGGCTCTTGCTGGTCTCCGTTATCTGTGATGTCCCAGTGGAGGACAGGGAGACCAGCACCTCCAGTCCCTTGGGGCCAGATGACAGCATAACCTCACTTTGTACTGACCCTTTTGGCAAGGATTTTGTGGGGTGCAGCTCCATGCGGGAGGGCAGGGGTGGCCCAAGTTTGGCAGAAAACAGGGCCTATTTCTTGGGTTCAGATGTATTTATGCAGGAACATCTGGGTTACGGGTGGTTTTGGTGCACCGAGGACCTGACGGGCTCCAATGCGTCATAGTTGGTGATATTGAAGTCTTGGGTGGGGAAGCTAATTGTTTTCTCCCCGAAATGAGGCTAAGTGGTCAGAGAGCTCTGATTAATGGGCATCACATGGAGGTGAGTGTAGATAGCAAGGAAAACAGGGTGGGAGTAGGGTGGGGTGCAGTGGGGGTGGGGGCAACGCACTAGCCCCTTGCATCCTTGTTCACATGTGAGTGACTGCCCTGGAGATGGGGGCCATGCAGGAGGACTGAGATCAACTATGAAGAGAAGACCCAGAACCGTAGGCATTCTGCCGGTGTGCTGCAACTCCATGCTTGGTGTTAGTCAGCCAGCGGTGGGGAGTCACAGCAGAGAGAGACATGCACTGCAGAGAGAGACGACATACAGAAGACACCCGAGTGTCGCTTGGCTTTGGTGGCTGGCCGATGGAGCCGAGAGTGGACTCTGTAGCTCTTTGATTTCCAGGTGAGGACTTTGCGATTCCCCCCCCGCTTCCCCACTGACTCTGCTGAACAAAACAGGTTCAGGTTAACTTTTAGTTTTTAAAGAATTGTGCCCCAATTAAGTAACCACTTCCCAACATTCTTCTGGATAATTTTGTGCATCTGTATGAGTCTTCTATGGCTGTGGAACAAATTACCACACATTTAGTAGCTGCAAACTACATAGATCGATCAGTTCCTAGATTCGGGGGCCAGGAAGTGGGGGCGTGGATGGTCCAGATCCTCTCTCAGGTCTCACCAGGCTCATCTGCTCAAGGTGTGGGCTGAGGCTAGGGCCTCACAGGAGGCTCAGGGTCCTCTTCTAAGCTTGCTTAGAATTCTGGGCAGCATTCATCCTCTATTGCTGCTGGCAATAGAGGGCTTCCCTCCCCTCGTGGCCACCATTCCTGCCTCGTGGGCCATGGGCTGTGAACAGCAGGGACGTTTGCCAGAAAGAGCGACTTGTCATGTGATGTCACCTTCTTTCAAATCCTCCTCTGATTAGGCCAGGCCCACAGGGAGTAATCTCCTTTTGATTACCAAAGATGGGGCATTCATCACCTGATCACAGAGTGGTATTCTGAGGTCCACTGGCTCCACACACTTGGAGGGGTTTGTAGAGGAGGGCCTGCTCGGGGGGAGCTTGGCCACCATTTTACACTCACATGGCACAGTGTCTATGCTTAAGTGACTTGCTCTCAGTTTTTGGAAGGGCGTCAGTTGGGGCTAACTCCTTCTTCCTAGCCTTCCCATGAGGGGTCTTGGAAGGACCTGCCATTGCTGTGTGACAGAGTGGCCTCTGATGTCACCCTCCCTTTGTGCATTTTGACTTGCACCTGCAGCAAAGCTAACATGTCTGCTTCTCTGGCGTCAGGGCTGAGGGTCTGGAGCTTAAAAGGGGGAAAGGAGAGGGGCACCTGGGTGGCTCAGTCCGTTAAACATCTGACTCCTGGTTTGGCTCAGATCATGATCTCAGGGTCCTGGGATCGAGCCCTGTGTTGGGCTCCGAGCTCAGCAAGGAGTCTGCTAAAGTTTCTTTCTCTCCCTCTGCCTCTCCCTGCACTCATGCTCTCTCTCACTCTCACTCTCTCTCAAATAAATAAATCTTTTAAAAAGGGTGGGGGAGGAGAAAAGATTTCCTCTCTTCCTTGGTTTTGGAAAATTTCCTTTTAATTCCTTTGCGTTGAAAAGGAGGAACTGGAGTAAGACAAGAGAACCAGGAACGGAAGCTAGAGGGGCTCCGTATTTAGAAATCATATTTTAAGTGACAGGAAAAGACTATCCATCATTGAAAGTTTTCACAGTGACCACATATATTCACCAGCTACATGCCCGTCTTTCATGCCAACCTCGCTTCATGGGGGACTTAGTTTGGGGCCGATACTGTGTGGCAATCATAGGAAATGCTAACTGGAAACCAAGTTACCGTGGCTTTGCATCTTGTTAGAGTCTCCCAAGGTCTCCAGATGACAGTTTTGTCCCTTTCCCCTTCATTCTTAAGTGTGCTCTGCTCATTTCGAGCACAACCAATTCAAAACCAACCTCTGCTGTATTTCTGCAGCCCAGCTCTGCCCTCGGAAGTGAGTCAATGAGGTAATTAACGCCAACATGAAACAATCAGCATGTATGGGTGATCAAGTCTAAATAACTCAAAGAGAAATACCTGATGTGTTTGGCATGTTTAGATACAGACTTTCACCCTGTTTGCCTTTACAACAGTCTCCTGCATTCCAGTTAGGTTTGTAGATTATGAATAATGAGAATATTACTCATGCCCCAAACGCATGGCACTTACAAATCACATCAGCGTTTTATTCTTAAGAAAATGCGGCATTACTCTCTTTTGACATATTTTATTTTCAGGAGAGGGAGCAGAATCTATACAGGCTTACCTCAAAGCACCTACAACTGCTAGAGCATTATCATATTACATAAATAATTTAAGCCCGAGTGCCATTACAGGTGTAAATCAAAAGGACAACGTATCCTTCCAGATTTGCCTGGGTTTGTAAATTTATATTGTGTTTAAGAAGGAAGCATGCAACCTGCAGAACTATTCAGGTGCCTTAAACCTCACCAGCTGTGGGAGCCCCCCAGCAAGCCCAAGAAGCTGTGACTTCACTGGCTGGTGTGACGAAAGCCTGATGTTTGCGGGGAGGTGGCTGTTTTATAAGCTGGCTGTGCTCTAGAAGGCGCTTCTCCAGCATCATCTTGCAAACCTGTTAAGACCCAGACCGCCGGCCCAGCCCCAGAGTTTCCAACTCAGGGCATTCCTCACAAGGTCGCGGGTGATGCTGACCAATCTTTAAGGACCACCATGCCGGAAGGACAAAGGATTCCTCGTGCAAGGCATGCGGGACTTTGGGAAAACACCTAGATGGTAACTTTTGGTGGACAGTCAGCTGGTTCTGATTCAAAAGGAGCGAGCAAAGTGGAGGGAGGCAGAGGGAGGTTGGGACCTGGTCTGTGTGTAACGCAAGGGGCTTGTCGTTGAGTGGTAGCCGGAGAGTGGACTTGGGATTGTGGGTGACCGGGACAGGGTGAGGAGCGGGGCCACAGCCTGTGGTAACTCAGGGACCACATGGAATAGATGAGGCCAGGAAGAAAAGTCTTCATATAGGGAGGCGCCAACGAATCCTGAGAAATGCTGGATTCTGTTCCCAAGTGTGATGTTCAAGGTAAAGTCTTCCTGAACTATGCTGCCATCTTCCCACTACCCAGATCCCATCCTTGCCATTGTCCCCACATTGCCTCAAGATCTGTTGTGCTCAGTAGCCTTGTGTGGTCCTTTCGGATCCTGCTATTCAACATGTCCTGTGTGGACCTGGGGCATGTTGTCTTCCCTGAGAGCTTCTTAGAAATGCAGAATCTCAGGCTCCCCTCCAGGTCCACTGAATCGAAATCTGGAATTTAGCAAGATGGTCAGGTGATGAGCTTGCCCATTCAAGTTTGAGAAGTCCCAGACTTCCATGACATCAGCATTGCCGGGAACCCTTTTATCGTTCAGATTCTGGGGCCCTACGGCAGCCCTCTGAGTTTGCAGGGCCAGGGAGGGGCCTGAGAATCTGTGTTTAACAAGAGGATCGGCTGATCCTTGTGCCGAAGAAAGTTGGGGAAAGTACTTGGAGAGAATGAGAACCATTTCTATGCTGGGAGTAAACTGACATGAGGGCAGGGAGCAGCCCCAGGTGGTACAGGGCATGTAGGGATCAAAAGTGAAGAGGGAAGAATTTGCAGAAAAGATGGTGGAAACTAGGGGCTCTTGCCCACTGCCAAGCACCCTCAGGCAGCCCTGATGATTAGGAAGGTGTCTGGGTTCCCTAGACCAGTTGTTTGCAAATGGGTGGCATGGGGAAAAAAAAAATTTGCCCCACAGGAGACCTTTAGCAATGTCTGGAGATATTTTCGGTTGTCACAAGTTGGGGGTGCTACTGGACAACCTGCGGTACATGAGACAGACCCCACCACGAAGAATCAGCCAGTCCCAAATCTCCATATGTGGAAGTTGAAAACCCTGGTCTAGAGCAGCAGTTCTCAAATGTGGTCTTGGACCAGCAGCACCGTGTCACCTGGGACCTTTGGCACTTGTTAGATGTGCAAGTTTGGGGCGTCCTATCAGATGCACTGAATCGGATGCTCTGGGGTTGGGGCCCAAGGCTGTGTTTCAGCAAACACTCAGGGTGATTCTGATGCATGCCACAGTCTGAGGACAGTTGTTGCAGGTGGTATGCGGCTCACAGAGGTATGCACAGACTGTGTATCAAATGAAAGGGTGGTCCTAGGAGTTTCCAGTACTTGAGGATGTCTTTGTCAGGGTTTCTGATGGAGTGGTCCAGACAAGAACTTTCAAATGTAGCCGCCTGGCCCCACGTTAGACCCAGAGATGGGCAGCTTCCCCAGGTGGTTCTAAAAGTCTTTCCGTTTGAGAAGCATCACCCTGCACATTTTGACTAAAATGAAGGTCACAGTTTCCTCTTTTCCCTTCTCTGGCTGCAAGTGCTTTTGTTTTATTTTATTTTTTTTTCCATTTTAAAGCTATACTTGATATTCAATTTAACCTGATTTCATGGATTTATAATGGTGGATATACATACCCTCAGGGTCCTAATTTTACCATTTTCCCCGCACACAGCCCACAGTGTTTGGGAGAGGAGCCTGAGGGCCTTGCCGGCAGTGGCTGGGCACATTCGCTTTGAAGTTGGGCTAGTTCTTGCTCTTCTCTTTCCCCCAACCAGAGAAGCCCCATTTTTAAATGTTGTGTGACCTGACTTCTGGGGCAAAAAAACTTTGTTCTGCTGAAAAAGAAGAGTGTTTTTTTTTTTTTTTTGCAGTTCTTTCTGCCGCCCATGGCTAAGCACTGGGGACCTCACAGCGTGGACCTAGCTGCGTGGAGGCCAGAAGGCACACCTGGGGGCCTACCCACACACCCCGGAGCCGGCCGGATTGCATGCCCATGTGCCCTTCCCTTGGGGCAGCCAGCAGCCCTGTGCTCTCGGACTCCTACAACAACCCCACATGTATGAAAAGCATATCTTTCCTTGTGAGGGTGTCACGCATGACACTCATCTGCATGTTAGCTCATTTGGGATTTCCCTAATAATGTTGGCAGATTCGGGTTGCCCCAGCCATAGCGCCCTGTCGAGCTTGTTTATTTTGCGGCTGTTTACTGAGCACCCTTCTCTATGGTAGACACTGTCCCAGATCAGTTCGCTTCACGTGGCTCCCTAGCAGTCCTGCAAAACACGCCATGGGCATCTCCATTCTACTAACGAGAAACTGGAATTTGGAAGGATAAAGCTATTTGCCCAAAGCACAGTGGGTTGTCCAACCAAGACTCACCCACTGTTCCTTCTGCACACCACTGTCTTCCCAAGGCGGGTGCAGAGCCCGGCTGGGAGCCAGCTGACCAGAGGGAGGACAGAGCCTCTTGCCCCAACCCCTTCAGCCCGGTGTCAAACCCCAGGGCTAACTAACACATCTCAGTAAATACTGCTGAGTGCTGATGATGTGCACACTATTATACCATCAATAACGAACACTGAGTAGCCGTCAGGCATTTTATCAGGCAAAAGCTTGGCCAGTCCGTATTCTTCTAGTTTTAATCTTAATATTTCAAAAATTGAAAAAATTGCATTGAAGTCCCAATGCAAAAGAGGTATATTTCCAACCACAACAAGGACAGTATTAGAAAACATGTCGTTTTCATGTATGTTTCTGCCTGAACAGCTAAAAGATCGCCCAAATCTGTTTGCACATTTCTCTAAGTACATAGCTAGATATTAGCTAGCTTCCCTTGCAATTGGGTGTTGTTGCCACATTACTGAGTTCTTGCCAACTGAGTGTAAGCGGGGGTGACGTGTGCCCCTTCCATAAAAAGTCCCCACAAGTGATCCTTCCTCCTCTGCCCTCCTCTGTGGGCAGGACCGGTGACTTTGGAAGGCATGGGTCGAAGATGGCAGACACCAGAGGTTAAGAGTCAGGGAGAACTGCCTGCCCATCCTGAATGCCTGCAAGCCTCTTGCAGCAAGTCAGTAGTTGTGAAAGCAAACATTGCACTTGGTCTGAGTCCTGGCTCTGCTCCACTAACTGTGAGGTCTTTGGCGAGTCATTAGCTATTGTTAATTCTGTTTATTCTTCTGTGAAGGGGAGACAGTCTCTCTGCCTTGACACAGGATGACACGGTTCCAAGGGTCAGCTAAGAAGAGCAGTTGTGGACACAAGGGCCAGACTGGTTGTTAGATTTGTGGTGTTTAGCTGTTCAAGGTTTTCAACGTTTTTGGATAAGTTGCCAACATTTAAAAGTCAGGAGATTTCACATATAAATTTTGATTTTTCACTTTTCTTAAAAGGTCGGGGGATCTGGCAATACCTAGCCAACATTCCTGCGTGGCAACCGCTGGTGGGAGCTGGGTATTAGCGCTTCCTTCTGACCCCCAGTATTCCCAGCTGTTTGCGACTGGCCCACTGCCTTTGGCTTACTTGCTAGCCCTTACAGCGTTGGAATTTCCAACTCTTGTATTGTGCGTAAGGATCCTTTTGTTATTAGTATAGTACCTTAGAATTTATAAAATTATATCCATATTAAGAAGAAGAAGAGCTAGCAATCTAGGCGGCACCTGGGCCAGTGAATTGAGCTCATTAATACGAGCCAGACTGTATTATGAACTGATGGTTGGACATCTCCCAGTAACAGCCAAAAATGAGAGGAGATTTTCATTATGGATCTGACAGGGAGGTCACCAGTTATTTGGCATTCTTTGGCTCTGGGTCTTTGGCTTTAGGGTACTTCGTTGACCTACGCCCTTCATATGAGCCTTAGACCATTGGAAAGGATGTCATCTTACCCAATGCTTGGGAGGTTGAGAAACCCACTCTAATGCCCCTTTCTCCTCTATTTCCTCTGAGCTGGAGACTTCTCGGGCCAGACCAAAGAGCAAAGAGTCACCACTGACATTCCAAATGCACGCTGTGATTGGGTGAGGACATGCAAGTCTTACAACAAGGTCAGCACACAGGAAGTGCCCACTAGCTCTGTGAGAACAACTGCCCTGCAAACGGCAGAACACCCCCGGCGTGTGTTGGAGAGGTTGTGGCCTCCCCGAAGGTGTTAATATGACTTCCGAAGCACAAAACTTAGCCTCCAGGACTGACTTTGGCAGTCCCAGAGGGGCAAACAGTTTGCAAAGCAGTTCAAATCCTGAGAGGCAGGAGAAGAACAGAGTTTGAGAAATGGATCAGTGAGAACAAGTTATGTTTAATTCAGAGCGGAGCCAGAACTGCCCTGCTAATGCTTTACTGAAGCCGGAAGAATCAAGTTGCCACTTGGAATATAGTTAGAGGCTCGATTTTGTGAAAATGAAGATCTTCCTATGCAAGAAAAGAAAATAGGATGGAAACATTGGTGTATGGGGAGTCAACTAATGGATTCCAAGCAATTTATTTCAATTCAATGCAATTCAAGAGATCAGTACTCATTTATTATTCTACCTCGTTTAGAAATAGTATGCGTTTCCTATTTTTCATTATCGTTAGGCATAAAATGAATGCCTTAGTAGGGAAAATATATAAAAATTCTTTTCATTGCAGGAACACATTTAGGAGCTTGTTTGTGTGTGTCATCCTCAGGTCTTGTGTGCGAGGTGGAGAAGGCTGTTCTGTGGAAGAAGGATATTGCATGATGTGACCAAGGGTCATGGTAGATGAAAGCTGACCATGAATCATTGACAGCGTGGAAGCTAAAGCAGGCGCAGCACGAAGGGATATTCAAAGCAGGCTGACACAGCAAAACTGCAGAGTAATCCTTCTTTTATGCTTTGTGCTGGGCAGTCTGTGGAAACCATGCTTTGCAAATAGGGCTTTTCATTGAAGAGTCCGGGAGAGAGGTCAGAAGAAGTTCACAAAGTGGTCTAAATTTGGAAAAGAAGAACTGTGCGGAGAGGTTAAGGTGTTTGCTGAAGTGTGGTCCCCAAATCAGCAGCTGCAGCATCCCCAGAACTTGTTAGGAATGCAAATTCACCCCAGGGATCCCCAGTCAGAAAGCCCAGGGTGGGACCCAGCCGTCTGTGCTCTATCAGCTCTCCAGGTCATTGCGACATGGGGCTAGAGTTTGGGAACCCTGGAACAGCTAAGGGGACCAGAGCTCATTAGAATATGGGGAGGGGAAGCCTGAGCTGAGGTGTGGTCCAACTCTAGCTTGAGCTCAGCAGCCAGTAACTCGCTTCCTCCCATTTCTGCCCATTTCTTCTGAGGGCAGGACAAGGGGCAACGGGGCAGTCAAAGGGGAGCTACAGGAGATTCTAAACCTGGTTGTTGCTTGGGTCACCCGGGGAACTGTCATAACAGCACACGTTGTTGGGTATTCTGATTTCATTGGTTGACTGATGCTCCCCCAGTGGATCCATTGGGCACCCATGGTTGAGAGCCACCCCTAGTGCCCAGCAGAGGAATTGATGGCAGTGACTGTGCTGGAGACTCAAGTGGGAGAGGGGGAAGGGCATGCCCCAAAGGGCAGTCCGTCTCTTGAGGGTCATTTCAGGGTCACCAGCCCCAGGAGGGCCGCCCTGTTATCTCGGGGCTCTTGAAAAGCTTTAGCTACCCCAGGGTCCTCCCCCTGCACCTTGTTGTTTATCTTCTCTGAAGTGGTACGTCCTGGGAGCAGTTCCTGCCTTGTCTTCCCGTGTCTCTTCCCTGCCCCAAAGAATACATCTGTGTCTCTCCTGCCCTCCAGGCCACACGCTCAGCCAGCATCACTTCCAAACCAACAGTGCTGAGCTAAAATGAAATATCTCAGTTGCACCACTTGCATCTGAAGAATAGTGCTCTCTTCTGGATGTTCCTCCGTTTGGCTTTAGATGCAAGGGTTTTATTTATTTATTTTAAACACTACCCTAGATTTTGGCAAAAGAAAAATAAAAGGAGCTCTGTCTAAATTGTTCATATCTTAAATTTTCTAAACAGCCAGTGAACAATAGATAATAAGGGGTGATTTCTGTTTCAGACATAAAATGAAACCCAAGCATGTTTTAGGATGGAAGGCCCCGGTGGTTTCTACTTTCTGTTGTAAATGGGTGCCATCTTACTTGTAAGCCTGTTTTTGAAGGATGAGGGGATGGCATACCTGATGTGGGTCACCAGGTCACTATTCTTTGCCCCATTCTCCCTAGTGTTAGAACTAGCATTTCTTTTGTTTTAATTTAATTTTATTTATTTTAAATATTTTATTTATTTATTTGACAGAGAGCACAAGCAGTGGGAGCGACATACAGTGGCAGAGGGAGAAGCAGGCTCCCCACTGAGCAGGGAGCCAGATGCGGGGCTCGATCCCAGGACCCTGGGATCATGACCTGGGCCGAAGGCAGACGCTTAACCGACTGAGCCACCCAGGTGCCCCTAACATTTCTTTTGTGTGTGGGGTTACTGTTGCTTAATTTTTTCCCCCCAGAATGTCCCTCTGCTATGCCCAGGATTTCCTGTGAGGCCCTCTTTCAGTGACAGTGTGGTTACTTCTCTTTCTACTTCTTGGTTGCTGGACTCACGCACTCCTAATGGGGACACAATGGCAGATGAAGGACTTTGATTCCGTACATATGTTGCATGCTGGGGAATGGCAGTTTATCTTTGGAGATTTTTCCTTCTGAGCTGGCACTTCACCTGTGCCTACAGCTGGCTGTTTAATCTGGCCAGCAACTCCTTCCTAGTATTGTACACTTTACCATATGTAGCTGTGAGGATAAGGAGCCCACTCCCACACCACCTTTGTTGTAAAGTGAGGTTGGTGTTCTGAGGCAATGGTGTCTGGAGTCCTGAATCAGTGGGACAAAGGCTTTTGTTAGCCCCTAACTAGCGGTTCTAAGATCCTGCAAACAGAAAAAGGCAAAACCATACAGTGAATACATGTTTATTTCTGTGACACATAACCACTGGCCCTTTCAGGATGGATGGGGTTCAGTGTATTCAACTTGCCTCCGGGTAGTGAGTTGGTCTCCTCGAGGATGGTGCCATTCTAGGGGCTCAGCATTGATCTCTTCCTCTCAGGTTAGAAATGCAGTGGTAAATAGTAACTACATCAGTTCTCGGGAGTCCAGGCAGTTAGGTCCATTGGTAATCTTCATTGCTTCCACTGTGACCAATGTGTCCATGTACTCATCATGCCATAGACATAGCCAATGACAGAGGTCGGTTGATGTCAACTGGCCTGTCATCATGACTACTTGTTTGTTTATTGCCCCTTCAATGTGAATAATTTCTGGTGGGCATGAACATATCATGCAAATATCTTTTCACTCTGTGCCCATTCCCAAAGGTCTATATGCCTCAAATTTCTTTGTCTCCCATCTTTCAATTGTTTTCTTTTCCAGGTCCCTAACTAACTAGCTAAGACATTTACAACTGCCCAAAATTTCATTTATAGTCTAACATCAGGGCACTTTTCATGCTACCTAAAAAGAATGATCAGGTACATTGCCCAAAGTTCTACCTAGTGGGAGTGTTTTCCATCAATGATACCTTTCAAAGAGACCCTTAATTATTGTCACACATCCACATACCTAGCTGACTCATCCATACACCAAGCTACTCCTCCTAGTCAAACAGAATCACTTCCTAAGGCCATACACATGAACTGAGAAACAGGAGCTGGTGTGACAGTAGTAGATGCCATTGAGGTCTGGGCTCCCAAATCATGCAGCTTGCTTGTCCCTCGGGGCCTCCTCTTGTTTGAACCTCAGTATACCACTTCCATCTTACAATGGATTATTGCTGGGCCTGCTTAGACTTATAACTTGGTAAGTCTGAAAGGCCCCAGCTCATCACAGGCAGTCTGGTCACATTGTTGCTTGGTGTCCATGGTTGGGCGTTCTGTTTCTGCCAAGACTCCTAGCACATCAGGAGTTATTTTTCAAAAGATGTGTGATTCTCTGCTGCAGGTGGCGCGCCTTCACTCCAGAACTCCGGGGGACTGCACTGTGACTTTCTCATTGGGTTTGCCCCAAACTCTACATTCCTCCATGGTACCTTCAACACTCTAGGGTCTGCCAGACCATAGCGCTCAAGTAGTAGGGTGGCCTGCATTACAGCCATGCCCCGAGCTCTTTCTTGCTCCAGGTCTCATTCAAAGCTGGCACATCTTTATATGATACACTTTATGGGCCGGAATAGTATCCCCATTTTGGCCAAGATAAGATGAGAAAAGAAAATGCATCTTAGAATTGGTGGTACACAGTGGGATGGTTAGTTTTATGTTAACTTGATGAGGTTCTGGTGCCCAGTTGTTCAGTCCAACCCCAGTCTAGATTTTGCTATGAAGGTATTTTGTAGATGTGATTAACATTTACAATCAGTTGACTTTGAGTAAAGAAGATTATCCTTGTTAATGTGAGTGGGCCTCAACCAATCAGTTGAAGGCTTTGGTAGCAAGGACTGAGGTTTCCTGTGGGTTACCCTACGGATTTCAGATTTGCCAGCTCCCACAATTGCATGAGCCAATTCCTTAAAATAAACCTCTTTATAAGTATATCTTTTATTTGTTCTGTTTCTCTGGAGAATCATGATTAATACATATGGTATGCATGTCTTTATGATAAAGAGTTTTAAAAAACCTGGAAAAAACGTATGACTTTCTAGAAAAACAAAAATTAAAAAAAGAGTCGACTTGATAAAATAATAAAATTAGAATATCTAAATAGACTAAAAAACAAGAAATAGTGGAAAACATGACGAAAACAACAGAAGTACTTTGCTTTCCAAAATGCTTACATAATTTTATGGACCAATTCTATAATACTATCACCAGTTCATATGGGCAATTGCTAACCAATTAAAATGTTTCAGAGCATAGAGTGGGATGGAAAATTTTCCAATCTATTTTATAAAGGGAGCATAACCTTGATAGAAAAATGGCACATCAGTAAAAACAACAGTAACACGAGCAACAACTACAGATGAATCTTACTTATGAATAGAAATATGTTGAGTCATTTCAATGGGACGTCTTTAAAACGTAATCACAATGAGGTAGGGTTCGTTCCAAGAATACATAATGGTTTCACATTAGGAGATCTAATAATATAATTTACTTTTTTAACAAGTCAAAAGGAATAACTATATCATTATTTATAAGGACATTTTTGTAACACTCGAAAGCCATTTTCGAGTTTTTCTTTAAATACTTCTGGTAGTTAGGAATTAAATTTTAATTTAATTATAAACTTGAATTCAAGGCCTGTTTGATAGTTCTTGAAGACAGCATTGTTACCACTAAAGTAATAACAGAGTTTGTGCATGTCTGCCTGAGTGTATGTGAACAGGACAGCGTTTCTTATTTCTCCTAGTACCTGTTACTGCCTACCCAAGAGTTGTGATGGGCAGCCCACGAATGCCTATCGATAGCTGTCCTTCCCTTGTTTATCGGTGGCTCTCAGTGCTACCCCTATGGATGTAATAAGTCCATCCTGATTTACAGTTTCTGGTACAGTGAGTTATGACCCTTTACAGCTCAGTGTGTTAAAGAGGAAACATATACTTTCAAGAATTACTTGCTGTCATCTGTACAGATGCATAACAATGAAAAAATCTCATTGAATCCTTTGTCTCATTTACTTTAGATATATTTTCTCAAAGCTTATTTTCTTATGTCACAAGGTGGCTCTGTCACAGCAGAAGAATATAATAGAATCTTAGCTTTCACCCTTGAAAAATATATAAAGTTTATTAAATAAAAAGGAACTGTCACAAAACAGATGCTATTTTAAAGAATGGAGTTTTTGGTAATTTACCTTTGAATGTAAATAAGTAGTCCTCCTCCATCCCATTTTGAACATTTAATATGTTATTAATTACAATCATGGCACACTAACCAGTAACATATTTTCTTTTCATTTTCAGAAAATTTTTCTTTCTATTCCCCTGAAGGAACTTTGAAATGAGTGAAAACAGGGCCATGATAGAATCTTCCTAATTGACTCACTCTTCATTGGAAATTTCAGTAACTCTTAGGAGTATACGTTTAAATATGTTTTCATGTTCATTCCATTTTTTTTTTTTTTTTTAAGTGAACTGATTACCTTTGAGGCCAAAACATCAAGCTGTGAAAATGAAGTCTTCATAAGCAGATGGTATACCTGGAACCAAACACAAATCTAGAAGTTATTCTCATGTTTTAATTCCTCCAAGCTTTTATCTGATGACACTCTTCTTGACAACTTGAGTTGGTTTCTTGGACTGGACCTCTTCTCACCTACCTAGATGCCGATTTCCCACCTCCCGAGTCCACCCATCCCCCATGCTCTCCTCCCAGAGTCACAGGGCTGGAAGGATCCTCACACACCGTGGAGTCTGGGGTCTGCTCCAATCTCGTGGGGATGGCTGGAGGGTTTATGTGCTACCTGGACTGCCTCCTCCACCTCTCTCTCTGTGGCTGATACTGCTGTTCTTTCCTTTTTTTTCTTTTCTCTTCTCTTTCTCCTTATCTTTATGTTTCCTTCTTTTCCTTTCTTCTTCCCTCCCTTTTTTCTTCTTTTCTATTTTTTCTTTTTTTATTTATTTTTAAAGATTTTATTTATTTATTTGTCAGAGAAAGAGAGACACAGCGAGAGAGGGAACGCAAGCAGGGGGAGTGGGAGAGGGAAAAGCAGGCTTCCCGTTGAGCAGGGAGCCCAATGCGGGGCTCGATCCCAGGACCCTGGGATCATGACCTGAGCCGAAGGCAGATGCTCAACATCTGAGCCACCCAGGCGCCCCTCTTTTCTATTTTTTTAAAATCAGAATCATATATATGAGAGAACTACGTCCTCCTCATTTTCCTTTCCCCAGAAACAACCACTTCCAACCCTTTTAGCTGGTTTTTTGACATTGACTTTTGTTTCTCTAAAAAAATGCTTACATTATTATTTCTCATTTTATTTTAGTGTTAGGAATTATTTATTGACTTTCTGCTCTGGGGGATGCAGATTTATGCATTTTTTCACATTCCCGCAGTCCAAGCCCACCACACATGCACATACCCACACATGCACATACCCTGGTTCTTGCATTTGCTTCCTATTCTACGTCCTTGTTGCCCATGAAGACCAAGCTCTCCCCCCACTGGTATGAATCTCTCACTCTCCCCAGACACACTGGGTAGTTCATCCACTTTATCTTCAGCAAAGCTTGGGAGACTTCTGAATCATTCCAGTCCAGACCGATGTCCTCCAGCTCAGCCACAAAGCTGTCATTCTTGAGTTGTCCTTTGTTGTCTTTTGGAGATTACCCTGCCTCTTTCTTATTTTGGATCCGTGGTTTCATAGAACCTAGCTATGTCTTCTGCTTTTTCACTTCAGTCCTTATTTGATGGAGAACATCCTCCTGTTACTTCCTGAGTTTGCCCTGGGAGGAGAGGCATTTTCAGAGAACTGGCTTGTCTGAAAATCCTTGTTCTACCTTCATACTTGATGACTACTGTGGCTGGTTACCGAATTCTAGGTTAGAAATGACTTTCCATTAAAATTGTGAAGGATTTTCTTCAGCTTATAATATTGCTGGTGAGAGGTTTGAGGACATTTTCATGTTTTGATCCTTCCTGTGATATCCAGTTTTTCTTTTCTCCCTGAACGGTTATAGGAAATTTTCTTTGTCCCTAGGGATGTAATTTTGTGCTGATATGCCTTTGGGTGAATCTATTTTTACCATGGTGTTGGCCATTGAATGGGTCCTTTTACTTTGTAAACATGTGTCCATTTTTTGAAAAAAATTTCTTGCATTATCTTGTGGATGATTTCTTCTCCTCTATTCTCTGTTCTGTCTTTTCTGGAACTTTTATTATGTGGATGTTGGATCTTGTACCCTCCACTCCCCCCCAGCCTCCCTTCCTTCTCTCCTTCTCTCCGCCACTTCCCTCCCTTCCTCTCCCTCTTCCCTCCATTCCTCTTGGGAGATTTAGTCAATTTTCTCTTTCATACTCTATTAGACGGAACAAGTTTGGCTTCTGGAGTAAGAGATGGTAGCATACACAAGTTGTTTCTCTCCCATATAAGAGCCCAGAATAAATGGACAAGAGCTATTGTCACAGCTCTGAGGTGTCAGGTCCCCGGGTTCCTTCTACCCCATGGCTCTGTCCCTAAAGTGTTGCTCTCTTTTGCAAGGTCCACAGTGTTCCATCATATCCCACCACAAGTGCTCCTACTCTAGCTCTTGATGGGATGTGATGGGGAAGGAGAGGACACAAGTTGTGTGTTTCATACATCATTTCTGTTCACATAGTTTTGGCCAGAGCTTAGTTACCTGGCCACAGCTACAGGGGCCGGGAAATGTGGTCTTCATTCTTGGATCCTGCTCCTACCTAAGAATTGTGGGTTCTATTTCTGCAGAAGAAAGGGAAAATAGATATTAAGTGGCAACTAAGAGTCTCTGTCACAATTCTCACTTCTGGCAACACAAACATCCATGTACTTTCTTTTTGCCCCTGTGCAGAGAACACCTTCCTAAGAAAGAGAACTGTTGTCTCCAACCCACTTCCTGCATCTAGCTTAAAGTTCCTGCTTGTCTTCCCACTTAATGCCCTCTATAAGCAGGATATTCGAGCAGAGTAACCTCAGCCAAAACTCCCACTGGACAAAGGAAGAATGAAGAAACCCACAAGAATTACTGCTGCTTTGTGATGCTCAGATGCTGCTGGAGACCAAGTGTTGGTTGCCCCCTGGACATAGCTGGTTCTGCTCTCTAGGCATGACCAGCTCCCTTGTCCACTGGGCTCCCTGGGAGGCTTGTTCTCGCCCAGCATCCGCCACGGGCACAGGCACAGTGGAAACCGCACACCACTAATGGCTTTATGGCCCCATTCCTGCAGGTTTGAGGACTCGAGGATTTCAAACCGGTTGAACAGTCAGATTTTGCAGGCCAGTGTGTGCTCTCTGGCAATGAAATTGACTCACAGACTTACAAGTCTGTTTGTTCTGCCCAGTTCCATGGGTGAGGTGACAGCCAAGGATCTCATCTGGATAGTTTTCGGCCTGGGACTCCTGCTTGTCCTCCCTGCCACCCCAACCACCACCGCCGAGGGCATCTGAACAAAATGAGTGTGGTTGGAAGGCAGCACCCTTCTTCTGATTTTGCCTGCTGGGCTGGCTCCCCTGCTCTGCCCAAGGACTCTTAGGGAAAGGTAACCAAAACAGCGTTGGGGGGTCACAGTCCTTTCTCGCACCAAGGCTCTCCTTGTGTGGAGCCACCTATTCTCACTGCTTCCTCTTGGGTCACAGAAGCTTTGGGTGTTTTTAACCCTGCAATGTGGTGAATGACCTGACTCCCAGCCAGCTGAGGTTCTTCTCTCTCATGTAGGGCTTTGCTGGAAGGGGCATGAGCAGACGTGTCTCCGCGGACGGCAGCCTAGCCAGCTTCATGCCCTGGTGACAGGGAGACACTGGGAAGATGGGATGGTGAGGGCTGACTTTGAAACTGTGCTCTTTTCAGGGGCAGGGCAGATGGAGGGGGTTTGGGAAGAGCCATTAGAGACAAAGGGACATGGAAACTCTCCCTGGCTCCACTGGCCCTTCCTCTCTGGGTCCCAACAAGGGTATGGGAGGACTCCTTGGTTTCGGTTCTAATGGGGTTCGGGCCAAGAGAATCCAGGTGCAGATCTGTTTGTGTCCTTGGAGGTGAGTGAAACTTAGCCAGTAGAATGAGCTCCTTTCCATATCTCTGAATCTTTCCCCCACTGCTACTGCCTGTCGTAACTGGAGCAAGTCAGTGTGGGTCAGGCTGGTTCATGGTTTTATGGCGAATGAACTGGAACAGACGTGGCTCTGCCGGCAAGAATTCAGAGCTCATATACTTTCCTTAGACCTCTGACTTGAGTAATGAAAATTCAGCGGCTCGACCCAATTGGGATCCAGGTAAACAAGAGAGAGAAAGGCGAATAGGAAAAGGTAAATTAAATCATGAAACAAATGTCAAGTAGAGGTCAAAGGAAAAGTCAGGCCTGTGGTGGGGACGATCTTTGATCCACAATCCCTATTTCTTGCTATCTTTCTGATGGGATCCAGTTCAATTTGGTAAATGGAGATAATTGGTGAATTTGGCAGAATCAGGTGCAGGACAAATCTCTCTAACCACATGTGCTAATAGTGATGACCTTGGGCCTCCTCGCTGTGCACTTGCTGTGTGTGTACCAGCCTGCGTGTCCCTTGTGTTCACAAGCCCCTGCACTGACTGGGATTCCCCTGCTGTGTGGGGACCACCAGCGTTCCCAAAGTGGCTCAGTCCTGCTCAGGGACCAGCCCTGGTGCGAACAACCTTACGTTGTGCAGCCACACCCTCGGAGATGTGGGAATGCAGGGGCTCCACTGTTTGTTTTGGGCCGATGGGCTTTAGCCTGGATGTGGCTTAGTCTGTATTCTTGTGCAGACTGACTCTACTCTCAGGACAGAAATGTGTCTCCCAATTCAGAAATTCTTTTGCCTGTGCAGGTGGACAGTCCATGAGCCAGGAAGGGAAGATGCTGGAAAAGGGTTGAAACCCACCTAGCAGCACACACTGCCCCCTTGCTCCCGAGATACACATTACATGACCCTGAGCCATTTCACAGTTTACCCCCGGCCTCAGGAGTGACAGGTTTGAGGAAACTCTCCACAGATTATTGGTTATGCTGTGTATTTAAAGCGAAACAGAGACGGCTTGAGCAGGGTGCCCCCCCCCAAGGCAGGAGGGCACGGATTCTTGTCTGTCCATTCTGTGAAGTCTGAGTCATCGTCACTGCCCTCAGGGGACCGGCAGTCTGTTGGTGTGATGCCACGGGCACGTAAAGCAACAAAACCCAAAGCTGGAGCAAAGCTACGCTGGCTGAGTGGTCACTGCAAGAGAGAAACAGGAGAGTAGTCTCAGCGGACAGTGCGGGGTGGGGATGCAGAACACAAACTCAAGGGCCACTGTGTTGGGGCTCGATCCCGCGTTAGCTACTTACTAGTGGTGACCTTGGGCACGTTAACTGTCCTGTTTGTGTCTCTGTTTCCTCAACTGTGAATGGCGGGGATTGGCGGGACCCACACTGAAGATTAGATTAGTTCTACTGCAAAGCACACAGCAGAGCATCCAGCTCACAGTAGGGGCTCTGGTGTTACTGGCTAAGCTGAAGTTTCCCTTTTCCTGATCAGTAGGGCTTGCAGGCATTCACGGGGATGAGCAATCCCATCTCGTTGGGCTGAACAGAGAAGGCTTCCTGGAGGAGGTGGGATCGGAGCTGGGACTTGGGAAGATTTTGTTTGGCAGAGAAAAGAAGGAATGGTGTTCCTGGCAGAGAAAACTGCAAGAACAAAGTCAAGGAGGCTTGCTTTGGGGGTAAGGGTTGGGGGGGTGGCACCCAGTACTGTTTGGTCCCCCGCCTCTGATGGTTCATTCTTTCTGGGTGACAAGCTGCTGTGGATGGGCCCTGAAGACAAATCATAAGTCTGTCGCAGCTTTCATGCCAACCCTGCTGACCCGTGGGAGCGTGAGCAAAGTTCAGCTGTCAGAGAGAAGCAGCCAGTTCTGGCTGGAGCAGAGGGTTTATTTTGGAGAGAAGTGAGGGACATTGAGTGCAAGACTAAAGCAGGAAATGGCTGGAGGAGGGGATGGAGCGTTTTGTCAAAGTGCCGTAATGGGGATAGGGTGACAGTTGAATGCCAGTTGGATTCAAATCAGTGTTGGGATATTTTCGGGGCATCGTGAAATGGCTTTGAAGCCTCAACTGTCTTTCTTACCAGGACGTCTTCCTTCCATGTTCCCTTACTCCTTTGAGCTTGCTCCCTTTGCCGAGCCATCATATGAGTCCAGCTCAATCCCTTCCTATCCTGAGACCCCTACTGCTGGTTTGAGACAGCCCCTCTCTCTCTTAATTTAGTAATGTTTCCTCTGCAGGAGAAACATTCTCGCCCAGACATGTGGCCTCCACACAGTGGCTTCTGTCCCTCATTGTTCCTGGCTGCCTCCATGAGACTTAGACCCATAGCCCCTCTTGGTGGTAGCAGGATGACTCCTTTCCAGTGACAAGAAACAAGCCAAAAGCCCTGGGCAAGTAGGCCATGCAGTGGTTGCCCAGTTTTCTGGGGGACAGTGAGTGCTACGTGGTCAGGACTGGCCCTACTTTGTACCCTGGAGAATAAGGGATCTTCAAAATGAGATCCCAGAACCTAATGCTTAGCTGAAATTACTTAGAGTACAAAATCCAACATGAAACCCTTGGCTGGTCACAGATATCTGGGAGCTCCAGAAGTTCTGGGGCTATCCCTTAGATAGATGAATATATTTTGGATGAAATGTGGTTTTTCACAAACTTTAAGTTGCAGGAAGTTAAGATTGACCAGATCAGTTTGAATTGGCTCAGATTAGCAGACTAGGCTCCTTGCCAATGACTGAACCCCGAGAGCACTCTTAGAGAAGCCCAGGAGAATGATGGCCTGAGGTGCTTCTGGCCTGTGACCGTGACCACGAGGAGTCAGTTGTTTAAGGCATCCTGGAGCCTTCATTAGTCCTGGTTTTTCTTGGGATTAAAAACAAATCAAGCAGTGGATTTTGAGTATCTGGTCTCTAATGCCCTGGCTAATTTGTCTTGAAGGGAGAGAAACCATCCAATAGAAATGGAAATTGACAAAAAGCCTGCATTGAATCCATCAGTTAATCAACAGGGTTATATCGACAAGGTGATTAACTCTACTAGAAGATCATGGCTCTGGCCAATTCTATTTCAAACTCAAGTCAAGGTGTTAGAAAAAAGATGTTTTTTCCGTCTGGCTTAGCACTCATACGCATGCGCACATTTCATGGATTGGTGCAAGAAGAAGGTGTCTGGGGGGGATTTGGATTATTCATTTATTCCTTGAAAAACTGAGTGTCTGCTATATCCGAGACACACATTTTAGCATTTTGGAACACATAGGCTCCAGACAGACACACAGACATGCACACACATAGACACACACACACACACACACACACACACGTAGACATACACATATGGAGACACACACTTATATTCTGCCCTTAAGAAATTTTACATGGAGGCTTCTTTGATCTTTTGAACAACCACGTAACATCAATTTAAAACAATGCAGTTTTGGGCATGAAAACGATCTGTCTTGGGGGAGACTGGCAAAAGCTAGAAGAAAATCCATACCAAAACTATCTATTAACATCTAGCCATGCTCATGGTTGGTACTCATTCAAGTTAATCACCAGCGCTTCTCTCCAAACCCCGCCCCACGGTCCTATTGGATTATATAATAGACCTCAATAACTCTAAACGAGCTATTATATTCTGCCATATAATTATATATTTAGGACACATGTATGGTTAAAAAAAGCAATCCACAGAAAAACACTGAAACAAATTGCAGAGCAATTTCAGCAACTGATTACATTTAAGCTGTAGTGTGTCAGCTGTTCCCATATTTTTTTTCAGTTCCCAAATCCGTTAGACAATATTCTGGAGCTATCAAGCATTGGTCTTTATTTCTGAATCAAAGTCATTTTAGAAATGTGAAAAGCCTGCTTCTCCGATCTTTTCTTTTTGAGACCCGTAAAATACAAAAAGTGGCACTTCATTTATTTTTCTCAGGCAAGTCTTTTAGCTGCCTGTCCTATTTAAATAATAATAATACTAACATTAAAAATCAAAGCAGTGGTCATTTGCTGAGCTCTTACTTTTTGCCAAGTACTGTTGTGCGTATTTTGTATCATGTCATTTTGATCCGTACAACAAATGGGAATGAGCCATGAGTTGCGCCAAGACCCTGAGGTATGAAGTATCTTGTTTGAGAAAAGTGGCTCAGAAATAGTGAAGTCATGGTTAGATATGATTTGGTTAGTCCATTCTCACTATTTCTAGCAGTAATGACAGCTAATATATTTTATTTTGTAAGGTATTTTCACATATGTATCTCACTGATCCTTATAATGATCCTCTGAGTATAGGTTCTGTGGTACTTTTCCCATTATACAAATTGGGAAAATGAGGGCCAGAGAGATTAGAATTTGCCATAACACAGCTCACTTCCCACAAGGGCTCTGGGGCCACACTGCATGAAGCAAAGCTGGCATGAAAATTGGGACATTGGTCTCCAAATCTGGTGCCCATTCACAATTCTACACTGAGGAAACAAAATAACCAAACAAAATTAAGAAAGAAACAAACATAAAACGACTTATGGCATCGAAAGGTCTTTTCCCCCAAGTATCAGCAGAGCTGGGAAGGGACTCTCTGCCAACATCAACATAATGATGAACATGCAGCACAAAGCTATATAGCCTACACCTGCCCTGGGGAGCCTACCCTACCTGTGTACCTGCCCTGGGGAGGCCGAAGGGGCGCTCACGGAGCTGTCCAGGTTCAGCACCATGGGACACTGGAAGAGCTGAGTGACATGCAAGAATTTGAGTTCACCTTGACTTCTCACAGGCTGGGCAGTGAGGGAAGGGGAGGCCAGGCAAGCCAAAAGATAACAAACAGTGTGGGGGATGGCCTGGAGGCTGGAGGTCTGGCAGGGTGTGAAAGAGAAGGCCTTGCGGGGGCTCATGGTGAGAGCTGACATCAGGGGCACAGCGTGCACTGGAAAAACACTAGAGGAAGTCACTTTAATCTTCAGAATGAGCTCAGAGGTATACAGGGTGGATATGTAACATCTATTCATTCATTTAATATAGGATTAGATGTCAGTGTTGTTGGAGTTACATTTTAGGAAATGACTATTCATAATGGAAGTCCTGGCAAGGTTTCTTTATAATCAGCAAAACGGGGTGGAGGGCTCAGCTGTGGCACCCTCGCAAGAGGCTCTTAATTTACGAGTGATGTTAAATTATACTGGCTGCCAGATAGTCAGATACAGGAAGTGATACAATAAGTCACTGGGGATATGCTAGTTTTTCTTTTTTCATTTGACAACCACAGGAAGTGGCCATTAGCCAAGCCATCTGAAGGGAAAGCATCTGATTGCTACACTACGTGCACAGCGTCCTGAATAACTCCAGAGGCCTGATAGGAAAGACTGCGGGGCGCGGGGGTGGGAAGGCAGGTGGAGGGGCACAGAGGACTGGCGTGCCTAGGGGTGTGTGTTTAGGTTCATCAGAAACAGGCATCGAAGGGCTCCTGGGGCTTGTTTTCCTCAGGTTCCCTTGGGACGTTTCCATGTTGAGCTGGCTCTACGCACGTTTGCCATAAGCCTTGTAAAAGAATAGTTGGGGGGTATTTCGGGGGAAAAGAGTGTGTGAAGAACTTGAAAATACCTACTTTCTTACTTTGTCCTTCTCTAGAATGATTCAATACAATGAGATTTCTAGTGTGTCATTTCTGCATGAAGGCAGAGGCAAATTGCAGAGTGGGGCAGCTTTTTGGATCCAGGACCAACTACTGACCGCAGAGCATAGCCTGCTCAGCCCTTTCTGAGGCCTGGACTGAGACCCAACACTGTGGGGAAAGTACCAGGACTCTCAGATGATAGCCCAGGTGATAAAGCGCCGGTGTGCGGGGTGGCGGGGGAGGGGGGATCAATGGGGTGTACGTGCTTGGGAAGCTCCTTTACAAAAGTGATCCCAGAGCTCATAGGCAATATGTGAATCCTTGAGAAAGATGTTGTTGTATTTTGTTGTAAAGTTGACTCTGAGATGATGCTAGGTAATGGGAGCCACACAGTGGGGTCTCTTAAGAGATGGACAAAGCTGGTGTTACAGCAATATGTGGGGAGGGGACCTCTCCCTTTCTATCTGGACCATGTGGATTGACTGTGATTTGCCCTTCCAGAAAGCTCTTTGGCTTGATGGCTTCCCTCTCAATGGGCAGTCATTCCTTGAAATAAATACTTTCATGCTCACCAAAAAAGTGTTAATTTTTTTTAATTAAGAAAAAAGACTTTGGGCGCCTGGGTGGCTCAGTCGTTAAGCGTCTGCCTTCGGCTCAGGTCATGATCCCAGGGTCCTGGGATCGAGTCCCACGTCAGGCTCCCTGCTCCGCGGGAAGCCTGCTTCTCCCTCTCCCACTCCCCCTGCTTGTGTTCCTGCTCTCACTGTCTCTCTCTGTCAAATAAATAAATAAAATCTTTAAAAAAAAAAAAAAAAAGAAAAAAGACTTTGACTGGGTCCCAAACGTTTTTGCTTGCACGTTGGAATTCCTTGGACATCTTGATAACATTCTGATGCATGGTGCCCACCCTCGGCCATTCTGATTTAATTTTGTATGGGGGGTGTTGACAGGGACATCAGTGTTATTACAAGTTCCCCAAGTGAATATAACATGCAGCAGAGTTTGGGAACTACTGCCCTTGTCCTTCACTTTTCAAGACATTCCCTGGCATATCTGCTTAAAAATTCCTTAGCAAGAATTCCGGTCTTATCATAGGTCCTTTTATCCAACTTGATATTCCCACATCACCTAGAGTGTGGGATAGAGTATGTTGCTGTAACAAACAACTCTGACTTCTCTGACACAGGTTTATTCCTCACTCAGACTGCATGCCCAGACTGCATGCCACAGTAGGAGGCATTTCTCATGGTTGACCTTTGGGGTTGACAGGATGCTCCATTTTGACCTGTGCTTCCCACCATCTCAATTGGAGAAAGGGTACCTGGCCAAGTGCACAATGGTCTTGAAGCTTCACCTGGGGAATGACCCTTCATTTGGGTTCTCATTTCATTGGCCAAAAAAAAAAAAAAAACGAAACAAAAAAACATATGGTTTTGCCTCGTGTAAAAAGAGGTGCAGAAGCATAATCTTATCACGGTCCTGGCAGGAGGAAAATCAGAAATATTTGGAAGATGGCAATAGCTATGACACATGGATTTCTGATTTTGCATTCAAGATCCTTCCAGTGTGGCTGATTCCTTCAAGACCTTCTTGTTCCCTTGTAATTTTGAGAATTAAGAGGTTAGATGTGCAGCTTCAAAAGGGAAACACTTTCTTGGTCTGGGCCCAGGAGGGACGGTAACTCTGGTTTTTTCTGGTCCTTTTGTGACTATTTTCTTGGTTTGATTACTCTATTAGTTAGGAATGCATTTTCCCCTAAATAATAGCAAATCTTTTTGGTGGGTCTGAAGCAGCTCGTGATTTTTATGCCTCGCATTTCAGAAGCTTGGGTGCCAGCAGCCTAAGGCTGGCCCTGCACCATTCAAGATTTAGGTTCCTTCTGAATTTCTGCTCAACCATCCTTAGTATTTTATGCCTTTGTCCTCATGCTTACTGACCTATGGTCACAAGATGACAGCTGCTCCTTCAGACTCGTAGTCCAAGAAACATGCAGAGAAAAGATAAGGGGAAAGGGATCCAGTCCTTTCTCTTTGTAAGGCTTTGCCATTTTCATTTTGGAAAGGATTCCTCTCTGGGGCTTACATGTCCATCTTTTCAGCCAGAGCTGTGGCCATGACCACCTGGAGCTGCAGAAGAACTCTTGTTGTGGAGGAGGTAAGGGGAACCAAGCTGTGAAAATGGTTTTTATGGAGCTAGTTTGCAGTGTAAACTAGCGGGAGTAGGGCTAAGTTTGTGCTGGAAACGCCAAGTGTGGACCTTGGGCTGTCACTCCTTGTAAGTCCATAAAACACCTCTGCTAATTTCTAACAATGTGACTTTAGAAATGAAAGTTATGAAAACAGTGAAAATACCTTCTATCATAGCATCCATTAGGGTACCTGGGTGGCTCTTTACAATTACGCCCACCTAGATTTTGGGTTATAGTAAGCAATAGAGTTGGACTGGTATCGGATATCAAAAATGGAAAGTGTTGCTACCAAAATGACACATCTGATGAAATTGCAGTTCGAAGACTTTTTATCCTAGAGCTATAGAATCTTGAGCGGGATGGAAAATGGAAAATGGAACAGTTAAAGCTGAGCATCCCTTGTTGAAGTGAGGCAGAGAATTAAGTCAATTATCTAGTACTTCAGAGGAGTGCTCTCTTTCTGAGAAGTGACCTTCTAGAGCTCTATACTCTAGCTTTCCTGAGGTCACCAAAGATGCGTTGGGCTAGTCCCATGTTTTCCCTGGACTATTGAGTTTTTTCATTTTGGAGCAAAATGGTTCTTAGTAGTTAATGGCGGTAAGATGTGGCCTGGGCTTCTGGCTGGTACATCTTCAGTGAAAGCAGATGGCCACAATGGTATTAAAAACTGAAGACTGCAGTAAAGCTTTTAATTGAAAACAATTGGACCCTGCTGGATGGTAATTACCTTGGCTGCTTGCAAATAATATCCTGCCCCTGATACCATGAAAGAAAAGCTGAAATCGAGCGAACAGGATATGCTTGATGTGCATCTAATAAGGATGGAGTTCCCCAAACTACTTTCTCTAGGGATCTTCAGTAAAAGAGAAATGAAGAGGAGAATTTGCTGTAGCAAGAATGACAAAGACAAAACATTCATTTGTGAAGTAACCTAATGGGTCCATGTTTATTAGGAGATCGGAATTCCAGCCACCTTCAGGAAAAAAAAAAATAACGATGCTTTACATACTTCTTTCTTTTCTCGGTAAATGATAGACCTTAATGAGGAAGATGTCTCATTTGGATGATTTCCTTTAAGATGTTTACTGCATGAACTGCTACCACGCGTGAGAAGTCACAGGCATTGGGAAACCTCAGCTGCAGGGGAACTATAAATATTCAGGAGGCAGTGATGTGATATTAGTCTGAGGAAACTCAGCCCTGGGGGTTAAATCTATGAGTAAATTTTGGCCAGAGGGTCATTTCTAAACTCAAATAACAGACCGTATTAGAATGGAGGACTTGGAGGAGGTGGGATGGGAAAGCATCTTAGGAGGCCATTGGCTCAATGGTTCCCCCAGAAACTACAACCCGAGGTTCGCTCAGTGGACTTCACTAGGGCCATGGCTGTTCTCTAATGGACTCCAGGTGACTGTTGAAGAGCCCTGATCTAGCCTCTTCTGCACCCCGGTCAGCATCAGTATTCCATTCCTGGCGGTCATTCCTAGATATCCACATCTGACCTAATGAGGAGCTCTTAGCTTCACATAGATTTGGGGCTGAGGTCAGAATCTCTCTGTCTTGGTGGTGACCCTCAGGGCTGCTCACAAAGATCTCTCCCTCTGCTTTGGGCCTCCTCGAAGTCAGGTGTGACCACAGGACTGGCTCCCACCAATGACATGCAAGAGGGAGTCAAGTTAGTCACTTCCTGTGGGGGCTTCTGTGATCCTCATGCAGTCTTTCCCTTTGCCTCTGTGACTGGCCATGTTCCGGGTGGTGGCTGCCCCTGGGTCCCCAAGTGGAGTGAGCCCACAGCTGTCCCGTGCAGGATGAGAACATAGAAACGGGGCCTATCCTGTCAAATCAGTGCTTAGCAGTTAGGCTCTGCTCGGGTAAGGATGGAGCAGAATAAAATACATGAGTGCTAATCATTGAACCATTGAAGATCTTGGGGGAAGTTCTGAGTAAGTGCCACCACCTCCATAAAGCTCCTGTCAGGTATGCAGTTTGGGGCCCTGAACCCAAAGAGACTTGTAATTTTCACCTGCAGACTCTCCTTACTCCCGTCACTGGCATCGCTTTTCTGGGCAGCGCCACAGTGCTAACGCTTTAGCGTGCATGGCGTGAAAACAGCACTCAAACAAAGCCACTGAAATACTAGGGCTGTGTTCACACGAAATTGTTATTTAATTATGGTAAAATGTAAAACATCTCATTTAGCTTCAGATATAGTGTAATATTTTCTAGAGCGAAAATGAAACACACACACAAAAAGCCCAAAACCTAAACAAAAAAGGGAGAATGTGTATAAAGAGTTTCTTAAAAAAAAAAAAAAAAATCCTCTCTCAAGTTTACTATGGCAACTCTGGCTTGGCTATTTCCTCGTTAGATTATTCTCAGCCGTTTTCAGGAGTCTTGAGTTGTGTGCTAATCCACTGGCTGGACATCACTTTGCTACTCATTATGCCTAATAAGGGCACAATTCCTTGGATTCCCCTGGTCTTTTTCTTGTTTTTTAGAGCAGCTAGCTGCTGTTCAGTTCTAGAATATTCTCCTTTTTAGAGCAGCCAGTATATTTTCTCTGTCTGATACTCTATTGCCTTTAGTGCTCATGACACGTAATAGTATCTCACCCAACAGGCTGGTGCTTAGAGGGAGTCATAGATGTCACCACGTTCTTTCACCTCTGAACGGCAAGCTTCTCTTCTGCTCATTGAATGGATATCTGGTGTGGGCTGTCTCTATTTTTCTTTCCTTTCCGTTCCCCTCTTTTTCTGTTCCTTTTGGCCACACAGTCTGTTGTTCAGGCATGGGTGCCGTGCCAGATGCTAAGGGGAGGTCAGGCTACACCGGGAGTCTCCAACTATAGAAATTCTGGAGACTAAAGAAAGCACAGGGTGAATAGTATATACAACAGTGGTGGAACAGTGCTTTCCTCTCCTCTGTGTCAAAGCAAGGCCGAAGAAGGCCCTAGGGTCCCAGGAAAGGATACAAGGATGTGGGCCTAGGAGCGCAGACCACTTCTTTCAGCGTGGAACATGGTCTTTCTGCAGCCTCAAGCGGTGTCCTACTTGGGACCTACTTGTATTCAATTGCTTTGAATATAATTCTTTAATGATTCCATTAGTTCTATTCAGCACTGAAAATCTCAGTTTTGGCGACAGTGCCAGAGTATGTGAATAAAGTACTATAAATATACTTCTTGATATTGGATTTTGTTTGAGAAAGATGTAATGGGAAGGAAGTTAGCATCAAACATCCCATAATTTTTCATAGGCAGTTAAGATAACTACTTGTTGTTGGTATTATGCTATATAATTGTGTGGTGTAATTGCTTCTTGTAGTCTCACAGTATCTGTTCTATAGCATTCTATTTTATAGGTATTTTTAAGGTGTATTTTTTATTGATTTGGCATATACACAGCAATAAGCTGCTCTCGGATTGATTAGATACTACAGGGGAGCTGAAACATTTAGTGCATTGATTCTTAATCTGTAAAGATGTCTATTTGCAGTTCTGCATATATTTATTGTTATGGTATAAGTAATGTTAACATTAAAGAGAATATTTGGTGTGTATGTGTGTGTTCCTAGTAATAAATTAAAAATTTCTTGGTTAGCTCTTTCAAGATACTGCCTAGGTAAGTCTAGGAAGATGATAGAAAACATGAAGTTATGCACAATGGATCACCTTCTGGGGGGGACCATATATGTTTACACCCTTAACATGCCCAGCACACTGCTACTAATGTCGGTTGATTGAATGAATCTAGAGATTTTTGTTGGATCTTCCAGCAAATAATACAGTCAAATGATGCAGTTTCTCTGCCTCTATTTTTCTTGAGCAGGAATGGGATGATTCTGGGTGCGTCTTTGAGAAGAAGCAGTGTTCACTATACAAAAGTGTATATATATATATATGTATATACACACACACACACACACACACAGTGTATATATATATTATATATATAAATGGATATATAAATTTATATCCATTTATATATAAATAGATCTCTAGCAAGGACTCAATGCGTCCTTGCTAGAGATCTCCTAGAGTTCTTCTTGTCTTCTTTGGTGTTTCATTGATGATTTTCTAATGGCTGCTACAATGCATATAGGTAGGTATTATCTGCCATTAGACACTATCTTATTTTGACCAATCCTGCTTCTTCTTTCAGTTTTGCTTCCGTTTGTGGCCCACGGTAGGATGCAGGTTTTAGTTTGGGGATGGATGGCAAAAGGAGGCTTTTAAGATGGAATGGAGGTTTGTTCTTGGAAACGACATGAACATTTCAGCGTAATGGGGCACCAACCATTATCGCATCAGTTCTGATTTTCTGTTTCCACACTCTAACTTGGTAAATAAAAATCAGAGCAAAGAGGAGAAAGATGGTTTGTGATTGGAGACAGAAAAGATGGATGGAGGCATGGCATGGGAGAGTAGTTTTAGTCTCTCTGGGCCCCTGAAAACTTACAGTTGATGTTGGCTTGAACCATGTTGGCTCTTGGCTGGGAGAGCCTGATGTAGTTTCCCACTGGTAGAGGTAGTGGATGGAAGTAGCTAGGAAACATTATTCACAGCTCTCTGTAAAGTGAATAATTTACTCCCTTCCCTCTGATAGAATGAAATCTGTAAAGCCTTTGGGACTCTTTGGATAAAGTGCTCTACAAACATGTCAGATGAGTTTTGGTTTTATTACAGAGGAGCCTGGCTAGGATGGAAAATGCAAGCTAAGTTGAACGTAAGGATTTATTACCTGAGGGAGCCTCTTGTAACATAATTGTTTTGAGAAACAAACATGTGATAAAGGAGTGGAAAATCATTTGCATGTTATAAATTTTATTTGATATGGTTACATTTGAACGCAGGTGCAACTCATTTTTTTGGTAAATAATTAATATTGTATCCGTAGCCTTGCAACATCTCGTTATCACTTGAATGCCGTGATCTTTACTCATGATCTCCAGCTGAGTCTCTAGTCACTGAGCCTTACGGGTGTGCACAGCAAGTACACTGCACCAGTCACTGAGTCCTACTGGAAACTGGAAAGGCGGGTGGTGTGTGTGTGTGCGTGGCTGTGTATGTGTGATTGAGTATACTGGGGAGGAGGAGGAAGGTCTGCGGTGGAGAGGAAGCGGGGAAGGAGGTAGAGGAGAGGAAGCTGGGATCTGCAGAGGAATTTGGTCTCCACGTTCTCTATTTCCTCCCCAAATTGAAACTGGCAGTAAGAGTACGACTGTTGTTATAGGCAACCGTGCGTGATATTGAAGTGTGATTGTGCTGTTGAATGGGATGGGAATGTGATGTTGAGCTAACAGAGCATTTTGTGCTCATTGGAGAATGGAGTTATGTTAACGTAAGCCAAAATGGAAGAGGTCTTCAAATGCAGGAAATGAAGAAAGCTTATAATGGGAGATGACTTTGAATGAGTTTTGCATTGTAGCCTGGAAGCAGAATTCCAAGTAGATAAGTAAGAGTTTTCTTTTCTTTCTTTCTTTCCTTCCTGCCTTTCTTTCCTTCCTGCCTTTCTTTCTTTCTTTCTTTCTTTCTTTCTTTCTTTCTTTCTTTCTTTCTTTCTTTCTTTCTTTCTTTCTTTCTTTCTTTCTTTCTTCTTTTTCTTTTTCTTTTTCTTTCCTTCTTTCTTTCTTTCTTTTCTTTTCTTTTCTTTTCTTTTCTTTTCTTTTCTTTCTTTCTTTCTTTCTTTCTTTCTTTCTTTCTTTCTTTCTTTCTTTCTTTCTTTCTTCCTTTCTTCCTTTCTTCCTTTCTTCCTTTCTTCCTTTCTTCCTTTCTTCCTTTCTTCCTTTCTTCCTTTCTTCCTTTCTTCCTTTCTTCCTTTCTTTCTTTCTTCTTTTTTATTGATGTTTTCCCTATGGCTGCTACAATTCATCAGTTAACATAATTGATCAGAATATATTCTTAGGGTCCATGACTGTGGGTGTCAGCCTGAGCAAATGAAGGAAATTCTGATCCAAAGACCAGGACATTTAGGTATTTAAATAGGCTAGACAACTTTCTATTTTCTTCTTTTCTTCTCTTCTCGTCATATCTCTATATATGGTTTTTATGTATTATTTTATGTATAGCACATATAATCTATTATTTATAGGCTATTTATTATATATAAAATCATAAGGCTGGGCATAAAATGTGACAGCAGCTTCAATCCATTCATCCACTTGGCAGCTGACAACTCTGATCCTTCGCCACCTCCCTATGGTAATGGAACACTTAGATAAAATATAAACACGCCACTTTCTTTTGTGGCAATAATTGTTATCAAGCAATTTATTTTATTTACTCATAATGCATGCAAAGTTGAGCGACACCAAAGTGATTGAGGTTATCTTTGGAAAACACCTTGAACACATTCCATCTCCCATAACCTCCCGACATTGTCTCCTGGGAGAGCCAGGTTCTGGTCACAGGAATCACACACACTGTTTCATGAGATATGTGTGGTGGCTTGAGATTCAAATTCAGTTATGTTGATTGAGAATTACTGGGCAAATGGCCATCCAGCTGAGCTTCTGAATCCCAGCTGGCTAACTTCAGAAATGCCTTCAGGTGCTCAGTGGATGCCTGGATATGGGGATCCAATCCAGAGTGCTGGTTTATTGGCATGGTACAGTAGTTTTTGGTCTAACGCTGGGTAAGGAAAGTCACAATTTTTCCTGACGTGTTCACAAAGTTTTCCTTTAAAGCAGTTTTCCTCTTATCCTCAATGATTTTTCAGAGAGAAAGGCTGTGAATCCTTGCTGGCATAGTTGGTTTGAGATAGATCATTATTCTTCTCACAGATAGGATAAGAATCAGATTAAGAACGATTTCCTGAATCATCTTCTTTGGGTCATTGGCCTCAGGCTCAACGTTCACAGTCATAAGTTCTAGGTTTAATTGCCACCTCTGTCGTCATGCTAGATGAAGTGTTTTCTCTCTCTCTCTCTCTCTCTCTCCTTTTTTCAGAAAAATATCAAGTCATGCAGCCCAATGATTGACTTATGGGGTAACAAAAACCCAACTTGACTCTGTTGTTGTGCAGCTGACGGGATAAAATGGTTACCGTTGTGTGTCCTCGTGGACACCGATTGTCACTTACTGATTTTGTACACTAGTACTTAGCACAGTGGTAGGTATGCTGTAGCCAGGAGGAAAATGTTCTTAAAAGAATAACTAAAAACAGTCAGGAGATAGAACAACAGCAAGCAATATTCTCCAAGAGACTGACTGCTTATTTCAACATTGCAATGCAACATGAGCAGTAAACCCAGCATGGAAAGTGTGCAGAGGTTTCCTCACTACTTTTTCACATGAGGGTGTGGTGGGCAGAATTCTATACACCCTTGTATAATTCTCTCCTCTTGTGCGTGGCAGGGACATTTATTTTGCTTCCAACCAGTGGAATCTGGCAAAGTGAAGGATTTTGCAGATGTAGTTAAGGTCCCTAATCAGTCATCTCTGAGTTAATCAAAAGGGCTATTATTCTGTGTGGGTTTAACCTCATCAGCTGAACTTTTTAAAAGAAATTCTAGAGGTCAGGGACTGAGGAAGTCAGAGACTCTCTCTCCCCTGCTGGCCTGGAAGAAACAAGCTACCTTGAGTTCTATGGCTGCAGCAGAATGGATTATGCCAAAACGAGGTGAAGTTGGTCAAGAACCCAAGGCTCAGCTGAGACTCCAGCATGGACCAACGCTTGTATTCCAGGCTGGTAAGATCCTGAGCAGAGAGTCCTCCTAAGCTGAGCTTGCACTCTTGACTCACAAAAACTGCAAGACAGTGTCTGTCTTTTCTTTACATCACTAAATTTGTGGTTATTTGTTATGCATCCATAGAAAATTAATACAAAGGGCACTGGAAATGTTCATGTGCTGCTACATTGTATTTCAGTGTGTAATGTGAATGATAGCAGCTCATGCTGATTCTGGCATGTGATCTATGTTCCCTTTTGTGTTAAAATATCATTCTGTATGTAGGACCTTGAACCAAATGAAGTTTTGGGGAGAAGAGATTTGCTTTGCTTTGCTTGGATGATAGGAACTCCCAGGCAACTTTATTGACCTCTTCAGACTTCAGTGAATAAATTGGCATATACAGCAGCCTTAAAAAGGGTTTTATGAAAATTCTATCACCTTTCTAAAAAAAAATCACTTCCCGAAAAATGTTAATAATTCTTCATATGTATTCTTCATTTGCATTTTCAGTATTGTTCCAGCTGATGATAATGAAGATCATTCTTGTGCAGCTAGTCTTATTTGACAGATGGGAAAATGGAGTTTAAACAAATTATTCTATCTTGATTCCTATGAAGTTTGGGAAATCTCTCTTTTAATTTTAGACATTGTCAGTGTTTGTGTGTGAGAAGCAGTCCATAGCTCGATGGAAATAAATGCTGAAGAATGCATCACTGGAGGGATTTGTGTATGGATTGGCTCTCTCAACTCTTCTGCATTCTATTTACAGAAATAAGTTAGTTTTCACTAATTAGACACGACTGGTGTGAAATTTGGAAGGTGTTAGTGAAACAGACAATTTTCCTTCCCAATTTTGGCTGTTTGCGTGACTTTGTGCAGAGTGTTCCTGTATCTGTGCCCAAGCTGCTGGATTACAGGAAGCCATGTGGTGATGGTCGTGACATCAGCTTCCTGATCCTCTGATGGCAGCTATGGGAATGTTTCTGAACTTGCAGCTTAAGTGGTGACTTTAGAAAGAGTAGCTTCCCCTTGGGGTATTTCTAAATTTTTACTAGAATCATATTCATAAGTTCATCCTGGAAAGTCTCTTTCAGAACCTCCAGCAACATTTAAGTCTCTAATTCCCTGCATTAAAGCCTTTACCGCTTAAAATACCTTCATTGAGTGCCACTGAATCTTGATGCCTGGGTTTGCCTAAGCAGTGAGTATTTCTTATTTACACAGCTTCTCTTTTTGAACAGTCTTGCAAGAGAATTACCTATGTCTTTAAGCCTTTGTGAAAAAACAACTCTGGGTTTTCCTTTTTGTGTATTTCCTTTTTGTGTATCTTTGTTTTCTGATTCATTAATTTTTGCTCTTACCTTTATTGTTTCTTCCCTTCTACGGTTAAACAAAATTATTCTGCTCTTCTTTATATAATTACTTAAGGTGTATATTTAGTTCATGAACTTTCAGCCTTTTTAAGGCCTTTTCTGCCCTAAAATAAGCATTCAAGCCCACAAATTTCTCTTTATGTAGTGTATGGCTGCAACACATGAGTTTTGATGTGTAATATATATTTATGATGGTTTAGTTCAGAGTATTTTTTATTTTCAATCATACATGTTTTATTTCTATACACTAAGGATATTTAACAAATTTTTAAAAACTATACATGTAGGAGGTGTTAAAGAATGGTTTTGTTATTGATTTCTAACTTACTTGCATTGGCCTATAGAATATGGTTTGTCTGTTAACAATTTTTAGACATGTTAAAGTTTAGTTTACAGCCTAACTTATGGTCAATTTTTATAACTTTGCATGTTTGCTTTAAAAGAATTTTGTACTTTTAGGAACCACATCAGGATAGTTAATTGTCTTGTTCAAATATTCTCTATTTTTTTCAGATTCTTTTATTGTTTGCTCTATCAGTTATTTAGAGAGGAACATTAAAACTCTTCCTCTATATTAGTAGATTTTTCAACTTCTCTTGAAGTGCTATTTAAAAAATATTTTGAAGTTATATTAACACATACAAGTTTAAGATTTTTTTGTCCTCCTGACAGAAATAATAATATTGATCATTTGATTATACTGTAGTGACTCCCTCTATCTCTGGTAATGTTTATTGCTTTAAAGACTATTTTTCCTATTACTAATGCCAACTCTCTTTTAGTTAGTATTTTATATACATATCTTTTAACTTTCAACTTTTCTGAGTCTTTATGTCTTAAGTGTGTCTCTACTATACTGTATATATTATTTTTAAAATTTTAATTCCAGTATAGTTAACATACTATGTGTTTATTTTTAAAGATGCCGTCTGACAATCTGTGTCTTTTAACTGGTGAGTTTAATCCATTTACATTTATTACAATTATTGATGTATTTTATTTATTTTTAACATCTTACTTTTGTGCTATTTGTTCTGCTTTTTCTTGCTAATTTTCTTCTTACTTGCTTACTTTTGGATTGACTGGGATTTTCTTCCTTTTCTGTCATTATAGTTTTTCCCTCTACTAGTTAGAGGACTGTAGTATCTTGTAGTAGTTGCCCTAAAAAAATTAAAATATATTTAAGTTAACAAAATCTAAAGTCAATTAGTATATTTATTTCCCTCATAAATAATACAGGAAACTTAGACTGCCTTAATTCCTGTCATGCCCCTACCAATTAATATGCTATTCTCTAGTATTTCAGTTTTTATTTTCCTACTTGGAATTTCTTGTGCTTCCTAAATCTGAAGATTTATATCTATCATTACTTTGGAAAAATTCTCAACCATTATCTCTTCAAATATTTCTTCTTCCCATTGTATATTACCTCTTTCAGAAGCAGCAATAAGGTGTAGTAGACTCTGTGATCATATTTCTCTATTACTCATTAGTATCTCATTTCCCTCTCTATGTCTCTATCATTCATGCTGAGATATTTCTTCAAATTTATCTTCCAGTTTGCTAATCTCTCTTCAAAGATGTCTAATCTTCATTTATAACCCATCTCTTGCATTCTAACTTTATTTTTAAAAATTTATTATTTTTTACACTTTCCAATTTTAGAAGATTTATTTGGTTCTTTTTCAAATCTTAATAATTTTTTTCCTACTTATTTATTTATTTATTTATTTATTTATTTATTTATTTATTTATTTATTTTGATGTAGTGTTCCATGATTCATTGTTTGTGTATACACCCAGTGGTCCATTCAATATGTGCCCTCCTTAATACCCATCACCAGGCTAACCCATCCCCCACTCCCCTCCCCTCTAGAACCCTCAGTTTGTTTCTCAGAGTCCATAGTCTTTCATGGTTCATCTCCCCCTCTGATTTCCCCCCTTCATTTTTTCCTTCCTACTAGCTTTTTTTTCTTTAAATTTTTTTATTGTTATGTTAATCCCCATACATTACATCATTAGTTTTTGATGAAGTGTTCCATGATTCATTGTTTGTGCATAACACCCAGTGCTCCATGCAGAATGTGCCCTCTTTAATACCCATCACCAGGCTAACCCATCCCCCTACCCCCCTCCCCTCTAGAACCCTCAGTTTGTTTTTCAGAGTCCATCGTCTCTCATGGTTTGTCTCCCCCTTCTTTTATTTTTTTTTTAACATATAATGTATTATTTGTTTCAGAGGTACAGGTCTGTGAAAGAAGATGTGGTACACACACACCCACACCCACACCCACACACCCACACCCACACACACACACACACACACACACACACACACAATGGAATATTATGGGGCCATCAAAAAACCTGAAATCTTGCCATTTGCAATGACGTGGATGGAACTAGAGGGTATTATGCTAAGCGAAATAAGTCAATTAAATCTTAATAATTTTTTAGTAGTATTTCATCATGAATTTGATATCTTCTTAATTTCTTTAAACATACAGGACATGTATATTTTTTGCTTGTATTTGATCATTTTAGATTCTGTTTCCTTGTTGGTTTGCTTTTGGTGCTTATTGCTTTTATTAATTCTTATTCACAGTGGCTTATATCCTTGTATATACTGCCTGATTTTGAACTATGAAATATATTGCTTGGAAATTTGTGTTTAGGAAATCTTTGGGATCTAAGTTTAAGGTTGTAGCACTGTGCCTATGGACAGAAACACCAGGGGTCATTGTGGCTGCACTGGTAGTGTGATTCTGGCCCCAAATGCAGTGAAGGCCAGAATGTGGTTTGAAATCATCAGGGTGGAATGTTCCCCCTCCATTCAGGACTAACATCAGAGCAGTCTTCATATTGTCTCCTTACTATGGTGCTGTTCTCTGGGGGTTTCAATGTTGATTATGTGGCGGTCTTGATCTGACTTAACGCCTTACATAGATCCTACTTCTTCCATTTTCCCCACACAACCTCCAGAGATGAGAAGATTGCTACACCTTTCAGCCTCAGGCTTTGCTTACCAATATGTATTCGGGATTTGTCATCATTTTTGGTGTGTGATAATTTCCTTTAAATTCTTGCCAGGCTAGCTAGAAAAAGATTTAAAAATGAATATTATAGATAATTTTTAGTAGTTCTGTATTTGGATGCTTTATGAGTATATGCTTTTGGTTATCTTAATGAAAATGGAAGCTGCTGGAGAGCTACTGGGCTTAGGCTTACCTGATCCAGAGACTTAGACTGTCACTTTCCTAGAGCTTCTCTATCCCAGGTCCTCATGATGACAATAGAAAGGATCCCAGAGGAGACTGTCACTACAGGAGATCTCTATTGTCTGTTCTTTTAACTTGGTCTTCTCAGTTACAAGTTGCTTAGAGAAAATAAAAGTCATCATAACATAAAAGTACTCACTAATCAAAAGAGGAATGACCAGTCTTCACGGAAACCCCATTCCTTTCTTATCATTGTCTTTATTATGTCAGATATTGCTATGCAAATGTATGCAAAATATTTGCAGAGTGAATTTGTGGGTCTTGCAGTAGAGGCAGGTAATGAAAATGATGTTGGGGAACTGTTCAAATCTTGGGCCCAGCCCTTGAAAAATGAGCTTCTGACGGGCTATTCCAGTTGACAAGTGAAGAGCAAAAAGTTGACAAAAACAGTGACATGATAAGTGTTTTAAAAGATCAAGAGGGATACTTGTAAGTATTGAGGAAGTGCTCTGATTTTTTTTTTTTCAAAACCGAACCTCTTTCGAGCACCAAGGAAATTGAATATAAAATGTAGGATGTCATGTTGTGACGTCCTCCCCATTAGTACTTGGTGTGTGGTTTGTTTAATAAGAACCTAAAATAAAATTAATTACAAACAAAAGAAATTTGTTTTTATGATTTTCAGTTCAAAATATTTCCTGACGGTGTTCTTGGGATTGTTCCTCCAGTATAAGCTATAAATTGTCCCACTTCTTACTTTTAGCCCTGGGAATGCCTTTTTTTCTTCATGGGGACATGGATCTAACCAGACATTGGCGTCCGCTTCTTCTATCTTGTTGCCATGCCATGGTAATGGAGAACACTGTCTCTTGTCTGCAAGTTGATGGGAGGAATAACTGCTAGTTGGGATTTGGGCTGAGAACTGATTTCCCAAAGTGGGCAGAGACCCACCCAATGTTTTGACCCTTCCTGAGCATGTCGCCGAAGAGTTGTAGTGCCCTTTAGATTCCTCTAGTACTCTACTGGTTAAGGGTATAGACTCACAGGCCAGAGACCCTGCCTCTGAAACCCAGTGCTACCTCTCCCGGGGGTGTAGCTTGGCGAAGTGGCTCAACCTTCCTGTGTTTCTGTTACTTCATTTCCAAAAGGAGTGTACTTATGGTTCTTGCCCAGTAGGTTTGTTATAAGGACAAAAAGGAGTTATTATTTGGGAGTGTTTAGTAAATGTCAATTAAGTGTTTGTTAAAATGAATTCTATGGACTCCATCATATTGAAAGTGAATGAATTCTGAGACTTCAGACATGAAGTGACACAGAACAGCTAGGAGGATCATATGCATGTGTGTGTGTGGTTGAAGATGATCCTGAATTAAGGAGCACTCAGCACCGCTAAACCTTCTTCAAATGTCAGAGCCCGATACCGGCACACAGAAAGTAAAGCAAGTATTTGCTGGGGGCCGAGGATTCTGAATTATTCATGAAGGCTTTGCAATCTCGAATCCTTTAATTCCATCATATCTCTAGTACAAAAGGCAAAGCCGATGTTTTCTAGTTATAGATTTTGTAAAATAAAATCCTTCAGCTGTGCCAACCTGGTGAAGCTATTTTTTAAATATAGGGTATCAGCTGCTGTATCTATTACTTCAATTAAAGCCTACCACTGAAGGAAAACCAGGAGAAACCTAACCCATGGGAGGAAAAAAAAACATCACGAACTGAGGTGTTTCGAATCTCTGAGTGTGATATTAAGCTCGTGGGACCTTGCTTTGGGATTTCTATACAAAGACAAAGACTGAAGATGGCAAATTAATTCTTTCCTAAGTGAAGCCACACTATCCAGTACCTCAAGTTGAAGACTGGCCTTTTGGGGGTTTCCTTGTTGACCAAGCACCAAGATCATGTTCCTGGTTTTTGTGCCTTTTGCTCATGCAGCCCCTGGCTGCCACCCCTCCACCTCGTTTTCTTTTCTACCTTTCCAATCCTGCCAATTCCTTAAGCCCCAGAACAGATTTCACCCCTTCCCAGGACATCTCCCCTAGACTGATCCAAGGGGAAGTGATCTCTTCTCATTTGAGCTCTTCAAGGGTCCTTTCAATTCCCTTCTTTGACATGTAGATGCATTGTTGGGTACTGTCTGTCTCAGATTTTCATCTAGAATGTAATTTTAACAAAGACAGGAATTCTATTTACACTTTTCAAAATCCCCACACTATTAAGCATAACAGATGGTAACTAAACAGCTACCAAAGGGTTGGATTCTGGGACCCTCAGTTCTAGACCTGGCTCTGCCACCAACTTGCTAAAGGAAATTTTGGCATATTGACTACATGCACTGTCACACAGATATGCACCTTACCGCACGCATGTGCCTCACTGAGTGCTTATCATGTTTCAGTATTTTTCTAAGCACTTTACATGTGTTAGCTAATTCTTATAGCTTAAAACCTTATAGGTTTAATCCTTATAATACATCTAGGAAGTAGGCACTGTTTGTCACCATTTTGTCATCACAAGAAAGTGAAGTGCTGAGCAGTTAGTTGAGTAACTTGCCCAAGGACACAGCACCAGCAGAAGGTGACAGGGCCAGAGTTCAGACCCATGCAGTCTCATGCCTCCATCTCTTGACTCCAACAGTAATAATAATAACCCCATGTGATGGCTTTCTGATGTGTTAACTTGGTGAGGTTAGAATCCCTGCTGTTGAATCAACACTAGTCTAGCTGTTGGTGTAAAGGGATTTTGAGCTATAATTAAAATCCCTACTCAGTTGATTTTAAGCAGAGATGATCTCGGGGAGTCCATGTAGGCTTGAGTCAGTCACTTGGCTTGCCAGCAAGGTTGAGACTCCCCGGAGAGAAGAGAAGCACAGCATGTCTCTGCCATGCAGCTCCCCACTGCCCATGACTTTCTCTTCCTGACTCCCTAGGCTGTGGGTTGCAGACTTGCTTAGCCAGCCTGACAGTCCCAGGAACCCAGTCCTTGTAACCAATCTCTCCGTGCACATGTCTCATACTGGTTCTGCTTCCCTGCTTGGACCCTGCCTGAAACATGCTGTGACATTGTCTGGAGCCCTCCTGCCCGGAACATACTGCTCCCTTTAGGAGATCTCTGGCATCTCTAGTGTCTGCTGGGGAAAACCTTCCCTCCCCATGAGCTCGGGTTCTGGCCGAGGCCACAGCAGACAGAACCAGCGCTTTCCCTCCTTAGTCCCATTGCCCTTTGCATGCAGTCCGTACTTCCCAGCACTTAGGACACTCTTCTCCATATTCTAGGTAATTCCACACCCTCCACAGTGGACGGGGAACAGTTTGAGGGTCGTGGCTTTTCTGACAGATCTATCATCAGAGCCAAGGGCAATCCTAGCTCATGCAGAGCACTCTGTGGATGTGAAGGATTAAGATTTCCTTGGGCCAAGTCGAAAGGGGTTGCCTTCTGGCTTTGGTGGTCAGGAAATCTGCTTTTTTTTTTTAAGTGGGCTGTTTACTAAGTGCTTCCTTTTTTTTTAAGATTTTATTTATTCATTTGAGAGAGAGAGAGAGAGCATGAGTGGAGGGGGGAGGCAGAGGCAGAGGGAGAAGCAGACTCCCCACTGAGCGGAGAGCCTCATGTGGGGTTTGATCCCAGGACCCTGAGGTCATGACCTGAGCTGAAGGGCAATGCTTAACCATCTGAGCCACCCAGATGCCCCTTGTTAAGTGCTTCTAAATCTAGGAGCCCAACAGCTAGAAACAGGATTGTGGTAACTAACTGGTAATATTCATAGTAATGATTATCTTTAAAGATTTAACTCCTTTTAACTGCAATGCTTCAATCTTTTTGAATTTGTCCTAAATTAAAATTTGCAACATATCCACAAGTTTCAGGAAGAATGAGGCGCGCGCGCGTGTGTGTGTGTGTGTGTGCGCGCGTGTGCGCGTGTGCCCGTGTGTTACCAAGGGACAGTCATCCACTAGTAACCTACACTTGTAGGAATACATATCCATGTCCGGCAACCAGTGGTTATTGTGCATTTGTAGGAATATCTTCTCCAGAATATCCAGGCCCCAAATTAACTGAAATATCATCAGAGTAATGTTTGGATTCCTTGTCTCGGTTCCTAATACACTGCAGAGCACAGCGAAGTGTGGTAGGGTTTGGAGTTCCTGTTCTCAGAAGTCACAGGTGGCAGCCCGAGGTCCCTCCCAGAACAACGCGCTCTACCAGGCAGGACAGACACGGGACTGGAGACCATTTTGCTTTGGTGGTGTTCCAGGGCAGAGCCGCCCCATGTTGTGTCCCTGGCTCTCCATCCACAAGGATGTGCCTGGGTGGGACCATGCTGCTCTTTGTGTGTGTACACACGGCCGCTTTGTCAGGGGACTTTGCTATACACATGGGTGAGCCGGGCCTCCCTGCAGAGGAGGACAGAGCTGGACACGGCACAATTTGCTGCAAATGCCTATGTCAGCTGTGACTGTTTGAAGACAAAGCCGCTCCAGGCGGCATCTGACATTTCCTGCAGCCCATGCATTCACCCCGCGGAGCGCGCGGTCCTCCTGCGGGCAATGGTCCCTACAGGAAGTTCTCCACTGGGATTGAGCACAAACGAACTCGGAGTCCGAGGGGGAGGATGCAGTTGGTGAAATTCGACTTTCAGTTCAATTCAGTGGTTTTATTGTAAAGTAGGAAAAAAAATAAAATAATTCCCATCCTGTTTACTCTGCATATATTCACTTAGGATTGTTTGGAGTCCAATTCTTGTCCTTTCTAAGCCTAATTCATTTCCCTCTTTCCTAGGGATAATCTCTGACTTTTTTAACCCTTGGGGAGAGAAGTGATCTTTCTTAGTAATGTTCTAATAGTGTTCTAAAAGCAGAAATAAGAGAGGGGTTTGTAAGTATGCTCTCTCCACTGCTTTGTGCTCTCTTTAAAATTTTCTGTTCAAACGGTTTTATACAAAAATGCCCCTGTCTGGTGTGAGGGCCACTCACTAAGCTTGAGCTAACAGAAGGGCATGAAAATTTTGAGAAAGAAAATTACTTATTTTCTTTTGAAATTGGTGGCATAGGGTGGGCAGGCTGAAGGAAGTTGGGGCAAAGCCCCCTTGCTTCTGTCTTTGTGTCAGAGCATCCTCCGACTATAGGAGGGGGAGTCTGAGGCCCCAGGAGCTCTCCTTCCCTCCCAGGTGAGGGCAGACCAGCCTGACGAATGGGATGAATCGAAGGCCTGGTTGTTTCCTGCTGTAACAGGTTTCCTCTAGTTGTCCCGCCAGAACCTACCTTTAAAAACTCTGTTGTCGGTTTCTGGATGGAAGGCAGCACGGGGAGGAGGAAATGTTCAAAGATAGGATGGGACCGCTCCCAGACAGGGTTGTTAGGAAAGAAATTTCACAGCTATTTGTGGGGAATTCTTAGGGAAGAAAGCTCTAGACCCTCGGGAAATGGCAAATGTACAGGAAGAGGGTGGGAGCTCAGAATGCAGCAAACTGGAATAATCGAGAGGTTCCAAACGCACAAGCAGGGCTAACTGGGGGTCCATCCCGATGACTGAATTTCAAACAGGAAGACTTTAGATATAACGCAGATGGTTTCTCGAGCACATTTACAGTCTTGCCTGGAGGGAAGCACTGAGGAAGTAGTGTTTACTACTTAACGTTAGTTACGTTGGTGGGACGTGGCATGAAGGCTCAGCTTGGTCACTAGCCCCCCAGCACCTCCTTTTTCATTGTGTCTGGCAGGGGTTTGATCGCCCTCCATAGCCTGACAGGCAGCAGGTGATTAATAAATATGACCCTTATCTGCCACGAGAACCAGAAACGCATCTACATGAAAGCCTCACAGCTGGTCACCGAAGGGGGATTGCTCTGTCCTGATAGACAGTGGCTATTTTCATATTTAGGTGATTCTGTTGGGAAAACATTCAATTGGTCAGAAGGCTTGAAGGAGTTCACTGGAAGGAAAATAATAGTTGAACCTAGTGTAGTGTTAATCTGTCCTTTAAAATGAAAAGCTATATTCAGTTCCATAAAATGTCAATCAAATCATTTACTCGTTCCGCCTATTAAGAGTGCCACAAAGTGCTCACCTTTCAGCGGGGGAAACAGACTCACCAACGAATAATATCACCAACAACATCACATGGTTACTTGGACCATGTGACCTCAGCATTTGGTGGTGGATAAGGGAGCTAGGAGTGTCTTCAAGGGTTAGACTACTTTTGAGTTGAGTTTTAAAAGACATATGCAGATTTGCCAGGGAGAGATGGGGGCCGTGGGGGTGTTAGGAAGACAACACTTTGCGTATGTTCAAGAGGCGAGCACACTGACTCAGGCCAGCCTTGCGTGTTGGTTCTCCTTCATGTGAAGTGACCAGAGCATCAGTTGTTTTTCCCGTGGTTCCGTTGGTCTCTAAGTGCTCTGTGCTATAGAACTGGAGGCCAGGATGGAGTAGAAACTCTGTTCTTTTGGCCACGGTGGCACCTCTCGGTCATGAGAAGTGACACAGGAGGCTCTAGAAGAGCAATCGTGCTGTGGCTTCGTGGCTTCTCCTCCTTCGAGCCATGCTCCGAGTGCATGGCTCAATCATCCTGTCTTTCCTGGTCCAGCCATGTGCCCTGGCCAGGACTATGTCTACCCTCCCATCTTTCCTGACTAATTTTGAGAAAGTAAAATCTACTACAAAACAAAACCATATAAAATATTAAACCTAGGCTCCTAAATCAACATCAGTATGACCTCAGCTTTGAAGTTCCGAGGGTAATCATAATCTTCCTAAGCAGAATAAAGGCAAATTTAACTTAGAGTTCAGCTTGTTAAAGGTAACCCCCCCCCCGCCCCTTGGTAATGTACTTGACATCTTAATCAAACATAGATGTTATGGATTGCATCTTTTAAAAATTACACAGCCATACGCATGAGTGTTTGCACACACACGTATCTCAAATGAGTTTTTTTCTCCCAGTAACTGGGGCTAGGCTAATGAATGAATTCCTTTTCACTATTTCTAGCTGACTTTGAAGACAGATGAAGCAACCACCGTTGTCCTCTTGTGTGCTTCTTCCCATGCTTCTTCCAACATTTATTGGACACTTTGTCTGCTGGTCTTGTGTTAAAGGCCTTATTTTTATTCTCTCAGCTAATTCTCACAACCACTGTATGAGGCAGGTGGTATTATTACTCTAATTTCCCAGATGAATAAACCAAGGCTTACAGAGAGGAATTGTTCAAGGTGATAGGCAGCTGGTAAATGGGGCAGTCTCAATGTAAACCCAGATAATTACAATCCAGGGCCCATCGTCTAACCCTCTCTTTTACTTAGTAAGCTCCCTTGATAGACAGAAATTACCATGCCTACCACAGTGTATGTGGATATGGGTAATATAGGTTGAACTGAACTGAAGTACAAAGTGTTTTATCTCTGTGCCCCAGGTAAGCGTACATCAGTGGTTTCAACAAGGGCCATTTTGTTCCCATTAGACATTTGACAATATCTAGATATGTATATGTGTGTGTGTGTGTATATATATATATATATATATATATATATATTTTAAGATTTTATTTGTTTCAGAGAGGGCAAGAGTGAGAGAGATCCCAGAGGGAGAGGGAGAGGGACAAGCAGACTCCCCGCCGAGCAGGAAGCCCGACGCAGGACTCAATCCCAGGACCCTGAGATAGTGACCTGAGCCAAAGGCAGACACTGCACCAACTGAGCCATCCAGGTGCCCCGAGATATTTTTGACTGTCACAAGTGGGAGAGAGGGTGCTACTGGCATCTAGTGATTAGGCCAAGGATGCACAGGACAGCCCCCACAATAAAAAGTTATCTGGTCCAAAATGGCAGTAGTGCCAAGGGTGAGAAATCCTGGTGTACCTCATTTTGGTAAACCTCTGTGAAAGACTAAGGCAAGATTAGCTCTGAAAACCCTAGCGGCAAAAGACTCATACTTACCCCATGTTTCTTAAAGAGGTTTTGAGCATTTTCATTAGTGAATCCCTTTTAAGAGTAGTTGCCATGTGGGACGTGGTGCCTTATCTGGTCATTCTTCCAAGAGAGGACTTTAGTAAGAAGTGGGTTGTTACCCACTGTTATGGAAATGCTCTGCCAACCAGGGATGGGAGGTTTTGTGCAAGGCTTATGCGCTATGAACTATGGCTAAAACTTTGTGTAGCTTAAAAACTTTAAAGAAAAGTATACAGTGTACTTGTAGCATGTTTGCCTCCTGAAGAACATGTTTATAAACATGGGCTAGCTGGATTTATCTAGTTGCATTCCTGTCGAGTCACCAAACACACTAAAACTGTCACTGAATTCTGCATCTACTTATGTTTCCTTGGAATTAGAAAAATAGTTCTACTGTTGTATGTTTATCTAGATTTGATGGACTATCATAAAGTAAATTTGGGGAATGTTAGTTTTTTTTTATGCTTTCAGTGAAAAGCTTAAGTATTGGTGTTACGTCTATAATTTATCCGTGTGCTCTCAAGTAACATTTTATACCACCGTAAACAATCCCTTCTCAATAAATATATCCTTGTAACAGTGGACTGTGATATTTATTTCTTAATGAAAACAAAACAAAACCACAAATCCCCACCACTGCATTGTTTTGTTTGCCAATCCTTAATAAGCTGAGTAGGTTGTGATGTTTGCTACAGTCACACATGTTGGAGTTTCAGGGATGGTGCTGTGGCCAACTGTGTGGTGCCACTAGCCTTTAAATGCACAAGGCATGGGTCCTTTGTAGCATCTACAGGCTCCCTGCTAAGAGTAACACAAGAGTCGTTCAGTTGTTGACCAACCAATTTCTGCTTAGGTAGATTAAATTTCTGGCTCAATATATCAAGCACATAAATTGCACATCAAAAGTTAAGTAGATAATATATTAAAAATAAATATGTCCAAAAAGGTCATTGTCTGTTGATGTCCTAAGGCTCTTCCTTCTAGCAGTTTTATGGTTTTAGATTTTACATTTAGGTCTTTAATCTATTTTGAGTTGATTTTTGCATATGGTGTGAGATAAGGATCCAATTTCATTCTTTTGCATATGGATATCCAGTTTTCCCAACACCATTTATTGATGAGACTACGCTTTCCCTGTTGTGTGTTTTTAGCACTTGCTAAAGATCAGTTGACTATAAATTCTTGGATTTATTTCTGGATAACCCTAAAAGCATAGACGACAAAAGCAAAGATAGACAGAGTGGGATTACGTAAAACTAAAAAGCTCTGCTGGACAAAATAAATAATCAGCAAAGTGAAGAGAATATCTGTGAAATGGGAGAAAATATTTGCAAACCATCCATTTGATAAGAGGCTAATATCCAAAATATAGAAGGAATTTAGACAACTCAATAGAAAAAATAAACCTGATTAAAAAATAGGCAAAAGGCCCAAATAGTCATTTCTGGAAAGAAGACATACAAATGGCCAACTGCATAAAAAGATGCCCAGCACCATCATCAGGAAGATGCAAATCAAAACCACAATGAGATATCACCTCACACCTGTTAAAAGGGCTAGAATCAAAAAGACAAGAAATAGCTAGTATTGGTGAGGATGTAGAAAAAGGGAACACTTGCACACTGGTGGTGGGAATGTAAATTGGTGCAGCCACTGTGAAGAAGAGTATGGAGGTTCCTCAAAAAATTAAAAATAGAACTACCATATGATCTAGCAATCCCACTTCTGGGTATACATTCAAAGGAAATGAAATCACTATGTTGAAGAGATATCTGCACTCCCATGTTCATAGCAATATTCCTTACAATAGCCAAGATATGGAAACAACCTGTGTCTGAAGGAATGAAGGAGTAAATAAATTTTTTTAATATTGTGTGTATCTATATATAAATAATACATATATTATATATTCTTTCTCTGTAATATTATATATTATGTGTAATATATTCTGTTATAACAGAAATATATGTTTGTATACATAAATGTATATATATATATAAAATTATAACAAAATACTGTTCAGTCATAAAAAAGAAGGCAATCCTGCCATTTGTGACAACTCAATAAACCTGCAGGACATTATGCTAAGTGAAATAAACCAGACACAGAAAGACAAGTACTGCATGATCTCACTTATATGTGGAATCTGAAAAAGCAGACAGGGGGAATGGTAGTTGCCAGGAACTGGGGGGGAAGATGTTAGTCAAAGGGTACAAAATTTCAGTTACACAGGGTGAATAAGTTCCAGAGATCTAAGGTATAGCATAGTGATTATAGTTTAATAATACTGTATTGTGTGCTTGAAATTTGCGAAGAGAGTAGATCTTAAGTGTTCTCACCACACACACATATAACTATGTGAAGTGATGAGTGTGTTAGTTAGGTTGATTGTGATAATCATCTCACAATGTATATGTATATCAAAACAGCATGTTGTACACCTAAATATATACATATTTTATTTGTCAACTAAATCTCAACAAGCTGGAAGAAAGGAAAAATGGACTTAGCTCATGAAAAATAAATGTGGTGTTAAAATAATTCCAAAATTTGCCAAAAATTGTTAACAGGTATGATTGGATTTTAAAATTGAGGTTTAGATTGGAGCACCCACTAGCATAGGCATTGTTAGGCGATAAAAGATCCTCCAGTGCAATGGCCTTATATTTCTATGATGAGATGACTTTCTAAATGCATAAAAATAAGCTCCAAGATGATGCGTTGCTCTTCACACTTTTAAGTGATGACATACAAGGCATGGCTTATATATTTATAAGATGAACCAATGCATGGAAACTTGAATTTGGGAAACAAAAAACATAACAGGTTGATCTAAAATAATAAAATGTGTATTCCAGTTGAAAAAAAAATTATTCCCCAATATCCATGATGCTTTTTTAGGTACACACCTATAATTCCTTCAGCCTAGTTAACCATGTCCTAATCTCCAAAACACACGCAAACCTCCTACATTCACACCTAACCGGTAAGGTGTGAACACCCAACACTTTAGAGCAGCCAGTCCACACCTACAGGCTGGCCACAGATCGGCAGTCACATGAATGATGGGCTGGTCTGATCAAATTCCTTGTTCCTTAAGAACTTGAATTAGAAGTAAAGAAAGTGTTAGTAGGAAGAGAAAGAGACACAGGTGTTTCTGTGACTGTGGATGATGAGGTACTAGAACGAAGACCCACACACCCCTGCTGGTGGCAGGGTTGGGGGAGGGTCCCCTTCTTCCTCCAGCCAGAGCCTAGCTGCCCAGTTACAGCATTGATTCTGGGCTCCATGAGTGATCTCTTGTCACTTCTCACATAAACACCTCCTTCTCTGCTCAACCTAGAGGCATTTTTGTCCCAGGGAACCAGATGAGTCTGAACTGGAACATACTAAGGGAAAGGAACCTCTCCACCTGTTTGGAGAAGAAATAAAAAACAAAAACTTCAAGGTACCAAACATTATTTGAGGTTGTGTCTGCTTGTTTGCTTTGGCTAGAGACCTAAATGAAAGGCAAAGTTGATTTTGTAAGATGACTCATTTGTAAGTGACTCAAGTCAAAGTGCTTGGAAACCTTCCATTCTTCATATATCCTTAAGGCTAAGGCATTCCTGGTGCCTCATCTGGGCTTCTGGTGGGACCGAGGAGCTTGCCCATGCTTGCTGTCCTAGACATCATGTCTGAGGACTGTTGACCAGGGATTTTTACAGGGTTCTGATTTAAATCTAGTGGGGCATTTGGGCTCCTTAGCAAGAGGGGCAAGATTAATTCTCAGTGTTATCATAATGCTATAATTTAGACCACCCATAACACTGTTCACCGTAATTTCCCCTGCTGTACTTGACGTGGAACTGTTCACAGTAATATCCTCCCCCCACTATGCTTGACGTAGAGCTGCCGTTGGACGTGTGTCATACATAATCAGATGTCAAAACTATGATTAGCATTTTAAAGCTCTTGTGGCCCTGATTTATGCCTTCGTCTCCTGAGCTTCCCTAGTTAATATATAAAACACATTAAGGTAATATTCGTACCTCCCTTAACCTATAGGACAGATAGGAGGCAGCTTGTTGATGTGGTATGTGAGGCTTAGGTGAGACCCATCCCTCAATGTCTGTGTTATGTGTCTGTGCCCAATGCCAGAAATCCATTCAATAAATCACCTCTACAGCATATACTGAATGGATTAATAACTTTATGTGTTCATTCAGGTGACATTTGTGATATCTCGGACATTGTACAAGGCATTGGTAAGGAAAGGGGGAAGTATAAAGGAAAGAGATAAAAATGAGTAAGACATAAATTCTTCTCTCATGAAGTTTATACTATAGTATGCACATAGCCACGGAAACATGAAAAAAAATGTAGTGTTGGGGGAAAGCCTGACAGTGATTGTGGCTAGACTGCAGAGGGCTTTGTGGGAGAGAATCTTGGGATGTAAGTTTTGAAGGGCAGGTTGTGCCCGTTAATGGAAGGTCTCACACATTCTATCTGTCAAGGTGAAGTCAGGAAAAGAGGAACCACACTGGGTGTTCCAAAAGAGGGAGTTTAATATAGGGGATTGATCTCACAGGTATGGATGTGAAAGGGCTAAAGGGGAAACCTGAGGTAACCTTGACATAGGACTTCAGGAAGCAGGTGCCACCCTCTAGCTTGGGAGAGTGAGGGAAGAGATGGGGTTTTCAGAGCTGAGAGTCTGGAAGGAAGGGTCTTATGGAGGTGAGGTCAGGCTTCTGAGGAGGGCCATGAGCCAGCTGCTTCTAGGGCCCCTGAGGGGCACACTTGGGCTGTTTCTGGGAGCACAGACAAGTCAAAAGCTGGAACCTACTGTGACCACTGGGCCACAGTACCATCACTGTATGATGCTGATAGGAAGCAGATGGGAGGCAGAAATTTCTTTCTTTCCCACCCGCTTGTCTCATAGTTTCTTTCCTAGTGTCTTCTAGACACTTGTCAAAGACTAATAGGAGACATCTAGTGAGGGAGTCTAAAAAGATGGAATAGAGAGTCAAAACCCAGCATCATGCAAGAGTTGAAAAGAGTGGATTTGGAGCCGAGAACCAATAGCAAAGTAACCAACCTACAGGCAATAGGACAGTTTCAAAATCTCTTTTTGCAGAAAAAAAGATTTTTCAAAAGTTTTTAAACAAGGGTGAGACATAATCTTGCTATACATACAGAAGCCAAACTGTCTAAGAGTTGAGGCCCGAGGGTAGGGCTGATAGTCAGGAAGCTGTGGCAGATTGCTTTTTCCAGCACATATCGTACCTCCCATCCTACAAACTCTTCAAAGTGACTTTGCCACTTCTTTCCAATTGCAAGGGGGCATCTACCCTCACCCCACTTGAATTGGGTGGGCTTGGGACTGTGAAGGAGGAGATGATTTGTGACTTATGAGACTAGGGAAGGAAAGTCTCTACAGGTTCTTCTTAGTGTTCTTTAAGATGCTCATGCTCAGAATCTGGCCACCATGCTGTGAGGAAGCTCAAGTAGCTGTAGAAGGGACCAGGTAGACAGTCAGCTGGCAGCCAGGATCAACCTTCAGACATGAGAGCCATCAGATTGTTGCAGTGCCCGGCCATCTTGTTACTCCAGTACGTCCTTTCTACCTGAGTTCCCATAGAGTCCATGATCATGGTGCATGGTTGCTGTTTTATGCCACTGAATTTGGGATGGTTTGTTAAGTAGCAATGGTAAATGGAACAGGAATTATGATTATGGCCTCTTCAAGAGAGGATAAAGACATGCTACTGGGCAATGCAGTGGGGGTGGAGAAAAGAGAAGAGAATGAAAGATGATTTTGAAGGCAGAATGGGCAATATTTGATGGCTATTGATGACCTTAGTTGATAGGGAGTATCAAAGAAGGCACAGATTGGGGCAGGGTGGTGGTAGGGCAGTGAGATATGTTTATGTATATTCTGTGTGTGTGTGTGTGTGTGTGTGTGTGGACAATATCTTACTTTGTTTCAGAAAGAAATAGGATAGCAAATAATAAGTTTAATTCTGAATGGGTAGCATATGGGGTGTATGTGGTCGAAATGCTTGCACAGTGTCTAGAAATAGGGGTCTGGAGACAAGTAAGATATAAATATTAGAGTCATCATGTACAGAAGGTGAATGAGCTCACCTTGGAAAGACGGATAGAGTGAGAAGAAAAGAGGGGTAAGGACAGAACTCTGAGGAAAGTTAACATTGAAAAAGGCAAGGGATTATCACAGGAGAACAAGAGAAGGGGAACCAGAAAGTCATCTTGCAGAAATCACTGATGAAGAGAATTTCAGGAAAGACTCAGTTGCTAGAAGCGCCAAATTCTGCAAGAGTGGCTAGGGTGAGGTTGGAAAGAGAGTCTGCGTTAGTTCCTATTGTCACTGTAACAAAGTACCACAAGTTGGGTGGCTGGAAACAATAGAAAATTTTTTTTTCTCACAGTTATGGAGGCTAGAGGTCCAAAGTCAAGGTGTTAGTAGGGCCCTGTTTCCTCTAAGAGCACTAGGGAAGAGAATGGCTTGCCTCTTCTGGTGTCTGGTGGTGGCCAATCTTTGGTGTCCCTTTGACTGGGAGACACATCACTCCAGTCCCTGCCACACGGCACTCTCCCTGTGTGTCTCTCCATATGCCTCTTCTTGCAAGGACACCAGTCAGATTAGATCAGGCCACATCTTAATGTCCTCATCTTAATGTGATGATATCTGCGAAGACTCTATTTCCAAATTAGGTCACATTCACAGATTCCATGTGGAACCCAGCACAAGTCTCCCTCAGCGATGGTTGGAGAAAAAAAATGTTTCAGGGAGGGTTGGGGGCACCTGCAGATGGCATTTGCATAGAAGCAGAGTAGGAATCGGGGTGTGTGTGTAGCTCCCCAAAGCAGCTGGCCAGGGGAGAGGAGAGTAGTGGCAGCTCACGGGGGAGGCAGGTAGGTGTTTCCTCCTTGTTTTCCCTGGATGGGAGCAACTGGGGAAAGTTTCTAGGCTGGAGAATGAAGCCAGTCCTTAAGGCAAGAGTGGGGAGGGACAATGGATGGAGCCAGGTCCGGGGAAAGGAAGGAGCCATGGGGTTTGGCTCAAGATTGGAAAGCTAACCTGGAAGGAGGAGGATCCTCAGCCCAGAATAGAGATGTCAGCCGGGGGGCCAACCAGCAACCAGAATGAGGAGCAGATGGAGCTGGACAGGCTGCAGACTCAAAGGAGCTGCTCTTTTTTCCTTCTCGGCGGGTCTAGATCTGCTTCATTGTTCTCTTAGTTTTAAAGGTAACCATGAAAACATATCACTGCCATCTGGCTCCTCAAAGGCACAGAAACTCTGTGGCTTGTTTCTGAAGCCATGATTAAGCAGTCAGTGCCATGTCCAGGGCTGGCGTCGGCTCTGATGACAATGGGTGCACCCTTGGGGGTCCCTGTGGGAAGCCAGTTCCCCTATACACGCAGAGAAGTGACGGAAAAGAAGGGGGAGGGCAACCATGAGGCCCCAGAACACAGTGAAACCAGTTGATTAATGTCAGTCCCAGCTTTATTTATTTGGGGTGGGGCTGTAGATGCGAAATCCTAGTTAGAGGAGGTTAAGGAATTTCACATGAGTAACTGTTGGCATGTCCTGTGTTCCTGCATTCTGAGCTAAATGGGCTGTTTCACACGAAGCACTTATTCTGTTGACTTTTCTTTCAGGAAAATTGTGCTGGTGGATTTTTGAGGGAGTCAGTTTACCCCGTCTGAATTCTGGACTAGTGGAGAAAGATATGTAGAATTCACATAGGGGTCAAATTCGTACTTTTCTGGAAAAACTGGATAGAACAGGGCTTATATGTGAGGCCAAAATGAGCTTCATACTCTTTTTCCCCCAAATTGAACTTATTGGCTGAGTACACAGGCCCGGCAGATGGACAGCACCTGCTATGGTGACTCATAGTCTGAGGGGACACTGGGTCCCCTCAGTGCAGCTTCCTTTACTTCTGGACTCCAGCTTTCAGAGGAACAGGGGCCACTTGTTGTCAGACTTTCATTGTCTCACTTGTTACATATGTTCTTCGCCCTCCTCGGGAAAGAGCTCACAGGGATGGACAGGAGGCAGCTGCTGAAGCTCCTAGAAGAATGGATGTGTTGGCAGAAGTTCTTATTTTATGGGTTGGCAAAGAGGTAGGAAGAGGGATCCCTCCCCTAACAGACATCCTATTGTTGAATATACATTATGAGGTCTATTTCCATTGTGCGCCTATTTCTCTGGGTAATATCCATGACCTGTGGAAAATTTCATTTTCTTGGGAAGAAGTCCAACCCAGGTGAAACCCCCCCAGGACTTAGAGTCAGAGAGCTAGTTCTGTGTCCTAGGTAATGTGAGACCCTGGGCGACTTATTCAAAGCTCTTTGAGTCACAGATCCCCTATCTCTAAAGTGAGGACAAGAACACTTTGATTAGGAAATATAACGAGATACTTACCGAATGAGTCAGGATAGGTGAGGTCGAGCTGCAACCACATCTCATGGCTTAACATGCATGGTGACTTCTGTGCCACGTACAGTCGTAGCTTTCAGGGCAGCTATCTTCCTCGTGGGGGCTCAGGGATCTAGGCTGCTTCAGTTTTGAGGCACCCCCATCTACCTGCTTCTGTGGTCCACAGCAGAGATTACAGAGGATCTTTACCGGCAATGCACTGACCAGCTGGCCCAAAGTCTGGCCTCACTCCTGCCAGGTGAGTGCATTCCTCCCACGAGGCTAGAGAAACAGCACTTGATATGGATGAGCATGGGGTCTCTACCTCAAGCACTTATCCTGTTCTTCCAGGGGCCCCCCTGTTCGTTTAAATGACATTGGGTCTTCAAGCTGAGAAGAGATTGGGGAGCTGAGGGCCTCTGGTTCAGCGTTCATTGCAATGAATCTCACTGTGGGCGTGGTCATGTCTCCTCTCTGTGATTTTTACAAGTTGAGGAAATACTTGCTTAAAACCTCAGCGTGCAGGGTAATACTATTTCCTGGGTTTTCCTAAGCAGTACCAGATTCAACCATTTTACCCTTCCATATCCCAGTTTTCGGTCTGGGAAATACTTTTATGATTTTATAGCCAAAGATCTTAAGACTTTGGTTAGGACAACAATAAGGATTTCTGATCTTAGGAGAGGTGCCTGGCCTTGGAGAAGGAACTGAAGCCCACTTCTGCACTCTCCTGTGGGTGTGTCCTGTTTATTTACACCTCCCCGTGCTCAGGTTGATCTCTTTGTCCGCAGTGGCTTACTTCTTCTCCACTTCTCTCCTCCCAATCTGAAGTTGCAAGGGCACATTCTGCTTCTCCCACCAAGTTTTGCTTGATGGTTCCAGCTCTCAGTGATGGCTCTTTACTTGCACAAACTACTAAAACACTTAGAATCTGTACTATGTAGTTTAGAAGTTAATTATACCTATCTATTTGTTCTCTAAGTTTCATTGTGTTAGTCTTTTTTTTTTTTTTTTTGGATCTAAAATTTTTTGAAGGCACGGTCCATCTTCCCCAATGAATTCAGCTAACATTTTGAATGTCTTATGGGGGGTATAGTCCGCAGGCTTGAGAAGCATGGAATCTGGTAGAGGACAAACCTAAGAATGAATCACTTGGCTATTGGCTGAATACGTCCAAAAACCCATCTCTTAAAACCATGGAATTTGGGGGAATAACTTTAGGCTGGGGGTTGACTCTATACCCCCTCAGAGGGGAAAACAGCAGCATGGTGGTAGCCTAGGGATTAAATCAGAATGTTGATGATTTTCAAAGGTCAGGATGGATGCTGGCTGAGGAAAAGATGCTATTCTACAAGAAAGAAGTGGTGTGTGTAAAGATCGGGGGGGGCATGTATTTGGGGGATGGAGAAGAGTGTATTTTGACTGGTGACTAATTTGCATCTAGTGGGAGGTAAGGCTGGATATGGTCAGAACTGTACTCTGGGAAGATTAATTTGGCATGAAGTTTGAGAACATCCTGGAGGTAGAGATACTAGTTAGCAATCACAACAACCCAGGTGAGAGGTTGGAGGGCTCAAACTAGGGTGGTAGGGGTGAAAATAGAAAAGGACAAGTGATAGTTACTTACGGTAGTTAAGAGAATTACAAGTCCAGTGTGCCATGGTAGTTAAGAGAGGGGCTTCATGAAGGAGGATGAAGCCAGCCATGTAAGAAAGCCAGAAAGTGTAAGAAACTCTTGGATCTGATTGTTAGGTGGTTGGCAGTAGCAGGTCATACCTTGGTGGAACCTGTTGCACTTATTTGCACATAAAAGGTGATTAAAAATTACTGTTTGATTTTTGGAGGGCTTCTCTCATGTACCGTGAAAGTTCATGTCATAATGATTGTTATCATTTGATGCATAACAACTGACCTCCAAAATTAGTGGCTTAAAATACCAACCTTTTAATTATATCTCACTGTCATTGGGATTGGGAGTTTGGACAAGCCTCGGCTCAGCACTCCTTCTGTTTCATGTAGAGTTAACTGGGGCTGGGGCTCGTGAGCAGCAAGAAGACTAGCCTGGAGGGCGTGAGCTGGCCGTGCTCAGGTGGGTGAGGTCTGGAGCGGTCAGCTGGAAGGACAGGCTCTTGTGGGCCCCTCTCCTTCTCAACATCCTTGAGTCATGAAGGCCCTTCTTTATCTTTAGCTCTGTCAGAGGCTGTTCTGGAAACATGCCCTTATGATTCCAGGAACCTATCTTTCTAAATATAGGAGTTCTGTGAGGCGGGCCTCAGACATCCTTAGCCAGATGTTTGTCTGTTTGAAATGATCTGTGAGACGCCACCTTAGATCTTCTGTGGTCTTCACAAAGAGTCTTGCACTAACACCCTCGATTCGATCTTTGCCCTCAAGCCATTTTTTCCTTTGAGAATCTTTTGCTGTGAGGGGCTAAGGATAAGAAGGAGTTTTACTTTCAAACCCTGGCAAGCCCTGGCTCCTTCATATTTCCTCTACATTCTGCCAAAAACATGAACAGTTCCCCCCTTGGTTCATCTTTGTTTTCTTGAATTTTATTGTTGGCAGCCCAAAGAAGAGTTCCATGTGCTTCCTGGAAATGTCCTCAGCCAAACTCATGAGTTTAAGGATATACCTTCCATTTTCCATGTTACTGCAAGAGATGATTTCTTGAAATAGCTTGCCCCTGTGTAACGTGGGTCACCCTTCCCCCAGCCTCCAGGAACACTTTCTCATTGTCTTTCCTTCCCACCAACAGGAGCTGTGAAACCTTTCAGACCTTTCTCTACCAGCAGGTCCTAAACCGCACCCTGCAGGTTGTAACTTTTGTCACTGCTAAATAAGAAGTATTCTTTTGTTTTTGTTTTTGTTTTTTTTTCCTCTGTAAACTATTGCTACGTAACAAGCTAACCCAATACATGGTGACTTAAAACATACATAATTTTGTTACATTTCTTATTTGGGGCGTGAAGAATTTGAACAGAATTTAGGTGGATGATTCTTCCATTTCATGTTGCATTGGCTGGGATTATCTGGTATTATTTGGCTACTAGCTAGGCTAGCCTGGGGTTTTAGGAAAGCTTTCCTCAGAAGCCTAGCACCCTGGCAGGGATAAATGGAAGGCTGTGTTCAGCTGGGCCCCTTCCTCCCCCGCCCCCTGTCATCTCAGGGCTTCCCCATAAGCCATATAAGGCCCGACTGTTGGGGTCCTTACGTAGTAGCTCAGGCCTCCAGGAGACCAGGGTGGTAACCGCCAGCTCTTTTGAAAGCTATGCCCAGAACTGGCCTACTGTTATTTCCTCCCTACCCTACTAGTCAAAACAGTCATAGACTAGCCCAGAGCCCGGGATGGGGGTGGGGTGGGGTGGGCTGGGGAGAGAAATAGTCCTCTTCTCTCAAAGGGAAGAACGTCAAATAATTTATGCCTATTGTTCGTCATCTACCATAACTCATCATTCAAGTTGATCAATCATAAAAATTATCAGCAAATATGATTTATTAGCATTTAGCACATAGTAGGTATTTAGTAAATACCTCTTAAATTACTTACTGAATATGAACTTGCCACCCCACATAAATGAGAGAGTGTGGAGGGGACTTTGCGGTAGAGGTAGTTTGGTTTCTATGGACTTGCTCTGTGAACTTGTGCAAATCTCTCCACCTCACTGAACCTCAGTACTCGTATTTGCACAATGTAAATTATATTCTCTTATATGCCACATAAAATCAGTCTATTATGTACCACATAAAAATCTTTAAGATTTTATAAATTCTAAATTGTCTGATGCTCAAGGCAGCTTTAGTGATAAAACATAAGAGCTCTGGGGACAGACAACCGGGTTTTGCCTCAGCTCTGCCATTGAATCTACTGCGGGGCCTTAGTCAACTGTCTAACCCATCTGAGCCCTAATTCCATTCATCAGAAAATGGCTGTTACAATCCTTATCTCACATAGCACATGAAGCACAGTAGACTCGATAGATGGTTCTAGTGGTTTTTTTGTTGTAGTTGCTACTCTTTTGCACTCCGAGACTAGAAATTGAGGTTAGTTGTGTGTGCATCTCATGTTAGTACAAGTCAGTACAAGTAAGTGAGTTATACACGCACCTTCATACTCGGGGCAGGGAAAGGACAAAAGTTTGAAGATTCCGTCCCAGATCAGGTCTGCTTACTGCCATGCATCAGAAAGTGTACAAGGAGAAACACTCACACACAAATGTTGTTTCTCCCACAGCCATGTGATTGCTCTCTAATGTGACAGCTCATTACTGCTTGTTAAGGACTGGCTTTAACAGTAATGTCCTCCGTCCGTGTCTGTCACACAGGTAATCCTTGGTGGGTGTGCCATTATGATCAGTTGGTGTTTAATTAACATGTGAAACTTTCTTGTTAAACCAAAATTAAATTTGTAGTGCGTCTACTTGAGATCACTTAGAATGTTGTCAGGACAACATTTTCCTTGGCTGAAATGCTGTATTGTTAGCTTGGATTCTAGAGTTTTGAACGCTGACATGCAGCAGAACACGAAGGAAGGACTCTGCAGATAAAGCCTACACAAGTGGCTTAGTGTGACCGTTAGGGGCGGGGGTCTCATCCCCTAGCTGCCCTTCTCTTTGTGAACTCCTCGAGCCCCGAGAGAAGCCGCCACCCTCAGATCTTGGTCCCCAGGCCGGCAGGCTCCGCGGCACCTGTTGGGAATGCCAGTTCGTGGGTCCCGCCCCACACTCACTGAAGGGAAAACTCGGGGGTGGAGCCCGGAGACCTGGGTTCTCACAGGCGATTCTGATGTCCCCTCAGTTTAAGAACCACTAAGCTAAGGTCTGGTGTCGTGTTGGGATGGGGGAAACAATGAACGTAAACCATTCCTTGAAAGCTTAAATTCATTAAATCACCACCTAGAAAAACACCTACACCCAGAGGAGATCTGTATGTTGGCAATTTTTTCCTTCTTTTGTGTCTTTATTATATTTAATGTGTCAGTCAAAAACACCTGGTTCCCATGGTGATGAGTAATTGGGATATAAATGCACGGGTATGGGTATAAATTCTGAGATGCTTGCAGGAGTCCCATAATCACTTGACACTCAATGGGAAAAGAATGCTGTTTTCTTCTGCCTGGGTTGCATTTTTCCCTCTTCCTATGAATCGGTTTAGCCATATCCTTTACTTTATTCGCTCTGTTCTCCCATAACTCTGGAATTCAGGCACATCAGAAGCTATCCATAAACCCCCTGGCTGGAGAGTGAGAATCATACATCCCCAGCCCTGGTGAGGCCTTGTGGTAAATTTAAACTAGAGCACTTCAGACTTGCTGTGAACGAGCGCGCCGAGAAGTAAAAGCAGCCGTTTGTGATGTGGGTGGGGACTTTAGGAAGTGTCTGCCAAGGCTGAAAGTAGGGCGTCGGGAGATGGTGTTTCTGTGAGATGTGCCCAGAACGGACCCCACCTGTGACAAGTGCCATCTCCAAGCAAAGAGGGTTTTCATCTCTGAGCTTAAGCCACACACCTGTTGTTGCTAAAAGGCATGGGTGACACCTCACCCAAGCACAGAATACAGACTGCTGGGCAGAGGTTTGCCTCTGGGAGGTTCGGGGGTTGGGGGAGTTTACCGGGAGGGATCCCAGAACGTTTTCTCTGAAAAATAGGACAGAAGAGGCGGAACAACAAACCGGATCTACCTCCCAGTCTTTCCGGACACAAAGGCAAAGAAGAGGAAGAAGGAATCAAACCTAACGTCAGTGAGAGACAAGGAGATGGCTCGTGACCAGGTGCACTGTAGGTAGAACTGGTTATGCTTTGACTTGGCCAATGACTTGCACTGTTGGTCAAACACGTGGGATTTTGAGCCACCAGGCTGTAATGGTGGTTCGTGACCAAGTGATCGCATTTCAAAAAGAAGTACAACTCTGTTGCTCTGAGATTTTTATTTGTAAGCATTTCCCTGGCTCCATGCTCTCCCTTAGCTTTCCCGCTTTCATTTCTAGGAGGTTGTCACTTTTCAGAACAAGAGGCCCCGGGGTAGAAAATGAAATGGTTATTATGTCTGAGACTCAGGACTTGCATTGAAGCGTGGTGTAAAATAGTCCCTTTCTCCAGCAGCATCACTGTGATGGCCAACTAAGGAATGGAGATGTCCCAGGCGCAGGAGGATAGTCTTGCACACAGAGCCATGTTCTTTCTCGAAAGCTGCTCGAGTGAACGTGGATTGGCATAAGGCGCTATGCAGAAATTATGACAACCTGTTGTCTAGATTATTCCTGTGATAAAAAAACCTACCGTGTTTCCTAGAAACATTATCACGGAAACAGAAAGGGTCCTTCCTCTGCCCCATGAGCTGAATGTCCCATATTACAAACAACTTCTCAAGCCAAGGCAGCCTCGACTGGAACAAGTCCCCATAATTGGCCACAGCAGGTTTTTCTTTACCCCAGAACACTGGCAAAAGGCCGAGGTTATGAGAAGCAAGGGAGGAGGTAGGCTGGGGAGATAAGGTGATGAATCACTTTGGTTTCCCAGCTGACAACTGTTTTATTTTTATTTGGGGCGTTAGTCTCTGTGGTTTGAGAGCTCTGTTCAGAAGGCTGAAGATTCTTCACGTGATGCGGGATGGAGAACTTGCTGTGCTAGACGCATTCTCCGAGGCCTTTTTACACCCGGCTTTCCCTCTCTTGCGGCCAGGTACAGGAGAGGGCGTGGCGGGCCAGGTGGCCCATGGGCGTGTCTGCCGGAGGCTCTGGCCCTCATTCTGTGCTGGGAGTTGACTGGACTGGGCTTGTGGAACCAGGTTTCTCTTTCTCAGCTGGATTTCCCTTGAATCTGTAAGATGGGATGTGGGCTTTCCATATAATAGGGATCGAAAAACATAAAACATAAAGAAAAAAAATGTCCATGCTCTTTAAATACACTGTTTATTGTGTATTATTTGAGATTCATTTTATTGTCCAATATGTGTCCTATAATATTCTATAGGATTTTAATGACATTTTATCCTTCATAATCACATCTTGAAAGGAGGGGCCCCCTCTAGCTAATTTGTCTCAAAATCAGCTTATTTTTATTGGTGGATCGTTACAGTTAAAGTTCTTTTTAGCCTTCATGACATTTGACATGCATCATTGTCAGACATGATAGATTCTCTTATTGAGAAGTCATAAAGGAAGAGCGTGGGCAACAATGTTCTGGGTATAAATGATCCATTATTAGCACCACACCCTCTACCCCATCATCAGAGGGAGGAAGACCTAACCTGGCCATTTGCACATGATTGTCCTTCAGCTCAGCGATAAGCTCACCATGTCCTGGGAGCATTGCCTACACACGATGGCATCCTCTGGGTCCCGCTCTCTGCTCTAGGAAGATGACTCCAGGGGACGTGCGTCCCGTCAGCAGATGACAAATGAGGGGTGGCCACTGGAAGAAAATGTTCTCTACAGTTGACCCCAAGTTGGAGACACCAAGAGAGAGCTGGGGTGGCTGACGGAAGGGAGAGACTCACCACGTCAGACTGACTGATGGCACTGTCCCCTCCCCGGCCCCGGGGACACCCGGGGAGGCCGGGCAGTTCGGAGGTCCTGGCTTTTGAGAAGTTTCACTAAATAGGTACCTTCAAAGGAATCTTTTGGTCTTGCCGTCCCCAGCATTACAGCCTCCCTTTCACGTTCCCAGTCCACATCCTTCATGATGAGCGCATCAGCCGAGTGCATCAGCCCTCTGCCTTAGGAGAGGAGGGAGGCCATGGTGGCAGCCCCCAGCAAGGCACCGGAGACAGTGATTCCTTCTCTGGGGTGTGGTTCATTCCCGTTTGGCTCTGAGGGCGACCAGGCAGGCTGAACGGCAGGAGGGAATACACAATTGGCAAAATTATCCCCCAAATCTCCCCTTCCCCTTGCCAACTGGAGGCTCTTCTTTGGCTCCATCCGAGCCGCTGGGGCAGTACTTGGCATCCGGGGCCAAGAGGTTCCCAGAGCCCCATGGTGCTGAAATCACAGAGCAGAAGGGGAATTCTCTTCAACATGTGTGAAGCATGGAGGGCTGCCCGTGATCTCACCTCCTGAATGTCCCTCCCAGGCTGCAGGTGTTTATAGCGCTTCAACACACCACACACACACACACACACACACACACACACACACACACACACACACACACACACACGTCGGAGGTTAGGGGAGGCTTGGTACTTTCACAGGCTGTGGAAAGTTAGCAGCATTTTGGAGGCTGGTGTAAACCAGTGGCTCCTAAGCACCATTTTCTACTAATAAATAAAGTTGATTTGAGACAAATTAGCTAGGGGGGCCCTCTCCTTTCAAGATCTGATTATGAATATAAAATGCCTTATTAAAACTTTGTAGAATGTTCGTAAACTAGTATGGCATATAAAATAAACACCAAGACAGTACTCAGAGTAAACCTTGCATTTTCAATAGCCCAGGTATTTTTTTTTTTCCTCGCAATTCATCATCATTTTCTGGTCCTTTTAATAACAAAAGCCCCATGTTGCATTTCATGGATATGGGAAGAAAATGAGCAAGTCTGAGTTGTGGAGAGGAGCCTAAACCTGGCTGTTCCTCTGGATCACCTGGAAATGAACACACACCCACACAGGCAGACAGAGCGCCGGGCTGCCCTCAGACGCAGGGCATCAGACTCTGATCCCCGGGATCTCTACGTCTAACGAGTCCCTTGTGTAATTCATTAGTGTGCCGTCCAGCGACCTCGGTACAGGGAGGACCAGAGCTGGGAAGCATCTGGACTCATGGGAACTGCCAGAGAAGTCCCAGGTCCCAGGTGCTGCCTTCACCTTTGCAGAAATTATAGAAATTATATGCTTCTGGAGTTTTTTGCTTCTTTCTCTCAACCTGGTTACTTTCTTGGACATCCCGTTCCATTTCCTGCTTCCATAAAAGCCTAGCTTTTACTTTTTTAAAATCAAAACTTCGATCGGCTCAAGAAAAGCAATACCTCATTCTCCCGTGCACAGTTTACTCCTTGGAGGAGAAACGGCTCTAAGTGTGAGCAGCCAGCCCATCAGAGCGGCAAGGTCGGGGCAAGTCCGCCTGCCCTGGGGACCACGCCTGCGGCCCTCTGCTTCTTGCAGCTAACGCTTACCAGCTTTGTGCAGAACTGTGTCTAAGAGGGCAGCCTAGAGATCGGAGGCCCAGCTCTCAGCATCCTTGTGGCATGTGTAGCACGGGGGGTGCCAGCGGGGCGTCCGGAGGAAGTTGCCGTAAGTGGAGGTCAGATGAACATAATGGAGCCGGCAATGCAGGGAGGAAGGGCCCTGGTATTCGCTCCTTGCTGGAGTCACGCGAGCCTTGCTCAGAAGCCCTTGTGTGTCTCTCAGAAACCCTCAACCTGCTGCAGAGACACGTGCTCTTGAGTGGCATCTGATACGGTGTCCACACCGAGGACAAAAACAACAGTCTGGGATGCAGGAGGTCAGCAGCAAGGTCACGGGTCTGCTGACGCATTGGCAGGGCCCTCCACACCCATCGCCCCAGACTGAAATCAGCTTTCCACGCGGTCCCTTTGCAAAGCAGGAGTTTCCAGCTGGTTGGAACTCTCTGTCCTCCTCTGCACAACTTTTCAGGGAACTCGGTATGAGGAATGCCAGATGAGGAAGGCAGATGTTTTTCTCATCTCCACCCACTGCAGGACGGTTGTTTGCCAAGCGGGCGGGGAGGGGGTGTGTGGGGGGGTGGGGGTGGTGTGGGGGGGTAGGGAAGAAGCAGGATACAATTCTCTGCAGGCAGGGGTGGGGCGGGACGGCTCGGCCACGTGTGCAGCGGGTACACCTTTGAGCAGTTGTCCCCCGTGCTGGAGGAGGGGGCTGGCAGAGACGGAGCGGGCGTGGGAGAATGCACATCCGGCTCCACTTTGACTTCAGGGGCCAAGGCAGGGCTGCACAGGGTGGAAAGACTGCACATTGGTTGAGTGAACAATGTTTGCTAAATTTAGAGCCATTTACACTCGCCAGTTCTGAGTTTTGTAGTATTTTTGAAGCAAACACAACTCATTTTCTTTTGGCAGGGAAGTGATGCTTAGAATTAAAAAAAAAAAAAAAGTATGTGGTGGAACTTGCACGAGACTGTGTTGATGGGGTCGGACTTCCAAGTTCTCACGTGCCGTCCTTGAGTGTACAGCAGGGTCTGTCACCGAGGAGGGCAGGGCAGGTGCTCTGGGGAGGCCGCACGCTGCTGCCCAGCGAGCCAGATGGCCCGGCTTTGCCAGCATCCTCCCGGCGGCTCCGGCTGCCCCACAGCTGAGAGGCGCTGCTGATGCTTCGTTTCATCTTTGCAGCTGCGGACAAACAGAGGTCCTCCGAGGGGTGATCATCCCAGAGTGCTCTGGCTCCTGAGCGGGTCTGGCCTCACCTTCCCCGAGGGCTGGAGAAGCAAAAGTGCTGAGTGTCCAGGGCTGGCGGGGGAGGGGCTCAGGCTGGCGGCTCCCGACGGTGGGGTGGGGGGGGCTTGGTCTTCAGCGGGCAGGGGTGGTAGGGCGAGGATGCACTTCGGTGACACGTAATGTTTGCTTTGGCTCTCAAGCTCCTACTGTGTGCAGGGGGCTCATCTACGGGCCAGACTCTGCTTACCGAGAATGACCTCTGCGGTGCGGAGGCTCACCAACACGGAGATGGGCATGGAAGAAGGAGGGTCCTGAGAAACTCCCAGCAACAGAGCCTAAGAGGAGAGGGAGAGCCGCCTCTTGCCTCCGTATTTCAGGAGGACAAAAGGCGTGGGGGCTTGTGTGCGTATTTTCAACCTCCCGACCCTCTCCATGAGCTCTCCCTCCTGGCCGACAGCTGTTGGGTCTTGGACTGGAGTTTGGACGGCTAAAAGTGAGCGTTCGCTGACCCTCCCAGCTGCGGCTGCTGTGTCTGGGCCCACATGTGGCAACACTGGGCTTCGGAGAAGGGACTTGAATAAGCAGGTGACTATGAGGAAGGAGACCAGGGTCCTACGATAAGATTCAATCTTTCACTTCTCCTAGGGCTGTCCCTCTAGGGCCATTTTCACTTGGGGGGCACTCTGGAGGGTGCTTATGAGACCCCAGCCTGGCTTGGGGCAGGCGGCACTGAGGTCAGCATCGTCCCCCGTCCCTGTGGACGGTGCCTCAGTGTGGACTGCACCTGCCACTTGCCAGTTAGTCCATTTGCCCTTCATCCACCCTCCCGCACACCTGTCCAGACCATCCTCCTCGTCAAGGCTCTCCGGAGCGCCCCCGCATGGTTCCCTCAGGGACCAGGTGCCCATCCCGCCCCTTTGTTTCACAGCTGGGTTGGGCGAGCACCCGATTTCTCCATTCTCAGGTCCCTGTTGGCTCCTGCAGCTGGCGAGAGGGCGGCTTTGACGTGGACACACGGATGTTCAGTCCCCATGTCCCCCGCCCCCTACTGCCCTTCCTCCTCCCTACTCCCCCCTTTCCCCTCCCCTTCTCCCAGCCCCGCCCAGTCCTCCACATTTAGTTGGTGCGGCTCCCATCCCCCTCCCTTCCCACTCTCCCTTCCCCTCCACTTTCTCCCTCAACACCACCGCCACCGCACTCCGTTCTCCCAGAGAAACAGCTCCTCCACGGGAGGGGCTGGGGACCAGTGCGGGGGCAGGGAGCATGGCAAGGCCTCGTCTTGGCCTCGGGCTCACCCGACTTCTCTCAGGGAGAAGCCCACCCCCGGAGGTGTAGCAGAGGGGTGCAGGGGAAAAGAATTGAAATAAGACATTGGCTCTGGAGACTGGAAGGGCTCCGGCGGAAGGACGCTGCGGAGGGCAGGAAGGGGGCCGTGGAAGGGGGGAGTGTGGCGGGAGGTGGGGGCGGGGGCCCGGATGGAGGGGCACCTGAGTCAGAGGGCCCCCTCCACAAGGGCCCCCTGTGCACGGGTGGGGTGGATGTGGAGACAGGAAAGGCTGAGCGGAGGCGGAGCTGAAGCTGAGTGCTGTGCTTCCTAAGAGTGAGCACAAAGTCAGGGGGAGAGACAGGTGCCTCAGGGGCACAGGGCAGCCAGGGAAGGGGGAAGAGGCCGAGCCTGCGATCCCGAGCGTGGAGAACGAGATCCGGCTCCTGCACGACTCTCTGCCCCATTCCCCGGGACACCCTCGCTTCTGTGACTGAGGCTGGACGTGCTCCAGGCCCTCTGGGGTCCTAGGGTTCTAGGACACGCAAGAGTGGGCATCACGAGCGCCCAGCAGAGCCAGTGCCTCTGTCACCAATCCTGCCACTTGCTAATTGACAGTGTTTCCATTTAGGGTCCATAAAACTCCGTTTACAAATAACATCTGCTGAACCCCCTGACGCCGGAGGGTTAGCCTCTACGGAAGGTCAACCTGCTGTTTGTTGCCACTTCACAGGTCTTGGTTTACAAACTTCAGGTGCATCTCTCCTTGGTTAGCAGCTTACCATTTAGATAAGCCCAGGGGTGCCTGTGAGCTCATGAGGGTCCTGAACGGAGGCAAGGTGGTTCCTAATGATGCTGCTGTAACATTTAAAACAGAATTTAAAAGCCAATGCACAATCGTCATTAATTTACGAAGCAATCAGTGTTCTTGTGGACCCCACCCCCCCACCCCCCAGCCCACTGCCCTTGCACGGTCGCATAATTAGGCGCCTTCTCAGCAGGTTTGAGCCTTTCCTCTGGGACAGATGGACACAGCATTAATTTAGAATAGGGGCTTCAGGATAGGCTGGTGTCAAAAGGGCCTTCTGGCAGCATTCCTTCGCTTTTTGATCTTCAGTGGGACGTTTAACGAAGTTGCTCCTTATATGTTGTCCATGAAGATTTCTGTTTCTTCTCCAGTGTTCCCACCTCCTGGCCCCTGCCTGTTGGCTCAATTTACTAAAGCTATTGCTGCCTTCTCCCCATCACCCCTGCTCCAAACTGGGCACCTTCTCAGCAGCTCCACGGCTCCCAAGTTCTCAATTTAATGCTGATTTTTAAAAGGCTTTTTCCCCACGTGGGCTCCTACACTTGAGAACACATTGGGGCAGAGCTCAGGGGTAGGGAGCAGTGAGCTCTGGCAGTCAAGTTGGGTGCTGGTCTGTGGAGCGGGTGGCTAACCTCTAATGGTAAGAGTGACGATGATCACTCACCTCTTGTTGAGCACTTACCGTGTGCTTGGCACTTTGCAGGAATTAATTAATTTAATCCTCACAATCACTGGGGGATGTTGGTCATTTTATTATCCTTGTTATAAAGATGATCAGACCTGACGCGGAGCTTGTGGGGTCCTGCTCTCAGCACCATGTTGGGACTTCTCTCCTACTAGCTGCTTACCCTCTCCCTCATCAGCCAGTCTCTTGCTGAAAACCTGCTTATGCTCACAGAGCATTTAAAAGAAAGCCCGATCCCCTTGGCTGATCCTCACAGGCTCTCTGGCCTGGTTCCTGTCACGCTGTTCCTTGCCTCCTCGGTGCTACACTCCGGACATTCTCACACCTTCCTTCTCTGTCCTAGAAGAGACAGAATCTCTTGCTAGGCAAGGGTGGGTCAGAATCAATCCCAAACTTTAGTGGTTTCAAAGAGCGAAGCAGCAAAGCAGTGTTTCCCTCCGGGCTGAGAACCCAGGCATCCCAGGTGCTGGCAGCCTGAGGGCTCTGTGTGTGACAGACACTGGGACCCAGAGTCTCCACCTGGCTCCCGTGACCTGGACGGAAGTAACAAGGGGCCGCAGCGAATCGTGCACGGGTACCCAGAGCCAGTGACTCTGCTAGGGCCAGCTCCAAAGCCTGAGCGCCTGGGGCTGGGGAAGCGGGCACGTGGGGGAGGGGCTGCGGCCCCACAAGCCACCCCGGCCCGCGCCTGCCCCTGTCTGCACCGGCTCTGCCCTCTGCCCTGGACGCTGTCCCCACCCCTGCATGTGGCTAGAACTGCTTGTGCATCCAGACCTCAGCTCAGCGGTCACCCCTCAGTGACTCTCCTGACCAGACAAAACAAAACAACCACCTCCCACAGCCCTTTATTTTTCTTGGTTTTGCCTGGTGTTTATCACTACCTGCTGTTTTTCTCATTTGCGTCCCTCCCTGGTGCTATCCACTCCATCTTTCTCATCATTGTCTATCAATCTCCGCCCTCGATCCATCAAATCTGTCTCTCTCTCTGTCATCTTATCTCCGTCTCTTGGCACTGTCTGTCGGTCCCTGGGAGAGGCTCTTGCTCTGCGGTTCACTGCAGTACCCTAGGTCCGCGTTCTGCCCGCCACCTGGCAGGTGCTCAGGAATTGTCTCCTGAAGAATGTGTGACCCGGGTGCAGTTGTGACGTAAGGAGGCAGCGGGCTCAGGTCATCGTCAGCAGTCTTGGTCACCTGCCTGGATCGGGTGCTCAGCAGGGCAGAGCTGGAGAGACGGTGTTTCCCGGCTGAGGAGCAGAAGCCGTGGAAGCAGGAGTAGGGGGGGTCCAGGGTCCTTAGTGATTAGGAGGCCGTGGGAGGCTGAAGGAAATGAGAGTGTCTGGGTAGATGTTCTCCATCACTTTATGTTTGCAGGATGCTTTAAAATTCCAGAAATTTTTGGCGGTGCCCTTGAAGAGCTTAAATGTCCGAAATCACCACTAAACAAGCACGGACTGTGTTGCTAGAGTAGAAGTGTGTAGCACCTGCATTAGCTTCCCAGGGCTGCCGTCGCCAAGCAGCTCAGACCACATAGCCTGAAACCACAGGAATGTATTCGATCAGGGCTCTGTGGCCAAAATCAAGGTGTCGGCAGGGCAGTGCTCCCTCTGAAGCCTGCGGGGGAGGATTCCTCCTTGCTTCTTCCAGCATCTGGGGGGTTACCAGTGCTCTTTAGTGTCCCTCGGCTCGGAGATGCACCCCCGCTCTCTGCCTCTGTCCTCACTCGGCTTCTCCCTCCGTGTCTTCACATGGCTCCCCTCTGTGCCTCTCTTCATCTTGTGAGGTGGACACGCATCATGCGGGATTAGGACCCACCCCAATAACCTTATCTTAACTTGGTTATGTCTGCAAAGACTGTTTCTGAATGAGATCACATTCTTAGGTACTGGGGCTCAGGGCGTCCACATACCTTTTGGGGGACACAGTTCAGCCTTTGACAACACCCTAACTCCATTCTTGCATGTCCACGAGGCGGTTTTCGATGAGCCCATGACTGTTCTTTGGTCAGGCCTTGACTGCGTGCCCTGAAGCATAACCTTGCTCCACAGGGCCCCACGGCTGTTCAGCTCAGTCCTCACCTGGCTGCTTAGCAGTCTGTGTGCATGGATGTCTCGGTCACCAGAATCTGGGGCCACACGTGATGGCCTATTTATCATGTACGTGCCGTGGTTGAGAACGACTGTCCTGCAGTCAGGAAAGAGGGCTCCCCTGGGTTAGAAGCTCTGGCTTCGGACACGCTGGCTGCTTATTATCGGTGTGGCCTTGGGAAGTGACTCTGCCACTCTGGGTCTCATCCTCTCTTCTGTGACACCAGGGGATCGAAGCAGAATACCCCACGACCCCAGAGTCTGCAGGCCTGGGAGAAGATAAGTTGATTCTGAAAGCCTCTTGGTTTCAGATTGTTGTCTTAACTCGTATGTTGGTTCAGAGAGTCAGGTCATCAAATTTGAGTGATTTTTTTCAGGTCTTCACCTTGGACGATTGTAAGAAGCCAAGATGACTTGATTTCTCACCAGGGTTTACAAATCATTAATTAATTAAGGAAGTCAGTCGAAGTCCAAATGCCAATCAAGACGCAAAAAGAACACGAATTTCCTTGCTCTCCGTTGTAAAGCCAGCTGAGCGAAGTGTGCGGCAGGGCTTGGTCGAGGGAAATGCCAGTGCCAGCGACAAGCACGGTGACACAGATGCTGTGGGTGTGGGTCGCCTGTTCTGGTGGTTGTGACAACAGCCGCACCAGCCCCTGGTGGCACCGGCAGCCCCGACAGGAGCCCCGGCAGGAGCCCTGACAGGAGCCCCGACAGGAGCAGGGCCTGGTGGGGGAGTGAGAACAAGCCCACGTGCAGGGGCGGCGGAGGCAGCAGATGGAGGCTGTCTCCACATGGCGGGGCCCCCGCCACTCTGTGAGGCCCCTGTGGGATTGCTAATCTGCACCATCTCTCTCTCCCCCTGTAGCAGACGGCCTGTTCTTGAGTCTCCCCCACGGCTGCAAGCGTTGGTCTGCTGTGGCTGGGCTGTGGCCGCCTCCAGAGGGTCGGACCCCAGGGCCATCTGGTGAGGTTGAGGCTGGAGGCTGGAGGATGTGGACATGACTTTCAGCCTGCACTCTGGCTGTCAGATTGGGCACTCGGAAAGATACACTGCTTCCAGAGGCGCCTGGGTGGCTCAGTCGCCAAGTGTCTGACTCTTGACTTTGGCTCAGGTCATGGTCTCGGGGTTGTGGGATCAAGCCCCGTGTCAGGCTCCGTGCGAAGCGGGGAGGCTGCTTGAGATTCTCTCTCTCTGTCCCTCCTCCCCGCTCTCTTTCTCTCTCTCTAAACAAATCAACAAAATCTTAAAAAAAAAAAAAGAAAAATGCACTGCTTCCAGTTAAAATAGGAAACGCGATCAATTATAAGATGTGGAAATGTGAAAAATATGCATGTTAGAATACATGCAATAGAATAATTTTAGCAAATGTTTGTATAGCTTTTATGTACTTGGCATGTTTTGTGTTTATGTACACTGATTCATTTATCTCAAAACATCCTGTGGGGAAATGTGTCAGCCAGAGCAGGCTAGCTTATGAATAAGCGACGCCAAATCTCCGTGGCTTAACTCAGCCAATGTCTAGTTCTTGTGCATGTCAAGTTATGTTTGAAGGCTCAGTTTCCCTCTGATGTCACTTCCAAATCAACTTGGTTTCCATGATGGTGTCTCTGGGGGAAGAGCATTTGGAGAAGTGCACCAGGTCTTAATTGTTGTTCCCCAAAGTCCCCCACGTCACTTCCCCTGATATTTCATTGGCCAAAGCATTTCCTATGGCCACACCTAACTTCAAGGGGACATGTAGGTGGGGCAGCAGAGAACTAGAGATCTTGATGAAAGTCATATTCGCCACAAGTAGATCATACCCATTTCACAGTCAAGAAAACTGAGGCAAAGACAGGTGCAGTAACGTACCCATGCCCCCACAGATAATATGTGGCTGCGTGAGGATCAGAGCCCGGCCATCGTGGTTCTAGCCGTTGTCTCGTGCTTTCTCTCTGAGATGTTGTACATCGCTCCCCCACACTGATGGGTTCCATGATGTCAAGTGAAATCTACTAAATAATTTGAGAGACCAAACTTCTAGTATTTGAAAAATGTTTCTTGACTAAATGATCACCTCCAAACCGAAATTTTACTTTAAAATTGGTTAAAGATGAAAAAAGAGAAGACTTGACATGTGTTCAGCTGGAAGATTATGGGGTTTTGACATGAGAGGACCTGTGACCTAGAGGCAGCCTGAGGTGTGCGCCAGCATATTACGGGCTGAACAGGGACACGGACATGGGTGTAAGCTCTTAAATCAGCACCGGAGGACTTTGGGGACACTTATGTGTATCATGTCATTCAGACAATATCTTATTCTTTAAGCTTTTCAAAACGAAGACACAAAATAGGAAAATACTCTCAGACTCACATTCTCACCCCCAAGACTGATACGTGCTCTTCGGTTTGAAACCCATTGACTTAGCCGGTTTGCAACCAACAAAGACAAAATAACCTGAAAACCATCTTGAGCTGTGAGATGTGGTCACTCTAGTTTTCCTTCCATTTTCATGTGCCAATTGGTGTCATTATTAATATTTTGATTTATGTAGAGATCAATGATAGGCCTGTGATTATCAAAATGCTGATTACCAAAGATACCTTTTGCTTACTTGTCATTTCCTTATCAATGCTCTTTTTTTAAAAACAATTTTATTTATTTATTTGAGAGACAGAGAGAGATAGAGAGAGAGAGAGAGAGCACAGGCGGGGGTGGGGCAGAGGGAAAGGGAGAAGCAGACTCTGCTGAGCAGGGAGCCCGTTGCGGGGCTCGATCCCAGGACCCCGGGATCACGACCTGAGCCGAAGGCAGACACTTAACCGACTGAGCCATCCAGGCGCCCCTATCAACGCTCTTCTTATGGAATTGTCAAATGATTTAGAAAATCGGAGGCCTTAAACTGATGGCAACAAAATGACACATGGTAGCTATTCTCAGCTGTAAGGCTTTGGATATGGAAGTTCAGCTCTACTGTAGTGTTTTTTTCACCAAAACCCGCTAGCTAAGAGTTTCTAAAAATGACTGGGCCATATAGGAAGGGCGGGTGGGAGGACGGGGGCGGGCGGAGGCTGGGAGGCCAGTTAAAAGCACCTGCAGTAAGGAAGGCCAAGGGCAGTGGGGCTGGGGCACGTGACAGGGCTTCCCATCCCAGTGGCTCCTCCTGGGCTCTACATCTATACTGGCTAGAGGAAGGCCACACTACGCTGTTTCTGAGCAGGTTTAGAGGAGTGAGTTATTGTCCTGGGCCTTGTAGGCCTAGAGCCTCCTCTTTTACCCTTAAAAATACCCTCAATCACATCCTCGGGCTGGTTACCTTGCAGTTTGTAGAAACAAAGTGTGCTGCCCGGTGGGCAGCTCTGATTAGAGAGAAGACACCTGCAGACCAGATACAGCCCCACGGTTGCACAGACGAGGTCATTTATCCATTTACAGGAGATTTCAGCATCAGGAGGTTCAAGCAGGATTTGAACATCTGGATGTCTGCAGGGAAAGGGTCTCTGTGGAGTAGCTCTTCCCTGGAGATTCAGGCTCCACTGCCACTGGAAGACAGACGAGGGACAAGAGGCATGGGAAGTTTTTAGGAGGTGACTCTTCTTTTTCCTTAAGATTTTATTTATTTGAGAGAAAGCGAGAGAAAGCGAGAGAGAGAGAGAGCGAGCGAGCACAAGCAGGGGGAGCAGAAGGCAGAGGGAGAGGGAGAAGCAGGCTTCGCGCTGAGCAGGGAGCCCGATGTGGGGCTCGATCCCAGGACCCCGGGATCACGACCTGAGCCAAAGGCAGACACTTAACGACGGAGCCCCCCATGCGCCCCTGGGAGGTGATTCTTATTTCGACAGCTCTGGAGTGGGCACGGGCGGCAGCAGTGGGGGCTGCGTGTGAGGATGGGCCCGGCGTGGCTCCCCCAGCCGTGAGCAGGGGGCTGAGCGTCCAGTCTGGACCAGAACGGCCCGCTTCCCCTCAGGCCTTACTCCGCGTGGCAAATGTAACTCCATCGCCACCAGTAAGACACGCCACACAGAGAGAAAGCGTTTCTTCCCTCCAGGCCAGAATAATTAGCTGACTTCTTATGAGTGTCTGTGATGTGCCAATTTGAACTCACCTCACTCATCTGAGCTCCTGATGAGCCGGGGGGGGGGGGGCGGGGTGCTATTATTACCCTCATTTTTCTGCTCAGGGAACCTAGGGACCGAAAGGGTACACAAGGGGTCCTCCGGCACATAAGCATCTCCAGACATCCAGGGTCACTCTTAAGAAGAACCTATTTTTTCCATGCATTACACCCTCCATATTATAGTTCTCGATAGCAAGGACACGGAGCTCTTCTGTATGGGAACTATGGTTAGTCCCTCTCTCCCTGGTGTGCGTGAGAGGGATACACGGGGCACTCGGCTCTGCACAGCTGGTGGTCAGTGAAGCCGGCGGGTCATGCCTATGTGTAGTCCCCTGCTGTGGGGACCGGCTGATCAGCACAGGTGGGCCTTGAAGACTAGATGCAGGAATGACGGCGGCGCGGAGCTGGGGCACAGGGGAGTGTCCAAGGGGATGTGAGCAGTGAGGCTTGGGGCACTGAGTGGGGCATTTTTTTACCCCCCACACCATAGTCTTGGGGAAATGGAATGAGATCTAGGGCATAGATTTCTGGAACCCTCCACAGCGACAATCGTGGGCAAGCCCACTACGCAGCTCCTAAGTGCAGGCGGATGGAGAGCTGGAGGGAAAGGGAGTGGTCCTTGCAGGATGGGTGAGCTGTAGGCTGAGGGGGAGGAAGGTGCTAGAAGGTGGAAGAGCAGGTGTGGACAGCAGAGTGGAGGGGAGAGCACCATCTACCCGACGGGTCTGATCTATGCATGGCAAGCATAAGCTATCGAAAACCGATATGCTAATTGGAATAAATACTAAATACTAATCCAGCAATTATTTCACGTGCTTTCCCGAATTCAGAAAGGCTGCAGTGGGATTACTTACATGATCTGGTTCACTTAGTAAGAAGCTGGTCAGGTGAGTTTCAACTTCATTTTCCCATCAAGCCGGCAGGTGGACAGAAATCGTTGGATAATTCCAGCTGTTGACAAAGTTGTCACCCCTCTTTACACGTGTAGGTAGAACAGCATGTTAGCCCCTGAAAGACGCGTGCGTCGAGCTGGATTTACCTGGATTTACTCGGAAGACACCGCAGTAAGAGGCAACCACGAGGGCCTGTAAGTGTTGGCCAGTGCCCCACCAAATCTGGACTTGTTCCTGCTTAGAATTTTTGCAGAAGGTTTGGCCGGGTGGGGTCTCTTGAATTGGTTTCCTTTTGCTCATGACTTTTTCCCCTTTCTTCAGTCCACACCCTCTGGTGTTTGCAGCCTCCAAGGAAGGATGGGGTGAGTGAAGGGCGAGACTGAGCAGTAGTGGAGGGGGGCCTGGAGGAGGGCGTGCGCGTGCTGTTGCAGCGGCACTTGGGGAAGGGCGTTTACGGGAGGAGGGGCAGCTGGGCCTCCTATTGTCTGCTTGCTGCCCACACTTTTACACTGTTACAATGGCTAATCGCTGCTTATGGGAAGGTGCTTTGACCCCAAGCCTTCATTTCTTTTGTTTCTTGTAGCATCTGGCACTGTGTTGTCGATAAAGAGCTTGTCAATAGTGAGGCCTCGATGGAGAACGATGAGGTCAGCCGCAGACCCAACTCATAGTGAATGCTTGCCGACTATGCTCCTTTCAACCACAGGGCAGCCCTGCGAGGTGGGTGTCCCTCCCCCATTTGCAGATGAAGAGGTTAAATGACTTGCCAAAGTCTGTGCAACTAGATCAATTCATTTATTCAACACATTTTAACCTCCACGGGAAAAAAAATCAAGTAGCCTCCATGCTTGGAAGAAGGCCCAGTCATGCCTGATGCTCGCTGGGCACTAAATACTGGGCTTTTTTGTACCAGGGGACACTTCCATAGGGTCCACCTGGACAAAGTTGGGAGGCCCAGGGTAGGGCCAATCTCGGGTTGGAACAATGTGGAGACTTGCCAAGTCTGATTTAGAATAGGAAGCAGCAAAAAAGTGTGTAGTGTGTGTGTAGCTGTTTGTATATGTATGTGCATGTGCCCATGTGTGCATGTGTGTGTGCATGGATGTGTGGTGTGTGCGTATGGGTGCACATATATTCACACTTGTGCATATACATGTGCATGGGCACATGGTGTGTGAATTGGGTGCACATGTGGGTGCATGTGCATACACGTGTATTCACATGTGCACGTGTGTGGTGTGTGTGTGTATACTGGGATGTGTGCAGGTGGGGGAAGATGGGAGTGGCAGGGAGGGGAGAGACACAAGGCCCCATCCCACCTCTGCCCAGCGACCATGGCCATTGACGTCTGTCCATTATCACTTCTTGACTCTGCGCAAGGGCTGGGAAGAACGTGGGCCCGGGAAAGATTGTGACTGAGATGTTTGGCTTCTTGCTTTGACAGCCTGAATGTGATAGATAGGATGAGTGGAAATCTGGCCAGGTGAGGGCTAAGCGAACCAAGAAAAACAATTATTCAGGGTGGGCAGTGAGCCCCGCTGACTCCTGCAAGACCAGGATCGGGAGGCAAGCACAGAGCGGAGATTTCTCAAAATCAAGTAATAAATTGGAGAAACTGGGTCTGCCAAGAGATCTGCCGTGATTTACCCCCATGCCTGCCAGTCGCTGTGCAGAGTTGCTGTTCTGCGCTTTGCTGAGCATATGGAAGCCGTGCGTTTCTTGGCTGGATTCCAGGCATCCAAAAGTTAAATTGATGGGTCCTGCCAGGAGGGGTGCTAGCGAATGGGAAATGTGAAGGATGAGGCCAGCTTTAGTTTTCCTTGTTCCCCTTTTCTGTAGGAGACTTTTCTTCACAGACCAAACAGAAATAGTACGGTGTTCCCCATATTTTTCCTGACTTTCTCTCTGGGAAAGACTTACACCAACTTGCGATCTGTTTCGTGGTTCCCGCCCATTGGGCTCATCAGTTTATTCAACTGACTTTCTAAATGGCCTCATTTTTCCTGATGTGGGGAAAAGAGGCAACAGTGTAATTGTAGGAAACTACAGGCGGCCCTTTCCCTGTGCATGCTCTGAGCCCCGCTTGTCCTCGCTGTCATGATGGGGCCTGGGGTGCAGCTCTGGGGTCTTCCTGCTTCTCCTGCAAATGAAACACTGGTGGAAAACCATGGGTCACCCTGGGAGGGCGGAGGTTCCTGCCCACGGATTGGAAAAGGCCCACTTTCCCCAGGCTGCAGCAGCTGGCTCCACCCGTGGCTCTGAAGTGTCAGCCAGACCAGAACTTTCGGCAGGGTTTTTTCTACCTGCCTTGGCTTTCTTCTTGCTGGAACAGATGCTACCAGGGAAGGCAAGGGAGCTGGGAGTGAGAAACGTGGGCAGACTGATGGCCAAACATGGTGCTGTGGGATGGAATGGCCTCTAGGCTTCTTAAGACCCCGGGCTGCCAGGAGAGGCATGTGTGCATGTGTGTGTGCCTGGATGTGTGGTGTGTGCGTATGGGTGCACATATATTCACACTTGTGCATATACATGTGCATGGGCATGTGGTGTGTGAATTGGGTGCATGCACACACACATGCACACATGGGCACATGCACATACGTATACAAACAGCTACACACACACTACACACTTTTTTGCTGCTTCCTATTCTAAATCAGACTTGGCAAGTCTCCACATTGTCCCAACCCAAGATTGGCCCTACCCTGGGCCTCCCAACTTTGTCCAAGTGGACCCTATGGAAGTGTCCCCTGGTCCAAAAAACCCAGTATTTAGTGCCCAGCGAGCACTCCCTGTCTATCCAGCCGGGAGGCCTCAGGCCGTGGCCGTGGCCATGGCTGTGGCTGGGTGCCGGGCTTGATGCTCGGACTGTGTGTCCTCAGTGTGAGTGCTCAGGAGTGCCTCGGGCCCCGCAGTCCTGGACCAAGGCCCTGTCTCAGTGCTTCTGCCCTGTGTGGTCTTGGGTGAGCTATTTGGAACCTCAGCTTGTTCATCTGAAAGGCAGTGATGATGATGCTCTGTTTTGAAGTTGGATAAAAGAACTGTGGATATGCCCAGCATATAGTGCTTTCGAGTGAAGTTCTTGCTTCGTGTTAGTGTTTCCGAGCGTATAGGCCTATGTAGAATAATTCTTTTGAAACTGCAGAGTGGGAAATAGTTCATGAGATTAAATGTCTGTAGACAGGAATGGAAACCAGGAAATGTTCTATTAATCAGCCAGTATATTTCCTTGCCAACATTCTGGTTTTCTTTGAGGAAATTTACTTACTACCCAAGGCAGACAACCTAGTCGTCTCCTATTATTAGGTGCTGGTAGGGCATGAACCCAAAGCAAACACACACCTCCAAAGCAGAGGCCCTTCTTTTCCAAAATACATCACAATTTTCTTCTATGAAGACCTTTAAGCACACTTTAAAATATACAGCTTATTGTTAAAAACTTGATCATTTTGTTGAGATTTGGTGACTTCTAATTTTAAGTTACATTTAAAAACTTACCTTAAAATGTGAGAAATGATTATGACTTTAGAAATATACTTGCATGTTCTTCCTCTCATTCTTCTTTATTGTTAACAATTCTTTACCTCCTTGGCCTCTGACCCACTGATTTGGCACCAGCTCGAGAGGTAGTGGCTAGGCTCAGAAAATAGGACTTTTTGATATACTCAGAGATTTCCATCTCAATACTTCGGAAGAAGCCAAGATAGAATCCAGCAGGATTGCTGCTAGTTACGAAATGGTGTTACTCCCTGGACTAAAAACAAATAAATTGACAGCTGTACTCTTTGGGCTTATCCTTTATGTGATCTGCTAATGTTCTTGTGCCTCTTCTTGTCAGACTCTCCTCCAGCACAGAGCACTCGATGGGCTTGGTAGCTATTGCTCTTCGAGTCAAGGATGGGAGCAGTTCCCCTAGTTTATCGTGTCATTGTGTCTTAATCCTGAATAAGCATTCATGATAATGTAATAGTCACATAAAAACTTGCCAACTGTTTCAACTTTGTTTATCAAGAATTAGTATGCACTGAGGACTTAAAAAAAGCATTAAATTTAAAGGCAAGAGACCTCAGGGCTGTGCCAATGGAGCTTGGTTGCCAACTTCTTTTAGCAAAATTGCCTTTTCCTGGGTCACCTTGTAGCCTTTTCCTTTTAAGGACAGTCTGGATCAGTTTCCTGTTTTGTAGGCATAGTTCTTTGTGCAGAAGGATTCCAGTTAGTGTAAATACTAAGAAAAAATTGTAAGGGGCATCCTTAGCATTTTATTCTTTGACCAAGATTACTCTCCCTATTTTTAGAAATGTAAGGTCCAGTGTGGGTGTATGTATATGTTTGTATGCACATGGATACACGTATATTTTTAAACTCACTATATTTTATTTTATTGACAAAGCATGCATGCACATGGTAAAATATTCAGAATCTGAGTGGGTATACGCAGCGGAAGTGTTCTCGTTTCTACTGAGGACGCCCAGGCTGTCCAGAAGCAACCACAGTCAATAGTCTCTTATGTCTCCTCCCAAAGCTTCTTGGCCCATGCACGCACTTCAACTCACGTTTTAATTTTGTAGAAATGAAAGTATACCATGAACACTACCGTCTCTTGATCTTCTCGTTTAGCAAATTGGTCTCGGGCCCCTTCCATATCAGCACATACAGATTTGCTGCATTTTTAAAATGGTTTCATAGAATGTCACTCTATGTCTGTGATTTTTTTTTTTTTTTTTTACACTGGTGCCCTGTCGACAGGCCGCCGCATGCTTTCCGGGCTGCTAGGACAAGGAAGGCTGCGATGGCATGCATCTTTGCCCAGGGTGTGGTTTCAAGTGGCGTTCCTGTTCAGTTAAGGCCTCCTTCGCTCTGCCTGTGCCTGGCTGGAGGGGGAGGACTTCCCATTAGCGGTGACGTCAGGATGCCGGATGCCCTGTGGTTGTTGGAATTGGGGGACACCTTCCAGCTCTACGTAGGCCACTCCTCCCCCAAGGATGCCTTCTTCCCTCCTCCCTCGCCCCACACAGAGGTCTGTGGAAGTGGCCAAATCCAGGACCTACGGCCAAGGACATACCCAAACCACCATCCTTGAGCTCTAGACAAATTGCCTTGTATTAGAGTCACGCCTGGTATCATTGCTCATTCTCTTTCCCCTAAACCACTGGTTCTCAACGGTTTTTGTTGTCACCCCACTTGGGGGGGGAGGGTACCATTGTCATCTAGTGCCTAGACACCAGGGATGTTGCTGAGCCTCCTGCAGCTCATACTGTGGCCCCGCCACAAAGAATTCTCCAGCCCACGATGTCCATGGCACAGCCGTTAGGAAACCCTGCTCGACACTTCTCTTTCCAAGAGGGAGAAGATGTACTCACAGGTCTAGAGAACACCTCGGGCCCAAGCAAGTCTCAGTGCACACTGGGTTTAGATCGAGGCCAGGTGTGGCCAGGCTGGACACAGACATGGCAGGAGCCCACGGCGGATGGCGGGGGGAGGAGGCAGGACTAACGGCCGTGGGCTGGAGGCCAAGGTCCTCTGTCACGCATCAGCAGGTGGCCACCAGGGCCCACAGCGGCTCGTGGACACAGGGCCTGCACATGGGTACAGTATGCCAGCGACCCACCTTGATGTGTTTAGTGACGAAGAACACCAGTCATTTTAGGTGGTGCGTTCATGGACAGTTGACCTTCTTCCCAAGAGTCAGATGGATCTAAGGAGTCGTGGCTCTCAGATTCCAGTTAGGATCTCTGCTGCAGCAGGACAGCTGGGGACCTTGACGGGGGGAGAGGAGGATGAGAACACACATAGGGCGGAGCGGCAGTGACAGGGGCCAGGCCAAACTGTGTTCTTCCCTCTCCTGGAAGCGCCTGATTTCCCAGCAAAGGAGACCCAACCTCAGGCTCCCGTCTTCACAGGGCTGTGAAGAAGTCTGCCTGGAGAGCTCCAGGCCCAGGTGGCAGAACCAAAGAGAAGGTATTAGGGCCATTCCCAAAGGGTCCCCTTTCTTCCCCCAGCTTCCAGGAGGAGGAAGGATGGAGGCTGACGATTGGACACCACAGTCGGGGCCCTTTCTGGTCCTGAAGCAGAAAAAATACTCTTCTCTTCTCCAATTCTCTCTTCCTCCTGCAATTTCTCTGATCAGAGGTGATTTTTTATGAGGACTGGGGTGGGGGTGGGGGGTTGGTCAGACTGTCTATTTGAAACTTGTTAAGGTGGTGGAGTTGGCACTGATTACTTTCTGAAAAGCCAGACCAAGTCCATTGGTGCTTATCTTGCTTTGTTTATAATGATCTGGAGTAAGCTCTTCTTTTGCACAGTAGACATCAACTCAGAACATGCCAGGCTGTACCTAGGCTTCGGGGGTTGGGGGGGGGGAAGGATTAGACAGAACTGGAAAGATAAAACGTGTTTTTCAGGGAGGTATTATCTGCACCAGTCAAAGCTGTAGGATACAACGTTTCCTTTCAAAATGTGTCACTGACTGTGACCAACAGGGCCCCCCTCCTAGCTGCAGGGAGGGTGGGTCTGTGCCTTTGGCCGTGGAACCTGCTGGAAATTACTCCAAGATGAAAAACGTATTAATTGTCCTTTGGGACTGTTTTTGCCCCCTCTTAAATGAGTTCCATCGGAAGAGGCATTTGCTGGACGATTCCCAGTGTGTGATAAATCTCTTCCCTGAATTCAGGACTAATTATCCTCAGGGACTCGGTGGACCCATCAGGGAGATGAGCAGACATGAAATAGCACCCGTGGCTTTGCAAGAGCCATAGAAACCTGCTCCTGCCACTCCGTGGGCCTCGGGTGCCTCAGAAGACAAGGGAGGGCCTGCAAATCCAACATGGGCTTGAGTAGATACTTGCACTCCTGTGCTGATTTGCCAGTTATAAAACAGCATCAAATGTCCCGATTCATGGTGTTTCCACAAGCCGGGGTATCAAGCCATCAGTTCGGGAGTTCTGGCTGAGCCACCCACTAACCGTGTAACTTGGAGTCTAGAGTTTTCATTCCTGGACATATTACAGAGATTAAATGAGGTCTGACATGGGTGTTTCTGCTTCCACTTTGCCCTCTCCTGTCTAGTGTCCTGCATTTACCCGTACCTGGCCAGGCCCACCTTCTGGCCCCTGCTCTTGTCCCAGGCCCCTCACCATTCCCTGTGCATGGTAGGCCCACCGGAGGCAGGACTCGGTGGGGTGGGTCCCCCAGTGTCTGCCCAGCCCACTTCCTCCTGGACCACAGGGCTTTCCTCCAAAGGCACCTTCTCAGGGAGGCCTGCCCTGTGGCACCTTACAAAATGGTGACTTCTCCTCCCCCCAAACTCATCTCTCCCCTTCTGCTCACAGTGGGCAGAAGAGTAGCCCCCTAGAGATGTGCGCGTCTAGAACCTAGAATATGTCACCTCATGTGGTAAAGGGACTTCGCAGTATGATTGAGCTGTGGATTGGTGATGGAGAGATTGTCCTGGGTTATCCAATGTACTCACAAGGTCCTTCCAAGAGGAGGTGGAGGGTCAGAGTCAGAGAAGATATGGGGGGGAAGCAGGGGTGGAGGGAACTATTTGGGGACTGGACTGCAAGCTGAGGCATGTGGGTGCCTCTGGAAGCCGGGAAAAGCAAGGATGGGTTTTTTCCATGGAGCCTCTGGGAGGAATGCAGCCCTCCTTGAGCCCTCGGTTTTAGCTCAGGGAGATCACATCGGACTTCTGGCTCGTCGCATTGCAAGATGATGCATGTGTGTTGTTTTAAGCTGCTGCATTTGTGGTGATTTGTTAGAGCAGGGCGGGAGACCTACGCACTGCTTTGTCTCCGTCCCATTTGCCACCACCTAAACACGCTGTGCCTCCCACCCCTGCGTCTGGTTACCTGCCTCCCCTGCTCCCACAAGCTCCCTTCTACTGCTTCGGTGTCCCCAGTGCTTTGAGCGGTGACGGGCGCACAGTAGGCCTTCAGGAGTGAATGAATCTGGTGTGGATACTTTCCTGGCTCATTCTAATCAGTCTTCCGTCATATGCTGAGCACCTACTATGTGCCAGTCATGGTCCTGGGCATTGAATGCGGCATGGTCCTTGCCAGCCAGGGGCTCGTGATCTGAGGTGGGCCAGGTGGACAGATCTGAGCGTCGAAGTTCCCCGGGGGCCCGGCGCGGGGGCATCTCAGAGAGCAGGTGGTGGTCTGGCTGTGTCTCCCAGAGGAACTGGGGTTCCAGGCCAGCGGGCAGTACTAGGAAGGCTGGGGAATCTGAATGACAGAGCTGGGGACCTGGGGCAGGAGGGGATGGTGAGGGCCCGGACGGAGGGCCTGTGCAGGCCAGGGGGGCGTCCGAGAGCTCTGGACTTCGTCTGGGAAGCGGTGGGGCCTGGTGCAGGCCGTCTGGCAAGGCACTACATGGCTCAGGTGTGTGCTTTCATAATTTACCCTGACAGCAGGAAGGGTGTGAGGCTGAGGCCGTCCCCGCTCACATGCCCGGAACCCGTTTCCTTGGAGGCCTCTAAGCTTTGTGTGCACTAGAGCCTGAGGCCCCCATGAGGCAGTCATCACATCATCATCCCCATGACTAGACCACAAACAAGCTCAGAGAGGGCAGGCCACTCGTTCGAGGTCACGCACTCATGACCAGGGTTGGCCTAGACCGTCGGCCCCGGGGCCGGCGTGTGTCCTGCGGCCAGGCTCCCTCCTTGAGGACGCGCCTGGGGCGGGGGGTGGGGGGCGCAGATGAAGGGCTGAGCCAAGGCAGGAAGAGTGGGGAGCCGAGGAGGAGGTGAAGAATTACAGGAGAAGCGCCGGCGGGTTTGCTTATCAATTAGATGTAGGCAGTGGGGAATGTGAGCTGAGATCCCTCCACGCTCCTGGCCCTTCGCCTGGGCATACGCGGCCTTCCAAGTAAACCCAAATGTCATGAGCTCCAGAGCAAGGGTTTTAGTATTATTTACTTACGATTTTGTGACTTTACTTATGCATGAGGGTGTATGAGTGAATTAATTTCCTTGCTTCCCCGTAAAAGTAGATAGCAAGCGCTGGGCCTTCTGTCAAACCTCTCACACACAGTTCAGGTTTCAAACCCCAGGTCCACTACCGTCCGTGAGTCTGTCCTAAGCATCGAATCTCACGGCATTGCTGTTGTCAGAATTCAACTAAATATCCTGGAGAGGCTGATGCCACCAGCCTGGGGCTCAGCACGGAGTGGGTGCTCCGTTTGGTAGTGGCCTTCTGTTTCTTTGCCTCTGAGCACTTGCTGAGTTAATTTCTGGAAGGTCTCAGCTATAGCGGCACCAAACAGGTGTTTTCCCACTCCCGGAGCTGCATGGTGGGAGTCATGCTGTCGCCCTCTTTGCTTGGGCGGCGGGGAGGCTCGGACCCGAGTCTGTGCTCGGGAGCTGAAGTCGGCTCCGCCCACATTCGGCACACTGCTTATCCCCTGCCCCCAGCTACGGTCCTTCCCTCTGATTTTTACTTTGCCTCTCGTTACTTGGACCTAAGTGCCTGAGCTTTGATTGCAGCCTCAAATCCTTTTGTAGAAGTAGAAAGAACATGATTATAAAGTTAAATAGAAACTTAACAAATCAGTTCTGTGTCCCACCCGCTCAGCAAATTACATAATGTCAGGAAGCATACAAGGGCAGAAATCTTGGGTGATTTTTGGATCTCATTTCTCTTATTTTGCTGCCGGTGGATAATGTGTCTCTCGTCGGGCACATGCTTAAATTTACATGAAAGGATATCACATGAGTGAAGCCAGTGACCTGAGCTCCTAGTTTACTGACAAATTGGAAGCATCCAGATCCTTTTCTATTTCTCTTCTTTCTCTCTGACCTCCTTTTGACTGTGCCTGTCTCATCTGCAAAAAGGAGCAGGGGAGCTGAGCAGTCTCCCCGTTACCTTTTGGTTCTATCGGTTTGGCACCCCCAGATGCAGTTTCCATGTTTCTGAGGTTTGGGTGATTTCTGTCCATCAGCTTTCTCTGTAATCCCGTCCCTAGCCTGACCAATAGAAACCAAAGTTGTGTGTAGCCGGGCATCCCCAAGGCTCTTCTTGGTGCTGGGGCACCTGTTCGGTCCCGTGAGACTGGTAGAGCTCTTCCTCCTTTTGGAAAGGAGGAAGTTGAGATCTGGCGAGTTTGCATGCCTTCTCCACAGTGAGCACCAGGGACCGAGCAGAGGAGCCCTGGGGGCTGCCTCCCGACCCTCTGCTCCTTCACGCCTTGGAGTTTGGAAGTTCTGAGGCCGCCTGAGGTTGTGCACAGGGATCTGGGGCACCTCGGCTGGGGATGCCCTGCTAGGGAGGTACCTCTGCATTAAACCCGAGAAGCTTTACCGCTGCCTGTTGCATGGAGCAGGCTCTCTGGAAGGTTTTCTGTGAAATCAGGGTTCTGCTTTTCACAGTCAGAAAACAGCTAAATTGGTGGGCCTTCATTTTTATCTCCCTTAGACTTTAGTTAAAACTCTCAACCTTGTGTATATCCCTCTCTCCTCGCTCTCCCCTCCAGCCGTCTCTCCAGCTGCTTCCGGAGCAGCCTCCTCCTCGTCACCCAGACCCCAAGCTCCTTCCTGCCCCACATCTGCTTGTGCATCTCTGACCATGACATTAGCTGGAACCCCCTCAGTCCTGCCTGTCCTTGGGGTCCAGCTTTTCTCACGCCTCCTTCCTGTCTCCTCGAGCCCCCACAGAGCTGCTCACACCTGGCATCTCTGCAGCACTCGAGGTGCGTGGTGCACACTAGGCGCCAGGTCTTAACAGTGGCCCCACCTGCAGAGTAGGGCCCCACCTGTAGGGTAGGGTAGGTTTGCTTAGAAATTGAGATGGTCGACATGAAATTACTTCAGATCATTACGGTCTTGACCAGTCCTGACACTTAAATAATATAGTTTTAAAGATTTTATTGTTTAGAGGAGCTATAGGTTCACAACAAAATTGAGTGGAAGGTACAGAGAGTTCTCCTATACCCTTCTGACTCCACACGCGCAGCCTCCCCATAATCAGCATCCCTCACCAGGGTGGGACATCTGTTACGACTGCTGAACCTACATCGACACATCATCATCACCCAACGTCCAGTTTCTATTAGGGGTTCACTCTTGGTGCACATTCTATGGGTTTGGACAAATGCATAATGATATGTATTATGGTATTATGCAGAGTATTTTCACTGTCCTAAAAATCCTGTGTTGCATCTATTCATCCTTCCCTCACCCCCCTATGCTCTGCAACCACAGATCTTTCGCAGTCTCCATAGTTTTGCCTTTTCCAGAATGTTGTATGGATACAATCATATCGTGTGTAGCCTTTACAGACTGGCTTCTTTGTCTTAGTAACACACATTTAAGTTTCTTCCATGCCATTTCATGGCCTGATAGCTCAACCATTGTCTGGACGGACCACTATTTATTTATCCATTCACCAACTAAAGGACGTCTCGGTTGCTTCCAAGTTGGGGCAGTTATGACTAAAGCTGCTATAAACATTTGTGGGCAGGCTTTTTGTGGCCGTTAAGTTTTCAGCTCCTTGGGGTAAACGGCAAGCAGCGTGATCACTGGATCACATGGTGAGAGTATGTTTCGTTTTGTAAGAAACTCATAAACTGTCTTCCAAAGTGGCTGCACCTCGTTGCACACCACACCCACCCCAGCAGTGAATGAGAGTTCCCGTGGCTCCCCATCCTCACCAGCATTTCGTGGTGTCAGTGCTGTGGATTTTGACCATTTGAAAACATTTTATTTTGAGGTGATTGTAGATTCTCATGTAGTTTTAAGAAATTATATGGATAGATACGTATACCCTTCATCTATTCTTCCCAGTGTTATTACATACTTACAGCACTTGTGTAACCACATCCCACCCAGGAAACAGATATGGATACAACCCACTGGCCTTACTCAGATCTCTCTGGTTTCACCCAGGCAGTGGGGTGTGTGTGTGCGTGTGCGTGTGTGCGTGTGCGTGTGTGCGTGTGCGCGCGCGTGCGCGCGTGTGTGCGCGCGCGTGTGTGCGCGCGCGTGCGTGCGCGCGCGTGTGTGCGTGCGCGTGTGCGCGTGCGTGTGCGTGCGTGTGTGCGTGTGTGTGCGTGCGTGTGCGTGCGTGTGTGCGCGTGTGTGTGCGTGTGTGCGTGTGCGCGCGTGTGTGCGTGTGTGCGTGTGCGTGTGTGTGTGCGCGTGTGTGCGTGCGTGTGCGCGTGTGCGTGTGTGTGTGTGCGTGTGTGTGTGTGTGTGTCTGCATTTAGTTCCATCACCGGGCAGTACAAGGGATCCTCGTGTAAGTTGTTCTCTGTCTTGACTGTGGTCGTCACACAAATAAAGACCTGATAAAATCACATATGTAACATTTTTATACTTCTCATAATTAATGTCATTTTCATGATGCCTTGGGCTGCTGGGCACATCACAATTGCTTAATAAATATTCAACATAGAGATGTTAATAAATTATTCCTTAAAGAAAACAGCAATGCCTCAGAAAATATGAACCCCGATCTCAAAGGCTACATCTCTTTTGAGAGGCATGTGGTTGAGTGGAAGTTGCCTTGAACTTGCAGGAGAAGCCCCTGAGTCAGGCACTGGCTTTGCTGCTTCCACTGAGAAGATCTACTTTATACATCAGATCTTGGTGTCCTGACCTATAAAATGAGGAAGTCAGATTAATATTCTCTATGGTCCCTCCCTTCTGAACTTGAAAACTTTATAATTCTATCAACTATAACATCCTTTAACATTTTCAGTCTGACTTCCTCTTCTTGAACATTTTCTTCTTGTTATTTGAGTTTATCAGCTTCTGAATTTGTTTAATTTTCAAGCTTTGAGCCATGGAAGAAAAATAATCTTCTACTTGATTTCTTACCAACTCAGAAACAACACGAAAGATCTCATTTGCATGAAGATTTCAGAGCAGAGTCTCAAGTTGGGAGACATGCAGGCACTTGGAGATGTCTGGTGTCCATGGGGACTGCAGTCCAGCCTGGGCAGTGGGGCAAGCTCCTGAGATATCCACGTGCTAAGTGGGTTTGCAGGACGTCTCCCTGCCCTCCCCAGCCTTCAGTAGAGTGAGTCCCTGCGCCACAGCATAGGCAAGGCTGTACCACAGTAAGAGACACTCCAGGGACGCCTGGGTGGTGCAGTTAATTAATCGTCCAACTCTTGGTTTTGGCTCAGGTCATGATCTCAGGGTTGTGAGATCAAGCCCCACATCAGGCTCTGTACTAGGTGGGGAGTCTACTTGAGAGTCTCCCTCTCCCTGACCCTCTGCCCTTCCCCCCTCTAATAAATAAATAAATCTTAAAAAAAAAAAGAAAAAGAGGCACGTGCAGTCTCAGTGCCAGCGCTGGGGGTGGGGGTTGGGGTGGGGGGAGGGCGTGAGTCAGGTCCCGTACACAGTTCTCTTCGGGCCCAAGGAGACTTTCAGGTTGCTGTCCTCCTTCTCGGGGGCCTGGGTGTGACCATCTCTCAGAAGTGGCTCCTGACCCCCAGATATGAAAGTGCCTAAAATGCACCAGAAGGGAACGAGAGACCCAAACATGCTGGACGAGAAGCACATTCAGGTGACCCCGCTGTCTGGAGTGGGTGTGCAGGTTGGGAGAATGGGCTCCTAGCTCGGCTCTGCTTCTCACCAGCTATTGACCTCAGGTACCTCTCAGCCCTCTCGTGCCTCAGCTTCCTGATCTGTAAAATGGGATTGGTGACACTCTCCACCCCAAAGGGTTGTGGGGATGGTTACTGAATTAATTCAGGCAAAGAGCATGGCTCAGTGCCTGACATACATAAGTACTCGATGATTGTTGCCTGTCATTATTTTGCTTTGTTCTTTAGCTCCTAACTCGTCTGTCAATCCCTAGAAACACAAGACACTCATGCACTCAGCCTGTGCTGCTGGAAGAGTGTGTCTGGTGATAGCTTTTAGGGCAAAGGTGTGATGATCTGGAAGCTGGTGAAGTAGATTCTGTCTCACCTTAGGCTTCTACACAACGTTGAGTCCTAATGGAATGGCAGGGACTCCCAGAGAGGGCAGGCGTGCATATTTTCTGCAAAGCTATTGACGGAAAGCCTCCATTCTGGGCTTTGGCCTGGAAGGACACCCCTCCTAGACACGGAGCCTCAGAACAACTTTGAAATATGAGAACCCGAAGGGAAGGGCCCACTTGAGCACTCTGGGGGAAATGGGCCTGTGTCGCCTGGAGAGGAATCTTGCTCGATGTTCCTTTAGGCAGGAAATAAATGGGATTTTATAAGCTACCTTGCAGCGATCTGAGAATCCTATACTCTTGGATGAGCCCAGCAAATATGCGGGTTGCATTCATACATTAAAATTCTCTAAACTTGTGCATTCATATGTGGTTGCCACAAAGCTATGAATTTTCTGATTTTTGTCACACTCTGATAAGATTTAAAAAACACAGTTAGATGTGCTCTTGCTGGCTGAATTGCAGAAGTAATTTCTCATACAATTGAAATCTAAAATTTGGTAGATGTCTTGCCCAGTGGGACAGGAAGCAACTTATCAATTCCCATTAGCTTCAGTCAACAATCAGGAGGCTGCTTTGGTCTGCATTTTCTTCCATTAGTATGGAGGACTTACAGCTCACTAATTTCCCAGGCTGACCGAGGTTTCGTAGAGCAGTTACCCTTGGTGCTGAACCTCTGGCCCGCTCGTCCGCAAGAGAGATCTCTGATCAAGTGGGACATGCAGACTAAATCCTGTACTGCCAGGCCTGCTGGGAAGACCCCACGTGGAGAAGGAGCGAGGTCTTTCAGGATTCAGAAGTCTCAATGGGGGTCTGGTGACGTTCACATTTTTCTGAGTTCAGAACATCCAAGAGAAAGTTTCTTGTGTTTTTGAATTTCCAGTGGGGAAGCCTTTGCTAAGAGGTCTAGCATAAATTTCAGTTTGTATCCTAAAACTCAGAAACATGAGTTAGGGACCTGGCATATTTTCCTCCCTAGTTCCTTCCTTTCTCCGCAAGCTTCCCTTTAAAACAAGTCCATGTGGTCACCGGGTCTCTGTCAGGGCAAACCCCGGCATGAGCATGGATTCTCTGAAAGGAAACTGGACTCCCCACGGTTGGAGTACGGAGTCTTCTGCAGAGGCTGGCTGTATTGATTTTTACCCTTACGGAGATTGGGAGGAAGTAAATATTTACTAAAAACACCGAGGCTTTAAAATAGCCTAGACTGGAAATCTTCATCTTTTTCTTCTTTCATGTCCTATGCTTCTTTTAACTGAAAGGAGGTCTGAAGACTATTTTGAGAGAGGGTTTTAGGGAATTGCCCTCATTACTAAATTTTAGAGCTGTCTGGCTTGGTTGCTGTCAGCAGGGCTGATGGATCATGAGGCACGAGGGGGCATTAGCATAGCCGTCTCCAGGGAGGGCCTTCTGGTCTGCATGCAGGTGCACAGGTCTGTGTGCGGCTTTGTGTGTTCCGTCGTTTGTTCAGGGCCGGGGCAGGGGCACAGAGACAGGGGCTGCTTGAGGCAGGAGTAGATGGATGCTGTGGGTCATCGCTGTGATTGATTTATCCGTATTTCCATGGGTTTCCTCAGGCGTGGTCTGTCCGGGAGCCGCCTGTGAGTCTGAGCTAGATATGTGACTGAAGAACACAGTATTTCAGCCCCTGAGCAGTGGGCAGAACCCCCCCCCGCCCCCGCCGCCCCGCCAGCAGTGTTGACTGGGCGACCATGGGTTCCTGGCAGGTGGGCTGATAGCCTCATGGGTGTGAACATAGCAGCTTGCACCATGCTCATGTCAGAGCCGATTCAGTGGGGGGGGGGGGAGGGGCAGGGAAGTCTGGAGGTGCCAGGATCACACTCTCCACGTTCCTAAGGGCTGTGGACCAGGCCCACCCAGGTGAGGTGAGAAAGGAAGATGTTTGGAGGGCTTTGGGCTCAGAAATTGGAGTGATTTCTCAGAGTGGAGGAGAGTCAGGGCGGCTCAGCAGAGGCACGAACGGGTCTGCCAGGAAGGGCCAAAGGCAGCTCCTGGGGCTGGGGGCCCAAGGATTATTTTTGGGAGATATGGATGAAGGAAAGTAGGTGAGAGTAAGTGCTTGCAAAGCAAGGCTGTCCTCGGCACGTATTTACTACACCAAGGCAAGACTTCACGGACAGAAAATCTCAGCCCTCAGGAGCTGGGGTTTGATGGACCAAGAAAGGGCGGGACTGGGACGTGGCCTGGAACGAGTCCAGGGCACACCGCGTGGCGTGGGCCGCCCTAGCTCCCATGATGCTTTGTGAAGTCCCCGCATGAACAGCTGGAGGCCTTGTCTTTGAAGAGAGGCTGCTTCTAAGCCCTTAGAGTTCTCCACTGGTGATATTCGAGGGCACCTGAGGTTCTGCATTGATTTCAGTTTGCATTTTATGATTCCAAAACATGAATCAAGGGTCTTGTCCGTCTTCCTTCCTTGTACGCTCCAGTCCCTCACTTCCCTGCATTTTGGCCTCTTAAGAAAATTTAATTTTCTTAAAATGTCAGTGGTAACAGGCAAAAGAATTTTGATTTTAACCTGGAAGAAGGGGAGATAGATAAGCTTGCTTGTAAGCAGTAAAATCCTAGACTTTTGAAGGATTCTGTTTAGGTCTCTTCCAAGAATCATAACTTGCCTTTCAGGCCAAATTTTCTACAGTCTAGACTCTCTGGATGCAAGTTATAGGACTTTCTAGTTCCCACAAGTGAGGGGACCCACGTGCTTTCTGAGGAATCGCGCGAACAGTATGGAGGCCTGCAGCGCAGTCGCTGGACTTACTTCTCTTCCCAGTCACACTCTGTAAACTCTTTGATGGCGGGTTTTGTCCTCTTTTCAATTCCCCGTTCTCAGCCTAATACCCGTCCTGTAGCTGATGTTCTGCAATTATCCGCTCAGTGGGTTGTGTGAAAGCAAATGCCTTGTCTGTGAGCTTCTCATTAATTCACTATTTACTCACCTTATCTCTAGGGCAGCAGGAAGAGGGTCATACTATCCATGTGTCTTAAATACCTATAGTTTATGGTATTATGTCTGATTTCATTTTGAGGTAAAAGAGTCAAAACTTGGGACCTTGGATAAGTTGTTTGACTTTTATTGAATTAGTGTCCTTACCTGAAACATGGGTATGAGGATGAAAAGGAGAAACATGAGTTCCTGTTGAAAGTGCTGTTTCTCCATGCCCTTACATTTTCCGGGGCCATCTCTCGCCCCACAGCACCAGATGCTGGCTGGGCCACCAGAGCAGGGAGCCCTTCGAAAGCAAGGAGTCTTCTATGTGACAACTTTTTTTTTTTTAAAATCATAAATAGATGTTGAATTTTGCCAAAAGCTTTCTCTGCATCTCAGCGCAGACGGTCATGAAGATGGTCATATGATTTTTATCCTTCGTTTTGTTAATGTGGTGGATTGCATTGACTGATTTGCAGATGTTGAACCATCCTTGTATACCTGGAATAAATCCTACTCGATTATGGTGTATTGTCCTTTTAATATATTGTTGAGTTCAGTTTGCTAATATTTTGTTTGGAAGTTTTACATCTATGTTCGTCAAGGATATTGTCCTGTAGTTCTCTTTTCTTGCAGTGCCCTCGTCTGGTTTTGGTGTCAGGGTAATGCTGGCCTCGTAAAATGAGTTTGAAAGTGTTTCCTTCTTCTTCTATTTTTTGGAAGAGCTTGAGAAAGATTGGTATTAATTCTTTTAATGTTGAGTAGAAGTCACCAGTCAAGCTGTCTGGTCCTGAACTTTTGTTTGTAGGGAGTTTTAAAATGACTGATTTAATGCCCTTACTAGTAATTGGTCTATTCTAATTTTCTATTTCTTCATGATTCGGTCTTGGAAGGTTGTATGTTTCTAGGAATTTATCCATTTTTTCTAGCCTGTCCAATTTGTTGGCATATAATTAATTTTTCATAGTAGCCTTTTGTGATCCTTTGTATTTCTGTGGTATCAGTTGTAGCATCTTCTCTTTCATTTCTGTTTTATCTGAGTCCTCTCTCTTTTCTCTTGGTGAGTTGAGCTAAAGGTTAATGTTGTTCCTATTTTTCTAAACCAGCTCTTGATTTCATTGATCTTTTCTATTGTCTTTTTAGTCCCCCAATCATGTATTTCTGCTCTGATCTTTGTTATTTCCTTCCTTTTACTAACTGCGCTTCATTTGTTCTTTTCCTAGTTCCTTGGGGGTGTAAAGTTTGGTTTATTTGAAAATTTTTTTTTTGTTTCTCTAGGTAGGCATTTATCACTATGAACTTCCCTCTCAGGACTGCTTTTGGTGCATTTCATAATGTTGGTATGTTGTGTTTCCATTTTCAATTTGCCTCAAGGTGTTTTTTTAATTTCACTTTTGATTTCTTCGTTGACTCATTGGTTGTTCAGTAGCATGGTGTTTAATCTTCACATATTTGGGACCTTTCTAGTTTTCTTCTTGTGACTGACTCCTAGTTTCATACTACTGTGGTTGGAAAAGATGCTTGATATGATTTCAATTTCCTTAAAATTTTTAAGACTTGTTTTGTAGCTTGACATATGATGTATCCTGGAGAAAGTTCCATGTGTACTTGAGAAGAATGTGTTCTGCTGCTTTTGGATAGAATGTTCTGTATATATCTATGAAGTCCATCTGGTGTAACATGTTGTTTAAGACCGATGTTTCCTTATTGATTTTCTGTCTGGATGATCTATCCAGTGATGTAAGTGGGGTATTAAAGTCTCCTACTATTATTGTATTGCTGTCTATTTCTCCCTTCAGATCTGTTAATATTTGCTTTGTGTATTTAGGTGCTTTTATGTTGGGTGCATAAATATTTACAAATGTTATGTCCTGTTGTTGGATTGACCCTGTTATCATTATGTAGTGCACTTCTTTGTCTCTTATTACAGTCTTTGTTTAACTTGTTTTTTGTCTGATATGTCTACCCCAGCTTTCTTTTGGTTTTAATTTGCATGGAAATTTTTCCCCTTCCCTTCACTTTCAGTCTCACTATGTTCCTATATCTGAAGTGAGTCTCTTGTAGTTAGCGTATAGATGGGTCTTGTGTTTTTTTTTTTTTTTTTTAATTCATTCGGCTACTGTATGTCTTTTAATTGCGGAATTAGTACAACTTACATTCAAAGTAATTATTGATAGGTATGTACTTATTGCCATTTTGTGAATTGTTTTCTGGCTGTCCTGTAGTTCCTCTGTTCCTTTATTTTCCTTTTGCTCTCTTCGTCTGTGGTTTGATGACTTTCTTTAGTGGTATGCTTAGAGTCCTTTCTCATTATCTTTTGTGTACCTATTACAGGTTTTTGCTTGATGTTTGAAACGAGGCTTGCATATAAAAATTTATGTTTATAACAATCTTACTTGAAGATGATAAAAACTTAAGTTTCTAATGCTTTCTAAAGCTCTTCCCCATCCATTACTCCATTTTATATTTCCACTGTAAAGCTCAACATTATTACTCCCTCCGTGTCTTTTGTTTTTGATGTCACATTTTATATCTTTTTATTTTGTGTATCCTTAATTACTATAGTTACAATTATTTTTCCTACCTCATCTTTTCACCTTCATACCAGCTTTATGAGTGATTAATCCACTACTTTTACTGTAAATTTACCTTTCCAGTGAGATTTATTCTTTCACACATTTTCTTGTTTCTATTTAGTATCCTTTCTTTTTGGCTTAAAGAAGTCCCTTTAAGAACAGTTTATTAGTGATAACTCCTTTAGCTTTCGTTCTTCTGGAAAACTCTTATCTTTTCCTCAATTCTGAATGATAACTTTGCTGGATAAAGTATCCTTGGTTGGAAATTTTTTTCTTTCAGCACTCTGAATATGCAGTGCCACTTTCCTCTGGCCTGCAAAGTTTCTACTAAAAGTCTGCTAACAGTCTCGTGATGGTTTCCTTGTACATAACAAATTGTTTTTCTCTTGCTTCTTTTAAGATTCTCTCTTTGTCTTTAACTTTTGACACTGAAGTATAATGTAACTTGGTGTGTTTCTCTTTGTGTTCACCTTTTTTGGAACTCTCTGGAATTCCTGGTTCTGGATGTCTATTTCTTTCCCCTGGTTAGGGAAGTTTTAGCCAACATTTCTTCGAACAATTTCTGCCCCTCTTCTCCTTTTGGGACTTCTATAATGTGACTTTTAGCGTGCTTGAGATTGTCCCGTAAGTCCTCTAAGTTATCTTAACTTTTATTCATTCTTTTTGCTCTTCTGATTGGGTGATGTCACTGATCCTTTTTTTTTTCTTCATCCTGTCTGCTCTTGAACCCCTTTAGTATATTTTTAGTTCGATTATTGTATTATTGTATTGTATTATTCAGTCTGCTTGGAAATTTCTTTCCTTCTTTTTTTTTTTTTTTTGACTTTTACAGACTGTTTATTTTCTCTCAACCTTTTCCATTTCTATTTCCATTTTGTTTGCCTTTGTGGAAGAGCAGCTTAAGACCACTCAGTGGTTGTTCCTACCTATTCAGTGGCCTGAGCAGTAGGAGCTGCAGACCAGTCTTCAGTGGCCGGCTGGGCGCTCCAGTCTTCAGTAGGGAACTGCTGAATAGGCACCACGGGCACCTGCATGCCTTCAGACCAGTCTGCGACTTCAGGCTGAGTAGCAGTGAACTCAGGAGCTGGAGCTGTCCATTCACCCTGAAATTCCTCCTTGGTCACAGCCTTTTCAGCAGCGGCCTGCTCTTCCTTTTCAATCTCTTCAGGATCTCTGTAGAAGTAGAGATCAGGCATGACCTCCCATGGGTGTTCACGGGAAATGGTGCCACACATGCCCAGAACATGCCTGGCCAACATCCGCCACATCAGACCCACTGAGTGAGCTCCTTTGTTGTTGCAAGGGATGGCAATGTCCACATAGCACAGAGGAGAGTCTGTGTTACACAGAGCAATGGTAGGCAGGTTAACACAGGACGCCTCTGTAAGAGGCTGGTGGTCAGCCCTGGGATCAGTAAACACCAGAAGTCTCGGCTCCCGGAAGGCTGCCTGGATCTGGTTAGTGAAGGTTCCAGGAGTGAAGCAGCCAGCAATAGGAGTGGCTCCAGTAGCAGCAGCAAACTTCAGCACAGCTTGCTGGCCACTATTCCTGGACGATGTGACACTGACATCAGCTGGGTTTTCAATGGCAACAATGGCACGAGCTGCCAGCAGAAGCTTCTCCCGGGTTCTCTTCAGATTTATGATGTAGATACCATCACTTTTCCTTTTGTAGATGTACTGTTCCATTTGAAAGTCAAGGTTGGTGCCACCTAAATGGGTTCTTGCTGCAAGGAATTTGAGGACATCCTCCTCCTTCATTCGCAGGACATCAAGGGCTCTGGATATTGTGAAAGTTTCCCTTTAAGTTACGACGGGAATGCAAAACAATGCCGTATGGACCCTTCCCTGAGTAGCTCAGAAAGCTGCTTGGAAATTTCTTATATTTTCTATCTCTCTGTTAAAACTCCCTGTGTTTATCCATTCTTCTCCTGAGTTTGCTGAGTATCTTTATGATCATTACTTTGAACTCTTTATCAGGTAAATTACTTATCTCTATTTCACTAATGCTTATTTTCTGGGATCTTATCTTGTTCTTTTGTTTGGGGCATATTCCTCTGTTTCTTCATTTTGCTTGACTCTGTTAGTTTCTATGCCTTAGATGACATTGCCATCTCTCCTAATCTTTAAATGTTGGCATTGTGTAGGAAAAGAACCTTATCATTCAACCCTGCCTTAGCTGTTGGTGGTTGTCTCTTGAATCTTGGTCATTGTCCAAGCAGCCTATTTTATTTTTAATAGCTCCCAGTAGTTGAGGGTGTGCCAAGACCAGTCATTGTCCCCAAAGGGGAGGGGATCTCATTTAGCACCTAGATTCAGGCTGATTAGAAGCCAGACCCTCTGGCGGTAGCTTTTAGAGAATGCAAATATATATAGTTATCTGGGATTGCAAATATAAGCCCTGCTGGCCACCAGAGCCAGATGATCTAGAAGTGTCCCCTGGCAGCACTGACAAATATCAGCACCAGAGAAGTGTATAAACTCTTTTCTTTAAGATACCAATGAGCTAGAGCAAGGCAGAGGGAGAGAACAAAGATTGCATCCACTGTTCCCCATTCCCTGAGAACACTTCTATAGGCCCTTCTAAGTGAGCCAAACCAGAAGCCTGTCCCTCAGGTCAAAGCTCCTAGACAAGCAAATATACCTCTTTCTCAGAAAGACGGGGGATATGTTTCAATCTGCCATCTAAACAGTGCCCTAGGAGAGGTAATCTGCCAATAACTGTCTCTCTGATTGTTACAGTCCCGTGGACCCAGGAATGCAAACCCCCAGGCCTCCATATCCTGGTGATCAAGGGGTGTCCCCTGGGTTGAAGCTTCAAAAAGTGTGTCACCAGATGTAAAAACTGGGGCATCAGATGTGTGAGGAAGCTCCTCTCTGGGAGCTACTGAAGCCCTGGCATGTGGCAGAAGAAAAGTGTGAAGATGACACCCACTGGCTGGAGTAAAGCAAAGGGGGAGTATGAGATGGCCCCTGCCAATAAAAGAAAAAAAACAACAAAAAGGAAAATAAAAAAGAAAAACAGGAAAAGCAGACACAAAAGAAGAAAAAGAAACACACACACACCCCCCCCTCCACACACGGATGGCGATGGTACCTGCTGGCTCTAGCAACAGAGGGAGAGCAGGAAGGAAGATGGTGCCCACCAGTCTCTGGCCCTGGAGAGTATCCTAGGAAGCCCCTGCTCCTCAGACCAATACTTTAAAGTTAGGAAATGAGTCTCTTTCAAATAAAGTCTGAACACTTTTCAAAAGGCTGCTTTTGTGCTGGGTCCTGTGGCAAATGAGTTTGCATACAAGCCCTTTAAGAGCCATCCCTCAGCTCGCCACGGCCCCATGGGTCCTGCGGGGAGAAGCCCCATTGGTGTTCAAAGCCAGATGTTTGGGGGGGTTGTCTTTCAGGTGCCAGTATGAAAAGCTGGGGTGCCTGATGTGGGGTACAAATCATCCCTCAGGGAGAAACTTCAGGTTTTGAGTTCCTTCTTCATCATGGGTCACTGCACCGTCGGTGGGTTTTATGGTGAAGTTGCATCTCAGCCTTTCCGGCTCATTTTGATGTCATTTCTCTCTTGTGTGCCCGATGTGAAGGGATTGCTCTACAGTTTTTAGGGTTTTTCAGAGAAAAATGTTTCATATATAGCTGAAGATTTGGTTTGTCCATGGGAGGAGGTGAATTTAAGAATATTCTGTGTTGCCATCTTGAACCAGAAGCCTGGTCATGTCTTCCCTTGACCTAAGACTTTTACAGGAGTTCAGGGGATGGGGCAAGATTGGGCCCAGAGCCCCTGGGTTATACCCCAAACTGCCTCTTCCCTCCGAGGAAGGGTCTGACACTGTGTCACTTCCAGGAGACTCCATGGTCCTTTTTGCAAGACTACTCCTAGCATCAGGCCAGGATTGCCAGTGCCCCAGAGGTCCTCAGCATGGTGCATTTTTAGTGTAAGGACACAGAATAGGCTATTCCTAGGGTTTTAAAAAAATGGTGACCCTTACATCCCCGGATGCTATCTTGGATCCTTGTATTGTGTGCCTGTTGCCAGGGAAAGGGCAGGGCCACCTCGAAGGGAAGAAACTCTGCTGGGTGTTGTGCATACAGATTGGTGTTAAATTCAGTTCTGTTAAACATCTTTATTAATGATGTGGAAGTGGGGTGTAAACAGAACATTAATTAAGTGCCTGAATACTAAATTGGGAGGTGTTGCAAAAGACAGACTAATCACTTTATCATTTACTCAGTGTATGGAATTGCACAATTCAGTGGATCTCCTGATTAAAAGTGGAACATATCTTTGTTGACAACACTATTTGCTCAATTTGTAGCTGGCATTTTGGTTGGCTTTCTTCACATGCATGTTCTTATGCTGGAAACCTTTCTATTTATGTTAGCTTCAGAATGATGAGTCATCCTATTTGTATATTAAGAACCCAGGAAGAGAGGACATATTTTTGAAAGGGTGAGGTTATAAACTGTAGCAGGGACAGAGAAGGACATACAGTAGTCAAGTCACCTCAGATGTCTGAAGACGGAGGTGTCTATCTTGACCCTCGGTGGGGCCTGTTTTGTTCCTTATACCACAGCTACTCTTCTAGTGAGTGTAGGGCAGGTGAAGAACCTAGGACACTCTTTATACCCATGGTATAGATTTGGGGTCAGGAGCCCTGGAATTTAGTCCTCATTCTGCATTTTTCTGACTCTGTAGCTTTGACGAAGTCATTAAACCTCGGTGAGCCTTGGTTTCTTTATCCGTGGGAAGGGAAAGAATATGTATGTCTCACAGGGCAATGCTCAGAGATGTAAATAGTGTGATATTCTTGAAAGAATTTTCTAAACTGTAAAACTGTCCAAAGTTAGTATGACCTTGGATTAATTTTCAGAGAATGAGGCATATTATCCAAGTGCATATAAAGTACTCCAAATAATTATCAGCAGAGCGGCCAAGAACATTTAGAAATATGGATAGGAAATTCAATCTGGAAAAATGCTAGTTAAATACTTAGGGACAGTAGAAAATTGGCAGGGTTTTGAGTTGGCATAATTAATTCAACTATTTTTCAAATGCTTGGGTTCAACAAACTATAATGAGTTTGCCAAGCACCTTTTCTTATAAGTTTTGGATCCTTTGTTTGTTTCAGCTAAAACATGATCCATAAGCTTCTGATTCATTTACAGTTAATTTGCCAAAAGGCTATTTGTCAGCAGCACTCAGATGTTCCGGAAAACTGCTGGGCCCACCAAAAGATGCTTTCCAGATTTCTTTCTTCAGAAACGTTACTGGCCTGGTATGCAAAGGATATATTTAAACATTATTTAGTCAAAATCCTTGTTTTAAAAATTCTTGAATATATATATATATATTCTTGAAAAATTCTTGAATATATGTTCAATAATTTTAGAAATAAGGATATATATACATAATATTCAGGTGGAATTTATTGCTTGACTCCTACCACTCATCCGTCTCTCTCTTAGCAGTTCTGACAAAGTATAAGCAAATGCAGACATGCGCTAGTCAGAGCCCAGACTATGAGCCCCGTTAAGGGAAGTCTGGATTGGAGAGGGTTGGAGAGGTCCCCCATGGAGGTTCCCATGTCCTTGCCCTCACCCAGAGGGTACTTGACATGCCTACCTGCAGGCACGCTGTGAAGAGCGGAGCCTGGAGGAGTTAGCCTGCCCAGGCTGTAGGCCGTGCACACGCACCCCCGAGCTGGGGTGGGCAGTGGTGCTGCGTGGCATTCACCGGCAATTTTGATGGATCATCTCCCTTCCCACGTCCCATGGGCTGCTTGCCACGAGGCTCTGTTTCTGGGTCCCAGATAAGAGTCTCCAGTCCACTCGGATGCCAGAAGCCTTGTCTGCTCATCAGATCTTCTTCTGCGACAGGTTCCCTTCTGTGGGGGTTGGTGGATTATATTCAAAACAGAGTTGCAGCAACAGAATGACAGAGAATGACAGAGAATGAGTTGTGACTGTCCCCTCCCCTCCCCCCCTCCCCCCGCCAGATGCTTTCATGAATGATCCTAGGACTCAAGGACCACAGCTGAGTTTCCGGTGTCTGTTATTCCTGCTCTGGGGTCGTAGAATGAGGCTCACACCCTTGCCACTCAGCTGTCAAGAATAAAGCATTAACAGTGCTCCCCTAAAAAAAGGCCTGCTGAGGGGACAACTTTGTCATTGTAAGTGAGAAATGCTTTCCTAAAGAAGACAGAGCAGCACCAACTTCTGCAAATGAATCCAACCTGATCAGATCATACAAATGTATTTCTACATGCATGCACAATGTAGTTACACATAGCGTGCACACACGAACGTATTTACAAAGTGAAGGAGACACAGCGAGACCTGGAATGGAGAATTCTGTCTCCTTCGTTTCTTCTGACCAAGACGCCGGTCACACTGGAGTCTCACTCGCCCTAATGGCCTCCTTCCGACGTAATCACCATCTCCAAATACGGTCACCTTCTGAGGTACCAGAGGGGGAGGTCAGGACTTCAACCCATGGGTTTGGGGGAGACTCTGGCTTGGGCTGCCCTCGGGGGTGTGTAAGTTCTGAGCACAGCAGTGGGGGCCGGCGGGGAGGGAGAAGGAGCCGGCTCGGACGAGAACGGACACGCCATGCACGTCTCTAGGGAAGCACGTGGCTGCGCAGGGACCAGCTGCAGACTGTCGCCGTCCCCCCGGGGAAACCCGCCAGGACCCCGCTCCTGGCACCAGAAGGGCCCTGACAGAGACAGCCCTAGCCTTCTTTCCCACAGGGGGCACGGATTTGGCCCATAGAAATGTGCTCCCCTGGCTGTTTTATGGGACGGCTCTGAGTGCCTAGAGATGGGCAGCGGGGAGAGCAAAACTACAGCGTGTCCCAGATGCCCAGGTTTGTTTGTGTTTGCTATGCTTTGGGATTATGGTGATTAGTGCTGTTTGCTGAAAGCTCCGAAACAATTCCCCTTCTATGCATTTTTTTTTTTTTTCCTGAAATGTAGTCTTTGAGCCAAACAGTGTGGTCCTCGCCCTATGTTTGTTAAAAAGGTTAGGGAAAATGTCATCCAACCCACAGCCTGGAAAGGCGCTCTGAGCAGCGGGTGGAGGCTCAGTGGGCATTTTCCTGCAGTCTAGAACAAACAGAGACTGTAACCTTACAGGTTCCGCGAACTGCCTGCCACTCTCTGGGCTCCGCGAGCAGGTCCCACACGCGGCACGGAGGCTGAGTGGTGTCCGTCCGTCCACCTCCCTCCACCTGCCCCAGGCCTGGCTCTCCATCAAGCCCTTCTACCGGGCTGCCGGGCTCGGCCAGCACCGTCTTGTCTCCCTGTTGCAGCTTCCTTTGGAAACCCTCTATTAGATTTTAAAAGCAGAAACAGCCAGTGGGGAAGGGGGGAGCCCTGCATTCAAAATTTTATGAAGAAACTAAATTTTAGGTTGCTTTAAAGAATACATAGTATTGCAATACGAAAGCAACGAAAGAGTAAGAGGCAGATGTCTTTAGGCAACTCTTTAATTCATAAATGAGAATGATTGAATGTGAGTATTTACAGTGAGCATTTTCTGCATAATACTAACTGTACTGCATGCTTAGCAAATTCATTTTACAAAGATAGTTCAAAAGCAAATGTCAATCTGGCTCTACCCAAATTGTTTATATACATACACTAACAATGTCCAAACGAATAGAGTAGGATTAATAAGGTTTTACCAATCATGGCTATAGGCGGGATTTAAATCAGCCGTGTTTGATCTCAATCAACAACAGTGGACACAAAGAGATTCATTTAAAAGCGGTGTGACTAAAATCCACTTTTTAAATGAGCTACATTGTGCAGGCATTTCCATTGTACCTAATTTAAAAATGAGAGCTTATACTTGAGAAGGCATTTCCTTTTGGGGGGGGGGCTGCAAAACAGCTCTCCTTTTGTTGGAGTAGGCTTGCTGGGGTAGGGGGAGGCAGGCAGGGCCACCTGGGGTGCCAGGCTGCCCAGGCAGTGAGCACTGCCCGTTGCTTGAGGCACCGTCAAGTGGACCAGTCATGACGGCTCATGGCTCACGTGGTGACCTGCATGCAGAGCCACGCATGCTGTCCTCAGCCACAGGGATACTCCTGGCTTGGCTCTGTCTGCCCCTTGTTTTCCTTCCAGCAAGCTCTCATTAGGCAAGAATGTTGTCTTTTCTGATTACATCGCATATGCGCCTAGAAGTGATGAAAGGAAAGAAATCTTGGACAGCACATCGTACCCCTTGTCCGGGTTTGGGCTTCCCACCTCCAGGAAGGCTAAGTGACATGTATCCCAAAGAAACTGACTGGCATTTAGGCTTTGTCACCTGAACTCCGATGACTGTGAGATACTTAATATAACCCCTTTAGCCTCGGTGTTCTCATTTGTAAGATGTAGATAAAAGAAATAAGCTTAGGGTGAGGATTTCATTTTTTAATGTGTATAAATCCCCAAACCCAGTGTCTGGCACACGGAGGGTGTTTAATAAATGATAATTGTTATCAGGGTCTGTTTAATTTGGATTTATTTCTATTTTGCTTCCTTTTCTACATCTCACGTCCTGAGGTTGTGCGCTCGATCCCCAGGGGACAGCCTGCCTGGCACTGGGGGGAATCCCACACTGGAGTTCGCTGGGGGCTGGGAGCTTGTTCCTGTGCTTTCTGGGCTCATCTGAGATGCTCTGTAAATGGGGTACAGATGAGGCCGTCTGCAAGACTAAAGCTCTTCATGTTCTAAAGGTCTGCATGAGTCCTATAGTATATGCATATTGCATTTTGAAAGTTGTTTCCTTCGCGTCCACATTTAGTTCACACTGGGTAATAAATGGGAAGTTAGTAAGCTGAATGTTATCCAGCTTGGTGTTCAGTGTTAAGAATTTTCTAGGTTGTCACCTGCCAGAGAGCCTCCAGAACCCTGAGCTGCAGTTCTGTTCCCTGGACACTTGCGCCTTCTCTCAGGTGCCCCCCGCCCCAGAAGGGTGGTGTCGGATGCAGAAGCAGCAACAAGGGCTGCCATCTTCATAGAGTGGGTTTGCAATTAGAAACAGTCTTCTAAGAAGCTTGAAAAATTTCCAAGTGAAATGAGTGAGTCTTGTGATTCCCGAGCATACTTAAGAAAGCAAAAACAAAAGTAGTGCATATCCTTAACCCTTGATCTTAATACCTCTGAAGAAACAAAGTGTGAAGTTTTCACTTTCGGAGTTCAGGGATTAAACACTACTGCATGATGATGGTTGTTTTAAAGGTGTGAAGAGGGGCGCCTGGGGGGCTCAGCTCGCGGAGCGTCCGACTCTTGATTTTGACTCAGGTCATGATCTCAGCGTCACGAGATCGAGCCTCACGTTGGGCTCCGCGCTCAGCACAGAGTCAGTTTGTCCCTCTCCCTCTGCTCCTCCCCCGACTTGCACTTGCACTCTCTCTCTCAGTGTCAAATAAAAAAATAAAATCTTAAAAAAAAAGGAGTGAAGAACTGTCCATCCCATTCTGTATATTCAGGGAGCTTTGAAATGAAAATATGGGGACAGCAAAGTCCTCCACAAGTATCCCTTAGGCTCGCTCCCAGAGACCAAACCCAGGCTGGCCAGATGCTACCTTGACGTGGAAATCCTCACACGCCTGGGGGTGCTGAGCTGTGAGAGGTAGGTAGGGAAAGGTGGGGAGGGGAGTGGCCTCGTTGGCCCAGCAGCACGTGGCCATCCATGGTGCCAGCTCGAGGTGGCTGCTTAAGTTACAAACCTTTGCATCTTATGAATTCATTTTGGCCCTGGAGAATCTGTCACAACCGTGCTCATACTGCCGTTGGAAGGGAAGAGGCATGAAAACCAAACTGGATGATTTCTCGGATCCTCGTTCTGGAAATGTTTACACCGATTTTGCCTCTCCATCAGAGATCATAATTCAGGTAAACTTTGAGATATAAAGAGCATCTGACCTGGAACCACACCCGGACTTAAGTGTTCATCTCATCCCTTAAAGCTGTGCAAGCTTGGGTAGGCTGCTTAACTTCTCTGGTTCTTGGTTTACTCATTTGTCCAAGTGGAATGAATGGCGCCACAGGTTTCCCCGGACCCGTGAGAACCGAGGAAGACAGGGGCTGTGCAGTGTGCCTCAGGAACTGTTGTGGGTCTCAGGGATGCTGTGGGGACAGGAAGCTTCCTTTTGAACCCAAGTACTATTTACTCAAAGTTTCAGACCCAGCTGGAGGGTCAAGGGTGTCCCCGGGGGCTCTCTTGAGTCTCTTCTGCAGGCATGAGGACCTGCAGTACACCCTGGAAACAAACTCATCCTAAGGCAAAAAAGTGAGAAATGAGAGAAACGCCAGGACAACGGTTAATGGAGGGACAGAGGAAGGGAATTCTGAATGGAGGCGTGTTACTTGTCTTTTCCTATGCCTGCCTTCTCCACTCACCCTCCTACGGCACATGCGGAGGGGAGGCCTCGACAAGACTGAAAAACAAAGAACCACCTCTTGAAATCTCTGGGCCACCTGGTGGCTTTGCATGGACTCATCCAAAGGGCCAAAGCACCGAACGGGAGAGAGGCCTTGTCCAAGCTGGTTCCCAGCCCCAGCGCCAACTGCACGGCTGGCAGCCCGTCCCTGTCGGCGGCACCTCCTGCCGTGGCTCTCACGCTGTGTGTGGTTGGAAGCAGGGACAGCACTGAGAGCCTGGCCAGCTGCTGGACTCAGCAAGAAGCAAAGCCCTTGGCCTGAGTGTGTGCAGCCTCTAGAGGGAAGCGGGACAGACATTCTTTGAGTTACCGGTGGTGCAGGTGGAGAGAGGGCCAAGGGATGTCGCTGCACCAGAGCACCCTAAAGAAGGCCGGGAAGGGGGACAGGGCAGATGGTGATGTCTCGTGGCACCAACAGAGCTTGTTTATGAATCTGTCCCCACTGAGGACTTGGGAGGACTTGGGGTGGAGCATGGAAGTCTTGCAATTGCAGGGGAGGACGAGAGAAAGACAAAATACATACTGATGGCTTCTCCCAGTAGGAGGTTCTCTTGCAGAACCTGCCGGGAGTGGCCTTGGGAAGCCTGGCTCACATGACAGGTGTCATTAATGTCCAGTTCTCAAAATACTCTTTCCCTTTCAAAAACAGGTACCTGTGTGTTTTTGTCATTGAGTAGAAACGCTTGTCCTCCTGATAACTCACAAACGTCGAAATGGTTTTTTCTTCCTGACCAGGACTGCAAAGGGATTGGGGTGGTTGCGTTGCCATGGCTCAGAGAGCAATCCACTGGCAAGTTCTGGAGTGGTTTCACTAGCAAGGAGGTGACAGCACATCAGGAGATGCAGGATTTTTCTCTGTCTTAAAACCTTGCTATCTGGTTGGGAAAATGAACACTCCACATGCAAAAGGCAATTCATATTAGCTTTGAAATTCAGAGATAGTTGGCACGCCGGAGGAGGCAGCCTTATCGGAGAGGAACGGTGCTCCCTATTGCAGGCTTCCCCTGGCGAGAGGAGGGGTTGTGATCACCACCACGTGTGTGCAGAGGCGCCGTTCCCAGAATTGGAATGGTGTTGCAATGAGCTTAAATATGTTACCTTTAAAAGATATTCTCATTTGTCTGATTCAAAACAAACCTGAGCGTTGCCTGCATGTAAACGCCCCGCAAACACCTATTTCTAATAACACCCTAGTTTCATTCATTTGCCTCTGTCTGCCCCCTGCTCCCTCGGTGTATATTTAACACTCACATTATTGCAGAACAGCCTGGGATGAGCCACTTAGGATCGTCTCTGTTCCCATTACACTTATGTCTCTTATTTAAGGATGCTAATTCTCCAAGCAGCTCTGCACCGCCTCTTCACTCCTCTGGATCCTGACGGCGATGCTAATCAGCCCTCCTAACAGCTGTCTCGGTATCCCAAATGTCGCGAGAACATTCCTTCCTGCAGTAGCGGCAACTCTTCCAGCCCGCTGCTATCCTCACATCCACTCCTTTCTCTTCAATCGGGACTTCTCGCTGGAGAGCTATTTGATGTCTGGATTCTCCTACTCTCTTCCCTTGCCAAGCATTCCCTTCAAGTTATCAGTGCTGGGTAATATTTGAGCCTGGTTTTTTGGATAATAACCATGGGAAGGGAACTAGAGCCTTGATCTCTCCTGATCACAAGCCATCCACGTTTGCAGGTGTTCCCTCAGGGCTGTCGTGAGGTTGCTTAGAGTGCAGAGTGCCTCCACGAGAAAGGAGACCTGTGGAAAAACCATGAGGTCTGGCCACTGACTCCTTCTTCCGGGCTGCCTTCCCTTCATGTGACCAAGGTCCAGGGCCTAACTCCCCAATGCCTGGCCATGCACCTGCTCCTAAGAAGCTGTGGTTGGTTTCCTTGGGAAGCAACTCCTTTCCTTAATTGTAGTCTGGGGGCTTTCCCTTCTCTTCAGGTATATTTTGCATATGGTAAGACAGTTCAAAGAACTGTTTGCCGATTTTCCACCGCACTACCAACTCCAAGAATCTCACGCCTGGATCCCTCGCCTTCCCAACAGCTGCTCATCCATTGCTGTGATTGTCTTAGCCTCCTCTAGGCCAACGGGAAAGAATGGAAAGGACCAAAAAAAAAAAAAAAAAAAGAGAGAGAGAGAGAGTTTGTTAGAGTGGAACCCAAAGTGTGGTAGCCGGATGACATCCCTGTAATTGAAGTATTTATGTGTCTACATAGTTTAGTGTCATCTGCAAATAAACACGAGGTGCGCAGAAGTGAGTCTATCACACCAGAGCAGACACCTGCTCAGGCGGGTCCACGCTTGCAACCTTGTGACTTTTCTTGGAAGGCTGGAAGGATTTTCTCTCCTTGAGTTCCCATTAATTTAAATCAAAACTAAAGTTCACTGTGTCTCTCTTCTGCTAGTGACATTTTCCACTTCACACATTGTCAACCTCATTTAACATGTTGCTACTCGGCTGAGGTCACCTCGGAGGGGAACGGCGCACCCCAAACAGCCGTGGCTCTTCCTTTGCCTCCTCCCTGCCTCCCCCTCCCTCTCCTTCCCTCCCCCTTCTCTCCCAGGAGGCACTCCCTGTGCTGGAGGCCCGAGGCCAGGGGTGTGGTCTGAGGAAGCTCGCCATTGGCATTGCCCACTGCAGACACCAGTGATGGCCAGCTCCCTTCTCTCTGTTCTTCTGGGCGTTTCCAATGGACTCAGATGTCGGGATCGCTTCATGATAAAATTAACTTAAGCAACAATCTGCACCATGGAGCATTCCCTGGAAGGCCGGAGAGAAAGACCAGAGGTAAAACAAAACAAAGGCGAGGAAATGATAATCCACCAAACAAAGGTCAGCTGAGAGTCCGTGGGCCAACTCAGGGCCAGGATTGTACTCTGTTGTACAGGGATTCGTTGTCAGCACTAAAATAGTGTCTGGAGATATCATTTAAAAATTCAGACTTCTGGCTCCTCTGTAAATATCAGTCTGTCTGCCAGTGCAGGGCCTGTGTTGCCCTATGGAAATGAGCTTGTTGGCCTTCAGTGGGGCTGACTCCGGATATGCCACCCTCCCGAGAAGACATCCTTCACTTAGTCATGGACCTGACCTATCCCTCTTGGCATTCAAGCTCCCAGCTCCTGCCCTGAATTTGGTAATGCTGGAGGCTCCCATCTGCATGGGAGGGTGGAAAAGCTTGCACACAGTATGTATTTGATTGAGGCTTATTTCAATGCATACCTGAAAGTCAGAGGTAGCCTTTGAACACTTCTCATGATGAGTAGTTCCCTGGAAATATTTTTTCAAAAATGAGAAAGCCAGCTTTAGAAAAGAATCTAGATTTCTTCTCCCTAGAGTCAAATATCACACCAAGAGCAGAATTCACTGAACTCAACGCATACCCACTGGTGTGTGTTAATCTCCCTTTGTAAGGCAGGCACTGGAGTGACTGTGCCTCTCTCTCCTCACCAGAACTCAGGCTCCCTGGGCAGGAACTTTGTCTCCCTCCCTGCCCCAACCCAGAGCCTGAGACATACACTTTTTGAATTGAATGTTGAGTGAATGCGAAGACAGAGGGAAAAATGTACCAGGCTCTTCCTTCAGGTGGACATCTAAACACAGAAGGGCAGGGGAGATTTCTCCAGTGTAGGCGAGAATGAGGCAGGGTGGAGGGCCCAGCATGAGCAAAGGCCAGGGAGTTAGAGAGAGTGGATGTGCTTGGGGAACAGAGAGGAGCTGGGTTGCAAATGAAGAGAGAAGCAGCTGGAGGGCTAGGCAGGAGCCAGAATCTGGAGGACCCACAGAGTGAATGCAGGGAGTCTGCAACGGTTGTCAGAGGAAGAGGAGAAGCGGAGGCAGGAAGGAAAGGGGACAGAGAAGGAGAGAACTGACCCCAAAGTCAAGGACGTTTAATTAGAGAATGAGGAAGCAACCAACTGTTGAGCAGCTTCAGCATTCCCAGTGGGGGAGTGGGCATCCCCCTGGGGTGCAGGGGGGCCCTGCCTCTGGGTGTAGTCAGGCTGCAGTTAACACTAGAAGGTGGATGAAAGGTGAGCTTTTGAGTCAGATGGCGTTAATTGAAATTCCAGCTTTGATATTCGGTTGCTGCTGGGGAAAATCCTTAATTTCTCTGTGCCCTGGTTTTCTAATTTGCAAAATGAGGACAATAATACTTATTTTGCATGGTGGTTACAAAGATTATATAAGATTATAAGATGATGTATATAAACTTGACAGTAGTAGTGAGAAATGAGTAAGTGATAGACACTACTTAGTACTGGAATCTTCTACCTGTGATGGTCTACACAGAAGACAAAAACCTTCTCAAGGCCTTTCTGTTCCTTTGACTCAGTGAGGATGTGTGACCAGACAGGAAACCTGGACCCGAGGTGGCCTTCCAAAAACAGCTTTTGCAGATGAGGATGAAGATATAGTAAGGCAAATGCATTAGTTTTCTAGGGTTGCTGTAATGAAGTCCCACAAACTGGGTGAGATGAACAATAGAAATTCATTTTCTCCTAGTTCTGGAGGCCTCAGGTCTGAGATCCAGGTGTGGGCAGCATGGGTTCCTTCTGAGGCCATGAGGGAGATCCCCTCCACACCTCTCCCCTGCCCCCGGGGGTCCGCTGGCCTTCAGTGCTCCCTGGCTTGTGGAAGCATGGCCCTGACCTCCAACTACATCTTCACATGGGCTTCTCCCTGTGTTCATGCTTGTGTCCACCCTCATGGCCTCATCTCAACCTAGCTAGTTCTACTTGCAATGATCCTCTCTCCAAATAAGGTCATGTTCCAAGTTCCTGGGGTTTAGGACTTCGACATTTGGGGGCACACAATTCAGCCCATATACATGACATAAATGTGATGGACAAAGCTTTAAAAAGTGCCCCTTCCTTTTTTCTTGACAAATGAAGACTTTTGTCACTCGGGTTGCTGTTTTCCTCTCCACCCTGGTTCTGCCATACACCCCCAGTGCACACTTGATGGCCTGCGTTCCTGGCGTATTGACCCTCCTAGGCCCAATGGTTCCCACTTTGTGATGGCCACCCTCTCACTTGATGACACACTGTCACTGCAGCATCACTAATAGACACGTCCGTCTCTGACTCAGTCGGCTGCTCCCATTAAACTGTCCGACCCATCAGTCCAGTTATTCATTCATCTTAACCTTCTCCTTATCCATTAGCCCCTCTCTTTACTTCCTTCCATACCCGCCTTTGAGGCGTTGGTCCATCAAATTATCACTTACCTAATATGCTCCCTGTCTCGTAACTTTGTTAGTCGTAACTCCGGCTCTAGGTGAACCCAACAATATATTTTCACTGTGCCTACTCAAGCATCTCAGGAAGGCAGAGAAATTCACACCACTGGGCAGCTAGGAGGACACCAGCCTTGAGTGGATCTCCACCCTTCCCAGTAATCCTTAGTTACTGTTTCAACCTTTCTTCCCTCTTCCAGAAACTCTAAAGCCTCAACAACATCTTCCCTCTCAGAAGTGAACCCTGATTCTTTTCAGGGAAAGTGAAAGTATTTCGATTCAAACTCATCAACTTTCTGCTACCAAACCAATACACCTGCCTGTCTTGTTCACTCCCATCTTCATTCCCTCCTTCTGCACTTGGAGGAGGCAATCATCCTCCTGATGGATGCTTCCAGTCTGTCTGCATTCCACACTGTTATCTCCTCCCATCTTTGAGAAATGTCTCAGTATTGGTTATTCTTTCTAGCTTTAATTCTCTCTTCTTCTACATTCTTATTACTATTTAAATATGCTTGAGTGGGCACCTGGGTGGCTCAGTTGGTTAAGCGACTGCCTTCGGCTCAGGTCATGATCCTGGAGTCCCGGGATCGAGTCCCGCATCGGGCTCCCTGCTCAGCAGGGAGTCTGCTTCTCCCTCTGACCCTCTTCCTTCTCGTGCTTTCTATCTCTCATTCTCTCTCTCTCTCAAATAAATAAATAAAATCTTTAAAAAAAATAAATAAATATGCTTGAGTGTCTACTATCTTTATAGAAGAAATGCATCTCTTTTGATCTGACATTTGTCTTTTAGTTTCTTCTTTATCTCTTTTCTCTTCCACAACCAAATTCCTTGCAAAAGTGTATGTAATTACTAGATGATTTTTTTAGCTACAGAAACATGTAATTTATTTTATCCTATCCACATATAAGGGTTACATTTTCATAACTGAGTTTTTATTTTTAATTGTGGTAAAATACACATAAAATTTACCTTCTTAACCATTTTTAAGTGTACAGTTCAGTGGTGTTAAGTATGTTCACAGTTCTGTGTAGCCAGTCTCCAGAACTTTCATCTCGCAAAACTAAAATTCTGTGCCTGTTGAACAAGTGCTCCCCTTCGCCCCTCTCTTCAGCCCCTGGCAACCACCATTCTGCTTTCTGTCTCTATGAATTTGACTACTCAAGCTACCTCATATAAGTGAAACCACACATTATTTTCCCTTTTTGTGCTAGCTTATTTCATTTAGCATGATGCCCTCGAGGTTTATCCATGTGTTAACATGTGTTAGAATTTCCTTCATTTTTAAGGCTGAATAATATTCCCTTGTATGTATAGACTACATTTTAAAAATTCATTCATCTGCCAGTGTATGCTTGTGCTGCTTCTACCTTTTTGCTGTTGTGAATAATGCATCTATGAACATGGTATACCAACATCTCTTCCAGACCTGGCTTTCAATTCTCTTGGGTATACACTCAGTAGTGGAATTACTGGATTATATGGTAGCTCTACCTTTAATTGTTTGAGGAAACACCACACTGTTTTCCACCAGTTTACCTTCCCACCAACAGTGCACAAGAGTTCTAAATTTTTAGTCCACATCTTCACCAACACTTATTTTCTGTTTTTTTTTTTTTTTTCATAGCAGACATCCTAATGGGTGTGAGGTAGTATCTTATTGTGGTTTTGATTAGCATTTCCCTGATTAGTGATGTTGAACCTCTTTTCACTTGCTTGTTGGTTTTTTGTATGTCTTCTTTGGAGAAATGTCTATTCAAGTCCTTTGCCCAGTTTTAGCATTCTCTTTGCAGCATTTGGTTTGATAGATCTCTACCTCCTTTTGTACCATTGGCTTCCTTGACACCGGATATTTCTATTTTCCCCATTCTTATGGCTGCTCCTTTTCAGTCCACTTTTCTGGCTCATCCTCTTCTACCATGCTTTTGCTTTTTGCACAGGTTTTTCTGTCAGGTCTCCTTTCCTTCCCACTCTACTCTTGCAGGGAATGCTCATCCTTACTCATGGCTGTTGCAGTCTGCAAGCACCATTTATATTCCAGTGGCCCTTAAATTTAAATTTCTAGATCAGCCAGCTTCTCTGAATTCCAGATGCATATTGTTTAATTGCCCACTTGACATTTCCACTTGCATATGTTAAGTGTACTTCAGCATGTTAAAAATTGAATCTGTGATCTGTCCCCAGAAGTCATTCTTCTGCCTGGATTTCCTACCTCAGAAAAATCACCATTATCTGTCTGGTTCCCAGAAACCTCAGAATTATGACATTGTCCTCCCTTCCTTTTGAATCTTGAGGATTTCAATTCCTAAAAATAATAAACAATTCGTACATATATTTCTGCTCTTGCCTACTTATATTCAACCTCATTGCTACACACGTGTCTAACTCTTATTATTGCCTTCTAATTCAACTCCTATATTGAATTTTCTGTTTATATACTGCATGCATAGTGATGTTTTTGAAATAAACATTGGAGTATCCCTATGCATTTTCTAAAATCCTTTATGGACTTCCCCTTGTTCTGCGAGTAATGTCCAGTGATTTCTTCTGCCACAGGGTGGGAGTGTAGGGGAGAACAGAAGGGGACAGAGGATTGATCCCTTGAAAACTCCACCCTGAAGGTCTGCAGAATGGAAAGTCATGGGAGAAATCATGGCTAGGAGGACAGGAGGAAGACCAGGAAAGGGAAGGAAACTGAAGTTAATGGAGCAGTGCTTCAGGAAGGAGGAAGGGATCAGATGATACTGAAATGTGCAGAATGCCGAGGGCTGGGAAATGTCTGGAGTGAGTTGAGGACAGAATGTGATGTGAGTAAATGGAGAGAGTTCTCCTGAGTTTTGCTGTGAAGAAGAATTAGATGGTGTATTGGTTTGCTAACTTTGTTGTAACCAATGCCACAGACTGGTGACTTGAATGACAGAAACTTACTTTCTCGTGGTTGTGGAGGCCAGAAGTCTGAGATCAGGGTGTTGCCTGGGTGGGTTCCTCCTTAGATTTTGGACAACCTTCTTCTCAACCCTGTGTCCTCATGTGGTCTCCCCTCTGTTCTTATCTGTGCCCAAGTTCCCTTTCTTATAAGGACACCAGTCATATGGAATTAGGGGCCACACTAAAGCCCTCATTTTAACTTAGTCACCATTTTAAAGGCCCTGTCTCCAAAGGGGAGATAGTCCTAAGCGGGAGTTAGGACTTCAACATACGAATCTCTGTGTGACACAGTTCAGCCCCTAATAGATAGGGCAAGGGATCCAGGGGCATTATATCACCCTAGGTCCTTTTTACGTAAAAACTCTGGGACTGACTTGGCTGTTTTTTATTTGTTTGTTTTGCCCAAATTGCTCCCTTTTCTCTACCTAGTTACCCCTCGTCACCCCTCCCAATAGATCAGTGAAGATGCTGGTTCTTTAGATAACACTTATCTGATCCTTTCAGCTGAGGCTCTGTCCCTGCAGTGATTCTCCCTGTTTACTAAAGTTCACTGGATAGCACTCACCCGTCTGTAGTCTCTCTCCCTACTAGACTATAAAATCAAGGACTGTAGGCTCTTAGGTGTTCTGCTCCCCACTGTATGCTAAGGATCCAGCAGAGTGCCTGGCACATCATAGGTACTGAGTAAATATTTGTTACATAAATGATTGATTGAAGGAAAAAACCAATATGCTCCCTGGTAAACATTTATTTTAATTTTGCATACTTCTAAAAGTATATTTCAGAGGTTCAGTGACTCATGCAAATAAATAGAAACAGGCACAGTTAAGGGGGAGGTCAAGACCACCAACAATAGGAGGCTGCAGTAGAAGGCACCTTTCTAACTTTCTGCAGATGGTCACAAAATGCTAATTATCCTTTCACCCAATGTCCTTATATTGCACCATACACCAGTTTTGTAACCCTTTATGTATTTGAAAGGTGTTATCTTATAAATGTCCCTTTATCCCAAGATGTGCTATGAATATACACTAAAGTACATTAGCAAGAAAGTTAACCTACTTGAAGTTATATCCACATTTAGTTTTCCAGCAATTCTAACTCTATCAAGGCATTGGGAGTCAGATCCAAATTCCTACCCCACGCTGTGACATCTGGCACTGGCCTCACTGTCCCCATGTGCTCCCCACTTTCCCACTGCTGCTAACCCATGCAGGCTCCTCCAGATCTTGTGACTTTGAACTTGCTGACCGGGAAGTTCCCCTCCCAGCTTGTAGGTGGCCTTAGTTCTTCTGGTCACAACTGAAATGTCACCTCTGCTGTGAGACCTTCTGCGACTTACATAGTTGAGGGAGCAACCTTCCTGCTATCCTTTGTCATGTGTGGCATCAATCCTTAACGATTCCCACGGTCACTATCACAGCCTGTAAATGGACTGGTATTCGTGTCTCTCTCTGCCTGCTTCTCAGCCATTGCTCCCTCTGCTGGAACGTGAGCTCTGTGAGGACAGGGCGGCTTTTCTCATGAACTTCAAATCCTCAGCATCTAACACAGGGCTGTTGTATAATAAATATTCGTTTGGTACTGAAAACGTGTTTAGGTGGACATTTAATTCCATTACGAGAATTTAAAGGCCAGGAGAATTAAAGTTAAAGTTTGTCGAAAGCAAAAGCAAAGGCAGGCTTTGACTTTTAATTGAGCAAGTTTTAGATGAATAGAGACATTTTATGAAGTGAGAGCTGAGAGTATAGGGTGAAAAAGCCCCCTGGTGTGGCGGGAGGGCAAACGGTGTTTCCCTAGGGGTGCCCCGGTGGCTCCATCGGTTACGTGTCCGACTCTTAATTTTGGCTCCGGTCATGATCTCAGGGTCGTGAGATTACACCCCGCATTGGGCTCCACGCTGTGCACAGAGCTTGCTTAAGATTCTCTCTTCCTCTTCCTCTGCCCCTCCTCCTGCCTTTTTCTTGAAACAAACAAACAAAAAAACAAATAAATAAAAACTCAAACAAAACTGTGCTTCTCTATAGTGCTTAGCAGTATGTTGGGGACACCTGAAGCCACAGATAAACACGGCATGTGCTGAATTGTGTCCCTCCCCCAAATTCATATGTTGAAGCCCTAGCCCCCAGTGTGATGGTGTTTGGAGATGGGGTCTTCAGGAGGCAGTCAGGTTTGGATGAGGTCATGAGGGTGAGGCCCCAATGATGGGATTAGTGCCCTTGTAAGAAGATACGCCAAAGAGCTTGTCTTCATTCTCTCCAGCACATGAGGGCACAGCAGGGAAGTAGCCATCTGCAAGCAGGAGGAGGGCTCTAGCCAGCACCCAACCATGCTGGCACCTTGATCTTAGACTAGCTTCCAGAACTATGAGGAGATAAATTTCCATTGTTGAAGCTACCCAGTCTACAGTATTCTGTGATGGTGGCCCAAGCAGACTAATACAGCATGTCTTCTGACAGTCGTAATTTTACACCCTGGAAATTCGTTAAAGACAAGAAAGTATTTGCACACCAACTACACTAGGACTCCACATGGCTCAGTCTGTGCTTGATCAATCAAAAATGTCAAATCATGTCCAAAAAAACAATGAAAAGCAATCAATATCTTTTTCTAGTCTCTCGAGGAAACCGCAAAAGGAAAAGCACCGTCTTATTCCATTGTAAAGACAGAAAAGATGCCCTCTCTCTGGTCACTCTCACTATCCTCCATAGGCAGTAGCTCTGCCTCCCAGTGTCTGCCTTAGCTGCTCTGAATCCCTGAACCCCAGTCCTTTGGCTCCTATTGATGTGCATTTTAGAATTTGGCTTACTGATGCCGATGACTCTTCACTTGTGCTCTTTCCTCTAACATGGTGAGGTGCTCCACCACAGATACCAGGTTTTGCTCTCTGAATAAGAGATTTTATCAACCCTCATAGGAAGCAGCATTTCGTGGCTTCCAGAGCTTTCCATCCCTGTACGGTTCCTGTGACAAGCACTAACCATGACTCAAAAATCTGTCCCTTGTCCACGTTTTGGTGTGTCCTGTGACTTTCTCAAGTTTATAGTTGCTATCAAGCTGCTGAAACAGTTCAGAACTGGTTTGATGTCAAGTCTTCCAGCAGCTGCTAGCTCTCAAGGAAGCCGGTAGGTGGGTCTGCCCAGGTCCTAAATGAGCTCAAGTGTGTTTGCTGTCACTCTTTTTTTTTTTTTGCCTTCCATGGGGAACTAGGAACATGGGTGTCCATGGATGTTGGGGTAAAGAATAACACCTGGCTTGCATTACTGTGAAGAAGGTTTTAGACTTTTCTGCTAAGTGGACTTACACATCGCCACATACGTCTGGTACTGTGCACTGAGTCCCAATTAGTATATGCTCTTTCAAATTGTAAAACTAATCTCTCTGTGATCTCTACTATGTTTGTGGTAGACATTACTAGTTTCCAAAAATAATTCCTGTTCTTCCTTTTCTAGAAACAGGAAGACTACCTTTCTCAACCCCCTTTGTACTTAAGTGGAAGAACAGTGTGTGATTCGCCATGTTTTCTTCTCCTGTCTTGGCTAACCCTGAAGCCTTATGTTGTGATGGAGGTGCCGCAGATTGAAGAAACCTGAAATTCTGTGCTACCTCTTGTGGGAGAGCTGTCCTCCATGAGAAGACATCAGGCTTTGTGTGAAAAAAAAAAAAAAAGTTTTGTTTTGTTGGATGCTGAAAATTTGGTGTGATTTGCTACAGAGCATAACCTAGGCTATCCTGATTGGTAGAACATCCTTCCATTTTTTGGATATTTTTCTAAGGATCAACATGGCTTGGACCTGGCCATCCCCCATGATCTTGTGCTTATATTCAAAACACACTCTCGGTCAGGTATAGGGTAACAAATGGGAAACAAGCTATGGACTCCAACTTGACTTCAGAGCAGCAAGCCTAGAAAATGATGTGGAAAGCATTACCCAAGAATAACTGGGGCCTCTGTGGACAATCTTTTCTTATTATCAGCTCCAATAAACACAACCTAGCATAGAAAAGGAATTTATCGTAATTCCAATATTTAACTCCATTTATTGAGGAATTATTGGTGGGGCAGAGGAGGAGGTGAAGAATATATTCTCAATGCATGGAAATACCTCTTAAATTTCTTCCTCCCCATTTCTGCCTCTTTCAGTGTCCTCTACACAGAACAGCAACTCTGAAAAACTCTTGTCTCTCTTGATTTTTCACCCCCAGCCCCTCAAAACTCTATAGCATCTGATACTTGCCAACATGTTGTTTCACTAGGGTGGATGGGTCCTCTTTTCTCCTGTCTTCCTCTTTTGTTTTGTTTTCTTTTCTCCTGCCAGTTGTTGTTTGTCTTTCCAATAGAAGGAAAAAAAGACTGTATATATATACTCATATACATTAATAACCTTTGTCTCTGTTGCATATGAAGACAAGTATCAAATTGCTATGCCAAATTAGCATGAACTTATTAGCTAGAATAAAAAAAAAAATCAAACTTTGGGCAGACCATAGTGGTTTAGAACTTGAATCCCAGAGTCCCTCTCTCCCAAGATTTATTGTTTACTAGCAGTATGAATTAGCAGATTAAGTCTTCTGAATGTTACTAAATGCATTTGTAAAATGAAATTAATAATACTACCTACTCCACAGGATTATCATTAGGTTTTAATTCGATAGTTCAGGTAAATCATTTGGGACAGTATTTCACACATAGTAAGAGCTTTCTCCTTTCCCTCCTCCTTCTCTTGGATGCTAGCCCACCTCATTTTATTCTCCCCTGTCATTTGAGAAGCACTCCATTATATTAACTCACTCCATCCTTATAGCCACTTTGAATTAGATTGTATAGTTCTTCTTTTGCAGATAAGGACATGGAGGAAGAAAGGAGAAGAGGCAAAGGAAACAAGATGAATGAAATGCTCAGGGGCTCAATTTCCCTCATTTCAATTTTTCCTTGAGTTGAGAAGGTAAATAAGCTTTCTGCCCCCACTTTCCCCAACTCTTTTCTATATTTCCAGGCCAGACTAGGAACCTAGTTAGGAGAGCTATGATCCTTTAAAGATGAACATGAAGCAATCTGGCAAAATAAAATATGGGCTAGTGTGGGCCAGCTGTCCCATCGAATTTGATTGATGGACTAGAATTTCCAAATATTCTTCTTTCTCACAGAAGATGACTAGTGTATTAGTCTGTTAGGGCCACCATAACAAAATACCATAGTCTGGGACACTTAACCAACAGAAATTTACTTTTTCACATTTCTGGAGGCTGGAAGTCCAAGATCAAGGTGCTGGCAGGTTTGGTTTCCTCGGAGGCCTCTCTCCTTGGTTTGCAGATGACCGTCCTGTTTCTGCCTCTTTTTGTGGTTGTCCCTCTGTACACAAGTGTCTGGTATCTCTCTGTCTGTATTTTCATCTCCTCTTCATATAAGGACACAAATCATATTGGATTAGGGTCCATCTTAATGGCTTAGCATTAACTTAATCACCCCTTTATAGACACTATCTTCAAATACAGTCACATTCTGAAGAACTGGGGGATAAGGCTTCAACATATGAATTTTGGGGGGAACACAATTTATCCCATTACAGCTATAAGGTATAAATATACTTTGTCAACGTGGTGATGTGTGAACATTTTTGATATGTGAGGAAATTCATTGTTTTTAATGCAGAAGGCTCTGTAGAAGTTCAATAACATCAGGATGAAGTTAAGTCACATCCCAGGGAAATGGAAATCACTGTCCATGTGTGCTGTCTTTGGAAGCTGTGGCAAGTGAAGCTCATTAATGTTCACTTTGGTCATGATTTAATGATGAGCCAATGATGCATTACTAGCTCATAAAAATCAACTCAGGAAGTCGAACTTGTAATGATATTTTGTGTGTGTGTGTTGAGTTGAATGTTGTGAGCATGACTTGAGAGGGAAACTAATAATGCCCAATGGAGAAAAAACACCATTCTCTGAACCCAATTTAAAGAAGAGGAACAAGCCCAGTGTTTAAGGAGGAAATATTTTAGTCTACAGTATATTCTAAGGCCAGAGTGTTTAAAAGGACTGTGGCCTCAATATGTCCAAGGATTGTTTGACACCATCTTTGTGAGAACCTATTGGATATGAAAAAAAAGTCCTCAAGCTATTTTATTCCTATAGAGTGTAGAGTGCTATTTCACAGTGGTATCAGCTATTTTGGGTTGGATATTTTCTGCTGCTCCTTTCCTCTTTGAAAGCAAAAACTGGAACCCCAGGAGCTCAAGTTGTTATGAAAGGCAGAGTGTCGCAGGTGTGGTGGCCAAAGTTGAATATGAACACGTCTTCCTTTGTTCCTTTGTCAGCAGGTTTGGACCAGAGTGAAGGCCAAGGTGTGGATAATAATGCAGTTTTGTCTCTCTTTATCTGATAATCTCACTTTCATGGGAAGATCTTTAATCTTGGAGTTCAGCATGCTTCAGTAATGTGATGAAAGAGACTAGGATGTCTCATAGACGGTTGCGAGCACAGGATGCTCCTCTCGAGGCCAGAAAGTAGGAGCTTGAAGGGCAAAGCAGAAGCCCACAGCTGAGGGCGGAGTTGACCACAAGCATCCTCGGATTTTCTTGAACCATGGAAGGTATAGTTTGAATTCTTGGTTATTTAAAATGATGATTTCTCCAGGGGCGCCTGGGTGGCTCAGTTGGTTGAACATCCCACTCTTGGTTTTGGCTCAGGTCATGATCTCATGGTGGTGAGATCGAGCCTGGCGTCAGGCTCCATGCTCAGTGTGGAGTCTGCTTGAGAGTCTCTCTCTCCCTCTCCCTCTGCCCTTCCTGCTCATGTTGTCTCTCTCTCATTCTCTCTAAAATAAATAAATCTGAAAAAAAAGATGATGATTTCTCCAGACAAAAGTCTTGTAATCATTTAATATTGTTGAAAGTGATCTTTGGTTCTGGTAGATGGTCTTTCCTTGTAAAACTAATAGTCACATTGACCTAGTTGTTGTGGGGATTTTAAAGTTACTTTAAGTTTTCTGTAATGATTTTATGATAAATAACTTTAGTAAAATTAAAGGACTCTGAAAAATAACACTCACATTCAAGGAATCTTCATAAGACCTCTCCAACTCTATGAGTCTATGGCCCCAAGCTCCTCCTTCTTTCCACTGATACCTGATGGATCACCCTCTGTCTACAGCTTTAGTTACTATCCGTGCATTATCTTTTCTCCTGACTTCTTGTTTCCTCAATTTCATTGAATCTAACCCTTGGAGTGTGGGATTGCTTCAACGGGATGATCTGTTTCCAGTGCATAATAAACACAGAAAGACTGAGAGTTCACCTGGAGGATGTTTAAGGTATCATCTAGTTCAAAGATTTCCATAATCCCGTGCTCATCTCCATAACGCATGTACTTCTCCATTTTATCCCACAGACAATATCGTTCTTTGATTCACTCTTTGATCAAAAGAGCTTCAGTGTTGTTTGACTATTTCTGGGCTTCTGTGTCTCTTACATTCTGCCAGATGCTGCCAGGGTGGTTTTCTATAGCATATTTCCTTGTTTTCCTTAGTTTTAAGGCAATGAAAGCTTTACAGCCTTTCCAAAATAAGTAAGTCTCCAGTATCTGAGTAGGCAAAGCATTTGGCAAGTCCCAATATTTAAGAGACTTTGTGAAGTGTGTTCTAAATTTTTCCTTGTTTCTCTTCCCCCCCACACTAGGTGAGCAATGATCTTTCCCATCCTTTCATCATTTGTCTCTCTCCATGGCCCCCTGAGGCTTGCGACCAGATCTTACGGAGGTAGTCTCTCTGAATGATAGCCTGTTCATTGCCAGAATTTCCCTGGGAGGGGCTGTATTCTCTTTACAATCCAAACAACCAAACCAGAATAAAATCTCTGCAATTTTTCTGGCCTATAAACAGCCTGCCTTCCTTGGTTCACTTCCTGACACCTCCCCAGGCTGTTTGGGTTTCTGCAAACATCCTTATTGGCTTCAGGAAGGGTGGGGATGCAATTGTTTAGTTGTTCAAGGAGTTCTGAAGTCTCTCTCATCGGCCGGCAGTTCCTTAAGGAAATAGGGCCAGAACAGGCACTCCAGAGGGAGTGAGGCAGGGAGCAGAATGAGGATAGACACCAAGATGAACCCTTGCCCCGAAGTGCAGATCTGGGAAGGTTTGGTCAAAGCAATCGTGTTGCATCTCTAGCAGGCTTGTTCACGTGCAGCCATTCCATGCAATAGCACAATCACACTCAAAGCGACCTGTGAACCACTCTGCTTGACCTGTTTAGCTCAACTAGCAATCTTGTAAAAGCCTCCCAGCCTGCCACGGGGACATCTCTTCAAGGGGAAACGGCCATGTCTTCCTCTACTAAAGGGTGGAGGCAGATCCTTGGCTTAGGTTACTCAGGGTGGCTTTGTGGGGGTCAAGAACTGGGTTGGTATGAGAGCATGTCCTGTCATGGACAAGAGCGCGTGAATAAACCTGCAAAGAAACCAGGTCCCCCTTTTTTCTTTCTCTTCTTTTTTTCTTTCCTTTCTAAACCCAAGAGCAAGGAACAAAGACTAAATGGATTATCTTTCTGCTCTTTGTCCTCTTTCTGACAAGAACAGCTGTGACATTGTGAATGACAAAGAAGGAACAATTTGCAGAGACACTGAGCCAAATAATCAAAACTGAGTCTCTAATTTACACATGGAAAAATGCGTGACTTTGGGGCTGATTCTTGGAACAAATACAGACTTGCACCAGTAGTTGGAGATCTGTGTACCTTGGCATTTCCACCATGATTAATTCTGCCATCGCACAAATGCCACCATGCTGAAGCCTACCAGGCCTGCGCAGTTACTAGCCAGGCCTAAGTTCCTGGACAACTGATGTTTCAATTTTAAACCTTTCTTTATTGACAGTACATCTATAAACCACAAAGTAGATTACAAATCCATTAATATGTACTTTCCTACTTTTTCAATGTTACAGTGTATTTTGTAGTATGGTTTTATTATTATTTTTTTATTATTATGTTATGTTAATCACCATGCATTACATCATTAGTTTTTGATGTAGTGTAGTATGGTTTTAATGTGTTCCACCCATCGCTAGGTACATACGATAATATTTAACAAAGCTTCTTCAGTATGTTTTCATGAGTTCATAGTGGGAGTGCCTTTAACATTCAGGAGTCCTAGGGACCTAAAAAGTAGCTTAGAAAATAGCTCAAAACTTACATGGTGACACCAGCAGATTCTAACTATTTTTTTCTCCATCTCTAAGCTACTCTGAAATGGGTGCCACTGTTTATCAGGTTGGGATCTGGTTCAGTGGGTCCTATGACTTACTCTGTGATCTCAGGGAAGTCTTTGTTTTTCAACCACTTGTATTTTTGAGGATGATATTCTTCAAATGGAAGTTGTCAGACAATTCTCCTAGGGGACCCTCAAGCTCTCAACTTAATATGTAAGCTAGATACCTTCACTAATGTAAATCCTGGTTCCCCTGGACTAGGGCTCCATCTAAAGAGGGACACTGAACAGTAGAGTACTTATGCTGTACTGTGTTTCAGTGTTGGTCGCTTTTGTCTCCCCCAGTGGACCTAACCATCAGTTAAGGGTGTGTGTGTGTGTGTGTGTGTGTGTGTGTGTGTATGCTTGCACGTGTGTGAAAATGGCACCATGGTGGTCCTTGTCTGTTGTTCATGAGTCAAAGTCTATGGTGAACTTGGTTGGATATCAAGCATACCAAGATGTTGATAAGTTCCCTGATCTTCAGAGTTATCTAGAAGCTCCAGATGGCGCTGAGGAAGGGTCATTAAGAAATCTTGTCTAGTCCTTGGTGAAAAGTAGGGCAACGAGAGAGTAAGCTCTGGGTTGGCTAAGTTTTATTTACTGTGAGGGAACAAGAACATACATAGCAGGGCCCTCAGGTCTAGGATTTGGGATAGTGAGGGAAACAAATGTCACAGAATCAAGTAGAATCTCTTGAGTAGATACACAAGTCAGAGTTTGGGACCCTCTGATTTTAGTTATAATGACTGAGACTTTTTTGTAGGTGTGTTATCTCTTAGTTTCTCACCATAATTAATAATATAGCGTATTAAATGGAGTTCCAAGGCTAAGGGTGGTGTACGATTTGCAGATAGAAATATTTTAATATTGTGCTTGAATAAACCTCATCCTGCCCAGGCTCATGGCTTTGCTTTTGGTTAGAGTATTAATAAAAGGTGATGGTGACAACCACTTATGATTCCTGTTCTTGTCAAGTTTGGTTTGAAGTTTTCATTGTGTGTAGGTAATTATATTTTTCTTTAACATTTTGTTACTTTTTTTTGATTGCCACTTTATCTTTTTATTCAGAGCTGTTAGAGGACAAAAGAATTGCTCCTATCTAGGTTAATTTAATAAACACTTAAAAAAATCTTCTTCAACACAATACGGTAGAAAGAACCCAGGAAACCGTATTCTTGGCTTTAGGTCGCGACTCTGTCCCGTGTGAGCTTTGGTGAATTACTTGATCTCACTGGCTCTCATTGTTTGTTTGTTTGTCTGTTTTATCTAGAAGCTGGGGATAAAACTGTGTGTCCATGCCCTCAAAAGTTGTGATAGTCAAGTGAGATCTTTGCAATGCTTTGTGATAATGGTTCTGTTTTTGAGATTTCACTCTTGCACCCATTACCTATAATAAAGATGACCACAAAGCATCAGTGGCATACAAGCTTAAGAGTTTATGTTCTCAGTCTGGGACATTTGGCTAGGGCTCTACCCATCTTGGCTGGACCTGGCTGAGCAATTCTCATTTCTGCTTGAATTGCTTCTATGGGCGTCAGCTGGCTGTCAGCTGATCTAGGATGGCCTTGGAGGGGACAATTCTGGTGACTGCATGTCTCTCCTTCAGCAGGCTAGCTTAAACATGTTCTCATGATGAAGGTAAAGTACAAAAGCAGGGGTGACTCTGATGGCACAAGCAATTTCAGACAAATCTCTGCTTGTGTTCCGTTTGCTACCATCCCATTGGCCAAAGCAAGCCCAGAGCCTTAATGAAAGGGCAGTGGGAAGCTACACTGCAGGGGTGTGGATTCAGGTGAAGAAAGGGCACATGTTTGTGATATGCCACAGTGCTAAATTAGGGAGAGTGGGCAGGGTCAGAGCTGGAGTAAGATTATCCATGAATTGGTCATTGTTCCAGCTGGGCAAGAAGAGTGCATGAGGATTCATTATACTCTTCCATCTACTTTTCCATAATAGAAAGGTAAGTCAAAAAGGCCCAAGTTCCTCCATTTGGGAAGCTTAAAGCAGGTTTTCTTGAGACTTTTTCGTGGATCCAGTGTTGTTTTCTTGTTCTCATTAGGCTGAACCAGATCATAATGTCATGATTCTTCTGCACGGGGAGCTGGCCTGTGGGTGGGAAGGCAGTGGGGGAAGGCACAGATTTCTGAACATATTGGAATTTTTACTTTCTCTGCGTTTGACATTGCCGTTGTGCCCTCAATTACCAAGTTTCGATATAAGAATTCTTTCTACCCGTGCCTGCCTGCCTTTTCTTATGAAGCATATGACAGAAATATTGTGTCCTTTATGTGCCATATAACATATAGGCAGATACTTACACATGTTAATTGTTTGAGCATATGACAATTTCAACCTGCTTGCGTGAGACATTCCTTCCTCTTGGTCTTCTTCTTTCTCTCTCTTTTTTCTTTTTCTTTCATGTACTCATTTAAAAAATATATTAAACTTCAACCAGGAGCAGGCATTGGGTTAGGTCTTGGTGATGAGAGGGGGAACAGAAAGTCAGATCTGCCTTCATCCAGGCTGCAGTTCATTATTTCAAGCTCAAATTCATCAGGCATGCAAAACTCTACTGTGGTTTAGATCCATCAGAATACTTTTTATTATGATATTAGATCCATCAGAACACATGATATTTAAATGGTAATCCTTCTTTCTAATGACAGAATGCCTGGGCAAAGTCTTCTGAAACTAAGCAGTCACCTTTTATAAATCCAAACCTTCAATCATTCCGTACTTCCAGATCTTTATATTTCAAGTCATAAGTCTAATTTTTTTCCTGAACGTAATTTTTACAGTCAAATCTCTGCAAATTGCATATTTGGACCACGTTGAACAATTCACATACAGTGAGGCAATTTACACTCAAAACTCAAGAGAGGTGGGCCTGGTTATGTTCATTTTCCAGCAGCACATGAAAATAACAAACTATATTGCTTTCTTAATGCAGTTTCACTCTGAATTGGCTTTATTTTTTCCATTTGCTTGCCCAGAAACTCTCCTTTGTGGCATTTCTCTCTTTTCAGCATGGTGCGTTCACAACTAAGGCTCTCAGGTAGAGGAGGGATGGTCTATGTCAGAGCGAACACAACCTTATATTCAAGGTTGCCCTCTTAGTTCACTGCCAAACTATGTCCTTAAGGCACCATTTTGGACTTTGGCAAACGTGAGAGAACAAAGTCTCGCATAGCCACACCCAGGGCGGTAGATCCAGCTGGGCAAGAAGACGTTCATTCATCTTTGAAATGTAGCCAGGCCCCTGCTAATTCCAAAGGGCGTCACATGAGAATAAAAGCCCCCTTCACGACAAACAAAGGTGTATTTCTGGTCTGTTTCCCACCAGGTTCCATTTGTAACTTCCAGTGGCTGCTAGGAAGATGAATGCACCTAAACTGGTTTTGCTTAATTGAGGAAACCCAGTCCACCCACTGTCAATTTCCAGGTAATGGGGAGTCTTTTCGCAATTTTGTTTTAAATTGAATTTTATTTCTGGTAGTTTATGAAGAATTCAGTCTTTATGATCCCCTTAGGAGCAGATTCTGTTTTGTACGAGGGTTATTTCCAAGAAGAGAGACAGTTCGGGCTGGAGCCTGTGTGCCCTCCAGCTGGCTTCTTCTACAGTCTCCTTGTGGAGAAAAAAAACCCACGGCAAACAAATGCAGGAGGGTTGATGAGGGCGATGCTATACATATGCATTAAATTGTAAGGGCAATAGGTCTTCCCAGCTGTTCACTAAATGCTTCCGCTCTGGGCACCACGGGTGAGCTTGTTAACCTTTCACCTCTGCAGAGGGGGATTGGCAAGGGTGAACTGGCTGGTGTTCTTTTGAATCTACTGCTATTTGTGGTATCAATATGCTCATGATGGGCCCAGATGGTGATAAAGGATTTTAGTCATGAGCATCTTTGAGCAGGATTCATGTGCCATATTGCAAAGTAAAGGAGCAACATTGTGGTTTAGTTTTTCTCGTTTATAGAATGGGCTTTGGATGGTGGAGGTTTGGATTTGAATCTGGGCTTTGGAACTTTCCAGTGATGTGACTGTTGTCGGGTTATTAACTACTGAGTCTCATCTTCCTTGTGTCTGCAGAATGTGAATGACATTTTATATCCCTACCTCCGGGAGCGTTTGAGGATTAATTAAATGCCACTTGTAAAGTGGAGAGCATGATGTTTTAACAAAGGGCGACTTTTACAAATATTGATGATGGCGATGAGGAGGGGGGGTGAGTATGAGCGCAATGAGCGTGATGAGAGATGCTTTCCAAAGTCATGTGACCTGGGGAGGCAGCCCCCAAAAAGATGAATTGAACGCCACCAGGCATCCATGTATCTCATTTGTTTTCAACTCTCCAGATCTTTATCCATGGAGGGCGAGCTTCCATATCTGTGCCTCTTTTATGAGGTACCAGTGACCTCCTTCTGGTCTCTTCTTTGATCTGAGTCAAGCAGGCTGTTGACACAGCGGCTGATGTAGCATTTGTACCCCTCTCTCTGTGCGGAGTATTTTCTCCACTGCTCTCTTTTGATATTCTTTTTGAATTGACTCTCCAACGGGGTCTCATCCTTGAGACCAAAACTCCACCCAAGCCTGTGGGCAATTGCATTCTGCGTGCCTGTTGAGACTGTGGCAGGTGTCTGCCGCTCCCCCTAGGTGGTTGCTCCCGCTGATTATAGTACGGGGTTGGCTCAAGGCAGGGGTCTGAATCCCCAGTCTGCAAGCTAAATCTCAGCTGCTGCCTGTTTCTATAAACCAAGTTGATCAGAATGGCCGGCCCATTTGCTTACATGCTGGGGATGGCTGCCTCCTCCTCCAACAAAGAATCAAGTCATTACACAGACCTCTGGCCCACAAAGCCAACCTTATTTACTCTCTGGGCCTTTACAGGTAAAGTTTACTGACTCCCAGTTTAGAAAGTGGCAAGGGCTGGACTTTCGGGCACAGCTCCATTATTCAGCATGGGATGTGGGCAAGGTCTCTTTGCGGAAGTAAGAACTTCCTCCCCTCAACCTCCCAAATTTTCAAGTTAGGTGGTAGAATTATTGTCTGTTTTTTTCCCCAGAAGGAAATGTTGAAAAATAAGCATTCTCCGAACAGCATTTTACCAGAAGGTTTAGATCAGTATTTTTTTCAGAAGCTTTTGCGGCACCCCGTTCTCAAGTAGTTTTGCTAACTCTACTAAGCCATGAGGGGGGAGGTCATACAAGCTACTTGAGGAATCAGGTCGCCGGCTACCAGGTCCAGCCGTCCCTGGAACCACACGATGCAGCTGTGTGCAAGTGACAGAACAGTATGCAGAGTTAGGTACAATCGTGGGCAGACAGCGATCCGTGAGACCACATATAGAGGATGTAAGTAAGGGTTGTAAAGAGGATCAAAAGAGCACATGTTTAAATGCAGAGAGAGACCCATTGGAACACGGCAAGAAATCTCAGAATCTTTCCTATCGTAATTTCTGGGCGTCCCTTAGACCTTACAAAAGAGTAGCACACAAAAGAGGGAGGAGAGTGGGAGACGGCAGGGCTGTGAGGAGCAGGGCCGGCTGGCACGGGGCAGGGGGACCATGCATGGCTGGACAGGAAAGGACAGGAGGTGTTTGTGTGAGGACAGACAGACGAGCAAACGCTGTTATCTAGTGCTCTTCTGTCTAAGGAAACTTCTGGAATGGAATAACAGTCAGCCAGAGCCAGAAACCCCTACCCAGGCTGAGGCACCAGGGTGTGTGGCCAGCGAAGAATAATGGGCTACTGGGAGGTGCCAGTAGAAGAAACGTCGAAATGCTAGCTTTGTGGGCGGAAGAGCGAGCGTTTGGGAAGAGCGAGATGATTTTGTATAACGGAGGAGTTAGAAGTAAGCAGGGCTGCGGTACTGCAGGACAAGAATATAAAAATAGCTGACGCGAGACCTCAGTTTCTCTCCGCGAGGCGGCCGATGAGTCCGTGGGAAAGCCCGCATCGTGGGTGAAGGGGGTGGGTCTCAGGTTCCATCTGTCACTATCTCTGTGAGTACGACAGTCAACTTCCCACAGGCTCAGCATTCTCATCTTTAGTATTGGGTCGGGTGGGATGGGGCAGAGACTTGACAAAATCTAGGGATGCTTCTCCCTCCAAAAATGCTACTGCTTTACGTCTGTCTGTATCGTATCCGCATTTCACTGTTGGTGGTTCAAGCCTCTCGTCAACCATAATCTATCATCTATCTATCTATCTATCCATCATCTGTCTCCTATCATTTCTCGCTCTTATCTATCCATTCTCTGCCATCTATCTTAAAAAAACACTGCCATTGTTTGTTTTGTCTTCACAGGAATAAAATGCATTTTTTCCCCGTAATTTAAACATGTCTGTTGCTCTTGAGAGTTTGAATCACCCCACACAGCTTGGTGGTTGGGAAAATTCTGATTGGATGAGTTCTGGTTTTTACTTCATCGTACAGAGTAAATACAATAAGCAGGGGGAAAAATCTAGCAAGTCACAAATAAAAAGCAATAAAACTTTAAGCATGTGGTTTTTTTTTTTTAAGATTTTGATTATTTATTTGGCAGAGAGAGGGTGAGCACAAGTAGGGGGAGCAGCAGAGGGAGAGGGAGAAGCAGACTCCCCGCTCGGTAGAGAGCCTGACGTGGGGCTCGATCCCAGGATCCCGGGATCATGACCTGAGCCGAAGGCAGACGCTTAATGACTGAGCCACCCAGGCGCCCCTTTAGGCATGTTTTTAAAAAATTATGCTTTGAAAGTCACAGAATGTACGCCTTCTGGTAAAGCGGCTCTGGGGAGAGGTGGGAAGGCAGACCCAAGACAAGAACAGAAATCTGCCATTGCTGAAGTGCTTGCACCACACCCGCGTTAGCTCCTTTAAGTCTTGTGCCCTGTGGCTCTGCCCCCTGGGAAGAGGTGAGTTCTGTCCCCAGGAAGCTAATTGGCTTGCTTGGGGAAGGGGTGAAGGTGAAATTTGGATGCAGGCAGGTAGTTCCCACAGGGTCTGCCCTTAAGTCCTGTGCCCCCCGTGCCCCCGCATTTCATCACGGTGAAGCACGCTGATTTAAGGGCAGTTCAGCCCTCAGCTTTGTGCTGGGTGGTGTGGCAGACACGACACGCTCGGCAGTCTCCAGCCGCACATGCGTATTCCTGCTCTACCAGAAGGGGAAGTTGGACGTCTTACTCAATTTTATTTTCCTATTTGTTAAATGCAGACACAAATTTGCCTCTCAGGGGATCACCGTATGGATTAGAGAAGTTACACTTATCCATTATCTGGCACACAACAGGTATACCCAGGTAATAATATTCATCTTCTCTTCATTTAGCGTCCAGAGTGTGCAGTGTTTTGTTAGGGAATGTGCTGGGAACAAAAGAAGGCTAGGGGCTGGTATCGGCAAGTTTACAGTTTAGCTGAAAAGAGAAGAGAACAAAATCATGCATCCTGGCACTCTCCATTTGTCTATGCTTCCAGACTCCAAGGAGACACCAAGTGGACGGGTAGAGAAGGGACATTTGTCAGAGGGATTCTGTTTGGATTTGAGCTTTGAAGATGAATATGGCTGTGCATTAGGAGGAAGGAGGTACAGGGCATTTCACACGAGGGAAGAGCATGAGGAATGCCCAAGTGAGAACAGGCTTGAGATCATAAAAGGGCTCACGAAGCGGAGCTGTTTTCAGGTTTAATAGGGTGTGTGTTGGTGAGAAGTTGTCCGATGAAACGTTGCGGGATGAAGCTTGACGGGAAATGCTAGGAGGTCTGTATGACGATTCCTGATGGAGGTTACAAGAACGTGGCAAAACACAGACCTGAAAGGCAGAGCCAACCGTGACACAGAGTCGAAGGTTTACAGCTGACCTCATGGGGTATGGTGGGAGGGGAAGTAGAGGGACCGGATTGCCCCAAGGTTGTGCCTGAGTGCGACCAGGAGGGTGACAAGAAGGTTGGTGATCCCTGGTGGTGTGGAGGGGAAAGTTTGAGCTGCTTCTGCTAATTAACTTTGAAAGTCTTTCAGTGGTGCTTCAAATGTCACTCAAAAGACTAGTCTTTCCCATCTTTCAATTAGTTCCTGAGGGTCCTGAGAACATATTTCAGAATATGATACAATGCCAGGGAGGGTGAAACAATCTTCTAAAACAAGGTTTCTAAGTATCTTGAAGCATCAGAATGTGCTGTTCTTTGTTAGCTCTCCTGGAATAACTGGAAACATTCTGCTTAAGGGTATGTATGTTTGTTTTCTATTGCTACTAACACATTACTCTATATTTTAGCCCGTGGGAATGCTCATGTATTATATCAGTTTCTGTGGCTCAGGAATCCGGGAGTCTTAGGATGTTTCCATCAATGTGACAGCCAGGGCTACCACCACCTCAGGCTCCCACCCAGGGAGGACCGGCTTCCAACCTTACTTAACTGGACGTCCCCGCAGGGCTGCCTCCCAATATGACAGTGGCTTCCCCGTGCGTGAGCCACCTGACAGAGGGCAAGGGGAAGCAGCTGAAATGGAAGCCACAGTCTCTGATCTCAGAAGAGACATCTGATGGCTTCTGCCATGTTCTGTTTGTTAGAAGCGAGCCAGCAGTTTCGGTCCACATCCAGCAAGACAGTGTAACCCGAGGGCATGGGCACCAGAAGGTGAGGACAACTGGGGCCATCTGTGTCCAGTGTGAGGGCTTCTGTCTTGTGCTTCCAAGCAGGCCTGGAAGCTGGTCTGTTTCATTATCAGCATTCAAGCCTCCCCCGACAACCATGTATTAAGGTCCTACTGTGTGCAAAGCCCGAGTAAATCAGAGTCCCTGCCCCACATCGCTGCCTTGGAAATGTGAGTTACCATCTGAGAGTCAGATCGAAGCCGGCTTCTCCCTCTCCCACTCCCCCTGCTTGTGTTCCCTCTCTCGCTGCGTCTCTCTCTGTCAAATAAATAGATAAAATAAGAAGAAGTGGTAAAAAAAAAACAACAAAAAACTGCCAGTTATTTAAAAAAAATGCAAAGCATTATCTTATAGGCTTTCACACGTAGTGGGGAGAAAACCGTACTTAGGATTTTATGTAAAGAGGGATGATGTCCTTGTAGATAGTTCCTGAAGCTACTATTAGCAAGAGGATGTTTTTTACTTTTCTTCCAGAAACTGTGAACAAAAGATGTTGAAACACAAGAATCTGTGCCATTTGCATATGTTATACTTGCTCTTTCAAAAATAATTAGTAGTTCATATATGGAGTGGGCCCCTAATGTGCTTCCTAAGGTCCTAAACTAAGTAGATGTCGGTAAGAATCCTTTTCATCAAATCATGTACTCCTATTAGTTTTAGAAATGATTCTAAGAACCTTCAGAACATCTTGCCTTTCTGTGGCACATATTTACATTTGTTTTGCTTCAACTTCAAGCACATTCATCTATTTTAGTGACTCTTTCAAATGTCTTGGATTTTTTTTTTTTAACTGAAAAAGGCATTTGAACAGAGGGAATCTTCTTTGCATTGGTTTAAACTTTAAGAGGTTTAGAGATTGAGTAATATTCTAAAAATAATATTTTGTAAGAGTCTGAAAAAATCACGTGCATGCAAAGGAAAAAAAATACTTATTACTACACGGGTCTCATCAAACTAAACTTGAGTCAAAATAGTGTTTCCAATTTATACAGGCTCCTCGAAGAGGCTCATTTTGCTTACCATGCATGCTTCTCAGGTGAGATGACTTTCCATTATTAACTATTGGATAAATTGAATAAATTTCCCTTGGCAAAGGTCACCCTTAATTATCAGGGCTTGCCTAATCAGGAACCTCTCTCTCCCTTTGTGTTGAAACAGCTGATTGTCCAAAAACACTTGCATAATATCCTTTGCATTGCTCTTTTCCCGCCTGAGGTCATCAATCACCCTGTTTGCTTTTTAAATGGGAGTGTTTGTAACTTCTGGCGATTCAACCACTACGGGAATACTAAGATAGGAGAACGTTTGAAAACATTTGAAAATATTTGCAAAGCCCTTCCAGATCCTTAAATAAAGACATATTTTGTTAAGAGCATGGTGTTTTCTTGCCTTATTTTAATCTTTTTACCTTAATGAGAAATCGATTTCACATAGTCTATTTGAACATGAGTGTATTTCCCCTCTCTCAGAGTTGCACACTAAGGAAGCAGAGAGCCTAGTGTGTGTTCCCACCACGTCAGAGAAAGCTTTGTTTTAAACACACGGGGGAATTCTGCCGAGGGCCCGCTGGGCTCTGGTAAGGACAGCTGCAAGTAAGTCGATAGCTTTGGGCCAGGCCTCAGATTCACGGCTGGCCCTGGGCTGGCAGCTGACCTGGGCATGAGCATGTAATAACAGCCCGACTCCAGCAATGCTGGTCCCAACTCTGGAAAATGCTGGGCAGACGGGACAAATGCTTTAGGGAACAACTGGTTTGAAAGAATAGACTGTTTTAAACTCCCAGCTGTGAGGGCCATTTGTGAGAAAGACTCCATGCTAGGGTGAGGGTCAGAAACAGCTGTTGCCTGGGGTTTAAATTTCAAACCAAAGTAAATTGTTGGCTCCCGGACAGGATTTTGATCATATATGGATTTGTTGAAATTCAGCTGTTTACTTCTATAGGGTATGGTTCAGTCCACAGGTCTCCTGTCATTTCAGGCTTTACCAGCCTGAAGGCAGAGCCCACCCAATAATTCTTTAGTCCTATGTACGGTCCTGAAAGCCTAGCTTTCATAGCCAGGTGGGTCATAGCCATTGCACTTGTGCAGCCCCTAATATTCGGTAAGTTCTAACTATGTGCTTGTTAAGTGAAAGAATAATTTTCTAAGTTAGAAAACTGTTTTTTAGAAGATCTGTGTGGGGTGGGAGGGGTACTTCCCTACATCAGACGATGGAGTCAGGAAGATGTCGCTTCCTTTCCTTTAAGAGATCACATAATGGCAAAAAGGAGAACAAGGAAAACACAACTTTGGTTAAACTGTGAGATATGACTAACCTAAACCACAATATATAAAAGAGAGCACTGAAGGTCCAAAGATGGATTCCGGAATATTCGAAGCAAGGAGACCGTAAGTGCAGATTGCTGGCACAGCATGCTTTTCCAAGGCATAAGGAACACTTGGAGAGGTGAATTGAAGTCTTATCTCAGGGGAAAAGGAGTTTCCCCAAATTATTTGCCTAAAAGAAAATCAAGGAAGACGAGAATCAAGAAGTGGTTTGTTTTAGATCTCAGTTGTGTGGGGAGGACCAAAAGCTAAAAAAACTCATGATGTGCTATAAAGAGAATTCCAACCAGCCTGTAAGAGAGCCCTGCCTCATGACTCTTCTAATAATGAATTGGTCTGGGGGTGGGGGCATCAGTGGATTGGAATACAACATATTCCATGTAAAAATGTTACAAGAAAAAAGGATAAGGCAAAAAGAAAAACAAATGGCAGATAAAAAATAAAATGTCACAAAGCAGATTAAAACTGCGACCAGGGCACCTGGGTGGCTCAGTCTGTTAAGCGTCTGCCTTCGGCTCAGGTCATGATCTTGAGGTCCTGGGATCGAGCCCCGCTTCAGGCTCTCTGCTCAGCGGGAAGTCTGCTTCTCCCTCTCTCTCTGCCCCACTCCCCCCCTTGTGCGCTCTCTCTCTCTCTCAAATAAATAAATAAAATCTTCAAAAAATAAAATAAAATAAAATAAAATAAAATAAAATAAAATAAAATAATAAAATTGTGACCAAAAATGTCCATGGATTTAAGAATAAAAGAAAAAACAAGGATGAAATAATCTAAGCGATAACCTCTATAAAACTGGAGCAGAGAGCAGAGATATGAGAGCTGAGGGCAGAAATGGTGACATGAAAGAAGATGAACATGCATTGTGAGAGCTATAGGAAAGAAATGAAAAGAAAAATAAAACCATCATCATAATGAATATTTTATCGGCAGCAGCACAAAGGAGAATACACAATGCTAAAGGACACAGTAAGAGATAAGAAAGATAGGACTGCAAAACACATGACATTCAACATATGAATAACTGGGGTCCCTAAAAGATTAAGCCAAAAAAATATAATAGAAAAAATATTTAAGGATACAAGACAAGAAGACATTCCACAAATAAAAGAAAATTAAAATCTAGAGACTGAAAGGACAAGTGGAATTCCAGGAGAAATTGACAAAAATTGATATACTAGAGATATTCTAGTAAGTTTATTGGATTAAAAAAAAAGGAAATAATTTTTTTGGCAAAAATTCCTCTAAGAATAAAGCATTCATACTTGTCTTGGACTTCAGAGCAACATTCAGTTCCGCATAGGAAAGAATGCATTCAAGAGACATTGGCAAAATGAAGAAAACAAAACAAAAAAAAAAATGTTTAAAGTAAAAGAATAAGTAAATTCCCAGCAAATGCAGACAGGAATAAATCCAGAGGTCATGATTTTATATCAGACTTTAAACAACATTAAACAAGATAAATGTAGGCACGTGAAAGAGTAGAGAGTGCAAACGACAATGACGGTGTCACAGAACGCCTATACCAGAGAAAATAGCAACAATATTTTTAAAAGTTAAACAAATAAACACACATGTAAACAGAAATACTAAGGGAAACAGACAAACTTATGGGTAAAAGGATACTTTGAGTCATTCCCATAGTTCTTCACAGATCAGGCAGACAAAAAGTAACATTTAATAAGGGATATCTAATTGAAATCAATTAACATTATGTCCATAAAATAGAATATGTCTTTTCTGGTATCATTAAAATTTTCACAAAATCTCACCAAAAAAAAAAAAAAAAAAGAAAAAAAGAACCTCCCCCCTACACACTCTTTTCCAAAGAGTAGAATTGTATACATAATATTCTCTGTTCATATTGAGACAAACCAGATATTAAAAAAGGGAAATCACTATCCTCTGTAAATGAAGAATAAAACAGTAATAAAAACCATGATGATAATGACAAAATATATTCTTTGTAAGCTGCTGTTGAGGAAAAGAAAAAAATAAATATGGAAACTGGAGGATATCTGAAAAATAAGGAAAATAAATCCCACACAAAAATTATGGAACAAGAAACTACAGACTTGAGTGATATTCATAGTCTTAAATATGTGCATTCACATCAAAGGAAGATGAATATAGTGCATGGTGAATGCAACTGGAGAAGTAGAAAAATAATAATAAAATAAGCTAAAGAAAGGAGATAATAAAGAACAGCAGATATGGTTGCATATTATACAAAAATTATAGAGGAGATAAATAAATCTAAAATGAAAATAAAATTATTTTTTATATTTATAAAAATGAATATTTCTTTGAAATAAAAAGGAAGTAAAAATATAGATACATTGTTGGCAAATCCAGTTAAAATAAACAGCAAGAAAGCACAAATGCATAAAATAATAGGTAATAATTACAAGTAAGCAGAAATTAAAGAATCATAACAAGTTACTTTCTTTATTTCTGCATAAATAATTTCAGACCCTAAAGCAGATGATTTACCAAAACTGACCCTCCAAAAGGGAAGTATTTAAAGAGATCAGTTGTTGTATGTGAAATACAAAAAGTTTTCGAAGGCTACTTTTTGAAAAAAAGGAATCAGGCCCAGATTATTTGATAGGGAAATTCTACCAAACATTTCAGAAATATAAAATTCCAACATTACAAAGGTATTTTAGAGTACATAAAAAAGAAAAAAAATGAGCAGCTTCTAAATTCTTTTTATGAATTTGGCTTTATCTTGTCAACCGTAACACAAATAGGATACCAGAGAAAGCCACAGAGACAATCATCCTCATAGATGAGCAATATTACAAATACAATCCAGGAGCATCATAAAATAATAAAATAAATAAAATGGACTAATTTCAGGAATTCAAATTCAGATTTAAAGAGAGAAATGGTGAGATCATTTCCAAAAGTGCTGAGAAGGCTTTTGCTAATATTCAATGTACATTCTTGACTAACAGAGGAGTAAGGGATAAATATTTATAACAGCTCCTACATGTAGACCCAAAAGGCAGCAGCGCGTTTGTCAGACATACATTGCATTAAAGTGAAGAGCAATCAAAAAAGATACCTGCCTGTCATGACTGTTATTTAGCAGTGTTTCAAAAACGCCAGCCAAAGGTATATGACGAGCGAGAGAGAGCGAGCACGCGCTAAGGGGTATAACCATTGTAAAGAAGAGATAAAATTATCTTTATTTGCGCATGATATGACTGTTAACTGAAACATCCAGGAGACCTAATGGAAGAACCATAGGTAAGGTGCTGGGTGCAAGACTGATATATGCATGGGTCAGCAGTCTCTGTGCATATAAACAAAAACCAGTCGAGATTATAGTGGAAGAAAAGGTCTCACTTAAAATAGTGACCAAAAAGACTAAGATGTGTGGATATAATTTTAACAACAGTTGCACATGATCTGCATGGAAAACATTTTAAAGCTGTACTGAAAGACACAAAGTCAGTTTTGTACAAAGAAAAGTTTATTTTTAAAAAATAGAAAGACTGACTATCATAAAGCTTTAGTTCTCTCTCGGTTCATCTATAAATTGAATGAGATTTAAATAAAATTACTGATGGGTGTTTTCTTTGCAAGCCAGATAAGCTGCTTTTAAAGTTTCTGTGGAAAAATAAAGACATAAATTTAGTCAGGAAATTTTGAAATAAAAGAATAAACAGGGGCATACTTACTATATTTAAAATAGTATGGTCGGGGTGCCCGGGTGGCTCAGTTGTTAAGCGTCTGCCTTTGGCTCAGGTCATGATCCCAGGGTCCTGGGATTGAGCCCCGCATTGTCAGGCTTCTTGCTCAATGAGGAGTCTGGTTCTCCCTCTGCCTGCGGCTCCCCCTGCTTGAGCTCTCTCTCTCTGTTTCTCTGACCAAAAAAAAAAAAAAAAAAAAAAAACTTAAGAAAATAGTGAAATCAAATCTAAAATAAAGTAACATTTTTCACCTATCAAATTGACAATGACCAAAAAGTTTGGTATCGCAAGGATTCTGCAACCATGTGGAGAGACAAGCACTAATTGCTTGGGGAGTATATAGTTGTACAACCCTCATAAAGGACAAATAGGCAACATCTACCAAAATTAAAAATTATGCATACTCTTCTAGGAACCAGTAGTTCAGCAGTTCCAGTTTCTAGGAATTTATCCTACACACATTCTCGTACTTGCGCAAAATGACCCACATGTGATGATATTTATTGTAGCACTTTTTCATCAGACCAGAAGTCCGTCAGTAGGAAAATAGGAAACTGTTAAATAAATTATGATACATCTACATATGAGAAAATTAAGCTTCTGTTAAAAAGAAAGAAACAGCTCGATGTGTCCAGATAGGGAATGATCTCCAAGAGATGTTATATGGGAGAGGTGACAGAACAGCATATTTGGTATGTTACCATCTGTGTAAGAAATGTGTATGTTTGTGTGAGAGAGAGAAAGAGAGAGCGAGAGAGCAAGAGACAGAGAGAGAGAGGGAGCGGGAGAGGGAGGGAGAGAGAGGGAGAGAGGAAGGGAGGTTGAAAGAAAAGGAGGGAAAGGCTGACTATCTCTTTGAGATAATTCGTAAGAACCTGGAAGCAATGGTGGGGTCTGGGTATAGAAGGAAGATTCCGTTTTCATTGACTCTGATCTTGTGCCTTCAGAATGTGGAAACCCCATGCACATACTACCCATTGACTATAATGACAAAACGAAGTTCTAGGAAAAGCTATTTCATAGTACCGTACCTCTTAAGCATCACTCCTAGAGTTAAAAAGGTCTTTGTCAAGTTTTAAAATCATGTCATGATTTTAACCAGTATCTTTATATTTGACCATCTGTAGAAATAGAAAAAGTGTCATTAGCCTCTGAGAGATGCACATTTGAACATACTATTGCATTGCTTTACAACTTCTTCCCTTTATCATGATCTCGGTGTCCTGGGGTCCAGCCCCCCATTGGGCTCCCTGCTCAGAGGGGAGTCTACTTCTCTCTCTCCTTCTCTCTCTGTGCCTCCCACCTGCTTGTGCTCACATGCTCTCTCTCAAATAAATAATAATTAAAAAAACATAAAAAAAACTCCTTCCCTTTCTCCCTTACATAGGGTAAAGTTCTAGCAACCTGTTGCAAAATTCCAGAACTTCCATGCCCTACACTTTGCTTAGCCCTCTGATCTCATCTGCGAACACTTCCTGCTCCTTCATGCTCCAACTTCCAGAGGGGTGACCTGTGTCCCCGTCTCTCTTCTTGCTTCTGTTTTTTTTTTTTTTTTTTTTGCTTTTGGATCCACACAGTGTGCATCTTTTCTTAGGAACTCTTCCCCTTTTCTGTGTGAAGCTTGTCAAGGCTGCCCTTGAAGACGTAGCTCGGGCGTTTTGATCTCTGGGGCCTGCACTGGCATCTGATCCTGTGCTGGGCTCACCTTAGTATGCGACACACTGTGCTATCGTTGCCCCATTTGTCTGAGCCCCTTCCTAGATCTGGGACTCCTTAGGGACAGGCGTTCCACTGTAGTGCCCCCGAGGACAGGTCTGCAGTTAGTCACTGAGGCAGAGCTTGAATGTGGCTCCTTGCTGCCCACTCTCAAACGGCCCCATTCCTACCTCTCTCCTTACTGAGCTCACATTTCCTGAGCCAGCATCCCAGAGTGCGCTGCATACCTTCTCACCTGCCCCCCAGAAACTTGATGTCATGGGTTCTTCTTGACCTCAAGGAACACCTATACTCTCTTCTCTAATTTTTTGCCTATTTCATAAAAATGTGTGACATTCCTGGATCTCTAACCTCTTCCTCTGCAAACCAACCGTTCTCCAAACTCAGTTTCCACCTCTTAGGTGACTCCTCAGTCTGTCCCCTTCTCTCTAGCCCCACTGCTGAAATCATTTCTTCTGCATTTGTTGGAATGTCCTTTGAACCTACCTCTCCACCCCTTGCATCTCTCTTCTCCAATCTATTCTGGCCTTAGCCCCACCAGATTCTCTGAAAGGTGACTTCATCAGGTCTTTCTCGGCTCAGAGCCCTCCAAAGAGTTTGTACAGGACAAACCTCGAGCTCGTTGGTATGATGGATAATGCCCTGCACCACCTGGCAATTGCCTCCTTCTCTGGGCATGTCACTTGTCTCTCCTTTTTCAACTTCAGTTCTTGAACATTCCTTCTTCCACCTTTTGGGGGTCTCCCTCCCTACAAATCCCCTCGCCCAGCCTCGGTGACATTTTTACTGGAAACCCTTCCTTAACCCCACAAATACGCATCAGCACCCCTTCTAATGTCTCCATCTGCATCCTCTTTGGCTGCTCTCTCTGCACTTACAGTGCTTTGTTGTAATCATCTCTTTAAATATGGTAATTTCAGTGAGGGTAGCATGATGGCATTTTGCCCCATTTCATCTCCAGTCTGGTATAGTCGGTGGTCAACTAATCTTTGTTGAATCAATCAAGGAATGAAAATGTGTGATGTCCCCAGCAAACCCAAGGGAGAACAGTGTTGGGATCCTTGAGGTTAGCAGGATGGAAGCAAGAATGGATGAGTCAGGAGGGGAGGTGATCTGAGAAGTGAGGAGGATCTTGCTCTGTCCTCTCTCTCCTCTGTCTTGTCTGTGGCTGCCATACCTGCTTATCTAAACTGCCCCCACTAAATTTTATGTATTTCATATAACATTGGTATATTATTAGTATATGAATTATAGTATATAATTTTAATATTGTATATTGCAACATAATACTATAAGAGCAGTAAAGGAAGTGTTAAACAGACACATTTTATCCCTAATCTCATCAGTGTATCCATTGCTTTCATCATTATTTTGTTTTCCTATTTTTTGTTTTTTATCCTTACATAGCCATAGTCATATTTTACATTCTCTTTGCTCACTTCATATTTCACTGTAAGCCTTTTCCCTACATTGTATATTCTTGAAGAAAGTGAATAAGTAGGAGTTTAGTGTCCTCTGTTCCAAGTTAAATAAGCTTGAATCCGCTAATGTTTACTCAAGGGTCTTAGTTTCCATTAACTTAGTCATCGTGGCTGCTCATCTCTGGATCCTTTCCAGACCTAACACATTCCTCAAAATGCAGAAACCAAAGCCACACCCTAAACCATGCTGATCCCTTGTTCTCCATCTTTGCAGAACAATCTGTACTGCTCAGCTGCCATCTCATTGCAGGGTGTGCCCTATTTTAAGAAATGTAGGATTTAAAAATCCAAATTTATGGTACAGATTAACTGGAGAGCAATTGTTACTCACAAAGAGTTTATTTATTTATTTATTTATTTATTTATTTATTTATTTATTTATGACAGAGAAAGAGTGCCTGTGGTGGGGGGGGAGGTGGCGAGGAAGAGAGGGAGAGAGAATGGTTTTTTTTTTTTTTTGAGAGACAGAATCTTGGAACCCCACATGGGGCTTTATCTCATGACCTTGAGATCATGACCTGAGCCAAAATCAAGAGTCGGACGCTCAACTGACTGAGCCACCCAGGCACTCCCCCCTTTTAAAAATTTTTTATATTATTTTTTTAAAAAGAGTTCTTTGTTTTTAAAAGGATCACCATAATATATCTTTAAATAACAAAACTTCTGGTACATATAGGATGGATTTGAGAACAGCACTTTTGGGGAGCAAAATTGCTGTGTAAGAGGAGGTACACTTTCACTTTTCAGAGGCAAGTGTCCACATCTTTCTCTCAGATGCCCAAGTGTCCTTCATTCCAATCTGAGAGTTGAGTCTTCCACCTAATTTAGAGGTGTTGCTAGTTCTTAACTCAGACTAACCATGGGGGAGTTTAGTACCTGGTGTAGGGCTTGGTTGGTTTTATGGTGTTATTCGTTAGACATAAGAATAATTGCTTCTTGAAATTTTCAGTTAGCATAAGGGGAAATTATTAGAATGCTTTAGTCTTTCATATGGCTATTCAATGAACTGAATGAACTATGAGTCCATGGTATTTGTTTAGTTAGATGGTCTAATAATATGCTGTTTATTTGTTTGGCATGCAAAATTATTATTTATTATAAACTTCACCTCTTTTAACCTTTCTTTTAACACTAATATTTAGATAAGAGTAGACATTTCACACAGAAAAATTACTATTATTTTGATTATTGTATATTATAATAATATTTTACCAAAAAACTAAGCTTCTAGAATTCCTGGAGACTGAAGCAAACTTACATTACGGGGAAGACTTGCAGACTATGAATGTCTCTTTTGTGTGTGAATTTGTTGGGAAAGGAAGTGAAAAAATCCACAGAATGAGAAAATATCTGTAAATCATACATCTATAAGGATATAGTATTCAAAATATATTAAAAATCCTTATTACAATAAAAAGAAGTAAAAAGACAAATAGCCTAATTTAAAAAAGTGGGCAAAGGGGTTGAATAAATATTTCTCCAAAGATGATATGCAAATGGAAAGTAAACTCAAGAAACAATAAATTCAGCATCAGGAATCATTAGGGAAATGAAAACCAAGCGCATGATGAGATACCACTTCATATTCACTAGGATGGCTATAATGGTCATTGTTATCATCATCGCTGAACAAGAACAAGTGTTGGTGAGGATGTGGAGACACTGGAACCCTCACACATTCCTGTGGGAATGTATAATGTTGTGGGCACAGGGGGAAAGTTTAGCGGTTCCTCAAAAAGTTAAACATAGGTTTACTATATGACATAGGAATTCCTCTCCTAAATATATACCCAAGAGATTTGAAAACATGTTTACATAAAAATGTGTACAAAATAGTCATTATTTACGATCACTCCATAAATGATCATTAGCAGCATTGTTTATGATAGCAAAAAAGTGGGAACAAACCCAAATGTCCATCAACTGATGAATGGATGAACAAATGTGGAATGTCCATACAATGGAATAGTATTCAGCCATAAACAGGATCTATGCTATCTTGTAGCAATATATGCTATAATATGGAGGAATCTTGAAAACATGAAGCTACATGAAAAAGGCAGACACAAATGACCACATATTGTATGATTCCATTTCTAAGAAATGTCCAGAACAGGTAAATCCATAGACATAGAAGGTAGATTAGTGTTTGCCAAGAGATGGTTGGAGAGGGAACTTGGAAGTGGCTGCTGAGAGATGTGGAATTTCTTTATAGAAAAGTTGTGGAATTAGATAGTACTGATGGTTGTAGAGCATAGTGAATATATTAAAAAATATTGAATTGTGTACTTTAAAATGATGAGTTTTATGATATGTGAATTATATCTCTGTGAACTACCCATACCCCTGATAGATTTATTAGAAGCCCCTTTAGAAACTGCAGACTTACTCTTGGTTGCTGATGGGTCTTATCTTAGGATTGAAACAGGAAAATATCAGATGAGTTAAGCTGAAACAAATCTCACCTCACCTCTAGAAAAAGACTCTTTACTAGAGGCAAAATCTGGCCAATGGGCAGATAGAGGTGGGAGGTTAATATATATATTTATACTGGAAGTAGCTATGCTTTGGGGATAGTGCACGGTTTTTTAATGCTTTGTAAGCAAAGAGAGTTCTTGACCTTAGTAGGAACCTCAATTAATGGGCAACAAATCAAAGAATGACTGAGTGCCCTAAGGCTATTATAAAAGTAGATGCTCAAACACAAGGGAGTAATATGGAGGCTAAAAGAAATGCCTTGGCTGATTATTATGTCAGACAGGCAGCCCCCACTGAGATTCTAACCCTCATAACACACCAAGAGACTAAATATTTGGAGAGATTCAAGGAGGCTGTTATAGAATGCAAGGAGATCAACTCCAAAGTAAGAAAATCTCAAACAGAAGCTTGCAAAAATTTTTTATATAATTCCCCAACACAAGATGAGAAATGACCAATGTATTCAATCAACACTGATGGGGAAATTTTACTAAAATCGTTAAGGGTGAAAGTGGGAGAGGTCTCTGGCACATGTCTCATTTGTCACCAGCAGAAATCTGATGAATTTGTAAAGGTGGGTAAAGGTGGGACATGAGCAAGAGCCCAAACCTCAGGACCACTTTACTCAACTCCAAAAGGATTACATACAGCTGCCCTCTGAAGTTGGTTTTGCATGTCTTTTGAGCACTGTTTGATTATTTTTAGGATGGACTGAAGTCTTTCCTTTTTGAAATTCACCAATTTTCATTATAGCAAAAAAAAATTATTTGATTTTGTGTTCCCAACTTGGAGAATTACTACTTACTTCTCAAGTGACAGGGAATTCCATTTTATTGGGACTATCATTAAAGAGTTTTGCAAAAACCCTTCCACTTGCTCAGAAACTGCAGGAAAGAAAGAAGTAAAAAAGAGAATTCTAAAATTCAAATCTGCAAAACTTGCAGGTATTTTAGAACTTCGATGACCTAAGGTACTACCACTGGCTTTAATGACAAGGTCAAATGACTCTAGGACTTGTTGACTCAGTGCTCATGAATTAGTAAGAGGCAAGCCCATGTATTTGTCAGTATTATTTCCAAATCTAGGCTCCACATTATTGCAAGAGGACATGGTCAAATATTGCAGGGACTAATGTAATACACCCAACTGTATCAATGGGTACAACATTGGTACAATAACATCATCCTAGACAGACTTTACGCTATCTAAAACCCAGATACCTGGTCTTCTGGAGGGGACATCAGAGAAAAACAGCTCCCAAGCCTCAAAGGGAAGATATTATTATTAAGCACTATTAACAACTTAAATAGTAAAATTCCAAGGGAATGATTCTTGAGTTATAGGTCTCAATTAAAGAGGCAAAAACTTATCCTCAACTCACAGAAGACTTTCTATGGGAGACTTCAAGCCAAAGGTTCTGAGAAACCCCCAGAAGCAGATGATCTTTAGAACGAAACAGCTTCTCCCCAGAACTTTGAACCAGGCTAATGACTTCATGAAACAGAGACATCTTTCACATAAGATCTACAGAACAAGACCACAGAGGGTCATGCTTTAATCTGCATTCTTTTGTTCTTAATTTTTCTAGAGATCCTCTTTCTTTTCCAGTCAAGTTAAGGCTACTTTGACCTATGTAACTTATAAGGCCCAATTCTTAATATTGGTTTTTGCATTCTTAGTCATTCTTTGGTATGAGCCCACTATCTGGCTAAAATTTACTTGTTAAAGCATACGACCAAACTAACTGGTGGGATTTTACACATTTTACTTTGGAGCTACTCAGCTTCCCTCTGTTCCACTTTCTTGTGATAGAATTAGAAAATTAATTAATTAATCAATTGATTTCCTGGGTAACTGGACTCAACCATTAGGTGACTTTTGATTTGGCAAACACCACAATAGCTAGAAATATATATATACCTTATCTTGCATGTCTGGAAAGGGAAATTAACGTCTCCATCAAAACAATACTTGGGGACCTTTTGCGGGAGCTAGTTTTAGTAACTGAACTTTCACAGAAATAGGCAGTTTCATCAATAGTCTCTCCTCAGTGCAGGCTGAAGAATGATGACAAGGACGATACTGAGAAATAGAAGCATCTCTATTACCACATAGCATACTGTCCACCTTAACATAACTTTACTATTACAATGTCCATATTAACATATTTTCATTATTTCAGGGATTTTTGTCCAGAGAGATAAAAGTTGCAAATAACTTTCTGAAAGACATAAGGCATTGTTTAATAGAAAGCATCAAACTACAGTTTACTCATTGAACCTCTTGCACTGAATTGGAATTCCCAAAGCAGCAGGGACATAGAAAAAAATATTTGAAGACTAATGGTCACTCATGATGAAAACTATAGACACACAGATTTAAGAATCACAACAAACCCCAAGCACAACATGAAGAAAACTATACCAAAGCACAGCATAAATGAATTGCTTAAATCCAATGCTAAAAGGAAAACCTCAGAATCAGCCAGACTAAAAAGTCCCGATGTCTACAGAAGAACAGATAGAGTGACTGCTAACTTCTCACTGCAAATGACAAAACAGAGGAGTAACATCTTTAGAGTCTTGAAAGAAAAACACTGTTAAGTGTTTAAAAATCTATACTCAGCAAAAACTATGAAAAACAAGACATATAGAACCTGAAAGTATTCACCACCAGTAGACTCAAATTAGCAGAGATTAAAGGAAGCCCTCTATGGCGGAAGGAAAATGATACCAGATGGGAATCTAGATCTATACATAGGACTCAGGAACACAGGAAATGGTAACTACATGGATAAATATATAGGACAATTTTTTAAAGATTTTTTTTTTTTTTTAAGAGAGAGAGAGAAAATGTGCATGAGTGCTGTGAGGGGAAGGGCAGAGGGAGAGAGAAAATCTCAAGCAGACTCCACACTTGGTGTGGAGCCCGATGTGGGGCTCCATCTCATGATGCTGAGATCATGACCTGAGACAAAATCAAGAGTCTGACGCTTAACTGACTGAGCCATCCAAGTGCCCCTTTTGATATTTTATTTTTAAGTAATCTCTACACTCAGTGTGGGGCTGGAACCTACAACCCTGAGTTCAAGAGTGGCATGTACTTCTGACTAAGCCAGCCAGGCACCCCTATACAGGAATTTTTATTATTAACTCTCTTTAAAAGATACTGAACTGTCTAAACAAAAATAATAACAATGTATTATAGGGCCTATAATATGAAAAGGTAAAATGTATTAAAGTAATAGCTTAAAATCAGGCAGGCCAGAAATTAAAGTATATGGTTTTCAAGTCCTTTAAATTATACAAGAAATGGTATTATATTGCTTGAAAGTAGACTGTGATAAAGTAAAGATATATACCGTAAATCCTAAAGCAACCCCAAAATAACAGAGCAGAGTAACAACTAATGAGCTAAAAAAAAAAGAGATAAAATGGAATCATAAAAGAGATTCAATCAGCCCAAAATACAGAAAAAGAGGAAAAGACAAGAAAGAACAGATGTGAGCAAAATGACAGATTAAATCCTAATCATATCAATAATCACATTAAATGCAAATGATTTAAACAGCCCATTTAAAAGGCAGAGACTGTCAAATTGAATGAAAAGCCAAGTCCAATCATAAGCTGTTCACAAGAAAATTAAAGGCACAAATAGGTTAAGTGTGCAAGAATGGAAAAAGATAATCCCATGCTAAAAGACCAGTCCAAAGAAAGCTGCAGTGTCTGTATTAATACCAAGGATACCAAAGACTATTACCAGGAATAGAGAAAGTCATTTCTTCTTCCTCTTATTTTAAAGGGGACAGTCAAAAGAGCCTAAAAAATTGTAAATGTTTATGACTCTAATAACAGAGCCTCAGAATATATGAACTGGAAATTGAAAGAACTTCAAGAAGAAATAGCAAATCCACAATTATAGTGGAAAATTTCAATAGCCATTTCTCAAAGTTAATAGAACAAGTTGACAAAAAGTCAGCAAAGGAATAGTAGACGCAAACAGCACTATCAATAATCAGGACCTGATTAACACTTACAGAACACTCTGCTCTGTGAAAGCATAACGTTCAGTATTATTAGCCATTGAGGAAATAACATTAGTGCCACAATGAGATGTCACTACACACCTATTAGAATGTCTCAAATTAAAAAGATTGACCCTACCAAGTGTTGGTGAGGATGCAGAAAAGTGAAATTCCATACATTTCACATGGGTGGGAATATAAAATGATACAACTTTGGAAATCACTTGGGCAGTTTCTTTCTCTTTGTTATTGAAGTATAGGTGACATACAGTGTTATATGAGTTTCGGTTGTACAACACAGTTATTTGACAATTCTATATATTACCCAGTGCTCACCATGGTGAGTATAGTCACCATCTGTCACCATACAATGTTTTTACAATATTATTGACTATACTCCCTATGCTGTGCTTTTTTGTCTCCGTGACTTATTTAGTGTGCAATGGAAGGTGTACCTTTTAATCTCCTCCACCTATTTTGCCTGTCCCATCAACCCCTCCTCTCTGCCAACCACCAGTTTATTTTGTGAGTCTTTCTGTTTGTTTGTCCATTGTTTGTTCATTGGTTTTGTTTTTTAGATTCCACATATAAGGGAGATTGTGTGGTACTTGTCTTTTTCGTGACCTTTTTCACTTTGCATAGTAATAACCTCTAGGTCCATCCATGTTGCAAATGGCAAGATTCAGTTTTTTGTAGCCCTGTAAAATTTCATTGTATGTGTGTGTGTGTGTGTGTGTGTGTGTATGTGTGTACACATCACATCTTTTTATACATTCATCTATGGATGAATGCTTGGGCTGCTTCCATGTCTTGACTATTGTAAATACTGCTGCAGTGAACATGGTGTGCATATATTTTTTAAAATTAGTATTTTCATTTTCTTTGGGTAAATGCCCAGAAGTGGAATTATTGGATCATACGGTAATTCTTTTTAATTTTTTGAGGAGCATCTATACTGTTTTCCATAGTGGTTGCACCAATTTACCTTCCCGCCAACAGCACATGAGGGCCCTCTTTCTCCACACCCTCATCAACCCTTACTATTTCTAGTCTTTTCGATCCTAGCCATTCTGGCAGATGTGTGGTGATATCTCACTATGGTTTGGTTTAGATTTGCATTTCCCTGATGATAAGTGATGCTGAGCATCTTTTCATTTGTCTGTTAGCCATCTGTACGTCTTCTTGGGCAGTTTCTTAAAAAGGTAAATATCAACCATATTATCCAACCATTCCACTCCTAGGTGTTTAACCAACAGCAACGAGAGTATATGTCCTTATAGAGACTTGTACACAAATGTTTAATGCAGCTTTATTTGTAGAAGTTCGAAACTGTAAACAACCAAAATGACCTTCAGTGGATGAATGGATAAACACATTGTGATATATCCATACAATGGAATACTTTACAACTCTAAAAGGAATGAATTATTGACGCATGCAATGCAAATAAATCTCAGAATAATAGCGCTAAGGGAAAGATACCAGACAAAAAGAGTACATGTGTTAAGATTCCACTTAAGGAACTGGAATCCACACTGACAGACAGCAGATCCATGGTTGCCTCGGAGTAATCGGCAGGGGTGGGAAGGAACAATTAAAAAAAAAAAAACACGAGGAAACTTTTGGTGGGGGATGGGTATGCTCACTCTTTGGACTATGGTGTTTGTTCCATGCATGTATATGTATGTCACAACTTACAAAATTGTCCAATTTAAATATGTGTAGTTTATTGCATGTCATTTATACACCAATAAAACTTCTAGAAGTAAGCCATTTTACAAAAACTGGAAATAGAAAATTATTATTAATGATTCTTACCCAACCTAACCAAACCTCCAAATTGGAAGATTCACCTTAAGCCCAGCTTCCAAAACCTCAGCAAATACCCTTATTTTGCCCTTCCCTTTCTGAAGTGTTGAAAGGCTCTGTTGAGTGCGTGCCCCCTTTGCCCCACTAAGCCATAAGCTCAGCTTTGGCTGACCAACAGGTTGGTCTGGTGATATTTTGAGGAGCCAGAATCTGGTAGTGTTTCAATACCATGGACTACCCTGCAGCCCCAAAACAGAAGCAGTTCTAAACCAAGAACAGAGGATTTTCAGGACACAGCAGGTAAGTAGAGAAGCCAAAGGCAGAGAGAAGTCTTAACATTTTTATAAAGCACTGATTAAATAAAACAACATTTTAGATGAATAGATATATATGCTTGTGCCGTGCTGATATGACCCATGCGGAAAGCTCTGAGTAGAATTATGTCAGTTGGTAAACATTGGTTGTCTGAGGAAGTGACGGGCCAGACAGGAGAGGGGGGAAGGGAGGGGGTAAAGTGAAAAATAAGCAAGCGAGTAAACTTGTCTAAAGAAGAAGAAAAGTGTCCATAATGAAAGCAGCAGTTGTATAGTGAGCCATTTCTGTGCTTCAAACGTGGCTTTAAACTGTTCATAGCCATAATGTCAAGTTTCCTCGTATTTTCCTGAATTAACAATCACACAGTATAAAGTATTATTTTATTACACTCACCGTTACCTCTCTCTCTCACCTTAGCAGCCTATTATCTCATTGATTATAATAATTCTCTTGTAAGTAATAAATTTTGGAATAATAAGTTCTCCTTAATGAGGATCTTTTTTTTTTAAATAAACAACCATGACTTTCGCTTTCTCGTTTGTTTTACAAATGTCATTAACACTTGACTGCTTGATCACTGTTTCTTGGTTTTTAAAGATATGAATCTTCCAGTGTATTTTTTTTTTAAAGAAAACTGCTCCAGAGCTCATGTTATCACTTCTATAAAACTAGCCTAATTCCATACAAATTGAAAAGACCTTGGCACTGCCTTTGTCTCTGGTGAAAAATGAGTCCCATTTGCTGACTGACCTTCCAAACAACCGCAGCTTCCACAGAAATATATAGGATCCATCGGCCCACAGCTGTTACCTTCCCAGAATCATGACTTGAGTGCTCAGGAGAAAACTCATTCCACTGGTAAGGCTGAGTTGACGGAACACTCAAACTACGCTAAAATGAAGTGGATGCATATAAACCCTGAGAGAGCTTTGATTGGAAGCAAGAGGGGTCTGTTCCTGAAGGCAGGCACAGTTGTGTCGTTGAGAATATTGGCTGCTCACATTCTGGATTATTCGCGAGCCTTAAAATAGACGTTTCTCATGGCCCTTTCACAAAATGGATATGCGTGAAATTTTCACAAATAATGAGGTTTATGAGACAGACTTGTGGCTGAGAGTGTATTAGGTTGTTTGGAGAGGTGAATTAACATCTTTTGTCTATTTGTGGTCTCCTGAGAGACGCTCAGGAATGCAGTGACCAATTCCTTTTCATGCTGTTGACGGAATTGCTTCTTATCCGCAAACAAACAGATTCCCCTTGTCCTTTTATGCTGCCAGGCAGCTCTCCGCTACCCAGATGGCCAGAAACAGGTTCTTCCCTCCCGTATTTCCTTGGAGGGTGGGACAGTCGAGCTTGATAGACGGCGGAAGCAGTTTCCTTTATGACCTCCCGTTTCCTTGATTTCTGACGCTCCCATCGCATTGCAGCGGTCACCTTGGGAAGGGTGGGTAAATGTCTTATGTCGTGTTAAGATGGGAGATTTGGCTAACGCCTGGGTAATCTGAAAGGACTCTTTCGCCGTTTGGGTATCGACTTCCTGTGTAGCCTACGACGTGTGCTTTCATATGCCTCTTCTTGCCTTACCTGCTTTCTCCTTGCCCCGAATGGGCCACTCAGGTGCTGTTCAGAGAATTGTTTTATTGTTCAGCTGCAAAGGTAAAGCGTATGATGCGAGGAATTCCAAGATGAGATTTGCTGGGATGCCGACAATAAGCCCTTGTAGATAAGCAGAGGGAAAATTTTTAATTAAAACTAATTAACATGAAATTGGAGTTTCTGATCATTAATTGTGCAGTCTGATTAAAATTTCGGAAGCTCCTTAGGTCTTGCACTAGTGATTAAATCTGTGGGAACAAGGATATTCATGGTTTTTTGCCTTTGCAAGTGACTTTGCTCAGACTTTTCTACACAACTTTTATTTTCACTCTGGAATTAGACTGAGGTAATAGGCCCGGGGATAGAAGCAAGGGATGAGGTGGAGAAATGAAAAACTTAGCGACACCTCCCCGGAGCACAAGAACCAAAGTTTTCCAGGTGTCCCGCAACCTCTTCCTTCCTGGCAAAGGAAGAAATTCCGTGAGGTATGAATGGCCTTTGCGAACTGTTCCAGAACCACTGAAGGCATTTTCAAGAACAGCATTTCTTCCCTTTGGGCTCCCCAGCGCCTCCAGGAGGAGAGCAGAGGCCTCAGGACAAGCAGCCCCCTGGAGGCAGGGGGCAGAGGTGACCCGCCTTCCAGGTCCCGGTCTTGCTGGAGGTAGGACTGCCACGGTCAAGGCCCTGTGCTGCTGTAGGGGAGCTGTGGTCTGGGGGAGGCCACTCGCTCTCCCCCTGTATCTGGGATCTGGAGGGAGTCATCCAAACTTCAGAAACCTGATTTTTATCACCAGTGGCATAGAAATGATAGCATGAGTGCCGTTGATGCCAAAGGGGCCCCCACCTCTGCGGGATGTGCTGGAAACAGAGGGGATTGATTGTGCTAGCCTCTGCTAGAAGAAGGACAAATGAGTGGCAAGAGATGCTGGTCCTGGCGGGGTCTACTAGTCTGTGTTCTCTGGAGAAACGGAACCAATAAGATATATTCTTTGTCTTAAAAATTATTCTTATTAATATATTCTTTTGATTATAAGTGCAATACCTGCTAATGTAGGATATTAGTAAAATACCATAGAAGTAGAGAAAAATAAAATCACCTGCAAATCCCTCATCCAGAAATGACCATCTTTTTATATCGTGGTATATTTTCTTCTAGCCTTTACTTATGAAAAATTAATTTTGATGTCACATAAATGGTTCTACAAAAGTATTGCTGGAAGTTTACATTTAGCAATTTTATAGCTCATGGCTTTAAATTTGAAATACACACACACACACATATTTGTGGGGGAGAGAGTGAGAGAAACTTATTTTTAGGAATTGGCTCATATGATTGCGGGCCTGGCAAATCTGAAATTTGCAGGGTAGGCCAGAAGGCTGGAAACCAGGAAAGAGTTGATGTTGCCGTCAGCCTGCAGACCGTCTGGGGGTGGATTCCTTCTTCCTGTGGGAGGTCAGTCTTTGCTTTGTGGACCTTCAACTGTTTTGATGAGGCCCATCCACACTGTAGAGACTCAATCTGCTTTACTCCAAGTATACTGATTTGAATGTTAATGTCATCTACAACTGTCTTCACAGCAACATCTAGACCAGTGTTTGACCAAACATTTGGGTGCTGTAATTAACCTTCCAGCCCAGGCTGCAGATGGGTGGCCCAGAAGCTCTACCTTGATGGTTTAGTTGGAAAATCAGACATGGTTGGGGGGTGGGGAGCAGTTCTTGGGAAGAGGAAGGACCTTTCTATTCCAGCCACTTCACGCTGGTGCTCTGCAGACCATTTGTTAACAGACATTTGGTAGAAGCCCTTGTCAGCACATTACCTGTACACAGGCTCCCTGAGCTCTTGGGGCTCTGCGAGAAAGTCCTGAATGGACCCCTGGACCGTGCACAGTGAGTCCTGACTCTCCAGGAAGGAGTTCTTGGAGGCGGTTCCATCACAGGCCATCGGAGGACTGAGAAGTCAGAGGTAGCTGACTGGCTTTCACTCGAGTGTCCTGTGGGAGTTTCCTGATTGCTCGCCTCCAAGTCTTCATAGGAGAGTAGGAAGCCAACTGACAGAGGAGGGCTGGCTGAGGCTCTGTGCTTGGGTAAAGCCTCCATTCTTCTGGATGCTTTGCTTTAGGGCAGAGGCTGTTCGGGGAGAACTCCTGTGTTTGATTAGCAAGAGATGTTTATCCTTAAAGAAATTCACCCCTGCAACCCACCCACTTTCTAGTTATCACTTAAGAACCACTTTATTTTTAATATCTTAATGACTTTTTATCACATATTTGCCCATAAGAATATCACATGACACAAATATTTTTCTACGTTTCATTTCATCCAGTATGTATTATTTTTTTTTCTTGGTGGACATGTATATCCTGCTACATTTTTCAGTTTCAAACCACAAGATATAACATTGCTAAATGCTACCTCCAGCAGCACTTGTATGGAAACAGTTATGTGACATCAGAATTAACTTTTCATAAGTAAAGGCTAGAAGAAAATACACCCACAATGTAAAAGAATGGTCATTTCTGGGTGAGGGGATTGTAGATGATTTTATCCATTTTGTTATACTTTCAGTGTATTTTATTAACATTGTACATTAGAACGTACTATATGCATAATTAAAATATATCATGAAAGAATTTTTAAGGACAAATAATAAAATTGCATTATAAACAGACATGATCCATGTAATAGGATCTTTCAGAATTTAATACAGCAGAGATTTCAATAATTTGCTAAGCTTGTCTGACCCATCCTGATATTTGGGAACTAGACAGGCAATTATTTGCAAGGCTCTAGTGATAGAAAGATAAAGAAGTATCAAAATCTGGGGTGGACCGGGGGCACCTGGGTGGCTCAGTCGGTTAAGTGTCTGCCTTCAGCTCAGGTCACGACCCTGGGGTGCTGGGATCGAGCCCCACAATGGGCTTTCTGCTTAGTGGGGAGCTTGCTTCTCTCTCTTCTTCTGCCTGCCCCTCTGCCTGCTTGTGTTCTTTCTGTGTGTGTCAAATAAATAAATAAAATCTTTAAAAAAAATCTGGGGTGGACCACATTCTACTTGTCTTAATGGGCTGATTTTACTTTTTGTACTTGCTAAGCTTCAGCGAACCTCCTTGGGTCGGTGTTAGAAGTCGCCCAGACCCATGCTGTCCAACCTCATTCAGGGTCATCATGGAGTGGCAGTGGTGTCCCTAAACCCACTGACCCCCAAAGTCTACAGTCTGGGTCACACAGTGAGGCAGACAGGACACTCCATGTTCTGAGCCCAAAAGTCTCGTCTCAACTATACTTACTTCATCCTTTCTGTTGGAATTATTCTTCCTTGCATGTGTCTGGATTTTATTTATTCTTTCATTCTAGAATTCATCACGCTTTGATTTGTTACATTAATTTGGTGATGTCTTGTGTCCTTAATATGCTATAAACCATCTGAGGACAGGGGCCATGCTAATTTCTTCCTGTAATCTCTGGAATTGCTAGCACCTTGCTTCGCAGTCGATGTTACTCCACACTGATGTTTCTATGATGTCATTCTGGATGACTGGCTTCCCTGGCTGATGTCTCACCAATATCAGGACTAAACACAAAGGCTCAGGGTATCTGTTAGACATTTTCTGTGGGACTGAGGAGGAGGGTCAAGGACGCCGCCTACAAACCAGGCTTTGTCAAGACCCACAAGCCAACGTGACTGGATGAGGTCACTCTTTCAGACTGAAACATCTAGCCTCTTTATTTTTAAATTCAATTGAGAAGAGTGGTCAATTTAGAAATTAAAATGGATTTCAGCCATAAGGGACCCGTTAAGTCTTTTAAATAAATTATCCACAAGATCCAAGCCAATAAGAGGAAAAGCAGTATGAGCTCCATAAAGCCGCCCAGGAACATTTAGAAAGAAATTTACTCTGTTTGATCTAGAGGAAATCCAGACTCTGGTTCTCATTCACTCAATAGGGCTGTGTCACACAAGAGAGCGCTCAAGAACAAGTAAGGACAGGGCACGAATAAAAATATTCGTGGGAGTGGTCAGCACTTACACAGCTCACACTATGTGGCATTCAATTATCTTTTGGTATCTCGCTCATTACCCCCTTCTCAAGATAATCCAGCTCCCAGCTCTTTGTCTGCCCAAACACCCTTTCTCCTAAAATTCATATGCTGGTTAGAAGTCATTGAGATTCCTTGGATTTTTATTAAGATTTTCCATTTTCTTAGAAATGATTTCCAGGCATCAAAGCTTCTGGGAAGGGTGTGGAAATCAGATTTTATACATTGAGCTCACCTGATATAACAATTAAGTTACATGTTTATGTTCAAAGGCACTTGAATGTGGGACCTTAGGCTTCTGCTGGGAGGCTCAGGCTTGGAAAGAGGGCAGATAACCCTGTGAAGGTAAAAGGTGACACGGAGGAGGAATGGAGCCACTGCAGACCATCAGAACAACGGCATGGAAATTGGAGAGGATTATTTAAGGGCTGTTTAGGTTTTCAGACAGCAAGGAGAAAGAGTCCTCCAGAGTCCCAGACCCGACGGCTGCTTAGCGACTTTTCATGCTGGTGGACTGGAAATTGCGTCCTCCGTTGCCAAGGACAGTGAGTTCGAATTCTTCGTGTTGTCTGGATTTGAAGGCAAGTGACAGAGAGCGTCTGACACGGGGAGACTGACGATGGAGCCGGCAAGGGGGTGTTACCTAACTACGAATGTTCTGGAAATTCACTTCTTTTCATACAAACTATTCTCTCTCCGTTGCAAGGAACCAAACAAGGCACAGCCTGGGCGGGAGTGTGTGCTCCCCAGAGGCCAGGGGAGGTGCTGAGCTATGGGACAGAGTTCCTGTCCTTCGTTCTCTGCAGAGAACAGATGCCAGGAAGACAAAGTAGCACACGAAAACTCCTCCCCAGACTGCAGGATACTTACCAGCACTTCTTTTATAAACAGAGGACTGATTCTCCGAGCCCAACTTCGGGAGTGTTGGCAGCGAAGCCTGAAATTTTCTAAATTATTCTGGGGATGGTACGTCATGGCTATAAATGTTCTAAAGTGCAGTCTTCATTAGAGCTATGAACCAGTCCAAATTTTTTTGAACATACAGATCATCTAAAGAGTTAACAACTACACGAGTTGAGACTTATTCAAATAATATTCTTTCTGAGCCCTACATGAGTGTAGAAAAAGTAGCAGGTACTGTGGATGGTCTGTGAAGGCCTGTTTCCCTACACTGGTGTGAAGAGGAATTATTTGTGTACAGACACTAGAGGATTTGGGCAAATTGTAAGGGGTGCTCATATTTTTGATGCAAATGGCAAATGGCAAAATCTGATAGTGACAGACATCCAGTGGAGTGTGTGTGTGTGTGTGTGTGTGTGTGTGTGTGTGCATTAGAGCTTTAGGGGGGAGTGAGGAAGCTTGGGACCAAACCACCAGCGAGGCTCAGGCTTCAAAGATGACAGAGGAGTTTATATGATGATTGTATGTACATGCATGTGTGTATGTATGCGTGCATATTCTCTCTCTCTCTCACACACACACACAGAACTCTAGTGACTTATTGGTTTGTTTATTGTCATGCTAACTACCCTAAGCAGTGTGGTCCTCCCCAAAGCTCAAGACCCAGAATAACTGATCTCATGCACCTTGCACTTGGGTCAGCATTTATAAGGATGCGGGGCTTCATGTTCATCGTTACCCCTTTTTTGCCAATACTAACCATCTTGCCTTCTTGAGTTCCTCACGGAGTCAAATCTCAAAAGCAGAGTGGACTCCAGAGCATGCTATTTCAACCAGAGGGGCAACCTGAATGGTTGTCCTTAATTGTTGGAATGGAGCAAGAGAAGGGATTTTAAATGAAAAACCTAAGAGCTCTGACACCATTTAAGAGAATGGGGATGTTGACATTTTGATTCTTACTCTAAATTTAACTTTCTCAATTATTGCTTTGGGGAAATGGAAATTACTGTAGTTGGGGGCAATGGATACAGCAAAGTGTGCAAATTTTGCCCAATTTATAAACCCAGGTTTATGGTAATTATGACCTCAATTTTTTCTTATTCTCTGCATTCTCTGAGTAAGCACGGGGAGTTGCTCTTGGCTTTGACATTTAATATTAGGCTGATCTGGGCAGTCCATTTTCTTCCCTTCTATCTACACAGACATGTGTGCACATGCCTACACACACTTTCATTTTTCTTCAGGCGCAGGTAAAGGTCTGGGATGAAGTTCCAGAGATAACACTAGTTCAAGCCCCTGCCTCAGGCAATGCTGACCAGCCACATAACAAAGATGGCAGTAAGTCCCATTAGTGGAGAGTTCAAGGACTGCTTGCACTTAGTCATAGGGACACAGAGTTTTCCTGAAAGTTGAACAAATTTTCTTTGTATCTGATGCAGGTTTACATTATGCAGGGTCTTTATTTAAAGACAATTAAAATAAATTCTATTGTGAGAGGTGGAGGTTCTCAAAATCCTTCAGCCTGTCTGTGGATAAACTTACCAGACGGCAAATGCCAGGCAGACTCAGACTCAGGCTGGCCATAGCGGAAGACGCTTTGATGATCTTCGCAAAGTCTATTTCTGCCATACCCTCCAGGTTCTTATAAAATAAGACTGTGTTATATGCTTTCCTGGTTTATTCTTCTAAGATGTGTCTTCCTTGCTTCTTTAGTTCTCTACTATTTTCTCTTTCTAATATTTGCTTAGTTCAGTGTTTGGCAAAAAATGGCACTTAATGAATATTTGTGGAATGGATTAATGAATATAACTCAGCATTTCACAACTGCTGTTAATGGATGTTATGCAGAAATTGGGTGCCGTTGTCAAATTCACTTAAGATATCAGAATAAAACAAAGTTGAATAGGTTCCTTTTCTATAGGATCTGTCAGAGTGTAAAATGTCAATATGCATTGTGTAGAAATAGGAGGATGGGGTTTGCTGGAGCTTCTTAGAACAGTGCTGGGTGTGAAACGTATGTCTGTGTGTGTTGTTGCTCTTGTTACTGCTGATACTGTTATTACAGTTGTCTTTGGAGCCCTCTTTCATAGAGTTTCTTAGGACTAGAATTCCACTAGAACATCCTTTTGGGGAAGGCTGACCTCCCCTCTCCTTGTATTAAGGGGATTCATTGATTCATATGACATTAATTAGAAATTTAAAATAACTCATTGGGGCTAATCTGACGTTAATCTTGCCACCATTTATAACAATGTAGTTTGCTGGGAAATCAATTTGGCAAAACAAACGTCAGGGAGAAAGCTTAATTTTAAGCAACAGAATCTTGGAAGTACCCAGCGGCACTTTGGAAGCACCCAAGTATTTGCTTAAAAGTGTAAGCATGCCAGGGACAGCTAAGAAGCCTGCATGAAGAAAAATAAAAAATAAAATGAAAAAAAGACCACCTAGACCCCCTTTCTGGCACCACCGCATTATCTTCATTTCCTTTCTCAAGAATTTATTTATTTATTTGACAGAGGGAGAGACAGCGAGAGCAGGAACACAAGCAGGGGGAGTGGGAGAGGGAGAAGCAGGCTTCCCACCGAGCCGGGAGCCCGATGCGGGGCTCGATCCCAGGACCCTGAGATCATGACCTGAACTGAAGGCTGACCCTTAACGACTGAGCCACCCAGGCGCCCTCCTTTCTGTATATAAAATCAGGACGCCATGTTTGTGGTTCTGTCTGTGGGAACTAGGGATACAGCTCCCTAAAGTTCTTGTTTTTACACTGAGTTGTGTCAGTATTAAATCTCATTGTGGTTTTAAGGCTGATTTGTCATTCATCAAGGTCCCTTTGGATCCTTTCTTTGTGTCCCAACCTGTGAAGCTTGCTGCTCTTCCAAGCATCGGTCGATTCCTCGTCCTGGCCAGCCATTCCCACAGGGGTGCAGGGTGAGAGCCACGATCGCCCCCTCCCTGTACTCCCCGGGCCATCATGACCTTGCCATGTCCCTCCAGGCTCAGGAGAGCCTTTCTGAGACTCCTAGACTATCACCTTTCTGTGTTGTTTCCAAAATCAACATTCTTCCCGAAGCCCATTGCTGACCCTATTTCTATGTAGCGAGTCATTGTCAGAGAAGGAGCTAGAAGGGATCCGACAGGATTTTCTCCCACGTTACAATCATATGATTCTCACTCAGCCTGCATTTCCAAAGGAACCCTTATTTGGAATAAATTCTAATATTTAATCAAACATCAAACTTTCATTTACTGGTCAGTAATTACCACCAATGAGTGGTAATTACCTCCATCCCTTCTTCTTTCCTTCCCTCCTTCCCTCTCTTCCCTCCTTCTCCCCCCCCCTTTCCTCTTCTCTTACTTCCTTTATTCATCGGGCCCAAGTTTGCCCATTCCCAGGCCCTGGGAAACTTCCTTGTGTCCATGTCAAATATAATAGCTGATGGCTCTTCAGTAGCATTTGCCTATCTGCCAACCAATGCGCGACTTTCCAGCCTGCCTTTGGTGTTCTAATAAATCTGACCAGAGAGAAGGGCCCGTTGTACTCTGGATTTATGACTAGTAGCCCCAAAGAAAGTTACAAATTCATAAACACACATTTCTAAGTAGGGCTTTCACACTGATTTTCTTTTGTCAACTTTAAGAAAAAAAAAAGATTTAAAGTTGAGTTTATTACGGCTTGTGAGGAGTTGGAAAAGGACTCAAGACAAATATTTTTGGGCTGAGAACATGTGTGAGGTCACTGTGCCCTCACAGTCTTCTCCTGGTAATGCTGCTGGTAATAGGAGACGGAAATCTGCAGTCTATTCCTGGAACCTCCTCTGACTCATCCCGTTATCCGGGGACAATTCTTATTATTTCTGCATTACTCTTCCATCTGTAAAATGTGGATACACGTTAATGCTCTAACCTTCAAGCATCCTTGAGTCTAGGGTGTTCTGCTGGGATCTGTCCTTCAGCAACTTCCTGGAAGCCACATTTGGAAGAGTGGCCAGGGGCCAGCCAGCCCAGGCATGGAAGGAAGTGGAGGGGTCACGATCTTGGTGGCAAGTCTGGGGTCATTACAGAGGTGAGGGGATGTTCATCAGGCTACGCCCAGAAGTCCTGAAGCACCTCCCAAGTTTAGGGTCTGGGACATATGCCAAGTCATTAGCTGCATAATTTTTATAATGGCTTAGAGATGCTGAGGACATAGACACTTTGAAGCTTTTATAGGGTAATAGTTTCCTTTGACTTAGTGAAACGTGGGTGGACAGGAAAGGGCTTGGGGGTGGGCATCACCAGCAACAGAAATCCAGGTATGCATGCTCAGGCATTCGAGATCAGCCAAACTGGTTTCTTTATGCAAAGTCCTGGTTGTTTGCCAGGGGTGTCTCCCCGCAGTTGTCATAACTGTGGTTGTGTTGAATACTGTGAGTGAGAATGTTGGACGTCTATCGAAGAAGGGATAATGAGAAGGCTCTTGGGAAACATCACATCTGGTTGGAAGGGTGGGGACAGGCATATGCACGTTTGTCCCATGGCACATGATTAGAGATCATTGGCAGTGACTGGCTTTCATGACAGGCAGCAAGTTTACAAGCAAACCATTCAAGGACGCTGATAAGGACACTAGAATGTTCTGTAGCTTCAGCGCCTGGGACCAGACCTTATGGCAGTATCTGCTCAGGAAGTGAATGATGTTATAATGCCTGCAAAAGAATAAAGAAGTTTATGATTTAACAGTGGCTCTTTATCTTTCCAGTTAATCCATTTAACTAAGAAATGAGAGAGAGATAAAATCACCATTTGTTCTGTTTCTTGTATTTCAGGAAGGAGTTGATTGAATGCAAGTCCAAGACTGAATCCTTGTTAAAGGGATAAGGACAGAGAATTCATCTCCAGGGTCCAAGTACTTGCTCTGAGCAAATGATATATTGTAATTAAGCACTAATATATTAAGCACCCAGAGTTTAAAATGATTTTCGCCAATTAATTCTGATTAGCGTGTGAAGACCATAAGGGCAAGAATCATTATCCACTCAAGCAGTCCAGAGAGACAGCCACAGGCCACAGGGTCACCTTGAACACCTGCCCAGACCCTCTGGGTCCCTCCTTCTCCAGAGCCGTCAGAGCCCGAGGATGCACGGAGACGCATGGGGGTTCCAACTGTACCTCGCACCGAGGGGAACATGATGGTGGGACGGAGACGTGCACAGTAACAGAAGTCCCTAGGAAGCCTCGCTCTTCCTTCTCTCTTCTGGAAGCCTTCTATGGGAGGTTTAGTAGCAATGCTGCTATTCACTGAAAGCTGACTGTGTACCGAGTAACAAGAAAACCCCACTACATATCATTGGCGCAGTAGCCCTGTGACATTGGTAGCGTTAAAACCAGGGTGGTGTATTATCATGTGCAGCAGGTAAGCGTGGGCTCTCGGAGCCAGATCGGCTGGATTCAAATCCCAGCTCCGCCAGCTCTGGGCTGTGACTTTGGGCACGTTTCTTGGGTCCCAGGTCCTCATCTATAAAATGGGGATAGTAGAAGCGCCCCGTCTCATAGGACTGTTATCATGATGAAATTGTATAATAAATGTCAAGTGCTTAGCTTACTACCTGATAGTAACCTTTTAATAGGGACTAATAGCATGACTGGCTGAGCTCTCTAAGAACAGGAATTCAGAGAGGAACGAGCTTCTGTAATGCTGGCGCCATCAGCTCAGTCAGGGAGCTTCCGAAGGAGGATTTGTAGACAGGCTTGACTTGTTGGTGGCTGCTGTGGGGTCCAACGTAGGCAGAAGCTATTCGCAGCGTATCATGCAGCCATTTGAAGTGTCTGCAACATCTTACAGGACACTCGGCTACGTGAAGTTCCCGTGGGTAGGGGGAGCTGAGTGCCAATCGGTATGGGTTATATCCGGACCGATCCGACTTTGGCTGGAACTAGACTTGCTTTAGGGACTTTGGGTAAAGATGGACAAGATGTCATTGACACAGACCCTGGCTTGCCACTGCTCGGACCCTTAGTTCCACATGTGTGCACGTGATTTATTAAGTCTGTAATGCAATCAGTGTTCGTTAGAGTAAAAAACATCCATTTCAATTTCTGCTGAAGAATGACCTTCTGTTGTACTAACAGATGCTGCCCGGAGCGTCGGCTCATATATCTCCAGGTACTAAGGAGGTGCTGCCTGCACCCCCGAAGGTTAATGCACCACAACATGGATGAGATGAGTGGCAATGTGTAAGAAGTGGGCAGGAAGGAATGTGTGAAATGCAGCTGCTTTACTGGGGCAATTTTCCCTTCAGTTGAGTTATCTGCAGAGGCTTTTCAAAGTTGAGCAAAAAAGACAAAATGAAATCCAATATGCTTTGGGACAAACAGGGATACTAATTCAGGATTTCTGTCTTAGTAAAAACATTCTGATTATAAGAGGAATGGAGGCTCACGGAGGAACATTGAGGAAAAACTAGAATTATAAAAAGAATAAACAGATTATTCCGATATTATTTTTCTTCTAATATTATTGGAAGAGTTTCTTCTAATATTATTTTAATGGGTGCATATGCATATACATTTACGGGGGTGTAAACAGGGAATATGCAATGTGAAGAAATTTGCATCTTTCTTTTTTATATATAGCGCATATTGTAAACGTTTCTTCATGTCATTCGAGAATTTAAAAAACATGGTTTTTGATGCTTCCTCACATTCCATTGGAGTGTGACCTAGAAAATCAGTATCAATAAGTTTCTTTAAATTTTTCACTATGATAAGTAATGTGGCAATGAGCATCCGTTTCTATAAATCTTTGATTGTGTGCCCCTTAGCCATTTGCTTTCCTCCATTCCCAGCCCTGCCTCCTGTGCAAGCCACTATTGGCACTTGCTTCTTCTCGGAAGTCCCTGCTTCCATACTGGCCAGCACCACCTAGCACCCAGCATCGTCGTTCAAAGATGAGAATCAGACTACGTCCTCTTCTTGGGCTGTTCTACATGCCTTCTAATCACCTGAGACAAAAGCCACACTTCCTACCCTGGCTCACGGAGTGCACTATTGCTGCTTTGTCTTTGTTCCAGCCCCGATGGCCTTCTGCAAACAGTCAAGGTCATTCCCACCTTGGGGTCCTGTGCCAGCTCCTCCTTCCTCCAGGCACCCTCCCTTCCTGCGGCGGGCTCCACTGTCGGCAGGTCTGTCTGAACGTCGTGCTCTATCACCCTGTTCTGACTGCCACTCATTACTCTGGGAATTTTTTTTTTTAAAGATTTTATTTATTTATTTGACAGAGACACAGCGAGAGAGGCAACACAAGCAGGGGGAGTGGGAGAGGGAGAAGCAGGTTTTCCGCCGAGCAGGGAGCCCGATGCGGGGCTCGATCCCAGGACCCCGGGATCGTGACCTGAGCCGAAGGCAGACGCCTAACGACTGAGCCACCCAGGCGCCCCTCTGGGATGTTTTTTAATCAATGGATACGACCTATCTCGAAGCTCTAGGAGAGCCGGCTTCATTCACTGCCCTGCGTCCGATGCCTAGAGCGGTGTCTGGCCTATAACAGGTCCTTGATAAATGTTGAATTAACTAAGGAATGGGCGAATAAACTCCTTTAATGTTGCTCTTCCTGATGCTGTGCCTTTGGTGATGCGGTTCTCTCAGGCTACCATTCGCTAATCTCTTCATTCTGCTTTTTGGGACCATTTCTAAGCTTCCATCCTTCACGGCTGATGCAGAAAGCCTTTCTCAGCCCATTGGCCTGAGTGCTCTCTCTGTTCTTCGAGGCCTGCAGGGCCTCGTGCTTCTTGGAGACCCCTGGTCCTCGCTGTGTATGTCCTGGTCGTTGATGCCTCTCATGACCTGCAGTAGAATCTCAGAGTCTTCGTGACATGGAGGGCATGTTTCTCAGCTGTTTCTTCCGTAGCACCCGGTGGTATGACACAGAGTGGGTGCTCTCTGAACATTTGCATACTTGAAGCTGCTCTTGCTGTCGTTGACTTGTGTGGCATTTTAGGGCTAATAAAAATATTAAATGGAATAAGCTCTGATCTACCTCCTGTTCTCAAGAAAAGTACTCCAACTTTGCCGTCAGTTAGGGCTTTATTGATTCTGAATTGGAGGGAGGTGGGAAACGGGGAGCGAGGGAGTCAGGAGTAGATTACGGATTAGATCTGAGAACGTGTGGGAGCAAGTCTGTCTAAATCAGGGCTACTCCTTCTTCCCAACTCAAAACTCATTAGCATATCTATGGAAACAGTCCTCCAGCTTCTATTTTTCTTACTCTGACAAACCCACATTGGCGGCGCTTGTTTCTCGATGTGTCTCCAAAGACTGTCAGATTTCTGGTCTCCTGATGAATTGGGCTGCTGGTGGCTGAACAGCCGTGGTTGGTGACTTCACCGTGGGGCCTCTGCACTCTGTCTACTTGACAAGGCCTGACACTGGCTCTGCTTCTCCCTCTTGCTTGAAGGGACGAGGGAGGGAATGTCTACAGGTAACCGGGAAGGTAAACCTGCAGGGCAGGGTGCATCTTGGGGTGGGTGGAGCAGACAGCCAGGCAGTTAGGGAGGGAGAGGAGAGGCTCCAACGTTGCCCAGTGTTCCTTGAAACCTCGGTATGCAACATGACATCAGGGACCACGCCCTGCCCCAAACAGGCTCTATCACGGCCATCTGGCACTTGACTCTACGAGAACTTTCACTTTGCTGCCAAAAGATGTCTTTCACCACACAAACTGTCTTTTACCTGCCCCGTCTCACACTCTCCCCAGGGCAGCTGATCCCAAGTACATTCTTTGTAGAAAACAGCACAGATTTAGAAACCATTTCTTCCCCCTCTCCTAATTTCCTTTGTATTACTCCATTGTCAGGTCTCCAATACTATAATTTTATTTGCTACCAAAATGCCAAGGATAAAGCCATTTTCTTTGACACAGTCATTATTTTAGGGCTTCCTATAGAATTTACTCTGCTTAAACATGTTGTAGGATTGATTTTTGCACTTCTTAATGCCTCGAGCTTTTCACTTACAGCACATTTTTTAAAGGAGCAGAGATGAGACTCAGCCAATCCTTGGCTTCGCGGTGGGGTTGGCCCTTCCTGCTGTGGAGGAGAGTGACAGCTGCTGGTGTCGGATGGAGAAGGGCAGGAGGGGCAGCGAGGCTCCTGTTATTTAAAGACGTTGGTGGACAATGACTGACAAATCTTACTGAAACACTGGGAGAGGATACAAATTTTGCTTCCATTCTGTTAGAGTTTTCACCTTTTAAAAACATTCATTTCTCTCTTTTTGTCTCTTTTAGGAAAACCATCACACTCGAGGGGCTGGGCAGGCTACTGCATGAGAACATTAAAGAAATGCATCCATTAGTTATTGAGGGACTGAGGACATCTGACTGTGTGTGTTAATGGGTGGTGTGGAGAGAGGAGCAGAAGCCTGTTCGCCCAGTCTGGTAAGGGACACCCCAGGGTGCTCCCGGAGCTCGAACAGGACTCAGAGGTCCTGTTTCACCTGGAGGTGGTGGTAACAACACCGACAAGGAGGACTAGCTCAGCTCATGTGTGTTGAGCACCGGGTTCAGCTGTTACCCGTCTGACCTCGGTTCCCTTCCAAGGAGACAGTTACCATTCTTAGCCCATTTTAGAGAACAGGATATTTAAAATTGAAGGGTCAGATAACTTGTACAAAATAGCAAAGGTGTCAAATGATGGATCTGAAACTGAAACCCAGATCTGTCTGATTAAGGAGTCCATCCAAATTTATGACCACAAGTGTCTCAGGTCAAGGAATCGAGGGATAGTTCTGGTTTTTTTCTTCTTGCATTTGGCATCGTGGGAGACAAATATGGTTGTCCGGGCTATTTGATAGAATCAGATTAACTCTGTACTGCACGTGGAGCCTTTAGACTCTTCTGCAACTCTGGCTGATGCCATATCCTGCTAACCCAACATGCGCTCCTATGTGGCCACTTCTCCACTGCCCCAGGTCATTTCAGGATGAGGGCAGGGCAGAGTCTTAGCTCTCTGGGTTTGTCATGGAGTGCTTGTATGGGGGAGAGTGGCAGGCAGAAGATGTCACAGGGTCAGATTAGAACAGGGCTAACGTGAGCAAAGTTGGACCACAGTTCCTGGAAGTCATATGTAAAACTCTCAGAGAATCTTTGGTTTCAGGAGTAGAAAGTGAGGTTGGGAAATGCTAATATCCTGGGGCAGCTGATACCTTGGAAGCTGATTCCTGGCCAATGTTACCCTGGATTTTTGTCAAGTTTATCGTGTCATACTGTTTGAAATACAGAAGCTTACCAAGTGTTGAATCTTTTGAGTTGCTTATGAGTTCCCTAAAAAATACCAAAAGCCTTTTGAAGTCAGGAACACATTACTGAAAATTTGTTTAAAAGGCTGTCTTTCTAACAGTGAAGATTAACTGCACCAAGAAAATGACAGTTTTATTTGGGCAGAGGTGAAAGGAGACTTTCCCAAACATGGAGAAGGCAAGTTAACATTGATCAAGCACCTTCCTACCATGTACTCGGCCGTATGTGCTGAGGCAGATGCTGTTGTCTTCCATTTGATGGAGGGGGAAACTGAGACTCAGAGAGGAAGAAGAGTGAGTGAAGGAGGCGACAAGGTTGCTGGACAACAACAGAGTTTCTCAATTGTAGCACTAACACTATTCGCGGCCAAATGATTCTCTGCCGTAGGGCTGTCCTGTGCCCTGTAGAATGTCTAGCAGCAGCCCCAGGCTCCACCCGTTACAAGCTAGTGGCCCTACCCCAGTTAGGACAACCAAAATTGTCTCCAGATCTTGCTAAATGCCCCCTGGGGCACCAGGTAGCTCCCGGTGAAAACTCCCGATTAAAAGGGAGTTAAAGGGACGTTTTGAGGAAGTCCGTGGCGGGAAGTGGAACCCAGCAAGGGAGCAGGGGTGGCACGTGGGTGCTAAGAGGGAGTCCAGGGGTCTTCTCCAGGCAGGAAGAAAGAAGTACAAATGGAACTGACCTTAGGAATAAGAGGTCGTTCTTTAAATAAAAAGAATTACCATTTATTGAGTACTAAGTTTATGTCAGTGTTTTACATGCATTACCTCATCCACCCATGTCACAAACATTATGACTGAGGTTCTGGAAGACATACAGACATGGTTAAGGCACAGAGTTGTCTCAGTAGACACAGGTGCTTCTCTCTGGGCTCCCAATCAGTCAATATTCTGAAACTGGATCTACTCTTTGTGCGAGGAGCTGGTCTCACCACCCCCTTGCCTTGTCAAGACCCCAAAAACAATTCAGATGAGGGAGTGGGTAACTGTACATTGAAGACAAAGGTGTCATTTGTCATTTAAGAGACAGAGATAGGAGTTCAGGCTCATGGAAGGGAAAACAATTCGTGAAGCTACCTGCATTACTCTTTTAGGAATATCTGTGTGTTTTCTTGATGGGAGCTCCTGGCTTGTAACGCCAGTGCCTTGTCACCTCAGAATTAGAGTCAAAATCTTCACAACGCCTGTCCTCCCCCACCCCTCAGATCGCCTCCTACCACCCACCCCCTACTCAGGTCACTCGGCTTGGGTTCCTGGAACCTCCAGGCCATGCTGGGGCCTTTGCCCCGGAGGATTCATTCAGCTGGAACATCCCTCCTCAGCTGGCGAGCCTCTCCCTCCTTCAACAGCTGCTGGAGGACTCTCCCTTTTCTTCACAACAACGATCTTCTGACTTACTGGAGCTTCCACTCAACTTCACTTACTGTCTGGCTTCCCTTTGTAGAATGCAAATTCCACACGGGTGAGAAGTGTTGTCTGTGGTCCTCACTGCTGTACACCTGGGAACCGTGACTGGCACATAATAGGCGCTATTCGAGATAGTGTTGCATCAAGTAAATTTCCTTGCCGGACAGGTTGGTGGGATACAATGAGAGATGCCTGGGAGGGGCGTGTCGAAGTGTGTGAAGGAAGCTGAGCTCCGTCCTGAGAACCAGATTCTATGCCTTTCTCTTCGGGTGCTGTTCTACCTGCCCAGTGAGCCAGGTGGTTCTGGGAAGAATGCTGACGATGTGACCTGGTTCTTTTCTAAGCAGTCATGGTCTGTTGGATTTTGTGAGTTTGAGCTTGCCTTGGCGTGAAAAGAATAATCACATTTGGGGAAATAAAAGTAATTACTCCATATTGCTTAATACATCTAATAATTGTTTAATAAAGGATATAAAAATTTCCTTGCTTTTCACCTTAGTAAATGTCACTCAATCTATAACCTAATTACTTCAATTTTCCATTTAGAAAATTAATTCATTCTGAAGGCATGAAAAAGCAGCTGAGAAATTTTCCTTTCTGGCTAAAGACTTAGAAACTGAGATGAGTTCAAAGACCCCCCTGTCCTCAGAGGTCAAGAGCAGAGCTTTCAAGTTGGCTAAATGGACTTGTACTCGTGCCCTCACTCCTTGAGCTTGACCTGAAGGCCATCAATTAAAGCAGATACAAGAGTCTCAGGCTTCTCTCTGTCCTCTTTCTACTTTCAATTTCTTCCTTCAGGGGACTCGCCTGATACACAGAGATCTCAGCCTTATCATTAAATCGGGTGGGAAGCCTCTTGTGTCCTTGTATCTTAGTTTCCCCACTTGTGAAAAGGAGGAGAGAAATAAAAGTAATTGTGTCAAGTACCTACTGTGTGCTAGACATCGAGCTAAGCTTTCTACACATCTTATTTACTTCCCATATCTTGGTTAAATGAGTAAGCGAACAGATGAATAATGAACATATAAATATTGTCTAATATTTATGAAAGCCCACCATCTTCCAAGTGTTATGCTAAGTATCTTACATAAGTTTTCTCAATTCCCATAACAACTCTATAAGAATTGTGATTATATTACTTGCTCCATCTTCTAGGTAAAAATGTGGCTGTTTGGTGAAGGTAAATAATTTGCCCAAATCACTTAACGTATAAACAGTAGAGCTTGATCTTGAGGTATTATTTTTGTCTGGTTGAAACAAAGCTCAAAAGTTTCCAATACCATTTTCGAGATCACCAAGCTAGCATGTGGCAGATCAGCCTACAAAATATTTCTTCATTACATGACACACTCATCTTCTTCAAAGTGGTTTCATGCAGCCGACATGATGCTCCACTGAACGCTGAGATAATCCTTGGATGCAGACATGGGATCCCCTGTCAAGAGGCGGGCTCAGCAGCATGCCTGTGCTGGGGCAGGGCTGAGATGTGCAGCCGTGGGCCTCTCTGTGCTAGACCCACAGTGCCGGGCTTCCTGCTCACTTCCCACTGAAGCTACTCTCCGTCCTCAAACGTGAGGCTCAGGGAGCAGATGGCTGAGGGAAGAGCCGCCTCACAGCGACATCTGTGGTTCCTACTTGGAGCAGGGAAGCTATTGGGAGGCCCTTTGAGAGCTGGGCAGAGACAGAGATATCCCCAGAGGCCAGGAGGCTGGGGTGACTATGGATATTGACATGAACATATTACCTAGAGGTGACCAAACCTGAGACAGGTGTTTTGCTTTGAAAAGAAGCAAATTCCCTCTTTGGCAGTGCCTAACTGTAACTAACTCCAGATTCCAGGCTTGGTCCAAAGAAAGCTCCAGGGGGCTGGGATTTGGGGTGGGAAGAGGCTCGCTGTGAGCTAGAGGGGCATTATTGTACCACTGTAGCCTTGTTCTAAGAACTGACTCACCCAATACTAATTACAAGTTTTCTCTGGCTAAGGAGACTTAATAGATCTTTGGCTTTTTGTTCTTTTCACCCAGTGGATAAAAATTGATTGTGACTAAGCCTGAATGATACTTACTTTTCTCCTTTTTGCTCCCTCTTCACAGTAAGGGCAAAGTCACTAAGCAGAGCAACTTCCTACATGTCTCCCTTGTCCTAAGCAGACGTCTGTTCTCAGGGCCCTATTAGCACAATCCCTGCTTTGACCACCCTGGGTCCTCAGTCAATACGTAGTACTAATATTGGGATGATGGTGATGTCTAGCTGATGTCCACAGGTGGATAAAAGAATGATGTTCCTTTCCTTAAGAATGGCACAATTCCTGGGGAGGATTTTTTAACGGAATAAGGAAAAGCAGCCGGGGGGAGGCTCTGGTTTCCCGGGGCCCCGACCAGGTTGCTGTGAGAACATGGTCACTGCAATAGGATTTGACAGCTAGCAGAATTCACCATAAAGTTCTCCAGGGGGACAGGGTGTGTTTAAAGAAACCATGGATGGAAATACGAGGACCACCTCTTTCTCCCTCTTGAACTTTAAACATGGATAGATCAATGGGCTTTTGTTATTAAAAAGGATAATGAAAATGCTTTTCCTGAAAGAGCAAAGTTCTTTTCAAAGTAGAATGCATCATTCACTTCTAGCAATTCCTGGTGAGGAAGATAATGGGCTTTCCCCCTGAATTTTACAGATTGAAGAATTCAAACCTGCACAAGGGTAGCTGCAAGGACCAATGTGGGAAGTACTAGTAGGTTTGAGCCTTCTTTACATGGACCAGTGGGCTTATCCCCAATTCACACTGCTTATGGCAAATGCTTCCTTTGTTCTTGTCTGGCTTCCTAAGATTCTCCGATGAAGATGTTCACCAGTGGAAGCTAAAGGATAAAAAAACGCATGAGATGGCGATGAGACAAGGTAAACTGAGCTTGGCAAGCAAAAAAAAAAAAAAAGTTATTTACTGAGATGGGGATGAGAGTACAACACACATCTTTAATTTCACAGTTACATTTTAGGTAGAGCATATGTTCAAAAGTTATGAGCTTTAATATTTTAAGACTCAAAGAGAGAATTGTAATTCATTTTTGTTCATCAGGATTATGAAGCTGCCAGGAATCTCATGGGGTGCTGGGAATAGCAGTTCATTGTGACAATAGAAAACTGGCCTTGGGTTGAGCATTAGAACAAGCAGGTGACTGAGTGTCTGGCGGGGTCAATGCCTCAAATGTGGCATTATTTGAACTTGTGCCATTTCTTGGATGGATCAAGGCTAAATTTTATCTGTTTGTATGTTCTGTTTTTATATTGAGAACTTACTAGTTTTTAAAGAGAATAATGCCTATTATAAAATAGACAATGTATACTTTGCCTCCTGCTCAAAATATATGTGGTACCTTTGTGAATGGATGTTTACTCTTAAGGAGGGAAGCGGGGCATTTGGTGAAGGCGGATGGACATGTGTGGGCAGCACGTGGCAGAGTGCTGTGATGTAGCAGGAGCTTCGGGAACCATAACTAGGATAATGTCGATGTTCTATTCGCCTTCTTGGTTTCTTCCTTTCTTTCTTTCTTTCTTTCTTTCCTCCTTTCTTTCTTTCTTTCTTTCTTTCTTTCTTTCTTTCTTTCTTTCTTTCTTTCTTTCTTTCTTTCTTTCTTTCTTTCAAGACTTTATTTGTTTGGCAGAGAGACAGAGACACACAGCGAGAGAGGGAACACAAGCAGGGGGAATAGGAGAGGGAGAAGCGGGCTTCCGCCGAGCAGGGAGCCCGATGCGGGGCTCGATCCCAGGACCCTGGGATCACGACCTGAGCCGAAGACAGATGCTTAACCGACTGAGCCACCCAGGTGCCCCTGCCTTCTTGGTTTCTAAATAGCTTGCATTCTATTAAGTTGAATCACATGAATCGGTTCTATTTGCCTATTTCTGATCTATAAAAATAGGAATTCCATACAAATCAACCTAATAGTAATAGGTTATTGTAACTGTAATGTATAGCAACAACCTCCTAATAGTCATCTGTGGTTACCCGGTCCCAAGAATGGAGGTGGGTTAGAATTGTTAATAGAATCCTTTGTGGAAGAGTTTCCTGGGTCTTCAACAACCCTGCATGTCCTGAGTGGTACAAGGCACGATGCGAGAACCTCTGGGGAAGAGTTGAGTAGACTTGGCCAACCCGGTCCTCCACTGGAGGCAGCAGGAGAACCAGCCCTGGGGACAGTCTCTCCAAAGCTGGAGCAAGGGGAAGGTGGAAACATCGTCTCTAAGGTGGAAGCAGGTAGCCTCACCATGGGGGTGTGTGATGGGGTAGTTACTTCCAGGGAGGGAGGGCTGAGTCTCCCTCCCTCCCTTACTCTTGCTCACTTTAGACTTTGAAAGGCCACTGCTCAATTTCCTTCAACAAGGGGCTTCAGGGCACCTACATTATCTCTAAGCCTCATTACTTGCTTGACGGTATTTTGGTGCAGTGCTAACTCCTCAAGCAATTTACGCCCCCAAACAATATTCTAAAGCTCAGCTAATATCTGTGAAGATCCATTGAAGAATTGTCATTTTTTTCCAGTCTATACATTCTGAATAATATATGCAAAACTGTGTTTTCTTGTGGCATATTTCTGCATTGGACTTAGGAGCATCTTGAGGTATGTTTATAAGGTATTTTCTAAAAGCAAGATATTCTCCAGAAAAGGTTCTGCAAAATCAACATTGATTCTCAGGGTGAGGCATATAATATGCACCTTACTAGTTTTTTTCTCTATTAGAATCAATTCCAGACCAATAGACACAACTTTGAGCTTTAAAGATTGGTGACCTTAATAACTTTGGCAAAAGGCCTTGGGAGAAACTACTGCAGAGGATTCTCTATTGTTGCACCTCACACAGGGAAATGACTGCCAACTTGCTGTCTCTAAGACTTATCAGTATTGCTGCCCAAAACCATAAAATACGCTCCTCTTGACCTTTTGAGTGCATGTTTTAATTATGATAACGCTACCAGCTGTAACAGGTTTAACAGGATAAACCCTGAAAGTTTAGTGGCTTAGCCCAGTGGAATTTATTGCTTATGCAACAGTCCAACAAGTGTGTTCAGGGGATGGTTTCCCACACAGTGATTCAGGGATACAAGCTCCTTCCCTATGGTGGTGCCATTATTTTCTGCACGTGGCTTCCAGGTTCACTGTGGGAAGGGAACAAAAGAATAGTAAAAGCACATTAGCTTCCTAATTCAGCCCAGAAAAGACACACATTATTTCTACGTATGATCCTTATTAGTAAGAACTAGTATCACAGTTCCATCTGGATGCAAGAGGAACTGGACAATTAGTTTCCTTGCAGCAACATTGCACTGAAGGGAGCGCGCATCCTTGTTGGACCGCTGGTTGTCTGCCACAGTAGAATATAATTCTTTTGGTTTGTTACCATTGAAGACTCAAGATATCCTAATGACGTGTGCTTGGGATTTTTTCTGAAGGATGATGAAGAGCATATATTCTTGGAAAGTTGTTTCTTCTTGGAGAGTCGGCCTTCTCCCAGATAGGCAGCCTGCATGGGTGTGACCCTCCATCTTCCCTGTGGGGTCTTGCTTTCCTCTGACTTCTTTTGCTTCATTGACTCTGGGAAGGAGTCACCCGCCTTCATGTTAGAGATGGCAATTCTATTAGAAATGTCACCTTTGATTTCTGTGACATATAGTGATTCGGTATCATTAGGGAGATGCTTTTCTTGGGCCATTATAAATGTCAAATTTGGTTCAGTCAGAAAGCACAGTTGGAGGAATTCACTGTGAATGCTGCATGCAAGGTAATCCCACGAACTCATCTAGGAAATCTCCAGTATCGCATGGTTGAGATCGTTGACATGGCTTTTCAGTAACTCGGGGATGTCTCCCCAGCCTATTGATTTCATTTGCAGAATTTGAATCTCTAAACAGTGATTCTTGGCTCTAGTTAAATGTGTGCCATAATTCTACAAGTGCGTTAAATATTTTATTCTTTTGTGTAGCAGAAACATGGAGGGATATTCATGGATAAGTGTAAATGGGCAGGAGCTGAAGATTTGAAATCAGACCTTGTGACCTTTTCCACTTTAGTTTGCTCATCCAGTGTGAATACAATAGTGCCTGTACCATAGGAGAGTCTTGAGGACCGAGTGAGGTAATGCAAGCAAAATACTTAGTCCAGGGCTTGGCACATTGTAAGTGCTCAATAAATAGTAACTCTTCTCTTCCTCCTTCTTCTGTATTAGCATCCTATTGCTGCTCTAACAAATGACCACAAACAAACGTATTATCCTACGGTCCTGTGAGTTAGAAATCCAACATGGGTTTCACAAGGCTAAAATCAAGATGTTGACAGGGCTGGTTCCTTCTGGAGACTTCTTACCTTCCAGCTTCCAGAGGTGCCAACATCCCTTGGCTCATGGACCCTTCCTCCATCTTCAAAGCTAGCAACAGCGGGTGGGGTCCTTCTCACACCACAGTTCATGGCTGCAGCCTTCTCTTCTACCTCCATCTGTCATTTCTGAAGACCCTTTAGACTACACTGGCATGCCTGGGTACTCCAGAATCATGTCCCCACATTAAAGTCAGCTGATTGGCGACCTTAATTCCATCTGCCACCGTAATTCCTCCTTGTCAAGTACTTTAACATATTCACGGGTTTGGGGCAGTAGGATGTAGACATCTTTGGAGGCCATCACTCTGCCTGCCATACCTTCTTCTCTTTGTTGTTATTAAAATGTTTGAACCCTTCACATTCTGATACACTCGATATACTGCTCTGTCTTTTCTGTTTATAGAATGAACTCCTCTCAATACCAGAATCTTCCAAAGTAGTTTTTTGATGTCTAACTCCTGTTTTTGCTCCAAAGCAACTATTTTAAGCACAGTGGACCAGAATAGAGATAGCGCTCTATTATTTACCAGTAACTATTAAAAGCAAAATAATAATGCATATTACCATTTTCCCCTTTTGGAGATGCTCATGTCACTAGAAAATATGTTTCATTTGGAGCCAATATAAACCACCAATGGATGAGCAAACACTATCTGGGAGGCATTTATCCCTGCAGAACAATTCTGGAATGATGCTGTATTAATTCTCTGCACTATGTAGGATACTCAAAGGGACAAAAACAAAACTGAAAATGAAAAAACTTCCAGCGTTGTTGGCCTTGTTACTCTCTGACACATGACCCCTTCTCAGTGTGTTTGCATAGTTATCAACATCTTTGGCCATTTCAAAGGCTGGCTCTGATGGCGGGTTTCCAGGCCACGGGGTAGAACAGGGTGTGAGGGCTCGAATGGGTCACATATCAGGGCTGGTCCTGCTATCGGTATTCATGGCCATTCTTCACCTTCTCTGCGTCCTTTCATATCTCTTCAAAGGGACTTGAAAGGTAGTTCCTTGCACAGAAAAGGTACTCTGCACAGTGGGAAGGAGGACCAGTTTCTTGGCATTAAGCATCTCTCCAACACTTGATACCCACCAGTGTGTAGCGGACGTCTCCCGGCTTCTGTCCAGTTTCCTCCCGCCCGGCTCCCAGGCCTCTAACTTCCTCCATCCTCCCCTCCCCAGCGCTGCTGTAGGGGATCCTCCGGGCCAGCCAGGGGCCTCCGGGAGGAGGAGAGCAGAGCCCTGTGCCTGGCTTGGCGGGGGAGGGGACCAGCCTCACAGGGGGCCGCAGGAAGGGATGGAAATTGGAGAGATGTGGATAAATTCTATTTAGCAAATAACACAATATGGGTACAGGCACAATGGTTTTTTCCACTGGCAGATTATCCCAGGCAGCGGCTTTGCTGTGTGAAGAAGGAGGGAGAAAGGAGCCGAGTGCCGAAGAAAGGCAAAGGCGGGTGGTGGCCGCAATCAATGCTGTCCTTTGTGGCGCCTGACATTTGAGGGGCTTGTTATCGGCGATTGCCGGCTGCTTTATCTAAATGTATCTCTCCAGCTGCCAGGCGCTGCTGATAGGCGCGGGATGCGTGATGGCCCTGCAGATAGGAGCCACCTCCCGGGCGCTGGCGCTGTCACTCTCCAGCGGGGCCTCTCCTCCCTCTCAAAGGGAAGAGGCGCCGTGTCCCTTCTCAGAGTCCCAGCCATGCTCTTTGTTCCTCCGTGGCCTCAAGGAGACAGACAGAAAAACCCAACCCCCAACAAGTCAGCCACCCACTACCAAACAAACAAAGGCTGTGCTGGAGGCAACTGAGCTCCAAGGAGGGACAGACAGACAGGAAGGAGAGCTTGCCATTTCTTCATTTAGACCAGACGCTCTTCTCCAGTGTCTGTCCTTCGGTCCCGGTCGAGGGCAGCAGCTGTCTGGCATGTATACAGCTCTCCTCTCTACTCTTCGGACCCACACATGAGTGTGTTCAGTTGGTGCCAGGTTTTGATCTCGCTTTACAAAGTCTAGCCTCTCTGCAGCTGCACACCTGCAAACACGCCTACCTAACGCCGTGGCCGGGACACATCACCCTTGACCGAGCGCACCTCCTGGTATCGGAGGCGATCATAGGCTGGAGGACACTTCTCCTGGGCATCTGGTGTGATCTGGTAGTGCCGCACCAGGAAAATTGAGAGGCCACCGCATGACTGTTAGGATGACAAGGATCAAGAACCCCCAAAGACAAGCGCTGTCGAGGCGTGGCATAAAGGGAATTGTTGCACACTGTCTGTGGGAATGCAAAATGATGCAACCGCTGTGGAAAACAGTCTGGAAGTTCCTCAAAGTCCTAAAACTAGAACTACCCTACGATTCAACAATCCCATTTCTGAGTATTTATGCGAAAGAACTGAAATCAGCAATTCTGTGATCACTGCAGCATCATTCACAGTAACCAAGATATGGAGACAATCCAAGCGCTCATCAGTGCAGAGCGGATGAAGAAAGTGTGGTATATACACACAACCGAATATTGCTCAGACTTAAAAAAGAAGTCGATTCTACTACAATAAGTAACAACGTAGATGAAACTCGAGGACTTTATATTAAGTGAATTAAGCTAATCATGCAATGACAAATTCTGCATGATTCCATTTATAGGAGGTATTTAAAATAGGAAATCCATGGCAGCAAAGAGTGGATGGTGGTTGCCAGGAGCTGGGGAAAGGGGCAACCGGGAGCACCAATCCACAGGCGGAACATTCCAGTGATGCGGAATGAAGGACCTCTAGAGAGCTGCTGTACAACGTTGTGCCTGTAGTCAGCACTAATGTGTTGTATGTATAACAATTTAAAAGGACAGATCTCATGTTAAGTGTTCTTACCAAAAAAAAAAAAAAAAAAAAAAGGCGAGGTCTCTAGCACTAGGCATCCTTTGTTTAAAACTTCCTGCTGTTGGGTGCCTGGGTGGCTCAGTTGGTTAAGCAACTGCCTTCGGCTCAGGTCATGATCCTGGAGTCCCGGGATCGAATCCCACATCGGGCTTCCTGCTCAGCAGGGAGTCTGCTTCTCCCTCTGACCCTCTTCCCTCTCGTGCTTTCTATCTCTCATTCTCTCTCTCTCTCTCAAATAAATAAATAAAAAATCTAAAAAAAAAAAAAAAACTTCCTGCTGTTACTTACTGTTGCAACCTCAGGCAGGACCTCAGCCTTGCTGCCGTTTGTCCGTCTACGAAGTAGCAACAATGCTCACATTTTTAGCCGTTGTGAGAATTAAATGAATCATCCCTGCCTGGTGCCTGGCCTGTAGTAGTTTCTCAGTATGTTTAACGTATCATTATCTGGTCCATCTTCTTAGGAAGGGCTACACCAAAACTATTTTAAGTGTGTGGTTGAATGTCTCCTCATCATTTGGATACTTCCAGGAAAAGAAGTTCTTCCAACACCATATGGATGAATTAATGTATAGCTAAAGTAATGAATTCTTACACTGGTCTATTTTTATGTTCCCTGTCCTCTCTTGGCCCCACATTTGGATACTTCTCTCCCCACATTTAAAGTATGTTTCCTCTATCATCCATCAATAAGTTCTTGCATTATGTAGGGTGTTATAAAAGAAAAATAAATAGAGAATGAAGACACAGCGTGTTCTAGAGAGCCTGTGCAGGGGGTACAGCAGGTGAATGGAGGAGGCTGGTCTCGGCGGTGATGTCCTATAACCTACCGCCCATGATCTGCAGAGGTTTCTCCTTCCCAGCTGAGCATGGCCTCTTTTTTTCAAGACATGATTAAAATGATCTATGCCACTTAAAGCTTTGGGGATCTGCGTGGAAATGTCAACTCAGAGCTTGGCACAGATTTACACTTGCTTTTGGTGGTCATGAATTTGTTAAGATAAACATTACTGGTGAAATTAACCATTTTTCCCCTAATGTGAATTTTTGCTATTGTGTTGTCTGAGAAAAGCATCACCTAACACCAAAAAAAAAAAAAAAATAGTTTTAGAAGTCCATAGATAGAGCAATATTCATCAACTCTATTATCTGTTTAGCTACAAGGGATTCTTTGCCAAATATGATAATTAATTAGCTCTGTACTTGAACTCCAGGGTGATTGCCTCTCATTAGGGGCTGGAGTGGCCCCTGTGTGTGGCTGCTCAGCTGGCTCTGCCGGATGGTGCTTTGGGAAGCTCTATGAAGAAAAACAACATCAGTATAATTATAAGTAAAAAACAACAACAACAAAAACCACAAAAACCAAAGTCAGATGCTTGTGATGTACTTTCACAAGCTTGGTGTTTCTTTTCCTGACAAACTTAGTAAATAGAAGGCTTGCGATGTGGGCTATTATTGAAATAAGAAAATACTACCCTTATGATCACTATCACTGACACAATTCTGGAGAAAAATAAAGACCGAGCCCTTTAAAATACATTTGGCATTTTAAAATGTATTGCTGCGCTTTGTTCTTCTCTAATTCAGTTTTCAACTTGGTTGTAGGATCTGATTTAGTTTGGAGCTGCTGTCTGCATCATTTTGTTATTGTGATGCTATGCTAGAGACAAGTGGAGCATAAAAGGCCATCTTTGTTCTCAGGGCAGCAAGTGTCCTGAAGGTTGAAGAAAAACAGGGGCGTCTTATTCTGCTGAACACTCAAAAGAATAAAACAAGCAAGTAGTAAAAGTGTAACCGTCTGTGTGTTTTTTAAAGAGATAGAGCCAGACTGTGCCCGCAATGTCTCTACCCGCCTTGGCCCCCCAGCCCCGCCCCCCAGCCTCCGTCAGGGTTCAGTCCTCTCAGCAGAAAAGCAGAAATGCTCCTGGTCTGGCCTGCCCGAGTCCCCCGCAGATGCCCTCTGAGTCCCCTTTCCTCCTCACAGCCTCTGCAACTCCACGTGGGTGTCCACCCAGACATGCGTGGGCCACGTCACCTGTGGGAGAATGTCTGTGTCTGCAAAACCAGGGAGCAAGAGGGAGCCCGTTTCTGCCAAGAGCATGTTTACATTCGTCTGAACTTTATGCCAGCTGAAATATTTATGAGTTTTTGGTGTGTGTGCTGAGCCTGGCTGGATCACAGAAGCTTCAGTGGCCCAGTGGATGGAATTTGTGACCCCCCCACCGCTCCCATTCAGTTCATTCCCCCCTCCCACACACACACTGACACTGACATTTGTCCTAAACCCTCTCTTAATGCTGTAACATAATTCATTAGGACAGCCTTAATGAGCTGATAATTAGTCTGGTGGGAGGGGGCAGAAATGCCAGACTCAGAGAAAAGTTGAGCAGGCTGGGGCTTCTTAAAGAGCCCTGGGAGAGCTTTTTGTCAACAAAATGGATCACACTTGCAGGCAGTAAAACTTTCAAATGACCTTCATGTCAAAATATTAGGCTGCTATTTTTCGCTGGATGGTAGTTTCATAAACATAAAAAGCACACATATCATTCAGAGTGCAGCAAAATTTGTCTCAAATACATGAAGCTTCCCCCCCCCTCGCTTTTTAGAAAGACTAATATAGGCTTTGTATAGTGGAGAAAATGACAGAATGTTCTAGCCTTTCACTTGGGCTGAAACAGATATTTACAGCAGGCTCGCGTGCGCTCTTCAGCCCCCCCGCCCCCCCGCTCTCCCTCTTTAAAGGAAAACATTAAACTATGTACATGGACATAGAAGTAGATGGGAGAGAAAGATATAAATCCTAGAGAAATTTTGCTTATCTTCATTCAGGAAAATTGCCTACTGAGTTGCACAATTTACAGAAAAGGCAACTGCATTAATATTCGACGAGCAGTCAGAAGACAGAGTTATAATGAACTGCTGAAAGTAGCTCTTCTTAATGTGGAGAAAAAAATCACCATGACTATGAACAATAGATATTTTTACTTCTCTGAATCCATTTCTTCTCAAGGTTAAACTTCAGGAAGACAAATGGATATCTGAATTTTGCATTGTCGAAGTGAGAGTATAACCACATTCCCAGGACTGTGTAGTCTCTCTGCTGCTGGAGTTTTGGTTCAACGCCCCCCCCCCCCCCCCCCCCGCCCGCCCTTCCCTCAATCTGGGAAGCATGAGGGATGTGGGATACATGTGAGCCAAAGCAGTACGAGAGGACTGATGATGTGCTCTGATTTGAGCTCAAAATCCGGTCTAAGCGGTGACTCAAGGATAAGGCACCAGCTTGGGGAATGAGAAACAATGATGATTGGAGGGACACAGAAAATCCAGCTACTGATAGAGATGAGAATAAGTAATTATATGTCATTTTTGAATAGTCCCCTGGTTACCAGTCAATAAAGATAATGCACATTAAAAGTGCTTTGCCAAGAAAAAGGCATTATGTAAATGTTGTGTTTTATTGCTGCTATCAGAATTAAGAGGTGATTACTTAGCTTGGGTTTCAGTGGCATAAATAAGAATTGGCCCTGCCTCTTTCCATCACCTTTGACGTCCCGTGTTCAAATAGAACTCCTTCCTGCCCTTAAGACGGGAATCATCAGATGTGCAGCTGAGTAAAGCACAACCCACAGTCCCTACAAACAAGTGCTTGTAGAGAGTTTGTGAAAGCAAACCTTCTTGGCACATTAATCTAGATTATGTTTTGGCAAATGGCTTTTTGTTGTGGCCATTACTGGATGAGCCAGGGACATGGCCTGATGGGTGGGTGCCACCCATGCCAGGGGAATTGGGTCTAGGACGGTAGATCTCCTTTCCCATCCCGTGCTTCTCCAACTTGGACATCCGTACAAGTCAGCAGCAGGGAGGGTCCGGGTGGGGGTCTGGGGGGGTCTGCATTTGTAACAAGTTCTCAGGTGATGTCATTGCTGCTAGGCCCAGGATAACGAGCCTTTGGTGTTTATAGTCATCTGATAGTGTTCATGTCACAAGACCAGCTTCTCAGAGACTGTTTCCTACCCAGCCCCCAGCTGCAGTTTGGGTACAGACCAGCCAGTGAGCAGAAGGGCACGAGGCTGGGAGGTCACGGTTCCAAATTACGAATCAACACCAGCATACATCATCCAAGATGACCCTATCAATTTCGCTTTTCTAAACTTTTAAAACAGTAAGATGTTATATATTCTCCCAATATACTTTAAAATTTTTAACATTCTTTTTTTATTTTTTAAAGATTTTATGTATTTATTTGAGAGAGAGAGAGAGCATGAGCGAGGGGAGGGACAGAGAGAGAGAGGGAGAAGCAGGCTCCCCGCTGAGCAGGGAGTCTGACCCGGGGCTCAATCCCAGGGCCCCGGGATCGTGACCTGAGCCGAAGGTGGATGCTTAACTGACTGAGCCACCCAGGCATCCCTCTCCCAACACAATTTTAGATTTTATAGAGGGAAGGTCTTTTTCTTGGTTGCACATGATAAAACTCTTCAAAACAGAGTCCAGACTTGTAACATTGTTCATTGGCTGAATTTATTAGAAAAAATTGTTTCACATCTGAGCGATATCCTGTTCTCTCAGCCATCAGCTTGCTACACATGTTGGGGTTCTTGCAGTTGTATATCCCCAGCATCCACCTTCATCTGGTTTTAGGACACAGGGTAGCCTGGGCAGCCTCAGAAACCCTGGAGTCACTTTCACACTAACTGTGAGGACTGATCCTGGAACCGGGTTCATGTCATTGGTTTGTACAGTGGACGCCAGTCCACGTTCTGGATCTCTCCATAATCATAGGCCTACCCATGGTGGCCCAACTGTAATCTGATTGCTCTGTCCCAGGGCCTCGTTTTCAATGTATTTACATTTACAGGAACTTTGCTTACCAGGGTATAACGGTCCTCAAGTGAGGAGCAGTCTGGAAGAATATGAGCAGATATGATCAGGAACTTCTCTCCCAAGGGCCTGAGTAGAGCTGTCTATGTATTTTTTTTTAATTTTTTATTGTTATGTTAATCACCATATATTACATCATTTGTTTTGGTGTAGTGTTCCATGATTCATTGTTTGTGCATAACACCCAGTGCTCCATGCAGAACGTGCCCTCTTTAATACCCATCACCAGGCTAACCCATCCCCCTACCCCCCTCCCCTCTAGAACCCTCAGTTTGTTTTTCAGAGTCCATCATCTCTCCTGGTTCGTCTTCCCCTCTGACTTACTCCCCTTCATTCTTCCTCTCCTGCTATCTTCTTCTTTTTCTTTTTTCTTAAAATATGTTGCGTTGTTTCAGAAGTACAGATCTGTGATTCAACAGTCTTGCACAATTCACAGCGCTCACCATAGCACACACCCTCCCCAATGTCTATGTATTTTTAAGTGCAATCAGAGATTGGTTCCAAGAAAATTGCTCTCTGCAGTTTTTTCTATACCAAATCTTTCTCGCCAGCAGAGAAAAGTCAAGTAACAAGGAAAAAGCCCCCAAGTGGGCATCAAGTTCTGATAATCCTACCTTCATAATGTCCTGTCTGTTCATTCCTCATCTGGTATAGCCAAGCTCCAGCATTGCCCCTGGGCTGCTCTAATCATCACCTGGACTTCTCTCGTGTCTGGGATTTTTCATGAAACCGAACTCCTTTTAAGTTTATCCTAATTGAGTCTTTTGAGTCCGTGTTTCGTAAATGAGCACGGTGATCATATTTTACCAAGGACTGCAAGTGTCCTCTCCTTCCTTCCTCACTTACGTTCCAACCCCTTAGCTCAGCTGAGTGGCTTCTGCAAGAGAGGGAGAGCTCAGTGAGCAGCCGGAGTCTCTAGCTCCAGGTGAACCTCAGTAGATAGCCTGAGGGGTCGAGGGGACAAGTTGATTTTCCAGGCAGGAAAGAAAGCTGAGTCACTTCCAGGAATGAAGGAAAAACCCGGAGCCTCAGCAACCAGAACCGGGTCGGGAAGCAGAAGCATCCACATCCACGGAACCCTCAGCTCTGATGGCTCGGCCCCTGCAAGGCTCCATTCTGCAGAAAAGACCTCTCCACCACCGCCCAGCCACCTCGTCCAAGTTTAGCAACCTCGGTGGAAAGAGGAAAGACTAACCCCCATGTTGACCACTGAGGGCCAGGCAAAGCGTCTGGCTCTGCCGGGGGGAAATGCCCACCTTTTTGGCAGCACTTTGCTGGGCGGTGGGACAGAGAGATGAGATGGCAAGCCCAGGTGGCCTCCCTTAGGCTGTGAGCGGCAGCATTTCCGACCGGTTAGAAGGGAAGCGGGCTGGCATCCTACAGAAAGAAGGCCGGGGCAGCCCCAGGATGGGGTAGCCACAGACTATATCCAACCCTGCCATCTGGACAAGAAAGTGAGGGTTCACCTCTGTAGGGTGATCCTACGTTTGTAGGATCCCTGTGTCCTGAAGTGGACCTCTGAATCCCAATTTATTGAATCCCGTTTATTTCCTGATGTCCTTAAAATGAAACAGACAGCCAAAACGTGCTCCCGTTACTCTGAACGGCGTTGCTCTGGGTTCATCGCAAGTGGCCACGCTTTAAGGTTCCGCCATTTCAAGGCCTCTGGCAAGAGGGACAGCCGGAATGATTTCGCTTTAACCAGTTCTTCCCAAGTCCTAGCTGCACTTTTTCGCTGGAATTCTCACTCTCTTAACCTGTTCTGTGGGGTCTGGCACAGAAAGCACCTCTGTTCCTGACTCCGCCGAGAAGTTGTGTGGTCTTTGGAACACCCAGACTCATCTGGAAAGATTCCCAGTCTGACAGCTGAGCTGGAGGCCAGAGCAAGCTCCGCCCCCCCGCCCCCTCCCCCCCCGGAGGCAGCGTCCTCCGCTTGCCCCCAGCCTGCGGCGCGCCCTCCCCAGACCCGATGGACGATGGACGGACCGTGTGGTCCCCGAAGAAGCCCTACCCCTGTTTCTTTCTACCCAGTCTGAACCTGGTTGAAAGCGGCAGCACTGGCGGCTGTGGGCCTGATGTCCCCCTGGGGAGCCGCCCGCCCTCGCCGCCACCGGACCCTAGCGGCTCTCAGGACCAGAAGCGAGGACTTTGCAAGGTGCCCTCGTTCACAGAGACGGTGGCACTTAGGGTCTCCGTGCCGGTGGCTCGCATGAGCTGGCTCCGGGGACATGTCAGCCCCCTGCGTCCTCACCCCGTCTCCCCGGCTCTGGCAGGGGACTGGGAGCGCGGTGCCGGAGCTCGGTGCCTGGGTTCAGATCCACTCCAGAGCGCCCACGGGCCCGAGCACAGGACTCACAGACTCTTGAGGGCTGCCCACCCTGCACCAGCATGGATGTGAGGGAAGCCGCAGACGGTGGCTGTCACAGGTCACAGGAGAGGTCCATAACCGTGAATTTCCCGCTGCCCCCACGCCTGCAGCTCTCGCTCCTCCGTGTCGGGCTGTTAGCCGCCCTCCCGCCCGCCACGAGCCGAGGCCGCTGCCAGGCGGACGCTCACCTGGCCTCCCCCTCCCTGCCTGGGGGTTTGCTCAGGGACGCCTCTCCGATTCTTCTGGACCAGCCCGTCAGGCCCTGGTGAACACGCTGTTCTCTGAGCTGAGCCAGAGACCCCCCTGGGTTCCCTCCTTGGGGTCCTAGGCCACCCTGGCTGGTGCGTGAATGAGGCCTCCGGAGGGTGTCTTGCTCACTTCACGCTCAGGGTCTAGCAGCTGCTCAGTAAACAGATGGTCCCAGGCTGCAGAGGGGGTCACCCTTCCCGTCTGCTCCGAACCAAACACCGTCGGGGCTCTCTTTCTCGCTCCTCCTACTGCCCCCCGGGTCCTGGAGGAAACGAGGGCATGTCCGTGACCAGAAGCTTCTCAGCAAAGGGTGCAGTAAACTGAGGCAGGGGTCCTCAAGCTAAAGAGAAGAAAAACTGAGTGCCAAAAATTGGGAGCTGGCCGTTTTCATCGCCCCTGGACGACTTGAATGGTGGGGTGCACTCAGCGCGGCTCCCGTCCTCTGCCACCTCAAACCTGGCTTTCATTGTTTCTGGTCTTCACCAAGTTAACGCTTTACCAAAATGGCTAAGGTTGTCTTTCTATCATCATCTCTCTTCTTTCCTTGAGACTTTATCATGGTTCACAGCACAGTCTTTTTCTATGTTTTTTTCTTCCTTTTCTTTTGTGCACTTTTTACTCCCTTCTTTGCCTCCTTCCCTCTCTTCATGTTCTCCTCTCCCTCCCTCTCCTAGACGGTGGAATAATGTTCTGTGCAATGTAGATTTTCAATGTTTGCTCACTGGATTGATTTTTTTCACCTTTTTAAAAGAGGAATTCATATTTTAAGGGCGGTTTTGGGTTCACAACAAAACTGAGAAGACAGCACAGATTGCTCACATGCCCCTGCCCCCCCCACTTGCCCCCACATGCACCTGCCCCCACATATGCACTGCTTCTGCCTTATCAACATCACTCGCTAGCTGATGAACCCACAAACACATCATTCTCACCCAGAGTCCTCAGTTCCCATGAGGGTTGTACTCGTGTACATTCTATGGGTTTGGACAAATGTATAATGACACGTATCCAGCATTATGGTATCATAGAGAGTATTTTCATTGACCTGAAAGCCCTCTGTGCTCCACTCATTCCTCCCTATTCCTTCACCCCTGGAAATCACTTCCCTTTTTACTGTCTTCATAGTTCTGCCTTTTCCAGAACATCATAGAGTTGGAATCGTACAGTATGTAGCTTTATCAAACTGGCTTTTTTCATTGAGTAATAAGTATTTAAATTTCCTCCGTGTCTTTTCATGGTTCGCAGGCTCATTTCTTTCTAGTACTGAATAACATTCCATTGCCTGTATGTACCACAGTTTATTTATCCATTCACCTACTGAAGGATATCTGGGTTGTTTCCAAGTCTTGACAACTATGAATAAAGCTGCTATAAACATCTGTTTTTGTGTGGACATTGAGTTTTCAGATCCTTTGGGTAAATACCAAGGAGCACAATTGCTGGATCCTATGGTAAAAGTATGTTTAGCTTTGTAAGAAATTGTCAAACTGTCTTCCAATGTGGCTGCACCATTTTGTATTGCCATCAGTAGTGAATGAGAGTTCCTTTCCCTTCACATTTTCACCAACATGTGTGTTGTCGGCGTTCCAGATGGTGACCATTCCTGTTCCCGCATAGTGGTATCTCTCTACTTTAATTTGCATTTCCCTGATGACATATGATGTGGAGCATTCTTTCATATGCTTATTTGCATCCTTTACGTTTTTTTTTTTTTTTTTTTTTTTTTTTTTTGGTGAGGTGTCTGTTAAGATCTGAGGCCCGTTCTTTGATTGGGTTGTTTGTTTTCTTATTGTTGAATTTTCAGAGCTCTTTGTGTATTTTGGATAACAGTCCTTTATCAGTTGCGTCTTCGGCAAATATTCTCTTCCACTGTGTGGCTTGTCCTCTCACTCTTCTGACAGTGTCTTTTGCAGAACAGAAGTTGTTAATTTTAATGAAGTCCAGCTTATCAATTATTTCCTTTTTGGATCATGCCTTTGGTACTGTGTCTAATAAGTCATCATCCTAACCAAGGTCATGTAGGTTTTCTCTTACCTAGAGAATTTCAAATTCCTATCTTATAGGAATTTTGTTTTACATTTAGGTCTATGATGCATTTTGAGTTAATTTTTGTGAATGGTTTAGGTCTCTATCTAGATTTGTTTTTTGCACGTGGACGTCCAATTGTTCCAACACCATTTGTTAAAGAGACTATCTTTGCTCCCGTTGTATTGCCTTTGCTACTTAATGGAAGATCAGTCAACAGTGTTTATGTGGGTTTATTTCTGGGCTCTCGCTTCTGTTCCACTGATCCAATCTACTTGTCTCTTCTTTCACCAATACCACACTGCCGTGATGACTGTACTTTGTAGTAAGTCTTCAACACTCTGATTCCACATCCTTTCCCCCCGTGTGCTTAAGTAGAAAGTGTCCTACACTTAAATAATATCAGCTTTTTGAGCTGAGAGACTCAATGCCGTTATGATACTGATTTAAGTTTATCAGACGGCTGGGAGACTGAGATTCTCTACATGGAAGTATATCCTTGACTTTCTGTGTGTTTAGAAGGACTACAGCAACCAATAAAATTAGTAAAAAGGAAGAAGGCTGTGTGTGTGCCTTTCTATACTGAGTTTTCATAGGACCTTTCGGTTTTGAGCCCATTCCTCAAAGATAGGAAGTGAGTAATTTGGAAAGAAAAGAATCTGTTTCAGTTAGTTGTGAGGATAGCCCCTTCATGACACTGTCTAACGGAAGAGGTTGGGTTTCTGTTGTCATTGCTCTTTCGTTTTCTCCATATCTCTCCCTTCATCTGTATTTATGGGTTTCAGGATTGTGCTTGACACCTGTGTCTCTAGAGAGTTGTCTAAGTTACATACACAAGAAACTCAGAGATGAGGTTGGAAAGAAGCTTATTTGAAGGTATGTTCTAGGCATTGAGATGCTTTCTCATATCTCTGTTAAGGATGTTTTCTGCAGTTCTGTTTCAGATTGGGCTGTTTCGCTTTGGGACTTCCACATGGTTGCTCCCAATTTCTGCCCCCACTTTGGTAAGTTATCCCTCAGAGTAAACCCATGGAGGATTTCTGCTACATTGGATGCTGATCTGCAAGTTGCAGGATGGTTCTGGTGCAATCTGTCGATATGCATCATTCAAAGCAACTGAACGCCTCTCCTTAGATTGTTCTCAGTTCGTGGTGCTGTGTACAAGAGAGCTCTTCTTTCCCTTAGTTCCAGGCAAAATTTTATGACATGGTTATAAACCCTTGGAAGTTGAACTCTTAATGGAGACATAGACTAAATCTCAATTACTGTGGTACAGGTGTTCTTAAAGGAGGTTGTGTATGTGGGGGGGTGAGTGATGAGAAAAGACAAAGTCATGGTGCACGTGATGACACGTAATCTGGGACCACATTAGAAGTAGTCACACAGCTGAAACCCAGGTAGGGAGGGCATGCAACATAAGTTACAGAATAAGTGTTAATTGTGTCTTTTTTTTTTTTTTAATTGTGTCTTTGAAACACTGAAAGGCATAACTGAATCTCCTGATTTTAGATCCATGGGTTGCACCTTAATCTCAGTGGAGCTAGACACTTAGTGCTGAGTAAGACAAAATGTGGAGAAAACCTCATCGGTCAGTAGTGTTAAAATGAAATGAAGATGGCTTTCCCCCAACCCATATAGATGAAAGAGAGGTGAATGGTTAAAAAACCAAGCTGTGGTGCAGCAATTTTATAAACTCTCAGAGTTCTCAAGTTCTTAAAGAGAAAACTTGGGGCAGACACCTGAGTTCTTTCATCTCAGAGTCACTTGTATTAAAAACAAAACCTGCTTCAGTGGTGTCGTCAAAGGCAGCCCTACCTGACTTGTATGTGATGCTGGTCAAAAGTTAGTGATGTTTAAAGGCACGCTAATGAACATTTTGTATATATTACCTCAGTGAATTTCCTGTACCAGAAAATAAATAGAAGTCAAAGATTTTCCCCCGGTTGTGACATGAAAACACAAATAGGGATTGACAAGCAGTCTGTACATTCTACCTTGACACTAAAGACAAATAAACTTCTTAATTTCTGAAAGAACATGGCTCAGAGAGGATTTACAAAAATTTTAAGTGATGAAATTCTGTTTTTAATTAAAATCTCTGTGGAACCCTGCTAAGAACTGAATTGTGGTCCCCTTCCCCACCCAACACATACCAATGTCATATGTTGAAGCTCTAACCCCCGGGGTGATGGTTTTGGGGGATGGGGCCTTTGGGAGGTGATTAGGTTTAGATGAGGTCGGGAGGGTGGAGACTCCCATGATGGGATTAGTGCTCTTTTTTTTTCTTTTTAAATTATAGTTGACACACAATGTGACCCTAGTTTCAGGTGTTCAACTTAGTGGTTTGAGAAGGGATTAGAGCTCTTTTAAGAAAAGACACAAGAGAGTTGCTCTCTCTCTCTCTCTCTCTCTGTGTCACGTGAAGACAAAACGACAAAACGTTTAAGAAAGGTAGCCACCTGCAAGCCAGGAGGAGAGTCCACAGCAGAAACTGACCCTGCGGGCATCTTCCAGAACTGTGAGAAATAAATGTCAGTTGTTTAAGACCCCTGGTCTGTGGTAATTTTGTTATAGCAGCTCAAGGAGACTAATACAAACCCCAATACATAAAACAGGTTAAAGTGATGCTTATTACACATAATTTTATATCATATATCATTACAGAGTTTATTATATATGACAAGGATCCTGTCATATAATTGTGTATTATATATTATATTTAAATGTTTTATAAGTAAACTTTATAACACTTACTTAGGATAACATCAACTAATGGTAATTCTAGTTGGTTTGATGTTGCCTGATGTGTTAAATTTGATTTATAACATATTAGAGTGTTTGTGGTGTTTTTATGTATTTATTTTCATTGTCAGAAAGGTTTAAAATTCAAACCAAATATTTGCAGAATCTTAAAGCAGCTCTAGGAAATTTGGCTCTAGAAGTTTGAAAACAATTGACTGAAACTGTATGGGACTGCATTTAGGCATTTTTGGAAGGTGTTTTGAAGAGCTGTCTGGTGAGAATGTGGACTTGTGAGTAGAGTGGAGGCCACACAGCCTGGTGTGTAAGAACATGGGCTCTGTCTGTGAGGAAATGTGGGCCCCCACTTACTAGTCCCACTTTCCTGATTTGGGGCTTGTTGCTGGGGCGGCCATAACATAATCTGACAGACTGGGTGGCATAGACAACAGAAATATTTCCTCACGGTCCTGGAGGCGGGAAGCCCCCCATCCAGGTGCCATCCCGGTCTGTTTCTGCTAAGGCCTCTCTTTCTGGCTTGCAGACCCCTACCTTCTCTCCAGGCCCTCATGTGGGTTTTCGTCGTGTGTGAGTCCTGAGAGCTCTGGACTCTTCTTCTTCTTAGATGGACACTAGTTCTATCAGATTTGGGCCCCATTTAACCTTAATTACTCCCCTAAAGTCCCTAGCTCCAAATACAGTGACCTTGGAGGTTGGGGCTTTCACATACGGATTTCGGAGGTACACCATTCGGTCCACAAGAGGGGTGATTAGATATTTATCTCATAGGACTGGTGGGAGGTTCAAGTGGGTTGATACATAAAAAAGGCTTAGAACAGTGTCTAGCACAGGTGAATGCTTAATCATCATTAGCTGTGTTTTTATTAGAAAATCATGGCTTCAAAGAAGCAACCGCATCCTTAATTAAGACAGCCAGCAAACGTTGGGAAGCACTGGATACTTTCTTTTTTTTTTTTATTTTTTTAAAAGATTTTATTTATTTATTTGAGAGAGAGAGAATGAGAGACAGAGAGCACGAGAGGGAGGAGGGTCAGAGGGAGAAGCCGACTCCCCGCCGAGCAGGGAGCCCGATGTGGGACTCGATCCCGGGACTCCAGGATCATGACCTGAGCCGAAGGCAGTCGCTTAACCAACTGAGCCACCCAGGCGCCCGCACTGGATACTTTCATGTGTTTTTCCTCGGTGCTGTCTAGGTGGAAGGCACCCCCGGGATCCTTGGGTGGGGGGGGGACCCGTGGAGCTGCTCCACGCCTTGGCAGCTGAGTGTGTCATTCTCTGGCTGTCTGCAGTCTTGTCCTGAGCAAAGAGGTCCATAATGCATGATTAGAAGGTGACTTGAATGGATGGGTGTCCCAGTCCAGATCTGCACATTTCAGATGTACCAGGTAGCACCGGCCGAAGAGAGCTGGCAGCAAGCATTCAAGTGTCCGCCTAGGGCTGGGAGCTGGTTCCAGCATCTTCCGTAGCTGTGACTTCCAGTGCAGTGCCTATGGACCTATGATAAGTGCTAGATGAATGAAAAGTGAATGATGGTGGCTGAGTGACATCTCTTTTTTTAGTGACAGATCCTATAAGACACTAAGGATCATTGGCTGCTCCTTTTTTGGCAAAAAGGAAAAGAAATACAGAAAAGAAGGAAGAAAGAAAGGATGTGAGCAAGGAAAGAGGGAGGGAAGGAAGGAAGACAGGAAGAGAAAGAGAGGGAGTGAGAGAGAGAGAGAGAGGGACAGTAGGAGAGACGGAGGTGAGGAGGGAGAGAGGATGAAGGACTCGCACAGCTGTTTCGGAAGATAGAAGCAGAAGCGCTCATCGCCGCTCCAGGACCTGCTGCCACAGGCTTATGGCTGCCTCACTTACCATGTCTGTCACCGGATTAATTACTTTCCTCTTTGACAGCCACTCGAGCATGCTCCCTGGGCTGTGCTGAGGTTGGCTCCACCCAGGTCTTCTTGACCACGAAGACTGAGCAGCCACCGTCAATGGGTGTGTGGACACACGAGGGAGGACATTAATTACCCAAGGCAGGAAAAGCATAGACAGAGAAGGAAAAGCTTCTTCGAAGTTTCATTCCTCTTTCTTTATCCTTGTGGGCTTTTTCTAATTGTGGAAAGCCCAGTGCAGAGGAAAGAAACAGAACGGTCCAGCTGGATGTGAGGTAGGACTGGGGATTCATGGGCAGACCTGTCTGCATGTGTTTGGGCATCTTTCAGGCACATGGTGCCCTGAGGTCAGGTGGCCAAGCTCCTGGGCTGAACTGAGCAGGTGGGCACACACACAGACAGACCCACACTTCCATCTGTAACTTTGAGAAACTTCACGGAGCGGGAGTGGAAGGAGAATAGTCTAGAAAGCAAGGGACTTGGGTTCAAGATAAATACTTGTTGCTCACCGGTTTTGTGACCTTTGCCCATAGCGTGATTTCTTGACTTTCTCATCTGGAATAAAAAGGTTGGTATCTCCCAGGCTCTCCTCTGGCCTCTAAGTCTTATAACTATTTTACCCACTTTTACTCTTCTGCTGACAGGTTTTTCTCATTCCCAGACGTTCAGAAGGAGGCACCGATGGAGCTTTGGAGAGCTGCAGAGGGGGCACGGGATACGCTGGGGGCTGGGATGGGGGCTGGGGCTTGGACTTCCTGGGATTTTTCAGGAAATTTTAGGCAGCCCAGTCAGGGAGATGCTACACTCTCGAAATGACAGGTTAGCAATAAAAACAGGGGAATGAACACCAGTGAACAAACTAAGAACATGGCCGTGAAGACTTCAAATGAAGGACGCAAAGACTCTGGGCTCTGTCCCCACTGCAGCGCCTGTCCCCCCCCACCCCATCCTGGGGCTCCTACTGCCATCAGGTGCCCAGGGCAGATACGGTATTGGTGTTCAGAGCACCGGACGCTCTAACAGGAGGTAGAGTGTGACTGGCCAGGGCCAGAGTTTATACAAACGTTTGCAACACAGAAAAGCAGTTTGGGATTTAGGGGGTTAACATTCCCAGCAGCTTTTAAAAAATTGTCCCCCCAAAATGAATAATCAGAGGCATTTTGGCCACTTGGCCATAAATAGAGCAGCTCAATAGCACAAGAAATCACGACGACGGTGTAGGGAGGCATAAAATCTCTGAATTATGTATTAATATGTCATGTGCGAAGAGAAAGGGCTAAAGAAATGTGTAAGAAAAATAAATAAAACCACATTAAAAGTGAATATGCCCCATTTGGTCAGTTATGTCAAACGTGAAACAACAAAATCACTGCTTGGAAGTTAACAACAGTTTTAATTTTCCTGCTGCCTTCTCCATTATAAACTACATCAAGGTGTGAATAGGGCCGAGGATGAAACATTGATTTTTACGTCCATATTAAATATACGTATATTTTTAAAGAATTTGCAAGGTGGGATGTGTATAAAATTATTAAATTGGCACTCATGGCCCTCTCGCCATTGTTAGTTCCTTGAAGAAACAGCTCATTCTATTGACACCTCTACTCTGTGGTCGTCAGAGGATCTGAGTGCAGGGTCTGCTCCAGATCTCACTGTGGCTCACATGCTTCCCTTGGGCCTTAATTTTTCCCATCTATGAAGTTGGTATCCAGTCTATGTTCTTATTTATCATTATTAACAATAGCAACAACATAATTGCAGTTGCTGTAAAGACTTGTATTCATCGAACTAAATATCCCCATGCACATGAAGGGATAAGACACAGGCTATTTAGGCCATGCCCCCTCCCCATTTTCTGGAGGTAGGGAGCTTGTTTTTTAAATGTGGTCTTGAAGAACCAAACAAATCCCACGTGTTTCCCTTTGTTGTTGTTCTGTCTATTGTTTGGCCGTACCTTTGGTTAAGTCACTAAAAATTTCTGTTAGATTTCAAGGAGGAAAAAAAATGTCACATGAATGAGAAGAACCACACATTTTGAAAGGCTGAGTATGGTTGCTGTGGGGTTTAAGATAAGGAGTTTGATAGCTATGGGATGCTCAGATGGGGGTCTCTAGCGCCCCTCATGCAAGGTTCTTTTTTCCCACACCCTGCCCCTGTTTTTCGTCTTATTTCAACCAGACTCTGTCATGAAGAGCTAGAGGGAAAGGGGTGGCCTGAATGATAAGGTCTCTAAGGAATGTGCACCTGTGCCCTCTGCACTGAAGACACTCCATCCCTGGATATTGTTGGCTTAGATTTCATTGTAGACTTTTTCTACACTGGGAGCTTGACTGACACCATAGACAGTTGCTGGCATTGAATATGCTACATTATATTCCATACCTATGCTACACTAGTCTAATGTAATAATAACGATGAGAGTAGAATTGCCATTCATGTTTTTATGGACATTTACTCTTTACCAGGTCTATTCACAGGCGTTGTTATCTTGTATTGATTAGGAAACTTCCAAGACTCATGTGGTAGTTCAGCTGGGTATTCTCGAGAGATTAATATTACTATTATTTTTAGTAGTAGCTGTCGCTTGAAGGGCTAGCTTTCCACTTCCAGTTAAAAAATAAGCAAATGATCAGCTGGTATTACCCTGTGTTGTTTTGTACTGTTATCACGGTGACTAATTTCCATCTCAGTTTGTAAAGGAGCATTGATCAACTTCATTGAGGTTTCAGATCCTCGTGACCATGTAGAACTACATGGAGTAATGACACAAGTTGTGTCCTTTTCCTGCATCATGTTCTTAAGGGCTGATTGTGGTGAGTAGACAGCACGAGATCTTAACTGGACCGGTTTCAACACTGCACAGTCTGAGTCTGTTTTCTCTGTCCTTATCAGGTCTTTGATAATCAAAGATTCCTCACGGACGTGTTTGGGTCCTTGCAATTCACTGTACGGTCAGAACAGGGGGAAAGTATACTTAACTTCGGGTCTCAAATTGGAATGGACAAAAAATTCCTACTGTGTGTGTGTGTGTGTTTTGTTTGTTTTTTAGATATCAAGACTTAGACATACTTGCTGTAGGAGGTGGCTACAGTGCTGTTGATGGAAGACTAGATTTGGAATAAAAATTTTAAGCTCAAATCTTCGTATCATGGTGCTAGCTGGGAGGCATTGGGTAAGTCACATGAGCTCTAGAAGATTCCACTGTCTTCTCTGCAAAATAGGAAAATAATGACCAGCCTGGTTATCAGAAACCTTTGTGGTAGTGGGTAACAGAAGTAAACGTGGAAATAAACATAAAATCCTCCTGTAAAGTGAGACACTTGAGAGGAACGTAAACTGCTGTTTTCTCGGCAGGGACGTGGCCCCGCTGGGGGCCACGCTAAGAGACGCATTACCAGGAGATTGGAATATGGTAGTGGAGTTGGTGCTCTGCTGATCTCATGGGGTTAAATGTGTTACTTTTCTTGCCGGTATTTACACTTCCCTCCCCTGTGATTATTTTTCATTAAGCCAGCCACTGGTTTTACCTGGTCAAATTCATTTTTCTCCTTTTTTTATTTTGAACCACCACATGCAAAATATCATATTCTTATAAGTACAGTTATATAAATACACAATACATACCCATTCGCCATGGCAACTGATTTAAAAGCTATCGCTACTTATCTATATGCTTACATTGCAGGGCTTCTAAGACAAAAGCTGGCCCACTTGTCATGTTTGCTACTATTTTTATCAGCGATGATAAATAAGTAAATAATTGAACTGTTCTCTGAAGTCTTTTCCTTGTACGAAATTATATTACCTAGGCAGGGCATATCCTCAGTGGGTTCTTGAAGGCTTATTTACTTACTTATTTATTTTATAATGCTGCTGCTGTTACGACAGGTGTGTGCGCGTGTGTGAGTGTGAGTGTATGTGAGTGCGTGTGCGTGAGTGCGCGTGCGTGAGTTGTGCGCGCGTGCGTGTGTGCACGCGTGTGAGTGTGTATGTGGGTGCCTGTGTGAATGCGTGTGAGTGCGTGTGCGTGCATGCACACACGCGTGTGCGTGTACTCACACGTGTGTGTTATGCGAGTGCGCGTGTGAGTGTGCGTGAGCGCGTGTGCGTGTGTGTGTGGGAGTGCGTGTGTGGGAGTGCGTGTGTGGTTTGTTGTGTGAGTGTGCACGCATGTGTGTGTACGCGTGTGTGAATGTGTGTGCGTGCGTGCGTGTGAAATAGTAAAATTACAGCTGGCCAAGCAGATAAAGCAGATAGCGGCCTGAGTGTGGGCTCCAACCTGCAGAAGAGGATGTTGAGATGTCCTGACTGAAATCCAAATCTGTCACAATGGGGCAGAATGGTGGTAATTTCGTGGAATGCTCATTTGTGCTTGTACCAAATATAATGTTGAGTGTTTTGCTCAAGATTGAAAAAAAATCATTACTAATGGCTGCTATCAATCATTCTGTCCTCTATTTGAAACCTCCTAGCAGAGGGGAACAAGGCAAAATAAAATGTGTCTAGTTGTAACAAAAAAGCAAATGCCTCATCTGAAAAGTTTTATTCACCCAAGAAATATCCTGAAAGTTTCATTTAGCTGACTAAAGAGAAAATGTAGTAAATAACTAAAGGAAAATTACTAAGAAATGCTTAAGGGAGGCTTAGGTTAGCTGCTTGGGGACTAGCAAAATAGCAATTAAGTTTATAGAATGAAGGGATTAAAAGGAACGTAAATGAAAAGTAGAAGGAAATGAACTCTGTTCTAATCTCTAAAAATGGCTTAAATAAAATGCTCATTATAGAACGGGTTTATGAGGCACACGGAGCTGCAAGGATTAGCAGGCAGGGATTTAAAAGGCGAGCAACCTGCTTTTGACGAGGCTGACAAAGTGTTGTGTGGCGGGCTCCTCTTGCCCGTGTCTCTCTGGCCTGTGCAATAGGACTTCTGCTCCAAACCAAGCGACTTGCCATTGTCGCCATCAGTATTGATTTTTTTTTTTTACGACTTCGATCTACAATTTATAATATTTACAAGTATCTCACGCACCCTTAAAAAGAAATTTCCACCTGATTCATACCTGGGTGAAAATTACACCCACCCACCCACACCCACACATATTTATATTTTAGTATGTATTTATTTTTGAAAGTGCTTTCACATTAGAAACATTGTACCAAATAGTGAACTACAAAATGATTCCTGAAACAGAGTTATTGCAATTCGGGAATGGAAAGGAAATGAGTAACCAAATGCGCCTCTAATCTTAACGCCAAGGTTTTGCGTAACTGAAGTTCCGTGAACCTAGTGTGTGCGATCGCTCGGGAGCTGAGGGATTTAACGTGGAAAGGCGCTGACGCCTAATGATTTATGGCCGTGTTCCCCGGTGAGCCGGCCCCTAGCTGCTCTGCACAGAACACGACCGGGCCACAGGGAGCCGCAGCCTCATTTGTGATACGGGGAGCCTCACTGCTCCGTGCCCCCGGCCCAGCGACCTCGAGGGGTGCCCGCAGCCTGATAGCCCATCGGGCTATCAGGATACCTGGAGAATCCGGGGAGCCCTCCTGCCTCCTGTGGGGAGCTACTTGCTGCCTTGCCCAGTTCGTCACGGTAATCTGCCCTTCTGTTGGCTAAGCTCTCTTATTAGACCCCTTTCTTGGTTCTGAAAGCTCTGTGGCTGGCCCACCGCCCTGTAAAATCCTCCTTTCTGGTGGAGAGCGTGCTTTCAGCCTTGTGACTAAGTGTCGCATGTGCCATGGTCAGAAGGACTTCAGAATTGCTGGCGAGTCTATCCGTTCCAGAAATCTGTAATTAAATGAGCAGTGAAACAAGGAGACAAACAGGCACAGTTTGATTCAATTAGACTTCGGTAACTTGGGATATGTGTGAAATCAGATATCCCAAATGGTCAGGGGCCACGTTTGCCTTTCACACTCCATAATGAAAGGATTCGCTCACTGGGTAACTCTAGGTTCCACCGGGAATGTTCACACCACTAAGGGGAGAAAATGTTTAAAAATATTTAGGTGGTATCCATTCAGGTAACAAAGCCCATAGGAAACTCTGCTGGTAAATACTTTTTAAACTAAGTCACTAAAAAAATATGTAGAAGCTGTGAAATAGCATTTTTCAAGTTCAAATTAGTGAGGCTTCACTGAGTTAATAATAAATGTATGCCACGTTTAGGCACACACGTTATGACTAAATATTTTCTATACCATAATGGAGGTTTATTTTATCAAAAAGAGTACATAGTTTTCTCTCATTTGTACACAGTGGGTTGGGAGTGTACTTTTTGAGATTCTGGCCAATGCTTTTCCTCCTCTTGTGGTTTACATGGCTTTTTTCTTCTTAATCCCCTTCTCCTCCCCATCCCTCCAAGGGATGGACTACTGAGCTCAGCAGGACAACATGGGCACCCAGCAAGTCATCCTGCTTTCTCCTGCCTCTTGAGTTCCCACAGCTGAAACCCTTGGTGAAAACCCTACAAACATAGAAGAATTAGGTGGAAGAAACATCCTGGGTCAGAACAGTGCTTCTCTTCGCCAGCTAGGAAAGCTTCTCTTGGATTAAGTCAAGAGGAGAGACGGCATGAATGAAGAACACAGGGTGTTGGGAGGCCCCAGAGAAAGGCCCGGAGAAGTTTGGGCACACAGACACAACAGAATCTGCAGCCACCTCCGTCCTCGGATTGCACGGCTGCACAGCCCTCTAGAGAGGGCTGGAGGCACAGCGGGGGACCACGCAGCCTGCGCTGCGGGATTCGGCATCCCCCGCACTCCACAGCACATGCGCGCTTCTGCAGGGCTGAATGTGTTAGGAAGAAGAGGGAGCCTCTGGACGTGAGGGATGGGAAGATGAAAATGAGAATGGCCCAGTGAAGCTTCAGTGAATCAGTCGCAACGTCCAGATGGGACCAGACGATGACCGAGAAGATGGCCACTTAGACATTAAGGATCAAATTCTGGTTCTCCACCCACAGAACACAGAAACAGGAGCCCTTTAGATCAGGGAGTCCCTGACATCTAGACACAGCTTGTGGCAGACTGTGGTTCACTGTATTGGCTAAGCTTTAAACATTTTTCACAGAAGTTAAGCTGTTTTAGATTAGTATACGGAACTATTCAAGAATTCTGTAGCAAAGTTTTTGTTTGTTTTGTTTTTTAAATGGACTCCTTTCCTCTGGTTATGGGTTGTGTGGTGTCAACAGAAGTGATGTGCCGGAGAACGACACCCAGGACGTCAGAATGTGATCTTATTTAGAGATGGGGTCTTCATAGAGGTCATCAAGTTAAAACATAGTCCCAATGATTAGGACTGTTGTCCTTATAAAAGGGAGAATTTCGATGCAGAGAAAATTCAGACAGAACGGTCTCTCTCTTATAGCCTCGGAAGGAATCCATCCTGCTAACACCTTGATTTCTGGATCTAGAACTGGGAGAGAATGCATTTCTGTTGTTTAAGCCATCCAGTTGCTGCTACTCGTTATGGCAGCCCTAGCAACGTTGTATACTTTTCTTCTCTGGGTTGGCAGGTACTTAGTGTTCTTTCCTGAATAGGTCAGTAAGTGAGGGCTTCTGTTTCTTAATACCTCCTCTTTTTTTTTAAGATTTAATTTATTCATTTGAGAGAGAGAGAGAGACAGAGAGAGCACAAGTGGGGGGAGGGGGCAGGGGGAGAGGGAGAAGCAGACTCCCCACTGAGCAGGGATCCTGACGCGGGGCTCGATCCCAGGACCCTGAGATCATGACCTGTGCTGAAGACAGATGCTTAACATATTAAGCCACCTAGGCACCCCTTATAACTCCTCTTGTGCATTCCATACCCACTGGGAGATGGGCCCATGCCACAGTCACAGGAATGGAGCAGTGTTTCCATAGCTCACATCCTTACCTGGATCTGGGGATTCTGGGAGAGTGCCTGCGCTGGTGATTGAGATCCTCCTGGCCTCCAGGTGCAGATGCTTGTCTCTGCCACCCTCCAGGTAGGAAACCAACATGCCACTGCTGTCATGTGGTCTCTGCGTTCAGGGCTCTTTGGGTGAGGGGCCCTGCAGGAGCGCCCTGAGATGTTGCTTCTGCTGCAGGTAGCTGCCCCTTCATTCTGCAACCTGAAAGTGACGGACATAGAATAGGAGCCACCTCTATCGTTTTAAATTTTCTACTAACCCCACCAAAAAAGTAAAAGGACACAGGTGAAGTTAGTTTTAATAATATATTTTACTTAACTGAATATATCCAAAATATATTTATACCCTCCATCAGTATGAAATATCTTCCTGAGATACTTAAAACCCTTTTCTCCCCCTAAGTCCTCACATTCCAGTGTTCTTTCGCACCAACAGCACATCTGGGTTATACTGGTACGTTTCAGGTGCTTAGTGACCACGTGGCTTCCATCCTGGAGAATGTATTTCTAGACCCCAAAAAGCCGCCTATGCGCTTTCTGCCTTGGGGTGGCTCATTTTCAGGATCCGTGTCCCGGGGACTTTGGCATGAGGACATGTGGCTTCTCAGCAGGACCATCTGAGCAGCATGTCTTCCTGTGTCATGGGCACATCCCCATTCCAGCCCCTGGCCTGGGACTTACCTACTTGTCATTCCAAGAGGGCCCTGGGAAGCCAGTTTTCTTATTACCTTATTCTTCCTCCTCTTTTTCCCTACTATTTTTTAAAAAATATTTTATTTATTTATTTGTCAGAGAGAGCAAGAGAGCACAAGCAGAGGGAGCAGCAGAGGGAGAGGGAGAAGCAGGCTTCCTGCCAAGCCGGGAGCCCGACACAGGGCTCGATCCCAGGACCCTGAGATCATGACCTGAGCCAAAGGCAGACGCTTAACACACTGAGCCACCCAGGCGCCCCAATCTATCTTTGCTCCCCAAAGAAGTCTCTGAGAGGACATTACTCTGTATCTTTGGAAGTGTGGTTTCTTGGTTAATTGATTTCTATTTTGTTAGTTTAACTAATAGCGGTCGGATGACCTTTTACCTAAAAGAATCACGCAGAGAAGTGGACATCTTTGCTCAGTGAGATGTGCTGCGGGAACCTCCACTCTCATGTTGCGTTTCTTCTCTTTCCATATTTTCCATCTACGTAGAAGTTTCCTTGTGCCTTTCACTCGATCAGGTAAGACAGTGCCGTAAATTCATCCTTACATGTGATTTCCTCCCTGGGATAACTCAATTATTCTGGCTTCTGGTACTTCATTCCCTATTAATGGGGTTGCTTGAACTTTTTGTGGTCTTTCTTCTTGGCTTATTTCTCTGATTTATTGGCACTGCTTAAGTTCCCGTTTCACACTAAATTCTTCCCGACCCTGTCCCCATAATTTCATTCCCATCAATAAATGTTGACGTTTGTTAACTCCTGATTCTCCCAAAGCTGAACCACAATTCATGTCACCCGTTAATCCATCAGACTGCTGCATGCGGTTCGCTTCTGCAGTCCTAGTTTGGACCAGAAAACAGCGCTTCTCGTGGGAGTTTGGCTGTAAATGCTGGTGAACTTGATATGGTTGTGTCTCGATCAGCTGTGGCGTGTTGTGCTCGTTGTGTGCTAAGGGACCACAGAGCAGAGAAGCCGGCATCTGGAGAAGGTGAATCCCACCTTGTCCTCCTGATACGTAGAAGGGGGCGTAAGGCACACCTGCCACCCTGGGGGGCAGCAGCCAGAGGCTGCCTGGCCCTCTTCCGGTGCCTTTTGTGGAAGGCTGGGTGGTTTTCTTTTCTCCTCATGGCAGAAGCCTCCTGCACCCCCTCCTCATGGCAGGTTTTCGGGAAAGGTGTCCCTCCCTGGGCCATTTCCCACGTGCACTGATGCTGCCTCTATTCTGGGCTCTGAAGATTCTGCTGAGCCCTTCACCACCCTCTCCCAAACCTGCTCCCTGGATAAGCACCCACCTCTAAGTTGAACCATACAAAACTGAAGTCAAAACTTGTTGAAGATCAGCCTCATTCCACCTAATGCCAGTGAACCTTCCCACGTCGTGGTGTAAGTTATCGTGATGCCTGTTTGCACTTCCCCTTTTTTTCATCTGAACCTGGCCACGCTCAGGGGGCCGCACCCCTGAACGTCCTCTGTTGTGCAAAACGCTACTGACGGCTGAGACGACCAGACTGAAGGGTACATAGGATTACAGCTTCCACGAGGGAAATATGACAGAGATTCCTACAGAAAGCAGCAGGGAGAAGGAAAAGAGAGCCATGGCTTGAGTGTGCAGTCCAGCCCTGCTTCTCCTGGCTGTGCTCCCCTGGGTGAGCCCCTCATGCCCCAGGCAGTTGCAGCTTCTGGTGGTGTTGCCATGCAGTGGGTGAGCCCACACCAGCCTCAGGCTACCCTGGTTTTCAAATCCTGGTTTGGTCACCTGCCAGTGGTATGCACACGGGCCAGTTACTCACACCTCCATACCTCAGTTTCTTCATCTGTAAAATGTAGAGATTTTATTTACTTATTTGAGAGAGAGAGAGAGAGCACAAGAGGGGGAAGAGGCAGAGGGAGAGGGAGACTCTCAAGGAGACTCCATGCCGAGTACAGAGCCTGATGTGGGGCTCGATCATAGGACCCTGAGATCATGACCTGAGCTGAAATCAAGTCGAACCACCCAGGTGCCCTCATCCTCATCTATACAGTGGAGATGATAATGTAACTACCTGTGAAGACTAGATGGGTTAATTCATATAAAGTGCCTAGAACAATGTCTGGCACCCAAGAAATGTTAGCTATTATTATTATTATTATTATTATTATTTTAAGTAGGTTCCACACCCAACATGGAGCCCAACACGGTGCGTGAACTGACGACCCTGAGGTCAAGACCTGAGCTGAAATCAAGAGTCGGGCGTTTAACCGACTGAGCCCCCCAGGCACCCTGCTATTATTTTACTGTTATAGGAAAACAGGGGAATGGTTACACCAAACTCACTATGTGCTTCTGAAATTAGGCAAGAGAATGCATGACACTGCACTTGGTATGGGAAGAGAACTGCCACCTCACACACCTTGACACTGTCCCTTTGTTTGGTCAACAGCCCCGGGCTATACTGATGTGGCATCTTTCTGGATGATGAGGTTGTTTAATGAGGCTTCAGACTGGGGCGCGAGAAGTTCACAGACAACAGGGCAGGAGAAAGCAATATCTGGAAAAGTACAGACTAATCAATAAAGCCCCAGTGGTCTGATACCAAAGAAAGGCTTTGTGCCCAAGGGATGGGTCAGAGGAAGACCCTCGCCTGGACACAGTTCTTTGAGAGAAGGGGAGAAGACAAGAGGGAATTGGCCAGAGGCAGGTGGTGGGAGAGGCAGCTGGAGGTCTCGCCCCATGCCAGGGAACGCACACACTGTGCCCAAAGTGAGCCTTACAGGGACCTGCATCTTCAGTAGAGGCTTGAGTGTTCATGTGGCCAGAGACTGGAGCCCATCTAGCAGAGAAGCGCTCCCCTGTGGTGTCGCCTTTGAAACTTCAAGTGAAATAGAAACAGGCACCGCTCTTGACTGGGTATGAGGAAACAAGGGCTCAGACACCCTGGAGGTGTTAATATCCATAACCTATATTGATATTAATATGGAGACTCCCAGGAGCTCCCGTGACAGATCTGTCAGATGGGGACACTTGACAGTTATATTCCCTTCCTCACACGGCTCCTCGGTACCAAAGGCATGGGTCTTGGTCTCCCATTTATAAATCCTGAGCACTGGTGAAAGAGCTGTGGATCACCTCACGGGGAAATATAAAGCCCGGTTCCTACAGAGAAACACACGGAACTCCTGCACAGACTGGTCCTAAAAAGAAATCTCACCCCTGTTCCCTTTGAAGCTAAGGCTGCCTGTGTGGGAGGGAAGGCCAGGCGCCTGGGTGGTGGGCCTGCAGGAGTGGGAAGGAGGCCGGTGAGGTGTCCGGAGGAGGGTGCAGAGGCAGGGGAGGCCAGGGTGAGGGCCCCGCCTCATTCTCAGAGCCACGGAAGCCACCGAGATTTGGGAGCAGGACTTACTTAGCTAGAAATGAGGGGAGTCTCCCTTTGTGTGATTTGTCAAACTGAGAAGAAAGCGTCTTTTAGGAAATGTGCAAGATGCTTCACCCAGAAGGGATGCTCGAAGTAAAATATTATATTTATGGTTTGGCAAATCTGGTTAATTCTCATAGCTGAACGCTTGCACATTTCAAGTAGCAGTGTCGATTAAAATCACCCAAGAAAGCGTTTCTGTTTCAGAGAGAAACAAAATGTATAGTTTCTTTGCATAATCTCTGCCTTGTGCCATTTTCTTGTTTGAGGTTTCCTTTTTGAGGAAACAAAATTATATGTTATCACATTCAACCTACCCGTAATTCCGGCAATGATATCTTGGCATCGATCTTTCTATGTTGCGCTGTTTCTGGAATGAACGGTGGCTTTAGGTTCAGATGTATGTCCGCGGTAGCTGATGCATTCAGCCACTAAATCTGGAGATGCTTCTATGGTTTTCTTCGTCCATTGTATTAAGCAAACATCTCTTGCATTTTGTTTGCTTTCCATTCCCTTGCAGTGAAAATAACTACTTGAAAAGAGGATACGTTCCTGTTCATATTTGTATAAAAGTTATTAATAATAAAACAAAATAAATTTTCTCAAATACAATTTACCAGGTTGCATTTGGTAGGGTGGATGTAGGTGTTTTTGTTCTAGAAGAAATTCAGCTTTAGAGGGATGGGGTGTCTTGAAATGCCTAAAGTCATAGCAACCAGCAGGTGGAGAAGTAATCTGACATTTCTCATCTTTAGTTAGAGATTGGAGATTGGCAACGAGGAGCTGACCCATCAGGCTTCTGGGTCACGAGCCCTTTCATCATTACTTAATGACTTGTTCATCTCTGGAGTTACAGAAAATAGAATTAATTAGCTTTGCAGTTATTTGTCTTCTTTAGTACAGAATTTCCACTTTGACGATCCACTGACATCCAGTTTTTACGCTGGTTCCGTTCTTCCCTGAAGGGGAAAGTTTGAGAACATCTTGCCCTTGGAAAGAGGTTGAATGAACCTAATGCTTCTCTTTTCCCCTGCTTCCAACCCCGTCGGGAATCTGGACACTACCTGAAGAGGTGACATTTCTTAGTTATGATCCCTGGGGAGGACTGGAGGTCCCGGTCATAATGCCCATCACATGGACCAGAATTGCCATCCAAGACCTGCTGAGGGACAGGCCAGTAGATGATGTCGAGGGACCAGGCAGAACAAGCCTTTAGTAAAGTGACCGCATGGGGGCCACCACTCGTGAATGCTGCTGGGAGGCCGTCCCTGGGAGGAGAACCCACATGTCACCCGGGGACAGCGGTCTGTGTCCGGAACCCACCGGGTCTGTGCTTGTCCTCAGAGCGTCCCTGCCACGGTCCTTCGGCACCAGGCCCTGACTTCCACGGGCAGGTCAGCCCTCCCCACACCCCTTCCGTGGGCACTCAGTTGGCTCTGGTTGCACCAGGGCTGGGGTGGCCTGCAGAGCACGTCCTTTTACCCTGCTGCCTGGCTTAGCAGGCACGTAATCGAAGCTGACTCGATCACAGTGAATCTCGGTGAATCGCAAGACTTCAGTTCCCATGATCACACCCAGGGTGGCTCTTTTTTTTTTTTTTTTTTTTTTTCCCCAGACGGGAACCTGAGAAGCTGTAAAAGATTCCTCTCTTCACAAAGGAGTTAACACTGGAGAAATGTTCCCAGAGAGAGTGGGAAAAAGTTACCGTGCTACATTCAAGCCTCTGGGTCAAGTCGTAGCCCACACTTACCTTCCTCTGAGCTTTTCACTTACATAAAATTGTGTATGTATATGTATACCAACATACATAAAATATGTTTATGTGTCTAAACAGACATGCATATGTTTAAGCAACATACATACGCGTAAGCAACTTTGGACTGGATTTTCTGCCACATGCATCCCGGGGGGACTAACTCATTCAGATTGTAACTTCAGCAACATTTGGTACTGAATGATGGAACACAGCATTTTGTGGGGTCTTGTGGCATATATGCAATAAAGATAAAACCTCTGGTTTTTGTCCTCAGGGGGGTTGCCTTCTAAACTATTGGGACTGATATAAATACTTCGGTCCATCAAACTGTTAATCACTTTGTCTTCTCCACCGGCTTTATTGAGATGAAGACTTTATGCTTCTTTCTATTTTCTGCATCCATCCTGCTGTCTCTAGCGATTGCTTTTGGCAAGGTTTAGGTGCATAAAGTGCTTGTTGGCATAAAGTAACAACTTGTGATAACGTGTTAGAGTGAGTGGCTAATCAGCATTTAACTTCCCTGTAGGATAATTGATCGCAGTGATACCATTTTATTCTTTGAGCTCTCAACACTTCATGAAATTTCCCTGGTGTAGAACACATTTTCTTTCTCAAATGTAAAGTGTGAGGCAGGGGAGGTGGGTCCGGGGGTTGGGGGTGGTAGAAAAGTTAAGAACACGATTCAGATCCCAAGTGCACTCTTTTCTAATGATGTGACTTTGGCAAGACACTTAATCTCCCTGGGCTTTAGTTTCCTCCTGTGAAAATGGGGCTAATCATGCCAATCTCAATAGATTTAGTATGAGGATTAAATGCTTTCATGAATGTAGGTCCTTAGCAAAGCATCTCATATATAGTAATGACATAAACAACAGACGAATTTTGATAGAACTAGACAAGTCTTAGAATCCTAATGAATGGGAATGATTTTTAGCGTTGTGAAATGTTTCATTAACTGTTTATTCTTTTTGTATGTTCCTAATAAATCACTTTAAGTTGGTATGAAATTGTTTATACAGATTTGTCAATGAAGCCTCACTTAATTAAAAAACAGTACATTTTAATGTGTGAATTTATACATATAAAACCTGTGAAGTAAAGTGACAGTTCCTTTCAATTCCTCTCCCCTTCCCTTTTCATATTTCAGACATAGCAGTAGACATAGTTAAGACGAATTCCTCTGGATATTCCTGAATGAACAGAAAACATGCTGTGTGTTTATGTGCCCGTGTGGACATTATGTGGAGGCATGTGTGTGTGAATAATATGAAATATGTGGTCCTGCAACTTGTGTTTTCCCCTCAAATAACGTATTATGGGCATTCATAATAATAGAATGTCTAAGGACATATTTTGGTATTTTTCTTTTGTTGAAATTTAAATGAAGATGTCATGGCTTCTGGAAGATTCCAGTTTGTGGCAGCGGCAGAAATATGGTGCCAAGAACTTGGATCCCCCTGACGTGGAACAGTTTGCTCACTTCCATGATCCCGTTAAACAAATCTATACACACAACTGCCTCATAGGTAGGATCATTCCTTCAGTGTAAAGATATGCCAGCCTCCCAAAAGTAACCTGTAAAAGTCTACATTTTGTACTGCAGATTTGGGACAATGTTTTTTTCTTCTCATGTTCATGCTTCTGTTTATGAGAACACTAGCCTGGTATGAGATCTTTTTTTCTACTTTTAAAAGTCACAGAAATTGACAAATTTGTGACAACAAAACCAAACAAAGCGGAGATTGACCTGGAAGTTGTCATATTATAAGCTTGGAAGATGGTGTTAAAGACAAACGTATATTGGCTGGTAACTACGATTCTATGTTTAGAAAGACACTGAAGTGTCAAAATTAGTAGGAACTGATTATGTATTACAGAATCCTGGTTGGAAATCAATACCAAATTTCATATCTTTGGCAGTCCTTGCAGTTTTTCTACTCAAACCAGCTCTATTTATGCTGAATAAATTTAAAAGACCCAAAGAGGAGACATAGTTGGCTCAGGGGTCACACAGCTAGTTACTGACACAATTGGTTCTCAGACCGAGATTTCCAGCACAGGAGCAGGTTAGCAGGGGTGGTGAAGATAGAAATGACTATAAATCACTGGGTACACTGTTACCATACACTGATCGTTGGCCAAGACTTTATATTATGCTTACTCTTCACACATCCTTTGAAAGATAGATATGATTTTCCCCAATTTTAGAGAGGAGGAGTTGCTCTTAGACAACTTCCATTGGATTTGAACCAAGGTCTGTAACGGACTTGAAAGCCTGGGAGGTTTCAAGAAATGCTGTTTTGTGTGTGTAAGAATGGCACACACAAATGCAATTTTATAATGTAAGGCAATATTATATTTTTTTTCTTCCTTATTTTGTTGCTAGGATCACTCGCCACACAAATCATGATCTCCGCGTTTCAGTGGGAAGTCTCGGACACCCCATCATTCTCATGGGCCTCTGTGGCATCTACAATCAGAGACGCTGCCGTGAGGTGAAAGCAAGCAGGAATTTGGACTCAGAAATAACATCTTAAGAAAACGAAAGATAGAAATGTAGTCCCCTCACACAACGGTATCTGACGCGGAACTCTGCTAGTGAAAGACCCCACGGCCGACTTCATGGAAGCCCGGTCTTAGCATTTTCTCCACCTGCTGCTCCATCTATTCTCTCCTGTGGTTTTCTCATGCCCTTAAGCCTTCAGCCCCTCTCCCCACAGCTCCTCTTATCCTTAGTAGCATTATCTCCTGCCTCGCAGAGAAAAGAGACGCCATGAGAACCCCCTCCCCTTTTTGCCACGTTTTGGACAAGCTGAACCTGCTCCCTCATCTCCCTCTGCTCCCTCGCTCCCAAACGATGGAAGAGGTGTCTCTCTGCAGGGCTCCTTCCTCCTCATTTGTCAGGCAAAGGCTGCTTCTCCATCCTGATCTCCTTTTTCATCTTACCAGCAGGGTAAACTGTAAACACTGTTGATCATTTTTAATTCTTGAGTCATTTCCTAACGTCTGCTTTCTCCTGGTTTTCTTCCTACGCGTCTGGAAGAACTCTTGGAGTTTTCATTTCTTCTGCTTCTCTTTTGACTTCATGTGGGCCTCCCGATCCCGCCTTACCTCCTGTTTACTTCTCTCCCTAAGTCCCATGCCTCGAAGACCCTTCACACGGCGCTCCTGACCCTCAAGTCTCTCGGCTCCATTTGGGACCGCTCACCTCACTGCCGAGTGCGTGTCTGCCCTGGAGAAAACCCAGCACATTTCCCGTACCAGTAGGTCCCAAACTGCTCTTCTCCAGTTTCCTACTGAAATAAAGCACTAGAGTCCAGGGCTCCAGGTTCTGTAAGTCCAACGCGTCGTGATCCTGTACTATCTGTTAATTCTGCTTAACGACCCGTCTGCCCTTGTCTGCTTTACAAAACCATCATCTCTGTTCCCTTGTGGTTACAAATGTTTAAATCATTTTTATGGTGAAAAACATAACTCATGTTAAAGAAGCATATAAGAAACCGAAGTGTGGATTGCAATAAATTAGCATAAAGTGAATGTATTTTTAAGCAGAACCCACACCCAGAAATTGAACATTGCCTGAGGCCCTGGCTCTTCTTAGTCACCACACCCTCTATGTCCTGCTCTTACGTTATTTTCTCCCTCCCACATGGTTTGTGTCTATTTTGTGTTTCTTGAAGCAACTCGAGATGGGTGCTTAGTCCCTGACATTGTGCAGCCTTTCTTTTTCTTCTGACGTCTGTACCTGATGGTCACACGTTTCCTTCTACGGTTGCATAGCTTTGCATCTCACAAGTATGGGTACATAGTGTTTTTGTTACCATTCAGTTGAATCTATTAATTTCCATTTTAATTTTGTTAACAAATGAGTCATTTATTTTTTTTAAAGATTTTGTTTATTTATTTGACTGAGAGAGAGAGAGAGAGAGAGAGAGAGAGAGAACACAAGAGCTAGGTGAGGGGCCGAGGGAGAAGCAGGCTCCCTGCCCCCTGAGCAGGGAGCCTAATGCGGGACTGGATACCGGGATGCTGGGATCATGACCTGAGCTGAAGGCAGACGCCTAACCTACTGAGCCATGCAGGTGTCCCAACGAATGAGTTATTTAGAGATTTTTCTAAATTTATAGAAGTTGGGGGATTTTTCTTGCTATCTTTTCGCTCCTGGCCTTTAACTTAATTATCTTGTCATGAGAGCAGAAGGTCTGTGTAATTTTAATACTATGAATTTTTAGGATCTGCTTTATAAGGTAGGCGATAGTCTTTTTTTTTTTTTTTTTTGCAAATGTTTTGTTAATGCTCGAAAAGAATGTGCATTCCGCGGCTGTTGAATCCAATAATCTATATATATTCAGTAGGTCAATTTGCTAATTGTAGCATTCAGGTCTATATTGTACTGATTTCTCAGTCTGCTTTTCCTGTTAGGTATTGAAAAGGGTGCACCAACATTTTCCACTATGCTTGTGGATTTGTCATCTCCTGTTTACATTCCTTATCATCCCTTATCTACATGTGGATGAGCCTCCAGATTGGTCCCCCTGCCTCTGCTCATGCTCCCCACATTCAGCCGCAATGTCTTTCTGAAACAAATCTAGTCAGGCCATTCCACAGCTAAATATGCAAGAGCTCTCTCGTTCTGCAAAAGTTCATTGAGCATTAACAAAAGTTTACTGATGTGTCAGGCACTGCTCTAACCCGTGCAGATATAGTTGAGAACTCAAAGGACAATGGTTAAGCTCTCTCAGAATTTATGGGTACATGGATACACAGATGATAAATAGATGATCAATTGATAGATCAATTGATCATAGATAAATAGATGGATAGGTGATACATAGTAGATAGACACTAGGTAGATCGATGAGTGATAGAAGAAAATTTCCTTTGTTGCTATCAGGGTTATGTTCAAATTCTTTAACGTTGCTTATAAATATTTGTCCAGCTTATTCCCTGATTACTTCTACAGCCTTTTTAGCTTAGTTAACATCAGTTCTTTAAATATCTAGACCCACTTTTATTCCCTGTAAAGCCTCCTGTTTCCTGGCTCCTTCCCACTCACTCTTCACACTTCAGGGTCCGTATTCTTCCACTAGGAAGCCTTCCAGACCCCGGTAGCCACAATGACTACCTTTCCTAGATGCTCACACAGCCCTCTGTCCTCTGCAATCCGTCACTTTTTCTAATCCCTCACTGGTTTGTAAACCCATGAAGTCAAGGATTGTGTCTGTCTTTCCACTCGAATCCACAGCACATAGTGTTGCTCAATACTTTTTTCTTGAAAGTGTGTTAAATGCACATGTAGCTAAGAAGATATCATTACACATCATTTAATATTTGCTATTAGCGCTTCTTAATTTCTGACATTTGAAAGTAACAGAGTTATGGAGTATATCCAGCTAAGATGCAGATGCTGTATTTTAATTTTTTGAGGTCATTCTGCTGATTTCTAGCATGCAGTTAATGTCTTCTTTGCTTTTTGTATTTCAGTGAAACCTTCCTCTCCCCACCAATAATTTACATATATGATCCCACCAAAACCTTCAAGCTGGTTTGATGGGAACTCAGGGATGGGCATACCTAAAGAATAACATGAAATAGAAGAATCACTTGTCACAGTATTTTTAGAGACATCCAGATGTTAATTGTTAATGACATCTAAATAATGCACAGTTTCTGACTTCACTAGGGAATGTGATTACTTGTATCTTAAAAATTTAAAAAATCAATGTGTAAAGGATTAGATAATCAGTTTGTGGTACCAGTTTTTAAATTCCAGTTATCTTGCAAGATAACTACAATTTTCTAGGCTTCAGGAAATGAGTAGGCTGCATTTTCATGGGTAAATTTTTCTTTTCACCTCTTTCCTTTTCTCCTCTGGTTAGAGTAGATCCTCTAGGTGCATCTAAAATGACCTGGCCCTGCCACTGGGCTCTCCACTGTGTCCACAATGGTTGTTGATCCCTAGCAGACTGGCCTAGGTGCATGTCTGTTCTGCAACAAGGCTGTGTGAGTGGTGCCCTGTTCCCCATTTCCCTCGGCTCTAGAGAAACCTGGACAAGTAGACCTGTGGTTGCCTTTTCCCGAGGCCTGGTGTTATTGTGCTATCATGAGATCTTGCCATGGTTGCTCTGCTTTATCATGTTTCCTTCATTCACACTTCCTCCAGTCCTTTGATTTTCTTTTCTTACTGTGGGCAAAGTTAGGCATATCTTTATGCCTAAAAAAGGCCTTTACAGTGGATTAATTTGTTACTTTAGTACTGGTAAGAGGTTAACAGACATAAAAGTAGGAGGTGTCACTATTTTGCTTACGGTAGGGATTCGGTGGTGCACTGAACTGAGGCTGACACACTCCTGGAATCTTAACGAGGCTGATTGCACACCGTTGACTCGCTCTTTCCACACACATGCTCTTCAGCATCTGGCGTAATTGGGAACAGTAGCCGGCAGGTATCAAGTGTCAGGATAAATTGTCTACTGCTGAGTGAGCGCCAACTATGAAATTGATTTACTATCTTTTTGGGAGCGTAGTTTTATAATAAGAACAATATAAAGTTCAAAACCAGCACATCTATTATTTATGCAGCTGTTGTTCAAATGCATGATCAACAAGTTTAAACGAACTGTTTTGATAGATAGTTCCATTTTTGACTCCGTGAGGACATTTTTCAATGCTTTTTGTTTTTTTTTTTTTTAAAAGTGGAGCTGTGTGAATCTTTGAAATCACATTCTTCAGAAACGGGGCTGGTGAGACTTCACTGTGTAACAACCCCTACCCTTAAACTTAGTGGCTTAAAACAACTGTTTAGCTCATGATTGAGTGGGTTGGAAATTCACGCAAAGCTCAGCTAAGCTGTTTTTCCAGTTCCAGCTGGGTCACTCCTCACTTGTAGCCTTGAGATCAATTAGGGCAGCTGGTCTAGGATGGCTTCAGATGAAATGGTTCATCTTCTTTGGCGGACTTCTCATTTTCCAGCAGGCGAGACTGTTGTTGGCACATGGCTGGACAGGGTTCCAAGGCAGTGAGTGGAGCCATGTAAGGCACATGGAGGCCTAGGCTGGGAATGGCTGGATTGCCATTTCTGCTGCATTTACTGGCCAAACAAATCACAGGACAAGGCTTGATTTGAAAGGAGGGGGATAAACTTCACTTCCTGTTGATGGGAACTGGCAAGTCACAATTAAGAGGGCATAGATAAAGGGAGAAGTGAAGGATTTGTGTAATCTAACACAGAAATAAATAAAACCATTAAAATATGCAGATGTCAAGGAAAGATGGTAGGTTGCATCCTTATATTTACTCTTGCTCCTTCCTGAATCCCCACTAAAATGACAAAGCATAAACCCAGAAGGACAAATAGAGAAAGAGGGGGGAAGTAATAATTCTTGGAAGCTGGAAACAAATGGATGAATGGAAGCACAGATGGAAAAAATGGAATCCTAAGCCAGCCGTAGGGAACAATTCTGAGGGGTGAAAGACATCAGAGACCTCTGAAAACAGAGAGAAGGTGGGAGAAAAATCAGAAGGATTGCTTTGGGAAGTGATAGGATTCCCAGACTCCCTCCCAACCCCTGAGGAGATGGGAGGGAAAGAGTGTTCTCTGGAAAAGGTGATACCAGAGAATTAGGGCTCCCAGGACGATGTCATGGAAGAGGGTTTTGATGCTGTTCAAAACAAGATGTTAATTATGAGTGATCCCATCTCATGTGCAGAGCTGTGGGCCTTTCTCCCCAGTCGGCTTCCAGAATGATAACCTCCAATACACAAAATTCTTCAGTGGAGAATCTGAGCCTCCCAAAGAAAAGATCGAAAAATACTGATAGCAAAATTTCTTCCATGAACAAGTCTAACCATGGAAACCCTCAGGGCTACCCCTCAGTTTTCAGAGCTCACTGTTAAATATAAACAGACTGCCGAGGATCACTAAACATGTTAAGAAATCTTGTCATGTGAAAGGGAGAGACCAAGGTAAACAAGCAAACACACACAATTTAAGCACACGTAAGTTCTAAAGGAAGAAAATACCTTAAAATAACCCCAAACAGCCTTCACTAATATCTTCAGTGTGGTGAAAACATTATAGCTACCCAGGAAGAAGAATGTGTTGTACAGAAGGTGACCTTAGAGAATTACAAATGCTCCTGGAAATTAAAACATGATAGTAACAATACAGAGTTAACGGAGAGGAATAGAAGATAAATTAGAGGAAATATCCCAGAAAGTAAAACAAAAAGGGATGAAAAATAGGAGAGTAAAACTACAAGATAATCAGAAGATCCATCTGGAAAGTGAGGTATCCTAATAATAGAGGTTCTGGGAGAAAGGACAGGGAAAACAGAGCACAAAAATCATCACTGAAATAAATCAAGAAAACAAAACATCCCAGAAATGAAGGTGAGGACTTTCCATATTGAAAGGCCAATAAAAGGACTTAGGACAGTGTATGAAAATAGACCCATGCCGAGCACCAGCATGATATTTTGGAACACAGGACAAAGAGAAGATTCTTTCAGCTTCTGAGAGAGAAATAAAAGTGTCATCCAAATGATCAGGAACAGAAGGGCTTTGGATTTAAGACCTACATCAGAGGTTTCAAGACAATAGAAAACGGTCTCTAACTTAGAATATTGTACTCAGCTCAACTCTTAATCAAATGTGAGCATAGAAGAAAGGCATTTTCAGACATACAATTTCTGAAAAGATTTATTTTCCATACAACCTATCTCGAGAGACCACGGGAGGATCTCCTCCATCACAGTGAGATAGAAATCAAGAAATGAGCAGAGTTGAGTTAAAGGAAACAGGGAATACAGTGTAGGAGAGAGGCAAAGTGCGTTCCCAGGATGAAGGCATGGGTGATCGCAAACGACATCCAGGCAGCTGCCATGGGGCCATCAGGCCATGCTGGAGCATGACAGGGACAGAACATTTCAGGATGAAACTGATAAACTACCTGGTTCATCGGGGTATGTTAAAAAAGAGATTTTGATAAGGTATTATGTCTGGGGTTGAAATGTTGATAAATACACGGAAAAAGGCAAACAACAACAAAGTCAAGAAAATTATTTATTCAGATAAAATTAAAAATGTACACAAAATATAAATCATATTGCACTGTATGGCCAATACTTATATATATGTAAGTGATATAATACTTAATCATGATCTAACCAAAATTAATATGTCTATATTGGGACGATGGGGATGAAAGAGGAGAGAGGTGAGCAAGGGGACAAGCAGGGTCACTGTGTCATGCAAGTTGTGGGGGGACCATTTATATGGTGGGAAGTTTCCCCAGATTAGCCAGAAGGATCCTTTCACAGGGAGTGCAGTGAGACTGGGGCTTTTCTAGAGTGGCACATGCTGTAGGGGCAAGGGCCCTGGGAAAGAGAGCTGTCCATCCATACTTTAGGGTAGAAAGTTACTAATAGTACCTGAAATATATCATGAAGACACGGGAATATAAACACACAATTTAGAGATACAGAGGTAAGTATCAAAAGACAGTGAAAAGATTGAAAGTAATTTCCTCAGGGAGAAAGAACGTGGACATAAGGGACACTACTGTTTTTCCTAACAAATTTGAGGACTCTGACTCTTTATGTGTATGTACCAGATAAATGTATAACTTTGATAAAAATACACCCTTAGAAATGTTGTAGGGACAAACTGCCTTATCTTTCAGATATCAGAGTCTATTTGAATAGGACTGTGGGAGACAAATAGATTACAAAATTTCCAGTCCATTCCATCAACCTGTTCTGAGTAGACAAGACCAATTTAAAAAATATTAGGAATGTAATGTCTCAGACCCAGCTTCTCTTACTTCTTGTTAACTGGGCAGAGTAGGTGAAGAAGAGAAGAGGTAAATAGACTCATTTGGTTCTGTCTTGGTAGCAGAAAATTTCAGTTAAAATTGGCCCAGCCCTGATTCCGTGCCTCAGGCTTATTAAATCAAATTGGGACTTTTGGCAAGTCTCTGTGAGGTCAAATAAGTCTGTATTTGAGTACTACATTTCCTCTCATCTGAACTCTCCACCTTGGTGACCTGTACAGGTACTTAGCTACCTAGGGAGAAGTTCTTAACGAGCATGACAGCAACTAGAGTCCCAGAAGGTATGGACATGACGTAAAGTTCCTGATATAGCTACCTTTTCAAAAGCCTGTAGTTGGCATTTGAGGACTGGAATATGGACATATTATAAATAAAGAATAATTTTGAGCATAAGTACACACTTCTTAGACAATAAAATATTTTACTTTTTATTAATAACAGCATGTAATGTTGTTTTCAGTATATAGAGTTATTTTTAATGGTACTACCAAGATATGGATGGACACATTTTCTATCTGAAAATTATGTTGAGTAAGCATATATTTTTAGCATTTTAAATCACAAGATTTGGTTACATACAACAGTCTGTAAGCTACATATGTTCATGTAGCTATTTTATTTTTAAATCATGCACATGAGTAATTCATCCTGTGAAGAAATTTGAGAAAAGATTCAGGCTTGAGTTCAGTCATTATCATATCTCTCAGAGAGGTTGCCTCTGCCTAAGACCTTTGCATGTTACCTTAAGGACCGTATGGCCTGGGACAGACTCTGGGCTTAGAGGCTCAGAAACCAGATAAGCTGGCACACAAATAGTGGTTCATACTTCAGGGGCAGAGTCACACTCACCAAGCCATTAGACCAGGTAAAAAAAAATCTGAAGTCCAGCTTATAATAAAGAATTAAAATGTCCAATGGTAACATGGATACTTGCACATTTGCCAAGAAGGAGTGACAGGAACCAGATTTTCTTTCTTGAAAGAAAATACAAACATTTGAGAAAATATACGAAACAGTGCTTTTTCAGATATTGGGTATCAGGGAGCATATAACAGTAATCCTTGAAGGAGGGGCAACAAACACAGCAGTCCTATGAATGCACCCAGCTTACTACAGACAGAGCTACCAGGCCATGCACAGGAGAACCCATGTGGGGTGGGAAGGACTCTGCATTGAGGAGATGAAGCTAGGAGTCCAGGTCAACCAAGGCAGCTGGGGTTTACAGCGAAGAGCACTGGGAGTAGAAAGTTGCACACAGAAAGACCTCCAGAGTAAAACAGAAGTGTCTTCTCAGTCGTATGCTATGGCTGATCAGCAGACATGTGAGGAAACTGTCCCAAGCTGAGGTCATAGCCACCTGAAAGCAGGAGAAGAAAGAATCTCCAGGCTCACACGGCATCAAGAGCAGCGCCATTCACCCAGGCAGACTGGAAAAAGCCTGGGATTCACAGGGCACCTAGAGTACTCAGAAAAACTGGATGAAGACTGCTCTGTTCCTACCTAACAGGGCTTAAGAGCAAGTCTTAAAAGGACCAAACTATTACCAAGTAGTTTGCGTCTTAGTACAAAGGTCAAGGTATTTATAGGGACACAAAAAATATACAGCACCCAACAAAGTAAAATTCAGTCTTCTGGCATCCAATAAAGAAGTTCCAAGTATGCAAAGAAGCAGAAAAATACAACCACATGGGGAGAAAAATCAATTAATAGACTAAAATGAGTAGGCAAGGAAAATAAAATAATTATTATAACTATATTACATATATTTAATTAGGTGCGGGAATGACTAAGCATGTTAAGCAGAGATATGGAAGATATAAAAAGATTCAACTTGAACTTTTTAGAAAATACAGTGATAGAGATGAATACTACTTTGGGAAGGATTAGTAACAGAGTAGACACCACAGAAGAAAAGACTCGTGGACTTGAAGACATAGCAATAGACGCTATCCAAGAAGGAAAAAATAAATAAGCATCTGTCAGCTGAGAGACAATATCAAGTGGCCCAATTTAGGTGCAGTTTAATTGGTATCCCCAAATGAGGCTGGGGGGACAGGAAATACTTGAAGAAATATGGACCGAGAACTTTAAAATTTGAGTAGAATTGTCAACCCATGTATCCAAGAATCTCAACAAATCCCAAAAGGAGAAAAAAAAAATGTGAGTAAAACCACAGGACATTACAATCAAATTGCTCAAAACCAATGATAAGGAGAAAATTGTAAAAGCAGCCAGAAGGAAATAAAAGATATATTATGTCAGAGGAATACTGGGAGAATGACAAGAGATTTCTTGTCAGAAACAGTGCAAGACAGAAGAATATATTTAAATCACCAAAAGGGGGAAAAGCCCCTGTAAATCTTGAATTCTGTGCTGAATGAACTATCTTCCAAAAACAAAGGCAAAAGAAAGACTTTTGTCGTTAGTCAAAAACTGAAAGAATTAATGACCAGCAGGCTTACGTCATAAGAAATATTAAAGGAACACCTTCAAGCCAAAGGAAGATGTTAGCATATGGAAATCTACACAAAGACCTACAGAAAGATCACCAGAAATGGTAAATGTTTGGGTGAATATAAAACACATTTTTTTTTTTTTTGCTGTGAAAAAAATCTCTCTTTTCAAGATTATATTTTTAAGTAATCTTCACACCCAACATGAGGCTTGAACTCACAACTCTGAAATCAAGAGTCACATGCTCCAGTGACTGAGCCAACCAGGTGCCCCTAAAAAATCTCTCTTTAATAATGGGTATTAACTAAACTTATTTTGGTAATCATTGTACAATATATATAAGTCAAATTATGCTGTATATTTTAAACTGACAGAGTGCTGTATGCCAATTAGATCTCAATAAAACTGGAAAACATTTCTTTAACAGATAATTAAGTGCTTAAAGCAAACATAGTAACACTATGTATTTGGGTTTATGAAATGATGTGTTGGTAAATGCTCGGTCTTCCAAAGAAAAACAAAAAACCTTAATGTGTAGCAGTTACCTATTTCCACAGTACACATGTTCCTGTACAGCTGATCACACGTGAGCAAACTGAAGGTGGAGTTGAGAAAGGAGGCATATGGCTGACTTTCATGAGATGGTAAAATTGGGTCTATAAAATGTGTGTAAGTAACATATACAACGCAAATAGAACAAAGACTGGGAGGGGAAAAAGGCAAGGGTACTATTTGTAAAGTTCTTATGCTAAGCATGAGATGGGATAATAGCGCTTGAAGACAGACTGTGACTACATGCAGATGCTACCACTAGAACCGCCAACATGTAACAAAACCAAAGGTTATAGCTCCCACACTAACGAAGACACGAAACATGCTCAAGAGACAATAAACCTAGATGCTTTTATACAAGAATTTTAGAGCTACTTGTACTGACATGGAGAAATCTCAAAAATCATATTGGTCAGAAAAAGCAATTTGTACTAGACATGTTGCCATATAACACTATGTCTATAAAGCTTGGAATAATGTTTTATGGATCTCCACCGTACATGTGTAGGTATGGGAATAACAAAATCAAAGTCAGAGTAAGTGTTATTTCTAGAGAGGGAGGAAGAGAGATTGCTTGGTAGAAGACAAAGAATGAATTACCTCTGTATTATTTTATGATCTAAAAAGAAATCTGAAGCTAACATGAACATGGTCTGATTTTGTAAAGTTTAGTGTTGGGTATATGAGTTTGTTTTGCTGTATCTATGGATTTTGAATGATTTTGGCATCTTGTCATAAAAAATATTAAACAATTTTTTCATCACAGGTTTCAGAATACCTGAGCTGAATGACCAGTCTGCTCTCCCTCCCAGGCACAATTCATGGCAAGGCACACTGTGATAACCAGAGAGCAGCTTGGTGAGCACAACTTCAGAGCAAAAGTCAGCCAGGAAAAGGAATCACACGTTTAATGGCATTATTCTAAGGAAACATGGCATCTGGAAAAACATTGCCAAAGGGATTGAGGTTCCTGATATTTACTCTCAATGCTTCAGATATTTTAATATATTCCACTAGATAGGGACACAGTTTTGCAGATCTAGTTGACCTTTTTCCCCTCCCTCCCTTCCTCCCTCCTTCCTTCCTTCCTTCCCTCCTTCCTTCCTTCCTTCCTTCCTTCCTTCCTTCCTTCCTTCCTTCCTTCCTTCCTTCCTCCCTTCCTCCCTCCCTCCCTCCCTCCCTCCCTCCCTCCCTTCCTTCCCTACTTCCTTCCTTCCCTACTTCCTTCCTTCCTTCCTTCCTTCCTTCCTCCCTTCCTCCCTCCCTCCCTCCCTCCCTTCCTCCCTCCCTCCCTCCCTTCCTTCCTTCCCTACTTCCTTCCTTCCTTCCTTCCCTCCCTCTCCCTTCCCCTCCCCTTTCCCTGCCTCCTCCTCCTTCTTCATCTTTGACTTTGCCCCCTTCTTTGTCTTCTTTACCAGTATTTTTTTCCATAGCTTTGTTTTGGTTTATTCCATGTTGATATTTTTAGTTTAAAGTTTATAGGGAGGCAATATTTTTCTTCCTTCAGATGTGAACTCAGGGAGTACTTCCTTATAATCTCAAAGTACTGACGGTGGTCTGTAGTAGACTTTAAAACTTTTACTTGACTTTGAATTTAAATAAAAATAATTTCTATTTACATCCAGATCATCGCTCATGTAGAAACAATGACATATATAACCATTTATATAGGTTATATGAGTTATTTTTTGAATGGAATTTATTTTTTGAACAAAAGTGATCTATTTCTGGCCAGAAATTATGATCATGCGTGAAGAATTCATGGTGTATTTCATCCAAAAATGTGACTGAATCATCTACCAGGGTTCTTTGGGCTGGCGGAAGGGTTTTGGACAGAAAGATTGTGAAGCCTGGTTGTTGGCTTTGCCCTACTCTGCATGTGTCAGTTAACTCAATCTCCTCCCTTCCTCTCAATTTCCTCATTGGTAGAACGAGAAGGGTGGGCTTTCTGAGATGCTATGAAGGCAATAGGTCCCTTTCTGATACCTCTAGTATCTAGCATTCTATTCCATTTCTCAAGCCGTCACAGACTAAATGAGGGGAGATACATCAATATATAGGAGTCGCCAGATGCTGCCATTTCAGATAACATTCAGTATTTTGTTGGCTGAATAAACACATAGCAGGATCTGGGGATGCAGCGTTATCTTTATGGCCATTGTTATGATGGAATTCCGTGGGGAGCTTTCACAGTCTCCAGCGAGTTGTTTATTAGATGGTATTTTGACTGGAACTATTTTCTATGGTTTCTGCTATCTCCACTGACAAAGAGGGAAACTTACAGTATTTGCACATTCTCACTGCTCAGAAATATGTGGCTGCCCTAAATTATGAACTTGAGTTTATGAGAAATGGAAAAATAAGATGTGATTAAACAGTCCTAAGGTTATTAAAAAATTAAGCTTGGCTTATTTGGAAGGGAGGTCTAAAATTAAAAATGAAGACATTGAGTAGAAATGTGGCCTGAGTCAATGGTAGCAGCATCATTCCTGGTGTCTGGATGTCAGCAAATACTGACAAATACTGAGGACTAGCTGCAATTCATTTGATTAATATAATAAATATAGTTTCTAATTATCTGATAAAAGACATGTAGGTCATAGTTACCCCCCGTATAAAATCACCTGTGGAGATGATTAATATCCAAATATTCAGTCCTACCCAAGATCTATCAAACCAAAATAACTGGGTCAAATCTTGGCAAGTGTGGTTTGACAAAGCTGCACAGTGATTCTAATGATCATCTCACATTGTGAATCCTGAGGCTGACCCTTCCTTCAAAACTCAGAGCAGGGGAACCTTGCTAACCACTGGTTTGGTTTTGATGCTCTGCTGCCTTTATCACCATATTTGTTTCTCCACCTGCAGAGGAAGGGAGTTTCCCTTGCACACCACCCACACCCACTAGAGTGTAAGCCCTGCAGAGGCAGGGAGCAGGGCTCAGTCAACTGTGGATCATCAAAGCTTATTCCTTATCAGACTGTATTGCAGGATGTAAATAATGACATTACACTACTTTAAAATAAGCATTTTGTGAGTCACCTAACAATCTTGTAAGGTCGATGTTTTAAAAGCTTTCATTTCACAGATGAGGAAATTGAGTAAATGTGAGTTTAAGTCTCTCTCCCTCATGTTTTTTCCACAAAGTCCATAGTCCAGCAATCCACAAGCCATGGGGATTTTTTTACATAGGCTAATATTTTTCCTGAGGCTAGAAGTGTGGGCAGCTCCTTGATGTGACTCAACTTTTTTTCTGGATGCCTAGAGAAAGTTTTGGAGAACCCACTGGTTAAGACATGATGGTTTAGCCATAACTTTCTAGTCAGTGTGTAGCGAGCAGTTCAAGGACACCTCACATTTTCTTATAACCAGCTTGTACTGAAGAGGTACCACCAAGTAGAGGCACCACAGAGAGGGAAAAATGTAACAAACCTTGCCTGATGCCATGTTGAATGTAGGACCATTGTCTATTGGAGGGTCGCTTGGCCTGTCTCATCGCATGTTCCTGGGGTGACCTGTACTTGTAATGTAGGGAGAAGAATGAGATGTTTAGGAGCGTGGACTGATTTAAAAGATTTTTGTTTGTTCCATCTTTTTCTGTATAAAATAGTATTTTGCTCTTAAATTTATTTGTTGAATAGATGGACTGTGGATTTGGGCAGACCTGCACTCAAATCCCAACTCGGCTGTTTCTAGGCTGTGGGATCTTAGAGATAATTTAGTTCATTTCTCCAGGCTTCTGTGTCTTCGTCCATAACATGAAGTTGATAAGAGTTACCTGTCTGGTTGTTTCACTGTTAATTCAATCACTTAAGTCATGCGCTCGAGTCAGTTTGTGCTGATTTTGAGGCGCAAATGTTAAGCTATTGATAGCTTGAAATTGGTTATGGTGGAAGAAATTACACCACAGAAGTTGGCAGGTAACATTCTTCCCTCTGCCCTACAGAACTGACTGACCAATGTACCACTGGACTTAAGGCACGGAAACAGTGCTAGCTAGTGGTATTTACCACCCGAGATGACAATGGGGTGGTGCTTTCCTAGATAAACAGCAGTAGGGCTATCATTTGTTTGTGTGGGTTGATAAGGAATGCCCTTGCTTATGAAACTGCATTTAACATATACTTATGACAAAGGAAAATGTGCTTAATGTTCCAGAAACTAAGTCCTGGCAAAGAGGAAACCAGTCAATTGAGAAATTTGATGTGAGTTAAGTTTCTATGATAGTCTTTGTTGACCTGGATGCCAGACTATAAAACTAGCACAAGAGGCCTGCCCGTTTTGTAATTTATTTCTACTTGCTTATGGTCTCCTAAATTTGCAATTTTGATTATTTTTGGTACATACAGCACTAACTTAAACAATGAAAGTGATGAGTAGCAGATACTATAGATGTCCTTCTTGTTGGTCTTATGAACACCGAGTAGTCAGCACTGACTTTGTATATTTAAATTCTTGTGCCATCAGTGCTAAATATTTTTTGTTAACATCTTCTTGTTGTTGTTGAACTGAGGGATTTTCTCCACACAATACAGTTATTCTATAATTTTGCCTCTGCTAGGTTTCTCTAATTCACGTGAGACCATTGTGATGATGACTTCCTAGTACTCAATGGAAGGAAACTATATTTATTATGATCATATGTCCCAGGTTTTCCAAGACAGTTCCAATTTTATGATAGTTTTATAATTTTATTCATTTCAATTAAGAAGATTTATTACATGTCAAGCAATCATTATCTAATTTTATATTGCTTTAAGACTTTAACATGAATGAACTAATATATTATAAAAATAGTATAATTTCTTAACACAAAAAGTAGACAAATAATTTATATGAAAAATCATATAAAGGTGTGATATCCAATTCACATTTAGCTGTACATTTAATAACCCTCAATGATCGAAAAGAACAAAATTACTCAATATTAACTTGGCAAATTCAGAACATATAATCACCAAGCATGACCTTGAGTTTAGTAATGGAAGGCAATCAGTGTGGCATATATTCATGCATGAACTGCTATGTAATACTTATCACAGGATTCAGCTTGATAACCCCGTCAGAAAAAGAACTAAAGCAAATTGTCACATAGGTACTTTATTTTAGGAAAGTCAAACCGCACACCTCTCATTAGAGGAAAACAACCAAAAAGGATTGATTTTAATTGATATAAATAATCTATAGGAAACATGGAGACTTTTGAAGAAACACCTTTTTTCCTCTGTAGGCTAGGAAGTCTGTGAGATTGGAAAACAGAAGTTTTATCTTACTAACTAGAGGAGGAAAGGAGGCATTCACAGAAGGGAAAATGGTACTTTGCCCAATGGGAAGAGAAGAGAGGAGTGAACACAATATAGTAGATAGTTGAGGTTACGAGGGAGGAAGTTAACATTATTTTGAGCACAGCTAGTTTCCAAAGACTATACGAGTGGCTTTGGATATATTTTTAAATGTTGATTCTCAGAACATATCTTGCAAAGGCAGATAATATCCCCAACAGTCACGATTGCCTAAGTTGTGGAACCAGAACTTGAATTGAATTTAGGTCTGTCAGATTTCAAAGCCCACACTCTTTCCAAGATACCATCCTGCCTCCCAGCCACTTACTGGACCTCTGTGGCAGGTTCCTTGCAGGCAATTTCTCATTTTAGACTCAGGAAAACAGTGAAGATATTTTTTACAGACAAGCCTGTTTCATTTATATAATATCACAATTTTAATTCTCAAAGGCTCTTTCCTGTTACCTGAATGTTCCTTTATAAGACTTTGATTTTTTAAAGATAAAACCAATACCACACATAAAAAGCACAGTGAAAAAGAACATAGCAAAGAAAAACGGAACGAACTGCATTTTAGAGTGGTGCTTTCAGCTGGCTGATCTTAATAATGAACTTATACCTCGGTGAATCCTGTGGCCTAAGCTGTGGCTTCAAGCCTGGCCATGCCCCCAGATTAACCTAGGGAGCTTTGTAAGACCACAGATTCATGCGTCCCGTAGCTGGAGGTTCGACTTCCCTAACTCTAGAGTGAAGCCTACGAGTGTGTGGTTTCTTCAGTTCTCACTTAATTTCTGAGCCTACTTTTCTCATCTACAAAATAGGAATGAAGACACGAATCTTCCAGGATTGTTGTGATAGGTGACATAATGAGTATCAAGTGCCTGGTGGTCCTTGGCATACATCCATTGTAGGCGATAAATAGTGGATACTTACCCTACTGTTCAAAACATGGTCTTGGCTTTATGGAAATATGCATTTTTTTTTTTCTGTAATTTGTAGGCAGTAAATGCTCCCTATATTCCTCCTAAATTTCCATTTGTCTTGAGTTTTTCCTTCTTGAGGGCAATCCTTTTACAAAGCTAGGATAAGTCTAATTGTCTCCAAGCAAACTGCATTTTGTTTGGGCGCTATAATGAAGTCATAAAAACATCATCTCTTTTTCAAAACTACTTGCTCTGAATCCACTGCACTGGCGAAGTGTGAAGTTACATCAAAATGAGTCACAGATACTAAGGAGCCATCCTCAGGAACCGTGACAGGCAGAAATCATGTTCTCCCCCATACTGTATGGATCACTCACCTCTCAGGTGTCAGTCCCAGGTCCTCATGCCAAACCTCAGATGAGGAATCCCTGCACGGTGCCATCTGTACAGATGCCCAAATAGCCTTGAGGGTTTGCACCTCTGAATCTGCAGTTAACTCTCTTCTTGGGCCTAAAGATGGAATTTTCTCTTTTTTTAATTTAAATTTTATCAAATACCATCCATATGTGGTTTTAAAAGTCAAATATCACTAAAGGGTTTAAAATGTAAAAGCAAGCATCCCCTGACCTTCTCCTTTCCCAGGGGCCCAGAACCCACTTCTGCTATTTTGGGCACTGCTTTCAATACTTACCTCCCAATTCTAAATAATATTATATATAACTTTTATATTTTTAAAATTTTAGACATCATATATGTGGACTCCTTTTTTTTTTTAAATGGAAGATAAACATTTAGCTCTTTTAGACATCTTCCTGACCTTCTCCCCAGACTTTTAATAAGTTTATATGGTGATTTTTGAATATTCAGTGTTTACATCACTATAACTTGTTCACAGATGATTATGATTCCTTTCTTGTACGATATTTGTTTTCTATATTGACTTGCTTGGCTATTTCTCCATCACCGACTCCCCTCCAAATTTTGCAGTCAATCAATAAAACTCCTTTCTATAATTAAAGACATGAGTTGCATATTTTTCTTGGATTTCTCAGCTCTGGAATTTATCCTCTTGGAGCTCAGCGGCATCTGGGTCCTGTAGGCGTGAAGCACTCTTGTCATATTGGACTCCCCTCTGTAAGCACTTGGAGAATTCTACTTACTTCTTCTCCAAACTTCACCTTCTGCCTCTTAGATCTTTTTCTTAGTTTACTCTCTGGTGTTGGTATAACTCATTGAATTTTTCTCAGCTTTCTGAGAAAAATCTATGTGGGAAACAATCTTTTCAGAACTGCAGTTCTGAAACTATCTTTTATCTGTCCTTGAGTGATGCTTTACCTAAACTGAAATTTCAATTTGAAACTGTTTTTTCTTCAGAATTTGAAGAAATTGCTCCATTGTCTACATGCTTCCAGTGTTGCTGTGGAGAAGTATAATATTATTTTGATCCATAATTATTTTGGTTTTTAAAAATTATTATAATCTCTAGAAGCCTTTAGAGTCTTAGTTTGGTGGTCTGATGTAAGTTCTTTTTTTTTTTTAATTTTTAAACTATTTATGCTAGACACTTGATGGAGTCATTCAATCTGGAAATTCTTATCCTTACATCATCTTGTGAATTTTTTTGTATTTTTCTTTGCCAATTACTTTTCCACCATTTTCTCCAGCTTCTCTTTCTTGGATGTCCTACTATATGGATGTTGGACCTCTCTGTTTTTTTTTAATTAATTAATTTTGTTAATTTTTTTAAATTATTTTTAATTTTTAAGTTATTTATATGGACCTCTCTGTTTGATCATCTAATTGCTTTATATATTTTTATCCTATTTCTTTTTACTTTTTTTTCAGATGAAAAATGTAAATTTTATTTTATTTTTTAAATAATTTTTTATTGTTATGTTAATCACCATACATTACATCGTTAGTTTTTGATGTAGTGTTCCATGATTCATTGTTTGTGCATAACACCCAGTGCTCCACGCAGAATGTGCCCTCTTTAATACCCATCACCAAGCTAACCAATCCCCCCACCCCCCTCTAGAACCCTCAGTTTGTTTTTCAGAGTCCATCATCTCTAATGGTTTGTCTCCCCCTCTGACTTACTCCCCTTCATTCTTCCCCTCCTGCTATCTTCTTCTTTTTTTTTTCTTAACATATATTGCATTATTTGTTTCAGAAGTACAGATCCATGATTTATCAGTCTTGTACAATTCACAGCACTCACCATAGCACATACCCTCCCCAATGTCTATCACCCAGCCACCCCATCCCTCCCACCCCCCACCACTCCAGCAACTCTCAGTTTGTTTCCTGAGACTAAGAATTCCTCATATCAGTGAGGTCATATGATCCATGTCTTTCTCTGACTGACTTATTTCACTCAGCATAACACCCTCCAGTTCCATCCACGTCGTTGCAAATGGCAAGATCTCATTCCTTTTGATAGCTGCATAATATTCCATTGTGTATATATACCACCTCTTCTTTATCCATTCATCTGTTGATGGACATCTTGGCTCTTTCCACAGTTTGGCTATTGTGGACATTGCTGCTATAAACATTGGGGTGCACATACCCTTTCGGATCCCTACATTTGTATCTTAGTGGTAAATACCCAGTAGTGCAATTGCTGGATCGAATGGTAGCTCTATTTTCAACTGTTTGAGGAACCTCCATACTGTTTTCCAGAGGGGTTGCACCAGCTTGCATTCCCACCAACAGTGTAGGAGGGTTCCCCTTTCTCCGCAGCCCCGCCAACATCTGTCGTTTCCTGACTTGTTAATTTTAGCCATTCTGACGGGTGTGAGCTGGTATCTCATTGAGGTTTTGATTTGGATTTCCCTGATGCCGAGCGATGTTGAGCACTTTTTCATGTGTCTGTTGGCCATTTGGATGTCTTCTTTGGAAAAATGTCTGTTCATGTCTTCTGCCCGTTTCTTGATTGGATTATTTGTTCTTTGGGTGTTGAGTTTGATAAGTTCTTTATAGATTTTGGATACTAGCCCTTTATCTGATATGTCATTTGCAAATATTTTCTCCCATTCTGTCGGTTGTCTTTTGGTTTTGTGGACTGTTTCTTTTGCTGTGCAAAAGCTTTTTATCTTGATGAAATCCCAATAATTCATTTTTGCCCAGGCTTCCCTTGCCTTTGGCGATGTTTCTAGGAAGAAGTTGCTGTGGCTGAGGTGGAAGAGGTTGCTGCCTGTGTTCTCCTTTAGGATTTTGATGGACTCCTGTCTCACGTTTAGGTCTTTCAAACATTTGGAGTCTATTTTTGTGTGTGGTGTAAGGAAATGGTCCAGTTTCATTCTTCTGCATGTGGCTGTCCAATTTTCCCAACACCATTTGTTGAAGAGACTGTCTTTTTTCCATTGGACATTCTTTCCTGCTTTGTCAAAGATTAGTTGACCATAGAGTTAAGGGTCCATTTCTGGGCTCTCTATTCTGTTCCATTGATCTATGTGTCTGTTTTTGCGCCAGTCGCATACTGTCTTGATGATGACAGCTTTGTAATAGAGCTGGAAGTCCGGAATTGTGATGCCACCAGCTTTGCTTTTCTTTTTCAATATTCCTCTGGCTATTCGGGGTCTCTTCTGGTTCCATACAAATTTTAGGATTATTTGTTCCATTTCTTTGAAAAAGGTACATGGTATTTTGATGGGGATTGCACTGAATGTGTAGATTGCTCTAGGTAGCACTGACATTCTCACAATGTTTGTTCTTCCAATCCATGAGCATGGAAAGTTTTTCCATTTCTTTGTGTCTTCTTCAATTTCTTTCATGAGTATTTTATAGTTTTCTGAGTACAGATCCTTTGCCTCTTTGGTTAAATTTATTCCCAGGTATCTTAGGGTTTTGGGTGCAATTGTAAATGGGATCGACTCCTTGATTTGTCTCTCTTCTGTCTTGCTGTTGGTGTATAGCAATGCCCCTGATTTCTGTGCATTGATTTTATATCCTGCCACTTTACTGAATTCCTGTATGAGTTCTAGCAGTTTTGGGGTGGAGTCTTTTGGGTTTTCCACATACAGTATCATATCATCTGCAAAGAGTGAGAGTTTGACTTCCTCTTTGCCGATTTGGATGCCTTTGGTTTCTTTTTGTTGTCTGATTGCTGTGGCTAGGACTTCTAATACTATGTTGAATAGAAGTGGTGAGAGTGGACATCCCTGCCGCGTTCCTGACCTTAGGGGAAAAGCTCTCAGCTCTTCCCCATTGAGAATGATATTCGCTGTAGGTTTTTCATAGATGGCTTTTATGATATTGAGGTATGTACCCTCTATCCCTATACTCTGAAGAGTTTTGATCAAGAAACGATGCTGTACTTTGTCAAATGCTTTCTCTGCATCTATTGAGAGGATCATATGATTCTTGTTCTTTCTTTTGTTAATGTATTGTATCACGTTGATTGATTTGCGGATGTTGAACCATCCTTGCAGCCCAGGGATAAATCCCACTTGGTCATGGTGAATAATCCTTTTAATGTACTCTTGGATCCTATTGGTTGGTATTTTGGTGAGAATTTTTGCATCCATTTTCATCAAGGATATTGGTCTGTAATTCTCCTTTTTGATGGGGTCTTTGTCTGGTTTTGGGATCAAGGTAATGGTGGCCTCTTAAAATGAGTTTGGAAGTTTTCCTTCCATTTCTATTTTTTGGAACAGTTTCAGGAGAATAGGTATTAATTCTTCTTTAACTGTCTGATAGAATTCCCCTGGGAAGCCATCTGGCCCTGGGCTTTTGTTTGTTGGGAGATTTTTGATGACTGCTTCAATTTCCTTAGTGGTTATAGGTCTGTTCAGGTTTTCTATTTCTTCCTGGTTCAATTTTGGTAGTTGATACATCTCTAGGAATGCACCCATTTCTTCCAGGTTATCTAATTTGCTGGCATAGAGTTGCTCATAATATGTTCTTATAATTGTTTCTATTTCTTTGGTGTTGGTTGTGATCTCTCCTCTTTCATTCATGATTTTGTTGATTTGGGTCATTTCTCTTTTCTTTTTGATCAGTCTGGCCAGGGGTTTATCAATCTTGTTAATTCTTTCAAAGAACCAACTCCTAGTTTCGTTGATCTGTTCTACTGTTCTTTTGGTTTCTAGTTCATTGATTTCTGCTCTGATCTTTATGATTTCTCTTCTCCTGCTGGGTTTAGGCTTTATTTGCTGTTCTTTCTCCAGCTCCTTTAGGTGTAGGGTTAGGTTGTGTATTTGAGACCTTTCTTGTTCCTTGAGAAAGGCTTGTATTGCTATATACTTTCCTCTCAGGACTGCCTTTGCTGTATCCCAAAGATTTTGAACAGTTGTGTTTTCATTTTCATTGGTTTCCATGAATTTTTTAAATTCTTCTTTAATTTCCTGGTTGACCCATTCATTCTTTAGTAGGATGCTCTTTAGCCTCCATGTATTTGAGTTCTTTCCGACTTTCCTCTTGTGATTGAGTTCTAGTTTCAAAGCATTGTGGTCTGAATATATGCAGGGAATAATCCCAATCTTTTGGTACAAGTTGAGACCTGATTTGTGACCTAGGATGTGATCAATTCTGGAGAATGTTCCATGGGCACTAGAGAAGAATGTATTCTGTTGCTTTGGGATGGAAGGTTCTGAATATGTCTGTAAAGTCCATTTGGTCCAGTGTGTCATTTAACGTCTTTATTTCCTTGTTGATCTTTTGCTTAGATGATCTGTCCATTTCAGTTGGGGGGGGTGTTAAAGTCCCCCAGTATTATTGTATTGTTGTCAATGTGTTTCTTTGCTTTTGTTATTAATTGCCTTAAATAAGTGGCTGCTCCCACGTTAGGGGCATAGATATTTACAATTGTTAGATCTTCTTGTTGGATAGACCCTTTAAGTAGGATATAGTGTCCTTCTTCATCTCTTATTACAGTCTTTGTTTTAAAATCTAATTTGTCTGATATAAGGATAGCCACCCCAGCTTTCTTTTGGTGTCCATTAGCATGGTAAATGGTTTTCCACCCCCTCACTTTCAATCTGGGGGTGTCTTTGGGTCCAAAATGAGTCTCTTGCAGACAGCATATTGATGGGTCTTGTTTTTTAATCCAATCTGATAGCCTGTGTCTTTTGATTGGGGCATTGAGCCCATTTACATTCAGGGTAACTATTGAAAGGTATGAATTTAGTGCCATTGTATTGCCTGTAAGGTGACACTGACTGTATATTGTCTCTGTTCCTTTCTGATCTATGCTGCTTTTAGGCTCTCTTTTTGGTTAGAGGACCTCTTTCAATATTTCTTGTAGGGCTGGTTTTGTGTTTGCAAATTCCTTTAGTTTTTGTTTGTCCTGGAGGCTTTTTATCTCTCCTTCTATTTTCAATGATAGCCTAGCTGGATATAGTATTCTTGGGTGCATATTTTTCTCTTTTAGTGCTCTGAAGATATCATGCCAGTCCTTTCTGGCCTACCAGGTCTCTGTGGATAGGTCTGTTGCCGATCTAATGTTTCTACCATTGTAGGTTACATATCTCTTCTGCCGAGCTGCTTTCAGGATTTTGTCTTTGTCTCTGAGACTCGTAAGTTTTACTATTAGATGTCGGGGTGTTGACCTATTTTTATTGATTTTGAGAGGGGTTCTCTGTGCCTCCTGGATTTTGATGCCTGTTTCCTTCCCCACATTAGGGAAGTTCTCTGCTATTATTTGCTCCAATATACCTTCTGTCCCTCTCTCTCTTTCTTCTTCTTCTGGGATCCCAATTATTCTAATGTTGTTTCGTCTTATCGTATCGCTTATCTCTTGAATTCTGCCCTCGTGATCCTGTAGTTGTATATCTCTCTTTTTCTCAGCCTCTTTATTTTCCATCATTTGGTCTTCTATATCACTGATTCTTTCTTCTGCCTCATTTATCCTAGCAGTTAGTGCCCCCATTTTTTATTGCACCTCATTAATAGCCTTTTGGATTTCGACTTGGTTAGATTTTAGTTCTTTTATTTCTCCAGAAAGCGTTTCTCTAATAACTTCCACACTTTTTTCAAGCCCAGCTAGTATCTTTAAAGTCATGATTCTGAACTCTAGGTCCGACATCATACTAATGTCCGTATTGAGTAGGTCCCTGGCAGACGGCACTACCTCTTGATCTTTTTGCTGAGGTGATTTTTTTCGTCTTGTCATTTTGTCCAGAGGAGAACAGATGAATGAGAGAACAGAATGCTAACAGGTTAACAACGTCTCCAGCAAATATACTCTATACAAATCAGAAAAGACCTGAAACCAGGGGACAAGAAAGGGAAAGAAAGAAGAGAAGAAAAAAAAGGAAAAAGAAAAAGATAAAAACAAACAAAAACAGAACAAAACAAAACAAAAAAAAACCAGAATATGATCAAATAAGATCAGGCTAGTGCATAGATCAGTGCCACACACTAGCTTTTGGGCATATTTTGGTCTGTTAGAAGAAAGTGCCTCCTAAAATTTTAAAGGAAGAAAGACTTATATGTACAAAATAAGGGTTGATACAATGAAAGGATGGCAGATGACTGTAAAGATGAAAATTGTAAAAGATTTTATAAAAGGAATTGATAAGATAAGAAGTTGTTTTTAAAAAGAAAGAAGATTTAAAAAGAAAAAGAAAAAAGAAAAAAAAGAAAACAAAAGGGAGAGAATGTGATCAGGCAGGAGAATAGAACAAAGCCATACACTAGTGATGTAGGGTATATTTTGATCTGTTAGAAGAAATTGTATCTCAAAATTTTAAAGAGAGAACAACTTATATATATATATATGCCAAAAATAATGGTAACTACTATGAAGGGATAAAAATATGACTCTAAAAATGAAAAATAAAAAATATTTTTTTTGAAAAGGGATTGATAAGATGTTGTTTGAAAAAGGGAAAAAGAAAAATTAAAAAAAAACAGTTAAAAAAACAAACTTTGAAAAACTAATGAATTATGGTAAAAAAGCCATGAATTCTATGTGCAGTATTCCCCTAGTGCTGGAGTTCTCCCCTTCTCCTTGATCGGTAAACTTGGTCTTGGCTTGCTGGCTGTTCGTGCTGATCTTCTGGGGGAGGGGCCTGTTGCCGTGGTTCCCAAATGTCTTTGCCGGAGGCGGAATTGCCCCGCCCTTGTGAGTCCGGGCTAAGCAAGCTGCTCGGGATTGCTCTCAGGAGCTTTTGTTCCCTGCAAGCTCTCGGTACAGCTTTGGAGGACCAGGGCGAAAATGGTGGCCTCCCAATCTCCGCCCTGAGGAGCCGAGAACTCGGGGCCCCGCTCCTCACTGCGCCCCCAGAGAAAAGCAGTCACTCCCGTGTCCCCGGTCTCCGGCCGCACTCCGTGCTCACCCGGCCTGTGACCGAGCATTTCTATCTCTGGCACCCGACCCCGTGTGGAGTCTCCAAACCCAGCAGATCCCTGCAGTGCGCTCCCGCGCCGCTCCTCCCGGGGAAGGAAGGGGAGTCTCCCCGGATCTGTCACTTGTTGGGTCCCTGCTGGAGGAGCAGTGGCCCGACTGGGCCGCGGATCACAGTTTATGGCAACCCCGAGCTGAGAGCCCGCGCCTCGGCTCCGTCTCTGCAGCCGGCTTCCCCGCTCCGATACCTGGGAGCTCTGCCGCACTCAGGCTCCCCTGGACTTTCTGTGACCCCGAGGGTCCTGAGACCACACTGTCCCGCGAGGGTTCCACCCCCGCTCAGCCACTGGAGCAACGTCCCTCCGAGGAGCCGACTTCGAAAAGTTCCGATTTTGTGCTCCGCGGCTCTAGCACTTGCCAGAAGCGGCCGACGGAGGCCCCCTCCCCCGCCGTCTATCCTCCCGAATATCGCCTCGGATTCACTTCTCCGCACGTCCTACCTTCCAGTAAGTGGTGGCTTTTCTGTTCAGAGAGTTGTTGCTACTCTTTTCTTCGATCTCCTGTTGAGTTCGTAGGTGTTCAGAATGGTTTGATCCCTATTCAGCTGAATTCCTGAGACCAGAGGAAATCCAGGTCTCCTGCTCCTCCGCCATCTTGCTCCGCCCCCTTCCTTTTACTTTTTCTTTTAGTTTTATTTTATAGGAAATTGCTTCAACTTACCTTACATTTGATAAATTTTTAAAATATAATATAATCATTTTAATTCCTAGGAGCTCTTTGTTATTCTTACAATTACCCTTTTCTAAAGCAGCTGATTTTTATTTCAATGATGTATTCTTTTGTCTCTCTGAGCATATACATATATTTTGAAGTTTTTCCTACTTCCTGTCTAGTCTCCTTTTCTCCAAGTTTCTTTTCTTGATTTGTTTCTTTTTATTCCCTGTCTTTTGTGTTAGAAGCTTTCTTCCAATGGTTGGTGGTCTTTAGTTATCCTATAGAAAGTGTATTAGAAGCTATGTATACTGGGGTAAAGTTGTTATCCGGTGGGCATCACTATGGGGTGATTATGATAAGGAAAATCTATGTCCTAAGATGGCTGACCGAGCCAGCGAGAAAGTCCCAGTCCTTGCCCCGGGGCTCTTCCAGGTTCTTCTCCCTGCTCTGCTTCCTGTGTGGACCAATCCAGGTTCTTCTCCCTGCCCTGCTTTGCACACACGCCAAAAGTGCCAAGTATGTGAAAGTAGATGTGTATAGATGGCCCCTTTGTGTGTGCTCGGGGCTCAGACCTTTGGAGACCACTCTCCTCTGAGCTCGCGGCATTAAATAAACCTCCTGTCCTCCAAGATCTCCGGGTGCCACTTGGTTTTTCCATCGGACGATCCAGTCCAGGTTCTGTAACAATTAGACAGCACTTGGCTATTTTGTTGTGAATGGCCAAATACCATTATCTTTAGGAATTTCTCCAGGGCTAGTTGCTTTACCCAAAGAAGACTCTTCTATTCAGTCTGCCAGTATAAACCTGGGTGACTGTGGGTTCTAAGGACACACAGGGCTGGGAACCTCACCATCTAGTACGATGAATTTCATGCAAGTCCCCTTGTTTTCAGTCCATTGCTTCACTTCTCGACCCTATCTGTATCTAGCATCTGGAGTCCAGAAGACCTCTAGCCTACCTTCCTCAAGAGTACATGTCTTGTCTCCTGCTAGGTTGGAGAGAGAGGGAGAAGAAGTTGCCTAGAAAATTGGCATTGGAGAGAGGATCTGGGGGTCTAAGTGCTCCTCACACAGGCTTTCGTTCTGCTGGCTGTTTCCAGCCTCACGCCTCACTCCCTCCTTCCCTTTGCCTGGTGTCTACACTTTCTGTTGTACTTGTAACTTGTTTTCTGATGGTTTCCCTTTCCCCAGGCCCTTTATTTTCTCTACTCTGCTGAATTGGCTATCAGTCTTTTATCTGCTTTCTATCTTCCAAAATAGCCTTTTTTTTGTGTGTGTGTGTTTTCAGTGTTTCCTCTGTGCAAACTTTCATTTTAACTATTTGAACTACTTAGAACCTAGGTTGTACAGATTGTCTTCTTGCTAAAACTTCACTCTGGCTGTGGGCTTGCTCAGCACTTGTGAACACTTTGTGTGGCCCAAACTCCACATGACTATGGGTTTTGGGTGGTGGAAGAGGAATGGAAAATTGCAAAGTGCCTCCTGGCTCCTGTCTGCATCAGTGGGCTAGAGGCTGGGGATGATGCCACAGAGAGACAGTGTTTTCTCCTCCCTTCCCATTTTTATCTATTTTGTTTGAAGGTAGAAGGAGAAAAAAAAAATTCTCAATCATTCAAACGATTGAATCAAGACCTCTGGGATAGAAATGGGGTGGTTGTATGAGCCTGTGCTTTCTTGCTTTCCTGAGACCTAGGGGGCACATCTCTCACAGGTCCAAGACTGTTCTGCTCCCCAAGAACCCTCACTGGGCCTGGCTTCACACTGACTGTTGGATGGCTCATAGCTTCTTTCAGCTCAAAATAAACTAATTTAATAGGATTATCTTCAATCCTCATGTCTTCTCCAGCCAACCTATTTTTCAAACCAGAAGTCAATCCAGACTGTCTCTTCCTCACTCTCTGAATGCTGTTAGCCAGTCAATAAATCCCTATTCTGAGTTCACTTACGTCTCTCCCTGTCCCCGCCACCTCCATTCATGTCTACTAACCTCAAAATATGGCCTTATTTGGAAATAGGGTCTTTGCGGAACAATTGGTTAAATTAAGACGAGTTCATACTGGATTAAGGTGGGCCCTAATCCCATGACTGGTGTCCTTATAAGAGAGATTTAGAGAAACACAGAGACACACGGAGGGAAGAAGACCATGTGACAACAGAGGCAGAGATTGGAGTGACCCAGCCATAAACCCAAGATGTCAAGGATTGCCCGCCACCACCAGCAATTGGCTCTTGGCAAGGGAGGATTCTTCTCTGAGAGCCTTCAGAGTGAGCATGGCCTTGCTGACACCTTGACTTTGGACTTCTGGCCTCCAGAACTGTGGCAGCATAAATTTTGATTATTTTAAGCTACTCAGTTTGAGGTACTTTGTTACAGGGGCCCTAGGAAATAATACCATCTCATTGATTCTACTTCTTTAATTTTCCCCCTATTGATCCCTTTACAGGCCAAGCATAATGGCTTTAGTTAAAGCCCTGTCCTTCCTGAGCTGGATTACTGCAATGGAAATTTATTTATTTATTCCAAAGTTGCTCTTGCTGTATCCTCCCATGTAGATACACCGCCCTCTTCGTTCATGGATTTTTTAATGTTTTGGTACTCTCAATATGGGCCCTCTTTAGAGTGTAAGCTTTCAGTAGTGTTTATGTCCAGGAACTTTTATAAATTTAGCTGATTTCCAGATAGACTCAGGCATCAGGGACCAGTGTGGAACCCTGAAGAGTCACTGGAGATCCTGTTGTCACCATCACCAATGGAAATGGAAGGTTTAGGATTAGTCATATTTAATATTCTTTCTCATTCTGACATCTTAGGACCTTGTGATCTTAAATCTGCCCCAAAGCCACATTTGGGGTGTACTTATGACACATGGCACATAAGTCACATCTGCTGGAGTAGGATCGAAGGAGCCAGAAGCCCCAGAGCATGTGTCAGGGATGGGTGGTGAGGTTCCTGGCAGTTCTGCACACTTTGCCTCATCTGCCAAAGGAAGAGAGTTAAACCCAATGATCTCTGCAGACCCTCCAAGCTCCAGCCTCAGAGGAACATAACGACAAAAGCGGATGAGAGTCATAGTCGTGTTTTTGAGGACCCATGTGTACACACGGGTGATCACGTTTAACTGCTTGGCTCTATGTTGTCTCACCAGGTAGTAGTAATTCCACTGGACTGGTGGTTGGCAGCCAGCGTAAGATTTGCCGAAATTGCCCTGTGAGTGAAAGTAGCTCCTTTTAGGAAGGTAAAATGCCTATCCTGTGAAGAATGAAGATAAATCTTTAGTCTTTTACTACCTAACTTAGGTAACAACTGTCATAACCAACATTAACTGAGTGATAATACGGATGAGTAGTGCACTAAGGGATTTACTTGTCTTTCTTCAAGTTAATCCTATCAGAATTTGTCACTTAATATAAATGTAGTTTGAGGTTGTTGTTTTTTTTTTTTTTTGGCACAAGAAATACAAGAGTCCACAAAAAACACTCAGTCTCTCATCCTCCTGAAGCACTGTAATGATTATCTCCACTTTACAGAGGAGAAAACCGAGGTTTAGCAAGGTTATATAGCCTGCCTAAGATGATATTACCAGTAAATGGCAGAGACGGGACCAAACTCATATGGAATATAGGCACCTCACTGCCTAGCAAAAGTTTTGAGTGTCCAACTTCCTTATTTAACAGGGGAATTGGCAAAATGTTTGTTTCTGTACCATGGATGTCAGTGGCTGTTCTTAATGATCGATATTCAAGGTGACTTTCCAGTATTTTCATAGATTTCCAATATGCTTCCAATCGAGGAGGCACAGCTATTCCTATTTAGATTGAGGGGATGGAGAGTTCGAGCCCAGCACCGAAGGCGCAGAGAAAGTCCACACTTTGCCTGCCCTTGCGTGAAACTCTATTTTCCCCAGTTTTCACTCCTTGTAGGCTACTGCTTGATGACTGTGGCCTAAAGTAATTCAGGCAGTGGACTGTAACTGTGGCCAGTGCTCTGCTCAGATTGTTCCCTGGCCAGTGAGGTGGGACAGACGGCACATTCAGACTTAGCACATGCATCTGAATCAGTAGCTGTGTCCCGGAAGGAAAGTACAATTGCTTTATGTGTCAAGGCAACAATGTCTTGGAATTGCTGAAGGAATTATAATTATGCTTGCTTGTTTCCCCAGAATCAAACAGTGAGTGAAGGGAAGGCGGCTTTGCCGAGTACACATTATTCTTTTTCATTTATTTATGGCACAAAATGTACACCGGAAATAGCAATAGTGACCATTTCTTTTTTGATAACCTTAATTTGTTCTCATTTGAAGCCTTAAAATTTATGAATGGTGTTAATGGAAATCTTTTAGTGTAACTATGTAGGTGCCGTGTTTTTAACCTCTTACCCCCACCTCTGTGAGGGGAAATTCGTCTTGCAAAGCTTTTACAAGAAGTACGTTTCACGTGAGCACGAATCTCCCATTTTGTGTCTCTTTCCCCCATATTTTTACTCCACCTCTGCTGGCCAGTATTGCATTAACGGCATTAGGATTTTTATTTTCCCGATCTAAGGGCAGAAGAATTGGACCCATTATATCTGGTAATTTATCAAACAGTTTCTCTATCACAAAGAACATTTTTTTTCTTCTCTCTGGGTTTCTGGCAGCTCATCTCACCCTGCCAGGGGGAGATTGAACACTTTAATCTTTTGAAGAGTTCACATCAGAAGATTTCACCACATGCCTCTAAGATTTCACCTCATGAGAAATTCCCCTTAAAATCTGTGGTTTTGCCTCTTCCCAGGACCTTTTGAATTCCATAATGGTGTCATGTGTTGGCTGTGGAGTTTGCTCGCTTTGAAGCAAATACAGATGCTTTTACTAGTCTCTTTTGAAAGAAAAAGGTTGGTGGTAATGTTAGGAGGAGGGTTGGAAATCCTTCAACAGCCAGAAGATGATCTTTGGATAATTCGGGATGCACCCTGGGGCATTCTTAATACCCCACCTCCTGAGGCCGGAGTAAATATTAACGCTCTGATTTCTGGTCTCTGGGAGAAATACCTGTAGGAGAGTAGCAGGTCCTCTCCCCTCAGCAACGCACAGCTCAGAGCATGTGAGGTTTCCTCTGAACTCGGGCTGCACGTGAGCACCTGCTGGGAAAATGTGGGGAAATACCAACACCTAGCCCCCATCCCCCACCTGGTCAATTAAATCACAACTCCTGATTTGCAGGCTAGGAACCAGAGACTCTCAGAGCTTCTTAAGCAATTCTAGTGTGCCCCTCGTGCTCATCCTGGGTCCTGGTGGGGGCGAGAGAGCTCTGGAGGGAAGTGGAAGGCTTAATCATCACACTCTGTCCATCTGCACCGGCTGCCCTGCCTGCGTTTTTTTCCCCTTTGCTCCTCAGACGTGTGGCAAGCAGCTGCCTAGAGCAAGGATGAAGTGGATGGCCAAGGGCAGCAACTCTCCTGGGCACGCTGAGTGCCCAGAGCCTGACAAATGGCATCGAAGCAACTGGTGGGCATGCTTCATGTGCATCACCTTTAAGAGGAGCGATCTAAGCAAACATCCTTAGGCTTTTTCTCCCATTTCCAGCAACGGACCTTCTGTCACAGGCCTGCCTTCCCTTGGCATTCCAAAGAACGTTCCCATTCAGGGCAGCACGTGGGGCCGGTCCTTTTTCCACGGTGATATTGACTTCCACTGCCCGTGGCACCTGCGCTGGGCTGGCTGGTTCCCTCAGGAGAGCTCCAGCGCCCAAACTTCTCTGACAGGGGTGCAAAGGAAACATGTTCCAAACAGAAAGTAAAGGCCAGAGGAGAAGGGGAGAAGGCAGATTTTCAGCTTTGCTGGGCTAGTGCTCCTAAATGAAATAAAGACAATTTTTTAAACTGAAAAATCAGGAAATTTAGTTGCTTTGATTAGACTGTTTGTCTCAGGTCTCACTGATTATTCCCAGGATTTGTGCAAATTTAGATTAGCGTGAAATGAAGAACTTCACGAGGCAGGAGAGGGATGCTGCACTTTGCAAGTCTTCTGTTTTATCCTGGGTCTTCCCAGAACGGCCCTCTCGACCACACATTCTGTTAACGATTCTTCTTCTTTTTTTTTTTTTTTAAGATTTTATTTATTTGACAGAGAGAGACACAGAGAGAGAGGGAACACAAGCAGAGCGATTCTTCTTTACAAAAAAAACAATGTATCAAACAACAAAACTGTGTAGTTAAATATAGGCACGGACCTATGTGTCTTAAAAATGAATCCTTACTGTTTTAATGTTACAAAAGGGAAATATGTTTATTACAGTAGAGTTAGCACATATTAATTAACAATAAAAAAAAATCCCACTATCACATCATCCAATTTAAAAGTCCTTGCTGACTTTTTCTCTTCCTCCATCCCTTGCAACCAAAATGGAATTTCATAGTGGCTGACTGTTTTACAACCCGCTTTTATTTTTTACTGAATATATGCACATATTTCTGCGTGTTTATTTAATATTACTTGAAGGTTGCATAGTAGTCCATAATGTGGATACATTTTAATTCATTTAAGTGAGGTCTACACATGGGCATTTAAGTTGTGTCTAATTTTTTTCTGTTTCATCTATGATATTCTGCAATAAATATACTTACCCAAACATTCAGACATATCCTATGATGTGCTGAAAATACCTTCTGGAGCTGCAGGGGGGTAAGAGCCCTGACTGTAGTGCTGGTGGATTTTCCGAGGTGGTTGTGCCCCTCTCCTACCTTGAACAGCTTCAAGCTGCCGGGGTGCTGACCCTGAATGCACAGCTGGGAGGCGTGAGGTGTGAGTGGATGGTTCTCACAAGCCGGCACAAGCAGGCTGCAGCACAACTGGGACCACCCGGGCTAAGATTTGAGGATAAATCCCTGAAAGTGGAGTTTCTGGGTCAAAGGGCATGGACACTGTAAAAGGTTTTTATGGGTTTTGTCGAGCTCTCCTCCAGAAAGATCAAAATTTCTAGCCCTGTCAGGAGCAGATGGGTGGGTTCGGAATCTTCTAATTTCCCCAGGGTCTCCTCTGTCCTGGGTCGGAAGGGACTCCCTCTGCAGGCAGTGAGAGAGGTCTGTCTCGGGGAATTTCTCAGGTCCGTAGGCCAGGCCACCGACCTCTTGGCCGCACATTCAAATACAAAAGGAAGAGCCGGCCTGAGTCTTCGAGGTGCCTCTTTGACCTCTGAGATTTTAGGAGAAGGTAAGTACAAAACAACAACAACAGCGATGCCAGGAGGGGATTCATAATAAGTACCAGACACAAGTGATGTAAAGGTTTGGAGGATGGAGAACAGGTGTGCAGGAGCCTGGTTAAGAAAGACTTCACGGCGGGGAGGACTCTTCCGAAAGAAAAGGTCTTCGCTGGTGTCTGGGCTGCTGGGTCCTCATCAACAGGCTTTCGATCACTGAAGTCGCGATTCTCAGCCTCCGCGGCCGACTGATGGAAGCGGGAGGCACTGAGGAGAAGCACCGCCCCGTTTGTCGGGAGGACACTGTGCAGGGCGGGCCTTGCCACCACCTGCACCCTTACGTGAGAGGCCAGCCCCGGAATGGGAGCCCCGCCCATGGTTCTGGCCAGTTTTTCTCAGCCGAGCCCCACCTCACTACCGTAGCTTGTCTCCCCTTTCCACGTTAGGGGTTAAAAAATCCAAATTGCAATGCGTATCTCCACTCCCGCCCCAAGAGCGGGGCCGGTGGACAGAGGTGTGCGGTGCCAATTGGATCTGCTGCTCTGTTCCTCGCCCGGGACCAGCCCTCCCACGGTGCGCTCGGGCTTGTACAACCCAAATATCAGGTAACATGAAGGCTTGCGTTCTGTGTGGAGAGCTGTCCCCCGAATTTACCGATGTTTGCGGCATCTGATCACTCCTGAGCCAGAGAAAGCCAGGAGGAGAATCTTTTATTTTTCCTGTTGACCTTTGAAAAGTAGCATCCTGTGTGACTTTCTCCATAAAGCCCCTGACCTTCAAGCAGCTAAATCTTCAACTTTTCCACAAATTATTGCACTTTTTCCCAATGTTTTCTTTAGTAGATAGGGAATGGCATGGGTGTTTGCTTTGGCCCCCAGGAGGGGAGCTGCAGGAGGGAGAGCGGCTGTCTGGAGGGCGAGGCCCTCCCTGCACAGCACCTTCCTTCCCCTGCCTGGGAGCCTAGGACGTTAACAGCCCACTGGGGATGCCTTCAAATGAGACAGGAAACATTTTAGGGAACAAAATGGTTTTAAAAAACCATTCTCACACCAGATGAAATCTCAGATCTTGCAATTTTGTTTTGTCTTTTCCCCTCCTCGGCCGTTTCCCTTTGAAGTCTGAGGCGCCTTTCTTCGTGCAAATGCAGTTGTGACTGGTGGATTGTGGTTTATTTTAAGGCAAGAAAAAGAGTGGAGCAAAGACACGCCTCTTTTCACCCATTAGTAAGATTCGAGCACACGCAACCTTGTGCAGACATGCAGAGGACGATGCCGAGCACGGAGATGCTTGGGCTGGGGTCCCCGGGCCCTGCTGGGTGGGGGGCTCTGGGTCCGTGTTCTGGCACTGTGATGACAGTGTAGGCTTGGAGATTTACATTCTCCTTTCGTTCCCAGGCCAGCTTGTTGCCCCCCACCTCAGTTCAGAGCTCTGTTCTTTTGGGTCTTAAGGATTATAGTCGACTCCATATTCATTTTCCTTAGAATCTGTATCTCTGACCAATCTTTTCTGCATACTGTAGCCAGAAAAATGCTGAAATGTCAAGTCAACCTGATTACGTCCCTGTCTTCCCGTTTTGTACAGGATAAACTCTAAGTCCACTACTTACCCCTCGCAGTGTTTCTTAGTTAACTGCCATCTAGCCTTCCAGCCTTAACTCCCAGCTCTGTTTCTGGATCACTCACAGCCTCTAAAGTGATGCACTTACCAGGCAGCATCACGTTGCCAAGACCTAGAGCAAAGACCTTGTCTGCCAAGAAGTCTTTGTTGGAATGCCACCCGAGGGAACACTTCCTGCTTGGAATCAGATATCTTCTCATTTGTATCATTCATAGATTTTTTTAGGATCGATGGGGGCTTTTGCTATCTTTGTTCAATCTTCCAGCATTATAGATGAGGGAACTAAAGTTCGGGGATGAAGTGAATGACCCAAAGCCACCAATAATGACAAGACCAACTGCCATTTATTGATGGCTTTCCTATACTCCTGGCCAAGTGTTTAAAACATCTCACTGAATTAGCTCAACATGCTTACTCAATTACAGAGAACTGGAGGCCCAGAAAGGTTCAGTGACTCCCTAAGTCACTGGTTCAGCCAGCTTACCCAGACAGCCAGCACTGGGCCCTGCTCACGGCCCGCTGCCTGGCTCCAAGGCCTCCCTCACTCCGCCCTCCTGTGATGCATGTCATGGGATGCTTTGTTATATTTGTGGATTTACCTCATTGGTCCAGCTCCATTTGTAGGTTTCTGGGTAGCAGGGCACATGCTGTCCTTCTTACACTCCCGCCTCCAGGACGGGGCAGGGAACTGGCCGGTTCCATGCCCACATTGTGAGAAGTGTGAACACATTACATCCTGTTGACCTCATTGTACCTCTATGGCATAGATATTTTTATCTCCACTTAATCAATGAGGAAATTGATGCTTTAAAGATCCATAGTTCACCCTGGGTCACGCTTCGAGGCAGGACCAGGTTTTCAACTTACCTCTGGCTCTGAAATCCGTGTTTCCCTCCCACACAAGGCTTTGCTGATGTATACACCCTAAGAAGGGTAACATCATAGCATCACAAATCTCCTGCAGGCATGGAATTGTGTCCAGTAATCCTTCTGTGCTGATGGGGTCAGAGGCCTGTGGGCTGGGCAGGTTTGGGAAGTCTTGTGTTACTTACTGTGAAATGATCCCCAAGCCTCCAGTTGACTAGACAAGAAAGGAGTGTTCACCAGGATCCAGGGTGGGATCAAGGAGGACAAGTCATGTCAAATTAGCCCCATTCATCTTGGGATAGCAGGTAGTGTTACCAGACGTATAGGCCAGTCTGGGAAATGACAGAAACACCATGTAACTAGAACTTTTCAGGGAGTTTAAAAAATTCCTAGAATAACCTTATAGACACATGAAGAAGTAAAGATCGGTAATGACTTCTAGAACTTTCTATAATTGTACCTCAAGTGAAATTGATTAATAGATTGAAGAGATATTGATGAGCAGATTGAAATAGTCTTAGCTAATTTACTATTTTCAATACTTTTAAAAAATATTTTATTTATTTATTTGAGAGAGAGACTGTGCAAGCGGCAGTGTATGGGGAGGAGCAGAGGGAGAGACAGAATCTCAAGCAAATGCCCCTCTGAGCAGGGAGCCTGTCATGGGGCTCGATCTCACAACCCTGAGATCATGATTTGAGCCAAAATCAAGAGTTGGACACCCAACCAACTAAGCCACCCAGGTGCCCCTTAACACGTTTTTTTTTTTTTTTTTTTTTTTTTTTTTTAGTAGTCTCCACACCCAGCATGGAACCCAGCCTGGGGCATGAACTCATGACCCTGAGATCAAGACCTGAGCTGAGATCAAGAGTTGGACGCTTAACCAACTCAGCCAGCCAGGCGCCCCTGTTGTTTTCAACACTTTAATCAATAGCTTGGAGGAAGTACCAGAGGGTATGCCACGCTCTCTGGTGGGTGTAGGAGTTGACACTTTCCATACTTCCTCCTCCTTGGATGTCTCTCCTTTTTAGGGACCCTTGACAAAATTTCCTTATTTTTTTTGGCCACTGGCTTTTTTCAGTTTCTTATATGGGTTCTTTATCCTTAGCCTGTTTTTAGAGATAACCCAGGTTCTCAAGATTCTTTCTTGGGCATCCTTACCTCTCACTCATGGAGAGGCCCCCTGCTTCCATGGATTCACTTCGCATCTTTCAAAATGACAGCTCATGACTTGCAGACCCAGCTGAGGTTGGGTATCTCTGTTTTACTGTCCCACACATGCTTCATATTCTACCAAGCCCAAACTCAACCCTTTCTCTTCCCCCACAAACCCAGTCCTCCTCCTGAAGTCAGTGGGTAGACCTCTTCTTTGCCATTTGTCCTTGCCAAAAATTCCAGCCGAGACCTCTGGTTTCATTCTCTTTTCCCACTGTCACTTACAGCATCTGTCATTTCTAAATTCCTAAATATGCCCATCCTTCCCCATCTCCATTGCTGTCACTGTCGCTCCTGCCAGCGTCATGCCTCAGACAGTGGAAAGTTTCCTAAGTCATGACTTGTAACTGCTGCTCTGCATCTGGTCTTGCTCCCTTCATAACGTACTCGGGGGTGTAGCCAGAGTGGTCCTTTGAAAGTACCAATGCGGTCAGAGCACTGGGCGGAATATGTCAAGTCAGTTGTTTCTGTACGTCTTGCCCCCAGTTTCTGACAGAACTACTCTGCCTGCATGCTGTGCACCTGTTTACTCTTCCCTCAAGACTCCAGTGCCCTGGACACAACACTCCAGGACGGGAATTTTATTTACATCTGGAATAGGGCACGCTTTTTCTCATTTGGGGGGACACTGTGTATGTGGTTCCTTTGGCCTGAAATATCCTTCCCTCCACTGGTGTATGTAGGTAGTTCCTGCTCACATTTTCTTTCTCATCTTAGATTTCCTTTCCTTCAAGAACCTCTGATGCTCCAAGCCTGACTTAGCTGTTCTTCTTATGTGCTCACCCAGCCATCACTTATATAGAGGTGGAATGACCCAAAAGGGGGGTATCCAAAGACTTATGGAAGAAATTTTATCCTTTGGGCTCAAATGCTCAGGGATATGCTGAGGTTTAGCAACGTTTGATGTATTTTGCTAACAAATAATATAAATGACACAAACCTGGTGGGAAATCCACCTGATATCATCTTTCTGTGGGTAAAAGTGATGCACTCCCCAGAGACCCTCCTTGTGTTCCTAGACAAGCCTCACATGGGATTTTTGCCTGACTGTGCATCTCCTACACTTCCCAGTGTTTTCCTTGCTTAACCGGACAGATTTCTACCAGAGCAAGCTAGCACTCAACCCAGCATTTAACTGCTCTGCTGTGGATAACAGTTGATTTTTTTGTGACATGCCCACAACTTTGATTCCGACAACTTTCCTCTTATGATTTTGTGTTGTTGTTTAATTACACGAATTATAAGGGATATGACCCTGGAATTTGGGAAGAAAATTAAAAATAATTTTAAAAAAGTTGGCGAATAAAGCTGACAGCTCATTTATCAATGCCAATTCGATTGCCTACTCATGGCTGGTAGGTGAAGAACTCCATTAATCAAATTTGTAACTTATGGTTGACATTTGAAGCAGTAAGGCTTCATGTCTTTAATTTGTGAAAATATTACTAAGCTATTGCCTATTTGCCTATTTTCTTCTTGAGATTTTTTTTTTTTTTTTTGATTATTGCAGTGTGTTCATTAGTCTGCTTGGATAACATTTAAAAACACATGTATATAAAATCATACTGCATTGAAACACATACTAGTAGTGAACATCTTGTAATAACAAAAACATCACTGGCACATTGTAGGCTCTCAACATTTATTGACTTAAAGTGAATACTGTTCATATTTTTATTTATTTTAACTTCAGAGCGTTCTTTTATTTTTGGTTTTTATTTGCAGGTATTTCCAATTTGCTTTTCATAGTTTAGAGAATTTAATTTCAATGTATAGTAACTGTTTGCTTTTTATTATGATAATGTCCATGATAGATATTGACTTGAAAAATATCAAATCGTGTATTAGGAAAAAATGATGTTGAAATTTAAAAAGAATAGTCATTTCATCCAATTCAACCAGTTGACTCCTGAGAGTGAGTTTTTAATTCTTTATTTTATTATTTTTATGTCTCACCTGAGTCTTAAATAATCATGGAGAAAACACACTGTACTGTTTTATTAAGACACAAATAGCTATTCTCTAGGCAGGAAAATATAGTAAAATGTAATATTCCACTGTTGAGGTAAAGAAGTTAAGAGTAGTACAGAATTGTACACAGAAATGCTACTTCCTAAAGACTAGTACTGAAGACAGCAGATCTGGGAAAGTCTTGATGGGCTGGCCCAGGAAAATACAGGTCTGAACAGAGGTACCCAAGTGTGGCAAGTTAACGCCACAAGCAAATAGTATTTCTGTGTTTCATGCTTTTTACTTACTTATGGAAACAGATTCATTTTTTGATAGGGTTACAATGAGTAATTTCAAACTTTAAAAAGTACAGTTGATCCTTGAACAATGTGGGGGTTGGAGGCACTGATCCCCACACAGCTGAAAATCCACGCATAACTTTTGACTCCCTTAATTCAGCTAATAGCCTACTGTTCACCAGAAGTCTCACAGAAAATAGTCAATTAATACATATTTTGTATGTTATATGTATTGCATTCTGTATTTTTATAATAAAGAAAGATAGTTAAAAGAAAATGTCATCAAGAAAATCATAACAAAGAGAGAATACATTAATAGTATTGTAGTCTATTTCTTGAAAAAAAGATTCATGTGTAAGTGGACCCATGTAGTTCAAACTCAGGCTGTTCAAGGGTCAACTGTAATTCTGACTTCACATAAATAAGAAGAAATCAACTTTGAATTTGAGGACAAAACTGTTACTTTGCCTGTAAGGCCCAAATGTCTGAAATCTTTTGGGGGGTTTAACACAAGCACTAGTAACTTGATATTTGCATTACTACAAATGCTTTATTAAATAGGCATGGACCTTTCATTAAACTTTTTACCAAATTTGGGAACTTTTTTGGTCATTATTTGTTTCCATTATTTACTTCTGCCCCATTCTCTCTTCTCTCCTTCTGTGATTCTTGTAGGTATAGTATGTGTAGGTGCTATTGTCCAATAGATTTCTGAGCATCTGTTCATGTTCCTTCAATCATTTTTTTCCCATTTAGTCAGAATGAATAGTTTCTATTTATCTATCATCAGGTTCACTGAATCTTCTGCCACTTTTAATGTTATTAAGTCACAGCCATTAAAATTTCAACTTAGTTGCATATTCAGCTCTAGAATTTACATTTTTTAGGACTCCATTTTTCTGAAAGCAGTTTTAGATTCACAGCAAACTTGAGGGAAAGACAGAATGATTTCTCATATGCCCCTTGCCCCCACGCATACATAGCCTGCCCCCTTATCGACATCCCCCACCAGCGGTTCATTTGTTACAAATGACACATCATAACCACCCGAAGTCCCTAGTTTCCATATGGTTCACTCTTGGTGCTGCACATTCTACCGGTTTGGGCAAATGTATAATGGCATGTGTTCACCGTTCCGGTGCCATACGGAACATTTTCACTGGCCTAAAAATCCCCTGTGCCCCACCTATACATCCCTCCCCTTCTCCTTCTGCTGACCAGTGTCTTTTCCCAGTCATAATTTTGTCTTTTCCAGAGAGTCATATAGTTGGAATCATACAATATATAGCCTTCCCAGGTTGGCTTCTTGAGCTTAGTAATATGAATTTAATTTTCCTCCCTGTCTTTTCAAGGCTTGATTGCTTATTTCCTTGTTGGGACCACACTTTATTTCTCCACTCACCTACTAAAGGGCAATTTGTTTGCTTCTAAGTTTTGGTAATGATGAAGAGAGCTGTTATAAGCACTTGTGTGCAGGTTTTTTTGGTGGAATTTACATTGTTTTGCAGTTCTATTTCTCTCCTGAGATTACCCATTTATTAATCCATTATGAGAATATTTCCCTCTGTTGTTATGTGCAAACAATGAATCATGGAACACTACATCAAAAACTAATGATGTAATGTATGGTGATTAACATAACATAAAAAAAAGAATATTTCCCTCTGAGTCCCTGAATACTTTTGTGTTAGTTTCTTTAAAATTTTGTCTGCTAATTGCAACATCTAGATCATCTGCGATATGATTTTTTTTTACTGCTTTTTCTCTTTAATTTTGGTCAGTTTTCCTATTTCTTCATATGTCTAGTGATTTTCAATTTAATTTCAGGCATAGGACTATGTTATAGAGAGCATGGATTCTGTTCTATTCCTCTGAAGAGCATTGTTTTTCATTCTCACAGCAGTTAACGTGTCTGGACTCGAACTCCAAATTCTGTCTCCCCACAGAGGGTAGAAGCTGAAATCCCTGCTTTCTTAGTTAAGTTTTCAGCGGCTATTTTCTCATAGGGATCACCGAGGTTTCTGTGCGCACATAGTTTCAGAGTCAGAGTTCAGCTTGTGGCATCTCTTTCCCTTCCACGATTTCCTCCCATCTTTGCAGCTGCTCTGCCGTCTGTCTTCTCCATCCTCTGACACTGTTTGCTGGTAGGGCTCCCTGCTGCACGAGATGCATGGAGTGGGGTGTATCCTTGGTCAAAAAGCCACAAACTCACAAATCTTGTTATAGGTCTTTTCATCTTTTCAGGGTAGACGCCACTCCACTGCCCTTTATTTGGTCATTATTAATGCCTTAGGCTTTAAAAAACTGTTTGTCCATATTTTCTAACTGTTTTCTGCAAAAGGGTAATCTGACCATGCAAATCCTCCATTACTTCCTTTTTGTTAAATTTTGATGACTCTGAGTGGTCCTGTAATTTGCATAGAACATGTTGGTGATTGGTCAGTTTTAATGATGTGGGTTATTTTATACACAGAACTAACAGAGGTCAAGGATGTTATAGTGGAGAAGAGCTGGGGTGCAAAATGAGTGATCTGGCATTTTTTCAAATAGGGTCTTAAAATGGTAAATCCCAAGACTAAATCCCAAGAATAAAAGTATTTATTCATGCAATGATTTTTTACAAAATTTATTGAACAGATAATTTATAAAAACTGATGCAAAATGTGCTGGGATGAATATTTAAAATGAGTCAGATGTGGAAGACTGTTCTCAAGGTACTAAAAACCCAGAAAAAGCAGGAATATATAGCCTATGTTGTGAAGGTGAACAGAACTGGAAAACAGAAGGGACAGGGCCCTAATCCTTTGCCTAAGAACATCTTTTACCACTGAAATAGCATGTGCCCTGTGGGCTGATCTAAATGAAAGGTGCCAATGGTTAAATAGCAAAATCCCAGATAGCTAAATTCTTGGGGGAAAATAGGAAGACAAGCAGATAAATGTTTGAAACAGAAAATAAAGGAATTATAATTTCTGCACAATATGGAGCTCTTTATAAGGAATGCTCAATTACAAAGTTCTATTCCACATTATAAAGCACCAGACATTTTAATGCTTGTAGATGGAAGTAGGGTAAATGTTTGGAATTGAAGAGAGAGCACTGTAGTCTCCAGAGGGTAAATATTCCAGGAAAGCAAATTTCTTAAAATGTGCAGAAAAGGTGTGAACTTTGAGCAGTTACGGCCAGGAAGGCTGATAATTCTCTCTGTACAAAGGAGAAACCCGTGCGTGCCCATGAAGGTGGCATGGGACGTGGCAGGGTCAGGCAGAGCCAGTCATGGAAGAAGTGTGAAATTAGACCAGCCTGGGTCAGAAATTTCCCTTAGGACACACACTACAGGTTTCATCAAGTCTCTGGCCAGTGGGGATTTGACATTTATACAAGAAGCATTGTAGATAGATAAATAGACAGACAGATAGATAAATAGATAGATAGATGATAGATAAATATAGATAGATGGGTAATGATAGATGTAGAGATAGAGATACATGGGTAAATAGAGAGAGATATGCGTATAGATATCTAAACACACACATACGAAATGGGGCTTTGGGTCACTGTTCAGAACAGCACGCATAGTTCTCATTTCCTTTGTTGGGCCATGGTTCTCAGTTCTTTTGCGGCCTTTTACAAAGAAGCCCTTCTAAAGTTTGTTTCTGAATAGATAGAGCTCAAAGGAAAATTGTTTCAAGATTTTGGCTGTGGAATGGGCAAGCCAATCTGGCAATTAAATAAGACTGGTTAAATAAGATACAATACAGGGATGTGCAACAAGTCCTAATTGAAATGAATGATTATAAAATTAAGATTGGAGAAATTTTTGTTTACAAATTTTTATAAACCCAGTTTAAATCACAAGAAAATATATTGTTTTGATGAAGCTTTGTCTTTACGCTGTGCGATACCGTATTAAGTACAATAGGCAATGGATCTCTAACAATGAATTTAAAATGGCAATAAGCCCTGATACCTTTGTGTGAGAGAGAACAACTTTAAAAAGCAAGATACATGGTTACACAATGCAAACACATAAACAGATTCTAAGCTCTGTGAACTGTGCATTTAGTATGTGCGTTGTGAGTTGCATGTGTGAGTGGAAAGAGTTTTTCCCGAAATGAATGACTTCTTGGAAGCCATACCAATACGTTTCTTCGTATCTGGTTACCAGCCAAGCATTAAAGTCCTCCAGATCAAGGTGTCCATAATTACCTTCATGGCTTCTATTAGAATGTCGTTCCATTCCCAATACTGGCCTCTACTTTGGTCCTGGAACACCAGCTTCTTCTAGTTCATGACTTGAATCCTGCCCCTTTCCCAGAATTCACATGTGGTTTATCTGAATTTTAGGATTATTTAGCATTGAGTAAAGTAAAAACAATCTGAAGGAGTTCAAAGTTGCAAGAATTTTTCAATCTAATAATCTATTTTAACAAACTTTTACTGCTGTATGGCATGTAAAAAAGTGCACAGATCATAACCATATAGCTCAGTGAATTTTCACAACGTGATTACATCTGTTTAGTCACAGCCCAAATCAAGAAGCAAAATATATCAGTGCCACTGAAATGCCCCTGTGCTTCTCTCAATCATTATTGCTACTCCAAAGGCAATTGCTATTCTGAATTCTAAAACTGTAGATGGGTTTTGCTACTCTTGAACTTTATATAAAGGGAATAATACAAGATATACTATTTTTTATTCATGTTCCTTTCCTCAGTGTTAGAAGACTCATCCATGCTATGGCAGGTAGCTGCAGTCCATTTTCCTTGTTATATAGAATTTCATTTTATGGTCAGATCAAACTTGCTTATTCATTCTCTTGTTGATGGATTCTGATTTTTGGTTATCATAAATAATACTGCTATGGACGTTCCTGTATGGGTCTTTGAGTGCACAAAAACACACATTTCTGTGTGGACCCAGCAATATAATTTCTGAGTCCTAGGGTATCCATACATTCAATCTCGAAGATACTGCTTGATAGTTTCCCAAAGTGATATACAAATAAATATACACTCACACCAACAATGTATGTGTTCCAGTTGCTCCACATCTTGCCAGCTCTTGCTTTGGGCAGTCTTTTTAATTTTAGGTTTTTTTGGTGGTTATATAGTAGTAACTTGTTGTACTTTTAATCTGCATTTCTTTGACGACTAAGTGGCTAAGGACATTTTGTATATTTATGGACCAATTGGAAATCTTATTTTGAGAAAGCTTTTTGTCTGTTTTTCTGTTTGGTTGTCTGTCTCTTTCTTATTAGTTTATAAGAGTTCTTTTTTTAAATTTAAAATCAATTAATTAACATATAATGTTTTATTAGTTTGAGATAGAGTTTAGTGATTCATCAGTTGCATATAATACCCAGTGCTCATTACATCACGTGCCCTCCTTAATGCCCACCACCCAGCTACCCCATCCCCCCAACCCATTCCCCTCCAGCAACCTTCAGTTTTTTTCCTAGAGTTAAGAGTATCTTATGGTTTGTTCTTTATATAATGTTTATGTGTGTACACAGTGTAAGGGATTCAGTGTAGCTGCAGATTAGAACTTGCCCAAGCCCTCCATTGTTCGTGAGGGCCCCCTGGAATCTCTGCAGGATGTCAGGTTAAACATATTTCTACCATTTTGGATGCATTCCCTGGTAGGACCAGGCCCAGGGGGAGGTGAGAAAGAATAGTCTTCGTGGCATGCTCACTTCTTGCCTTCTCTGCTTGCCTGAAACAAGTGGGAGCAGGTTAGCATTCACCTGGGCGCTCAGTTCAAACTGTCCCAATGATGATATCAGGACCAATAACCCCCTGAAACCTGGCACCAGTTGGCAACATTCACCAAATGTTCTGCAGGAGTGCCGAAGTAGCAAGGAAATGAACATCTCCCATGTTCCACAAAGAGCTGGGGGGGGGTCCCAGAAATTAAAGGACCCTTGGATGACCTCTTTCTCCTGACAGACAGTGACCTCAACTTTGCCTAGACACTTCCAGTGGTGGGAAGTTTCATCCTGTATTTTTCAAGGCAAAGGGACCCATTATTTGTCAGCTCCAATTATGAGAAAATCCTGATCTCTATTTATATGAAATGTGGCTCCCGTTCCGTCTATCCACTGATCTTCGCTCTGCCCCTAGGAGGTAGCAGGTGTTAGGGCACTTGTCCCCATCCCTTGAGTACCTGAGACAGCCATCTTGTCACTATGTCTTCTCAACTGTTCCTTTAGACTGAAAACAACAACTAACCTTTTTGGAATAAACATCTTTAAGCAGATAAAAAAAAAAAGCACGATGGTCAAACAATGCACTAAAATCGAAGATAAGGAATTTATCGAGGACATTTTCTTGTTCGGTAACATCCATCATTTTCCCCTTTGTTTCTTTTTCCTCTTATTAAACAGTGATTACCAAGTGGCTCCCAGTAGGCTCATTAAAATCCTTAACTTCCTTTATTACAGGTAATGCCCCTCATTTTGTAGACCGGTTTCCTTCTGCCTGCTTACACCTGCTGTTACCTTTTTTTGGATTATTGTCAACAGAATAATTTGGCAGTGGGGATCTTTTAAATGTGTGACCCTGGTGAATAGCACAGCATTGCTCGAATTTTCCTTTTGTGTGTGTTGTTCATATTTTAAGGTAATTGGCAGAACCGTTGTAATGTGTCTGCTCATTTATAGGAGGAACTGTCATTCATAATTCTGTTTCCTGAAATTCAGGAAATTTCATAGAACTGTTCTCAACACATCCTGCACTGTGAGGTTCGACCTTTAAGGGAAGAGCGGGGCAAAAACCCCAAAAAGAGACATCTGTTGATTCCCGATAATAAAGAACACTCTGGCCCTTTGGAGCAGTTCTTTTTTAGGCTTGAAATGGACTATTTGTAAGCATTTATTCATTCTGTAGTCGATAAATATGTATGAAGTTCCTGCTTTAGTCCCGCACCCGGCTCAAGTATTGAGAATACATTGGTGAAAGTTGCCCTTCCTGAGCTTACCTGCCGGCTGGGGAGACGGGGAACAAATGTGGACTTTGCACTCTTAACAATGCGGCCCCTATACCTTCTGGTGTCGCTGCTGCAAGTGCTACCGTAATTACCTCTGCTTAGACTACTCTCCCTACTACCCTCGCTATGGCTACTGCTACGGTCAATGAGCGCTGTGGTGTCCCTGCTCCTCCCACTGCTGCTAAGTTCCTGCGGGCCCCCCCATTTCACTCCTGCCGCCGAATAGCCACGTGACCTTCAACACAGTCCTTAACCTCCCCGGATGTTCTTCTCCCCTGTACAATAGAAGCACATATGCACTTCTGCCTGCCAGGGGGCAATTACCCATGGTACCAAAAAATAAAGAGGGGGTGTTGGTCTACCGGTTTGTGGGGGAATGTGATTTTTGAAAAGTTTACTTACGGAAGAATTCTCCTTTCCTGTGTTCATAGGGACTATGAATCTCTGAGTCTGCACCAAATTTATCTGCTGCAAAACCTTTTTTTGGAGGGGTGGGGGTTGTTTCTCAGTGTTAACAAAGCCAATTTCTGAGAAAAAAAAATCTCTTGTTCTGGGGAACAGATTTTTGTCCCTACATATTGAACTGTGAACTGTGTTTTTTTCAAAGAACTTCCCCGCTTTAATATTCTGTGGCTCTACTGGGTCTTAAAATCTCTCAGTCCTGGGGCAACCTTGCATCCTACTGTGTGTGAGATGAGCTAATTATTAATAGTGCTCCCTTTTTCTTTAACATTTTTCCCACTCTGAACAACAAATGACAGGGTCGGCTCACCTAACATGGTGATCCTCACTCGTTCTTGTGGAGATGGATTTTGTGGATTGCTTCACTTGCTCCCAGAGTTCCCGAACACACAATGCTCATTGGTTATTGAATAATAGGAACATTCTCCTTCCTCAGCTCCTCTCACCTGATCAACCCCCATTTCCCTTGTGTGATTCTCTGTTTGGATAAAGAACAATAAACAGGGCTACATTTCATTAGCTGGGGGCAGAGCAGTGGGCGTTTAGTGAGCACTCAGCCCTGGGATAGTTGCTATGACACATAAAATAAATACGAGGCATGATCTTCGCCTTTAAGGAGCTCCAAACCTAACGCTGTTTGGGGAAGCATGAATTTGGCAAAGCGTTTTAAAATGTAATAAATTTATTAAATAGCAAACGTTCTCACAATGATTAATAAGACAAGCCAGTTACATTTATCCTCTCTGCTTTCATTTTGGTTTTTGTTTTGTTTTGTTTGGGTTTTTGTAGCACGTGCAACCATCATCTGAACAAAAGCCTACGGATTGGATCATGGAACTAGGCTCCTAAGCTTCCATTTTTAATTTGTGACATTGATTTGATATTATTAGTTTTTCCATTCTTTTCAACTCTCATATTTCCCCTGGTTTCACATGGCAGGGATATGCACTCGTCTCAGGCGGAAGTTCAGCCTAGAATAAAAAGGGAAATTTAATTTTTGGATGGATTTCTTAGACAAGCAACAGAAACAATAGCCAGAAAGCCAAACTGACTTTGATTTATAAGAACTAGGGTTTCCTGAGAAAATAGTAAAGATTTTGGGGGACTAAAAAAGTTAGGATTTGAATATCAGGAGCCAAGCTTAGAACACTACACACAGAGGATCTAACAAACCCTTTAAAGGAAAAGGGAAATTGATTACACTATAATCATCTTCCTCTCCTAAAAGAGATATGATTCAAAAGTAGGCTAATGTGAAAGTGTTGGAGGGAGGGTGACCGAACATAGGGAGCCCAAGAAAGTCTTCATCGCTCACTCATTATCCACTAACCCTGGGGAGGACAGAGCCTAGCAGATACTTTGGGGAGGACACAAGAGCCGGACATCACACCTCACTTTCCAGGCTAGTGCCGAGGAAGACTCATGCTCTTATAGAGAAACTGCATGTTCAAAATAGCCGTGGAACCATGGAGTGTCTGATCCAGACAACAAATGAACACTTCTAGGGAGAGCCTTCTAACTCGCCCACTGGTGGCAGGGGCGATGTTCTGCTGTCCGCAGCATGGCGGTTCTGAACAGCCCTCTCCCCAAAGAGGATGAAAACAGTGCCAAGAAACCCAGCAGATGGGGGTTGCCTTCGGTCAGGACAAGGATGGAGAGGCTGGAGAAGGTGCCAGAGCAGAACACCCAGGGGCCAGGAGGGTCAAGCTGAACCTCAGCAGGTTCAACATTAGCAGCCAGTGGGAGGTGGAGGGAGCGGAGACGAGAGGCACAGAGGCCAGGAAGTCTCTTCTGCTGTGGGGGCCACATCCAAGCCTCTGAGAGGTGGGAGGGGAGACGCGGGAAAGATAGGCAGAGTGGGGGAGGGTTTTGAGTTGACTATTCCTCTTCAAGAGACTTGTTTAAACTGCCAAGTGGTTGAATTTTGTTGAATCGACAATTTTAATGAAGATTTCTACCACCCCTCCAAAATAAGAGCTTGAAAAATAAAGCACATCTGAGTAGTGACCGTAGATCCAGAACCTGCTCACTAGCATTAGCTGAGGAGTTTGGCTGTCCCACACACGGCAGAGGTTTTCAAGGCAGGAAGGACATTCTAAGTTCAAAGAAGAGGAACTTGGCCTCCATTAATGAGAATAGATGCTTTTTTCATCTTAAAGCAGGTTTCATACGTATTGTAAACAACGATTCCACCTGCTCTAGGCTATTGCTAAGAAGGAAGGTGGTTTTTGTTTTGTTCTGTTTTGTTTTGTTAATGTGTACATTTCTCTAGTGTTTGTAGTAGCTTAATGAGGTCTTACCTTATAAACTGATTCGGAGTTGACTTATTTTGAACCCTGTGACTTAAATGAAATCTGATATTTCCTATGCTTTCCATTTCTGATTTTCTACCTCTCACTTCCAATGCACAACTTGCCCGTTACCTGTTGCTGACCCTCATTCCCCACAGGGCTCTACCTGTCTGCATCCTCACACACCGCCTGGATTTTGGAACCTGTCAAAACCACCATCCTTCAGTGCATCATCCTGGCATTGGAGGGTAATTAGGGCTATGAGTTATAAATTTAAATGAACTGACACACCTAACGTCATAACTGGCTTTAAAAACTAGGTCTTCTCTTGAAAAATAAGTATAAATTGGACTTTTTATAAATTAGATCACTTAAATTATACTAAAGTGGTCTGATGAAAGCGTCTAATTGTGAGTTATCTTGAAAAAGTGACAAATTACTTAATGGATAAATTAATTACCATTTATTCATTCAAGTAATTTGTGTATGCATGTGTTTGGGCACTGTGCTAGGTCCTTAATTTATCTTGGTTGAAAATCCATTTTGTTAAACGTGGAGTTTGCTTAATCCTTATTGCTGTCCTCTGTATAGTGACAGTAGAGTCTCTTCTAAAGGTTGTCGAGAGGGGCGCCTGGGTGGATTGGATGAGCGTCTGCCTTTGGCTCAGGTCATGGTTCCCGGGGTCCTGGGATCGAGCCCTGCTTCGGGCTCCCTGCTCAGCAGGGAGTTTGCTTTTCTCTTTGCCTCTGCCTCTCCCCTCCACTCGTGCTCTCTCTCTCTCTCAAATAAGTAAATACAATTTTTTTTTTAAAAAAAGGTTGTCCAGAGAAAAGGTACAAACATATGTTTTAAAGAAGATAATAATTTTACCTTTGAGTATTATAAAATCCCCAATTCATTATTTCCATATTTATTTCACCTTTATTTCAGAGAGCCTTGGACTGCTGGAGGTAGTGCCAACATGGTCAAGTTCCTTACATGACCAGGCGGTGGGCGCACATAACGAGTGCTGGCTTCCACAGGCAGGCCTGTGCTCTGAGGGGAGCACATCCACCCAGCATTCTTTCGGTAGCAAGAATTTGAAAGCTGAAAAGGAACAATGGCAACTTGGCCTATCATTTATTTCAACAAAGCAAATCATGAATTATCGAGCCACTGCAATTTTGTTTTTTCATTTAGTAACCATCTGTTAAATACCTATTCACTCTTAGATGCTGTAGATATAGCATAAATCTGTGCTCATTCTCAGATAAATCTATATCTCAAATAAATCTATATCTGAGAATTTATCTGAGAATAAGTCATGTGTGACAAACACATAATTCATTAAAATACACCATTTATATATTATTCAACAACTCTCTAGTAATGCTTTGTATGTGTTTGGAGACAAACATTTCATTAGGCGTTACTTGTACTGTGCTGGGTGAGGGGCAGGGAGGAGCAGTTCACTTACGAGGCAGAGCAGATACTGTAGAGAGCTGTTAGAAAGAGCTTTTCTAGAAGAAAATACTTGAATTGAGCCTTAATATTGGGGGAAGGAGTACTACAAGTATCAGAATTGAGGCATGGAGGGTGAACGTTGATGATAAGGGAAAATAATGTGCACTGCAGCTTAGGCTAAAATAAAGTTCCTGTCCAGGTGTTTTAGACATAAGCAAATAGACATGAGGATTTTTGTCTTGTTTTGTTTTTGTTTTTCTGTAGAGACTGCCTTGAAAGAAAGTTTGAGTATATGTCCAGCAGCTTAAGTTTTTATTGGTTATTCATTATTTGGTCAGTGTCACTTCTATTCATTTAAGAGAGGTATCTGTTTGTCTACATTGACAATTTTGGCAGATTCTGCTAGTTGTCTAACTCTGGGCGCTGGGAACTTAGCATAAAGACTACATTTCCCAGAGTCCTTTGCCACCGAGGATGGTCATGTGACCATGCTCTGGCGAATCACTTTGGGTCTTCCAGAAAGGTGCAAAGTGGGATGTTAGCAGGGAGGTGTTCCCTCTTGGTCCTCTCCGCCCTCTTTCATGTCTGGAATACAGGTGTAATGGCTGGACCCAGGGCTGACATCCGTTAGCCCGGTAGGTACAGTACCTACTGTCTGCCCTACTTTAGGGACCCATGAAAAAATTTCCATTCCTTTTAAAATCAGAAGAAAGAAAAATAAACTTTTTAATTGAAGAAAATGTTTTAATACAATGTTCACATATCTGCCTTTATGCCAATGTAGTCCTAAAATGTAATTTTTAAAAGTTTCTGAAGGATCCATGAAAGCAAAAGTGCCCAGGGCCAGCGGAGCCGCACCTCAATAAGGACTGAGCGAGAGACAGCGACCCCAGAGCTAGTGGGGCTGCCCCCGCAGCATGGGCGGCCCCCCGCGGACTTCTAATGCGTGCGGAGGGAACCCTCCTGTGCTTAGGCTGCGGTAGTGGGGTGTCGGTTACCTGCATTTCCTAACTAATGCAGCCATTTCTCCCGCCGTCCCTGCCTGACTGCCAGGTGCTAACTGCAAACAAGTGAAGTGGTAGCATCCATCTTTCAACTGGCCATGTATACATTAGCAAGGTCCGCTTAAGAGCTCTGTTTGAGAAGACTGGGTCGGTGGGTTACTGAACTCACAAAACACAAACTCTCAAACAGCTCCCAGCATTAAAAAGAAAAGAAAAGAAAGAAAAGAAAAGAAAAGAAAAGAAAAGAAAGAAAGAAAGAAAGAAAGAAAGAAAGAAAGAAAGAAAGAGGAAGAAAGAAAGAAAGAGAAAGAAAAGAAAGAAAGAAAGAAAGAAAGAGAAAGAAAGGAAGAAAGAAAGGAAGAAAGAAAGGAAGAAAGAAAGGAAGAAAGAAAGGAAGAAAGAAAGAAAGAAAGAGAAAGAAAGAAAGAAAGGAAGAAAGGAAGAAAGGAAGAAGGAAGGAAGGAAGGAAGGAAGAGAGAAAGAGAGAAAGAGAGAAAGAAAGAAAGAAAGAGAAAGAAAGAAAGAAAGAAAAAGAAAGAAAGAAAGAAAGAAAGAAAGAAAGAAAGAAAGAAAGAAAGAAAGAAAGAAAGAAAGAAAGAAAGAAAAAGAAAGAAAGAAAGAGAAAGCATTTCCCTGTATGTCTAGTGTAGGGCTCCCACCCAAAGTGGGCTCAGTGGCATTGCATCTGAATATGAATCCATTCCAGCCAGCTTTCTGGAGGTTTTAGCCTGTTTTCTCACTTCAAAATCACCAGACACAGGAAAATGCCTCTCTCTTTATTCACAGGTTTCTTAGGGAATAGGAAGAGATTTTTTTTCTCCTAAACATGCCCTGGGGTCCTCTCAGGGTCTTCGCTTTCATTCCAGAGCCCACTCTGAGGTCTGTTCTGCCCTGCAGCCTCATGCCCCCCACCTCTATGCCTCAAGTGGAAAAACCCCCGGTGTAACATGTAACAAATAACAAAACTCATTCACACCGACTTCTTCCGAAACAGATGATTTCCAGCTCCTCTTAAGCTCATTCAAATGCACGCCGTGGTTTGCATTAATAAATATGCTGATGCCCTCAGTTCAGGACTCTCTCTGCTTCCTTGGTTTGGATCTGAGGAGGTGACAAGTCCAAGGCCTGGTGGTTCGTAAGACAGGCCACTGAGATTTCAAAACCTTTGTGAAATATTTACATTTTTAGTGGAAGTAAAGGATGACTCAGAGATGTTCCTTCTTTCAGGAGCTCTGTGCTCCTTGGCATCTTATGATTTATCTAAATAATCTTAAAAAGGGCTGAGGAAAGGCTCACTAGATAATAACAAATCAATAAAAGCGTCAGTAATAACAGAGCATTTTTCTCTCTGTCTCTCTCTCTTCTATGTGTAGCATAAACAAGAGTAGGCCAGGTTGAGCCCATTTTGCTTTCATTTATAAGAGCAGTTTTCGTGGCACATTGATTTTCAGCAGCTCGGTAAAAGCTGGCTAAAATATTAGTTTGTACATTAGATGCAACATCTTGGCTTCCAGCCTTGATCACAAGTCCGAGAGAGAAGAAAGTTGCTTAGATAAAAGAGGTGAGTCTGAGCAAAGGAGTCTGATTCCCGTGGAGAAAATGAAAGAAAAGGATTAAAGTAGGTCCCAAATGGAGATGGGGCGAAGCAGAAAAATGATCCTTCATTTGGGAAAGAAAACAAAGGGCCAGAATTAGAGTTATTTGCAGGTGTAAATTGGGAGACCAAATGGACCAGAAGCGCAGAAATTCTCCAGTGCCCATGCCAAGGTGGGACGAGCCCACCCGGACCCCCCCAGCAGCTCGTGGGGGTTCAGTGCGAGCCTGGCTGTTGTGTGCTCTTTCTCGCTTCCTGCCTCCGTTGAACAGGGCTTCTCTGCTTCTCTTCCTCCTTCTCCTTTCTTAATGCTCATCAGGGGCGCAATTGTGAAAAAGACCTTGAAACTTACCTTTCTGGTGTTGCTCTATCAGCTTTATTGACACATATTTAAATGTTACTTTTATTATATCCTAGGGTAGTAGAAGATCCTAAATTATATCTGCTACGTCTATGCAGCTGTTACATAATTGTTACATGCCCCATCACGCTTTACTGTCAGACCATTGACTGCTTTGGGAGCTGTTCCTATAAGGTATTAAGAAAAAGAGAGACAGAGAGAAATAATGTCATTAATAGTTTGCCGGTAAGAGGCTCAACATTATTTCAAAACAAACTTTGCACCACTGTTTTATTTTTAAAAACAGAGCTTAGGCATCTCTGAGTCTTGAGCAGATGGATAATTTTATGCATTTATAGTGAAGGTTCTCTGAATGCTTCATTATGGCTCTTCTTTCCCACTGGTGAATTATGTACATTTATGTGGCAGTTAAAACTCTCAAATGGCCCCATGGAGGCATGGATTGCATGAAGCTAGGCTGCCTTCAAATGCCTTTCAGGTGGCCTCAGCTAATCCATTGCATGAGCTCTGCTTCTTTTCCTTTCCAGAACACCAAGAGACATAAGAACAAATGCCAGTAACAGAGCAAAGAAGCAACATCCTTCCCAGGGGAGTGCCGAAATGTTTCCAAGTGTAATAACTAGATTGTTTTTAAAAATATATCAATTCATCCCTTCTTTATGCTTTCACATCACTTGACATGGATTTCTGTCATTGAACTTATAGTAATCACTTTATTTACTTAAAGAGTTTTCTGTCCTCCTTCTTTATACCTGTTCTGAGTTCTTGTTGGGGGAAGGGTGATGTCCCAGAGCCATCATGGTTAAGGGCACCAACAGCATAGGCTGTGGGAGGTCCAGAGCCAGACCCCAGCTCATCCACATAATGGCTGTGTGACTTTGGGCAAGTTATTAGCTTCTCTGAGCCTCTGTCCTTTTATGTGCAAAATCAGGCCAGTGCTCACAACCTCTGTCTATGGAAGATTTGGTAATGGCTGTAAACAGCCTATCCCAGAACCTGAGATAAAGTAGGTGCCCAAGAGTTGTTTGCTGAGTTGAATTGAATTAAATGCTTAATTTGCTTTGTTTGACACAAGCTCTTGCCAATTAAGAGATTCCAACAATGCCTAAATGAGATATGGAAAACAAAACATCTTTTCCCTAGGAATAATGTTTCATACTGCATTCTAGAAGCCTTCCCTATTTTATTCCTATAAAAAAGTCTCTTAGAAGCCTAGCTGATCTGCAGTGGCAAGGACCTAGCTTAGCTTAATTTGGGGGAGGCCACAGTTTCATTTTACCACAATTATATGTCTGTTAAGACACATTCCATGAGTTGTCCTTGTAGCCTAAATATATCAGCTTTCATCAACTCTAGAAAGTGCAAGTAGAGAGTATTTTACTTTTGGAAATGGGATTCGATACAGTGAGCCATGAAGATTTGACATGCTGCAGTTGTCTCTTAAAAGGAAGTGGACCCTTCTGTGCTTCCAGGCCCAAAGGGGAAACATAGGGCATTCCCCCTTTGCTGCGACTAGATTGCAAGGGGGGCGGTACAGAGGGTGTGCTGTGAGCGCATGGGGGTGTTCTCTTGAAAATGGGGCTAGAATGCCTTTAGGAATAAGCAGGGTGCTCCGGGCCTGTGATTGCCTCTGTCCAGCTCTGCGGGCCACTGTGCGCTGGTAGGAAACTCAGCTTTAGAGCTTGCCTGCTTGGCAGTTGCCATGACTGCTGAGTCCACTCGGTGCCAGGGGCAGCTGACTTTGCTGGGAAGGAAGAGATTTCCTACAATGCATTGAATGCAGCACAGGAGACCGCGGGCCGGCCCAGGGGCCAGAGATCTGCCTCTGCATGGTCATGGCATGATTTGGCTTGGCTTCCATTTTTAAAAAGCCTTGGTAAGCTCTAGAAGGTAACCGCTTACCTTGTTTGTCCTTCATTTCAAGCAATTTGAAAACTACTCACTTGTTTATGGACCAGGCTGTACAGGATCTTCCACAGTGACACTTAAATGGAAGGGGGCTGGGGATTTTCTTCTTCTGTGATCCTGTTCCTTCTGTTGTTGTTTGTTTAGTAGCGAGGGGCTTCTTTGCTTTTGGAGTTGGGTGTATCCATTAGGATCAGTTATTTTTTTAAAAGAATTATTTATTTGAGAGAGCGAGAGAGAGCAAGCAGAGGGAGAGGGAGACAAGCAGACTCCCCGCTGAGCATGGAGCCTGACTCCGGGCTTGATCCCACGACCTTGAGATCATGACCTGAGCCGAAATCAAGGGTCAGACGCTCAACCAACTGAGCCACCCAGGCTCCCCAAGGATCAGTTGTACACATTAGGGCCAGTGGTCCACAATGCCTTTGGTCTTCCCTCTGGCACCACATTTCCAACCAATTCTCTCCTAAAAACTACCTGGAAAGGAGCATTCTCCCATAGTGGAATTCAAGATCCTGTCAGCTTTCTCTCTAGCCTTCAAAACAGAATGACATAGAAAGCTCATTTGCAAGAAATAGGTAATGCATATGGCACAAATTTGGGTATTCTTCCCCTTCCTGAAAGATCCTCAATCCACATTTTTCATGCACTCACTTGCCACAAGTATATAATTAAATACAAAATTCCTCATAATGGTCAAGTCTATTCTTTCAGAAGCCCCAGAAATGCTTCAAAAAGCAGACACTAACAAAGCCTTTCAAGAGAAAAGAAAATGTTATAATAAACCAGGAAAAAAAAAAACATAAAAGAAAAAATATGAAAGGAAAAAAAATAGGTAAACAGCATGTTGAAAAGACAGGAAATCTTTCCAGAAAAGCCAATCAATGAAGAAAAAGAATTCATTAGGAAAAGTTGACTTCCACTAAGAAAAAACCGCGTCTGAAGAATTAAGCTGACAAAAAGCCAATTAAAAAAAACCTCTAAAACAATGAAAGCATACAGTTGCTTTATATCATACACAATGCAGAGCTGAAGTTTTTTCTGTTGATAAAAAGGCCTCCTTTGAACCAAAAACCAACCCCCTATCCAAGTCTTCCAAGTCCTTCCCGGGTTGCCCAGTGCTTCAGTGGAAATGTGATTGCTGAACATAAGGGGCTTTGGTGTTTATCTGATCCACTCAAAACGTCCACGTAGAGCTAAGAAAATAGGAGAGAAAGGTTGCTTTTTGGAGGCAATCCTTATTTTTGCATCCTTAGCTCCACTAGACTGAGTGCAGTTTGAATCTCAAGGGCCCCCATCCAGAGTCAAGAACATGGTGGAGAGTCAAGGTTTCTGGCTTGCTGGCGTTCTCCAGGAACTGTGTGGAGCTGCCGTGTTTAAGGGCTCCGGCTCTCTGCAAGCCAGCTGACCATACTGCCATTGGCTCCCATCTCCATTAGTGTCCCGAGCCAGACCACAAGCAGCTGAAAGCTAGGTGACAATGGGCGGTGGAGGGCCCACAGCATCCTAGCTCCTTCCTCTCTTCCTGGTCACAGTCGCTATGACGGTGGGCACCATTACATCATCTTTGGACCCTTCAGCACTGCTCTATTTTATAAAAAAAATGATGGCAGTGGGAGAAGAAAGATGTTACAGGGAAACTGAAGAGGAAGGAAGAAAATTAAGGAAGCTTTATCCTTGCACTTCTTCCTTTCATGGCTGTTAGCCTTTCCCGAACTCGGGGCTTACTGCTGTTGGCAGCAAGGGAGGGATTCCCTATGCTTGGAGTTTCTCACAGGGGTCTTGGTTTATGATCAGAATTTGAAGGATGAGTCAACGAACGGACTCTATGAATTGATTGTGCTTGAGTAATATTTGATTTTCAAGGTTGCTCATTTGGTTAGCAAGTGCTCATTGAGTACCGACTCTACTCTTGCCTTAGGGATCGAGTAAGAGCAGAGAATAAGACAGACAAGGGCCCAGTGGGGAAAGAGTAAAGAAATCAGGAAAGAAATAAATCAATATAATACAAATCTTAGGCCATCAGAGAAGCTGTAGGAGAATGCAAGTTGTCCGGAATGTGGTCGAAGGGGCATTAGTGGCCACTTCTGGCCGCGCGGCACGGAAGAGTGAGGATGGGAGAAGATGCGTGCAACCTGAGATGTGAAAGCAGCAGCCAGCAGTAGAACAGGTGAGAGCCGCAGCTAAGACCACGGGCGGGAACTAGTTTGTTGTGTTTGAGCTGGAGAAGGCAGGCCAGCCCAGCTGGAGCGCTTGGGCCAAGGCAGAGGGAGGTATGGAACAGGATCAAAAGATGGGCAGAAGCTCTTCATGTAGGGCTCTGTCATAAAAATAGATTTGCGGATGATCAATAATTAAAGCTATGATAAAAGCTTTCTAGAGCGCTACCAATATTGAGCAGTGACTGTCCTGTGCAGTACTAGTACTCCTTGTGCATTATTTCTGATCTCTAGGACAGCATTTTCGACATTATAATCCTTGTGGTGCAGATGAAAAAGTTGATTCTGAGAGGCTTGGTGCCCTGCTGTAGGCCAGCCAGCTATTAAGTGGCTGAGCTGGATTCAGATGTGGGCCCCCCTGACCTGGCGCCTTAGCTCAGACCTCCACAGAGGGGCCTTTCGCTCACCTGCACACACTATAACGCCATGCCTGACTCCTTCTCCCAGTGACTCCAGTCCAGCAGGTCTGAGGTGGGGCCCAGAGACACCTGCACTTTCGGGAAGTTCCCCAGGGCATCCCCAAATCAGCTGAGATTATAACAGAACTATAGCTCTGTTCTTGCAATTTTCCACAAAACTTTAAATAATCAATCAATTAAGCAAACAGACAACAATGAACACGTGGCCCTCATGTCTGAGAGGAGCCAGCATGCCTTCTTCCAATGCAGGTCAGATGTTTGGGACGTGTTCCTCCCTCACCATGGAACAGCGCCCCCCCCCCCCCCGACCAGACGTGAGACGCTCAATTCAGGGACCCCTGTCTCTTGCCTATTCGAACTCTTTTTCTCTCCTGAGAGTGTCAGTCAATACAAAGACTCACAGGAGCTCAGAAAGGGAATGCCAGACTTTTCACTAATGAAATATTTTTCTGCAGAAGCATGGATGTGGTAGCGGATTTTGAGATGACGGACTGGAGGTTTTCTGCACGGGGTGCCCAATATTTCCCTGGACCCGTCACATAGTTACATGCTGCTGCTAGAAAGGCCAGGCATAGATCTCTGCGGTGATTTTTCTTTTTCCAATTCATTCTTTTATCTTTAATTGCTTTGTTAATGTGTTGCCTCTGTTATATGAATGAAGAGCAGACATAGGTTTCTATCAATGGGTATTTAGCACTAAGTTCAGAAACAGATTGCTGACCTATAGCTATCCAGAACCGAACTCCTCACCTTGCCCTTCCTTCTGCCCCCACAGTGCTCCTTAGGTCACTCAGTGGTGACCCGTCCTTCCCACAGCTCAGGCCATAATCCTTAGCATGACTTTTGACTCCTTTTTTTCTTTACACTCCAAATTTGATCCATCAGCAAATCGTATCTTCCATATCTTCAAATATGTCCTGATGAGGCTTAGATAGAAAAAAAGTTTTGTCCAAATTACATGTCAGGGTTGAAGCCAGAATTTGAATCCCAAATCTCATCCTCCAGAGTTGTTCATCCTCTTCTCTCTCCACCATGGGAAGGACGGATGTGGGAAGTTTATTTTGTGTGTAGAGGCTGTTAACGGGAGAAGGGGACTTTGGGACATCAGACTCCGAGTTAGGTTGGAATCAGATTGTGGGGGGCTTTCCATTCTAGGGTGGTCAGTTTGAATTTTATTCCACAAACCATAGACATTTCATGTTTTGAGGATAGAGTAAGGACAGAAGCTAACCTCCACTTCAGGAAGATTCATCTGGCCAGAGAGCACAAGACGACTAGAAGATGGGAGTGTCTTGAAGGGGCGACTACAACAGTGGTCTGGACAGAGGCACGGAGACTCAGAGTGATTGCATTGCAGCTGTAGAGAAAGCAATGACATCAGGTATTTCAGGGGTCAGTTGAACAAAACTTCACAATTTATTGGATTTTGGAGGTAAGGAAGGAAGACACAAAGATCGTGATTTTTTTCCACTTTCTCAAAGTAAAAGTAACATAGAATCACATGCACCAAGATTGATGTTTCGAATCTCTGAGTGAAAAATGATGGTGATATCGTTAACAGAGTTTATTTTGGAAGGAAATGAGAAGTTCTACTGATTTCGAGCCATTTGTGGGTCACATTGCTGAAGTTACATGGTATGGGGATGCAGAGGCTGTGTGTGGTTCAAGTTACAGACTTAGTGGTCACTCCATGCACTTCACTTTCATATCAGTGATGTTTTGGACTAAGTGGTCCAAAATTCCCCCTTCAAGAATCACCTAGGCAATCTTGATTATATATAAAATATACAAACTATTTTGATGGCCGAGTTGGACTCACAACGCACTAAGCTCCTATGAATGAAGTGGGACCATTTGTGTAACACTGAGACACTCAAATGTCTATGCTGTTGGTGGAAGATTCTAGTTTTTAGTATGTGGCTGCAAGGGGGGAGACCACTCAGGACCTTATGTTTCTTGTTGTGAGTTCTGCATAGAATAAAACAATCTCTTCTAAGGTTTTACCACAGGAATGGCCTCATACTATTTTTGGGGTTGCAATGTATTCTATCTATATAGTGCAGGAGCCCCCAAGCCAGACAATAATGTAAAAAGTCATCCTAGGCTCACAGTACTTTCAGGGCATCTGTAAAATTAAACACAAGAGACCTGTAGTTATACGCCCTCGCCCAAGGTCACACGAGAGTCCCTCAGATAGAGTCCCACTGAAGACATGCACATAAAGGAAAGACGCCAGTATGACTAGTTCTCAGAGAGATGCTGTGATGTCGAGGGAAGGGATAGAATAGTAGATTGGAGTAGAGTGAAGGGCCCACAAGCAGACACATACACGAGCAAAAACTGAGAAACGGCCTTATAAATCAGTGGGGAAAGGGTAGAACTCACTAATGAGTCAGTAGTCATTGTTGGTACTATTAAATTTCAAAAATCAAGATTATGTTTGTACCTCCCCCTGTGCACCAAAAATCAATGAAAGGTGTGAAAGGCAAAACTTTTAGAAGATCGTATGAAAATATATTCCTGATCTTATAGAAAACATTTCCTAAATATGGCACACAAAGCACAAACTTACAGGGAAAGACTGATTAATGGACAATATTAAAAATGAAGACTCTCTACAATGAGAGATGGTTTTAAACAATTGGAAAGACTGGAGGAAGATATTTGCAAATGCAGAGATCCTACAGAGGATTATTATCCAGAATATATTATAAGATTCAACAATTCAATAAAAAAGATAAGTGAAATAAGTAAAAATTAAGCAAGCCATATAAATAGGAAATTTACAAAGAGAAACACTAAATGGTCAAGAAAATATGGAAGAACGTTCAACCATTTGATTTTGTACAGATTAAAGTAACAATGAGATGTGATTAGATACCCCCACCCTGACCATGGTTGGTGTGGGGTACAAATTCAGAGGGAAGACACCCTCACACCCTGTTGATGAGAATGTGAATGGTGGCATCACTTTGGAGGACAATTCAGCAAAAGTAGTAATACTGAATACACCCATACCCTGTGATCCACAACGTCCTTTCTGGGTACATACCCTGGAGTCTAGGACCTAGGGAGACTTGTACGTGTACTCGATGAGTCATAGGAGTGGCAGTGTACAGAGAGATAAGGAAAAAGCATTGAAGATGGGTCCTTGCAGAACCTCTATGGAGGAAGGAAGAAGCAGGAGGAAGAAGATCTGGAAAGACTGGAGAAGAGCTAAGAAAATAGAGGCTAGTGCTGTCAAAGACAGCGAATCTCCAGAAAGAGGATTGGTTAGTTGTATTCAATGCTACTAAGTTTAAGGAGGATGATATCTTCAAAGGGGCTGTTAATGCTGTTTGTTGGGAAATCATCAAGGAAAATCTTAAAAGAGCTTTACACAGAGAGATGAGGACTGTCCTCCAAGGGATTAACCTATGTGTGTTGAGATGGGATAGAAGCCTGGAGGGGTAGTCTGAAAAAGCCAGGATAGACTATCCAATAAGCCTGAGTGTGAGAGGAGAGAAGAAAATCAGTTATTCCTTGCTGGATGTGGCAGGATCGGGGGAAAGATTGTTTTTGTCTGGAGGCGCGAGACGTGAGCTGTTTGCCGAGAGGTAGGGAGAATCAGGATGCAGTTGGGACGGAAGAAAGTGATGGCGTGAGTTCCTTACCGGTAAGATTTCATTTCTACTGCGGAAAAGACAAACAAGGGTGTTGTACGTACTTTCAGCTGAAATTTAACCGTGTGCACTGGGAAGTAAGGGACCTTTGTGGAAAGAAACACTAGAGAGTATGCAAGTGCTTAATAATTATGATTCGAGGAACAGTCACATTTGAAAAATGTGTTGTTTATAATTGCACTTGTTTTAAGACTTCTTCTGGTTTTCTGTTTCTTTTTGGTCAGGCAAGGAAAGAGTATCACCAGAAGATGGGTGGAATCTTTCCTGTCTTTTCTTCATAAATGTTTGGCAAGAGTTCAGGCTTGGTGTGTGTAATGTATTAGAGGAAACTACAGTATACCTTCTTCAGAACAAGGGTTTCATTTATTTGTTTGTTTGTTTTAAAATCTCTTTTCTCTCGCACAGTCGGGAGAAAGTCTGGGGGAAAAATTCTAATTGTATTTTCTTTCCAAGAGATTTCAAAAGAATATAAATACACTCTGGTGGTCTTTCTTTTGGCATGGACAGAGATGGTTTACTCAGCCTCAACTTGGCTTCCTGTGTCTTGGCTACTTCCTTCCTTTGGCCCAACCTGTGCCCTCAGATACTGTGTGGGGGTCACCTGGCCCAGCCTTGGCTGGCCACATGGCATATCTGCTGACTCTCAACTCAGTACACATAACATAAAGCAGCTAAGGGTAACCCAGAGGCTTAACTCAAGGCTTCTCTCTGAAATCATACTGGACCAATACCGTCAGGCTGACACACAGAAGTCTGTACGAAAACCTTTTCCCAGAGCCCCAAGGGGGAAAGTCGGGGCATGGGGGTGGTGGCATGAGCCTCCCCCTGCTCCCTGTGTTACACACAGTTTCCTGAAACTCCCCTTTCTTTCAGGAGACAGCCTGGACAGTCATACCTTTCACTCTGTACTCTATGTCCCTCACCATGTCCTAAACTGTAAAAGTACCAGCCTTTTCTTTTTCTTGCCTTATATAATTTTCTACTAGTAGTAGGACAGGTCTCATCCTCCTAAACCGAAAGGGTAACTCGCTCTATTCTAGGAGAGATTGATTTGATGAAGGTCCTCAAGGCCTGGTTCTTGATTTGCTCAAGAATAGAGTTGCAAACATTTTTGAAGCATGCTCATTTAACTTGACGACCTGGAAGTCAAACTTATCAGGAATCCTTTTTTTGTTACATTATTATTAATAAACATGAATTTTAATGGCTACACTTAACTTGCTAATTCTGGTTGATTAAATGATGAAGAACCAATCCCGGGGACAATCAAACCAAAAGAGGATGTCAGAAAGAGAGGAAGTTTTGTTGATACAACTAATGGGTAAGGTTGCCTTCGATCATTAAGAACCAATGTTAGAATAGCAGTAGCTGTGCTTTGGGAGTTTACAAAAACAAGATAACCTTGGGGTGCATAGGTGGCTCAGTCGGTTAAGCATCTGCCTTAGGCTCAGGTCATGATCCTGGGGTCCTGGTATCGAGCCCCGCATCGGGTTCTTTGCTTGTTGGGGAGTCTGCTTTTCCCTCTCCCTCTCCCTCTGTGCTCTCTTGCTCTCTCGCGAATAAATAAAGAAATAAATAATCTCAAAGAAAAACTAAACAAAACAGAAAAAAAAAAACCCAACATAAGCTCAAATTACTTCAGTGTAAAGGTCAAAATAAAGTCTTGCCATCTTTTATTTACCAATTTATGGACGGTGAGTGCAGAAGTTAGGCGTAAAGGATAAATTTTCTCCTTTGTAAAATTGCATCTATTTTTGAGGTCATGGTCACAAAATGGCGGCTGCATGCCAGAAAGTTCCCGGCTCATCTCCTGAGAGTTCACTGGATACACCGTATTGTCAGAAAGCTCTGGGGGCTACTTGCTCAAGAAGTTTTGCTGCCATACCGATCAGAAGATGTTTACAAAATTTTAAGGAGCTCTCCGTTGAAAGGCCTATTTCCCCAAGGTCCTACAAGACAAGTTTCCCTCAGGGCTAAGGTCATCCTGTCCCACCACACGCCTGAAGCTGCTGGAGCTGAGTGTTTCCAAAGACAGGCGATCCTGTCATCTTCGGCTATTTATGTCTTGTCATGTGGTGACATGCGGATTCCTAGCCCTCTCTCCCTCCTCCCCTGGCACTGAGTGACCATCTGAGATAGTGACTTGAACTTGCCCTGTTGCTGGTATGCCTATTCCATCGACGAGAAGGCAAAACGTTTTCTTATTTCAACGACTTGCCCCCCAACCTTCTATCCAAAGATTTTAACGTGGAGAAAACACGTACAGAGATACCGTATAGAGAGATGGGGAGAAGCTCTAAAAGCGCCATCCGTGATTTGTGTCTAATGGCATCTCTTTGGTTCGAGATGAAGCCCAGTATTCTTGCTGTGGACATCATGGCCCCGAGGGACCTACATCCCTTCCCGTACCCCTGCTTCTCTTTCTCTTGCCCCTCCAGCCTTACCAGCCATCTTCAGTGCTGCCCAGCATTCCCGTCCACTCCATCTTCCTTCAGGACATTCCAGGTCCTTCTCATCCTTCCCAATCAGCTTCTTCATGCTCTACCACCCCAGGTGGGCACTGTGCCCTGTGCTTTTTCCTCGTATTTTAGTTGTAATTAATCACTCTAACGATTATTGGCTCGACTTCTTTGCCTCCACTAGGTGTTAGTTCCAGAAATGCAGAGAACCCCATGTCTTTCTTTTATCACTGTGCTTCTGCTGCTTAGTAGTGATATGGTGGGTGTTTCTGAATGAATGGATGCTCTTTTTTAGAGTCTACCAAACCTAGAATGTCCACGGATTTCTTGTGGATCTATGAGGTGCTAAGCATCCCTGGAGATTCCGAGTTGAATTGGATAGTCTCTATGCTCTAGGACCACATATTCTTGTGGTTTTCAAGTCTGTTTCCTACTTGGAACCCAAATGAACTTTTGGATTTAGAATTCACCTGTACGTTGTAACAATCCAGGTCTGATGTACAGAAGCAACGATTGGCGTGTAATGGAAGGGAAGTTGTGGATGCTTAAGAAAAGGCAATACGTGCTAACTGATTTGCAATTGGAGTTGGATTTAAATGGAGGGAGGTGAGGGCAGAGAGAAACTAAGGAAGAGGATCTGGATTTAGGAAAAGAGGAGGAGGTCCGACCGGTGGGAGAAACAACAGGAGACCGAGTGGTATGCAAACACCAGAGTAGGGTGTTGAGCGTAGACGGGGGGGGGGCGGCAGAATAGAGGCCAAAGCAACCCTGTCTGCCTGTGGAGCCTTCTGGAAAGTGGGCTTTCTGCACTAGAGGGTGTGGGAGCTGGACCTCAGAGGCTGGACATAGAAAGGAGGGCTTGATAGAGGAACGGCAGACCCTTGCTGCTGATTTCCTCCCTGAGCAAAGGAGAGACATGGCCAAGCCCCTTCCCACTCCGAGACCCTGTGAGCCTGCCATTGCCTGGTAGCTCTGACCTCTCTGTGGGGTGATTGTACTGTGTGTGACTAGAGAAGGTGAACAGAGGATGCTGTCAAGCCTGGTGGAAGCATTTCCAGATTCTTGGAGACCTACCCATGTTTCAAGGCAGAGGCCACAGAGGCAGTACAAAGAAGGGGCAGGAGGGGCGCCTGGGTGGCTCAGTCGGTTGAGTGTGGGGTTCGGCTCAGGTCCTGATCTCATGGGTCATGAGATGGGACACACCCCCTTGCCCCCACTGTTGGGCTCCACGGCGAGTCTGCTTGAAGATTCTCTCCCTCCCTCTGACCCTCCCCCCTCCACTCTCTCTGTCTCCCTCTCTCAAATAAATAAATAAGTCTTAAAAAAATTAAAAGAAGTAGAAGGGGTTCCAGAACAGGGAAGGGTGGTACCTTGGGGGGAGGGAGGGAAGGATGGGGGAGGCTGAACACCAAGGCAGTCTAATTGGGAGACGCTTTTTTTCCCCTGGCACTGGAAGGCAGGGAGGGTGGTCACTCTTCCCTGGGCCCCTGTAGAAAAAGACTGACTTAACACACCTGCGCTCTAACAATTACCCAGTTAATTCTTTGTTAACCTGCCTCCCTGCCCGAGAATGGGATTTCCCTTCAGGCATACCAGTCATGCCCGTTTCTCTCCTGTAGGAACAAAGTCAAGTGGAGTCTGAGGTGGGCCGAGCAGGTGGGTAACGTTGCCTTCTGCATTCTCAACTGGGGACGTGAAAAATACTGGGTTTTGAAGAATAATGCATGCGATTATTAATTTCCCAGGAATGTGGGAGAAAAGCACAAGCTCTAATTACTGAGAAAGGGGTCCCTGAACTTCAGGGCATCCTGAACGCTTCATTCTAGGAAGGTTCTTAGGGAGACAAGGGAGAGAGCAGAGCAGAGAAGAGAAGAGAAAACAGACGAGGGGGTGCAAGGAAAGAAGAAAATAAAAAAAAAAAAAGAGAAGGAAAGAATAAGATGAAAAAAGGGAAAGAGCAGACTTGTTCCTGTGACCCTGGAAAGTAAAGGGGCCTGCTCAGGATTTTCAGTCTGCTTAACATTTTGAGAAATAATGTTTTCAGAGACTCCCACGAGGTTCTGTGGGAGAGAACAGAAGGGGCCAGCTGTGAGAATGTAAAATCCTTACAGATTGCTGATGTCCTAACATCTCTGTGATAAAGAGACATTACATCCATGAGGAGGGTGAGTGCGGGAAAAGATGGATTTAAAGATGGGCTCTGGGCTTTATGAAAAAATCATATTTCCGATTCACTAAGGCTGGAAGTGGCCCTCAATCTTTAATAACTCTTTTCATGCCATATATCTCGAGATACAGTTCAAAACTGTAAGATTGCAACTGGGTTATACATAAATAGGTTAAACTTGTTTTTTTTAGTTTTCACAAGTTTGAATCTAAATGATAAAAAAATCTAAATGATAAATTTCATCTTTGCAAAAGAAAGTGAATTGTAGTTTTCCTAAATAAATACTTACAAACAAAATGCAAACGTCTTTGAATCTGAAAACTTTCCTGTGAATAACATCGGGGTTTTTGCCAGGGGTAGACTTTGAAACATTCTGTAAAGCTTTTAAAGAAAAGACTGTCTTTGAAAGCCTGAGGAACTTGTAGCACTAAATATCTTGGTGGTGATTTATGAACAATGTTAAGAAATATGTCTTTCCTTTAATAAAAAGAGAAAAAGTCCTGACATTTGGTACAATGATGAGGATTTATGTGCTAAAATGTTTTTGCGTGGCAGCCTCTGAGTAATAGATTCATAAATATTTCCCTTTTTTAATTTAAAGTTCAAATGAATTAGAAAAAGGTTCCATATTAAAGACACCCCGTCAAATAGAGAAGCTGAACCTTGGGATTTACTTGGGCTCACCGGTCTTTGAGCCCTGGGCCACCCGCCTCATCAAGGTGGGTGACCGTCTAAGAGTTTCTCTCTCATACACTCACACAGACTATATCAACATTTAAAAAAAAAATTACTGAGTGAAGTTTGTTTTAAATCATGTTTCTCTAACCATTTTCCGTAAAAGGCATCACCATTACTACTTTTCTGTACTACCCTGTGTGTCCACAACATTTCATGCGCATGAGGACTGAATTCTAAACTGATCCGTCCTGTGTGTGTGGTGCAGGAACTGAGTTCAGAAATGGTCACAACCCTGCTTGAGGAAGTGATACGAAGTGAGACCAGAAACAGCGCGCCGGCTGTGGTCCTTTGCACGGAAAGCCTGCTCCCAGTCGCCCGGACTACTTTTGTGCTTCGTGATTTAATTCAGCCCAGATGCTATGGGTTCTCCGTTTCTTTTTCTCTTCTGTGGCAGTGAGTGTTGTTGCCCAGGACCGACGGGGCCAGCGAGAGTGAATGAGACAGAAGAAAAGTTGGCCACACAAATACAGTCACAGGGCAGTGGCCCCGGTCCATGGGCTGGAGGGAATGGGGAGTTGCTCCAGCCACACAAAGCAGCTCCTGTTCCCATAGAAACCCGTGTTTAGCTGAATGAGTGGCTTGACTCCGTGGAGCCCCTTCCTCTTTCTTTTTAAATCTCTGTTGGAGATGCATTGTCTTCTGGTTATTTTCGTTTTAATGAAAACAAAGACCAAAGACCGTGGAGAAGAAAATGCTCCCCACTTGAGGGCGGCTTGCTTTACAGACTGATGACATATATTCCAGGCGGGTTTGAAACCTGGCTGCATCTCCCCGGATCTGAGATCTGGTACCTTTTCTTCAAGCCTTGTACTGACAGGCCGGCCAGAGCTGTGCCAGGCTGAGATTGGCAGCCTAATTTGAATACCAATGCTGCTCTGGGCCGCCTTCCAGTTGCAGGGCGGGAGGCTGGGCTGCCCTCTGGAAGGGCTCAGTAGTGACTTCTGCGGGGAGGGGGAGAGGGGGCACTCCCACACTTAGGAGCTTCCTTCCTTCTCTAACTCCCATGCCCCTTCTCTGCCGGGTTATTGGCAAGTCTGCTTTCTATTCTTGAAGGATTAATGCCTCAGTGCAAGGGGAAAATGACAATTAAAAAAAAAAAAAACAAAACTCAAAGCCTGGGATTTCTGTAGCTTTAGCATTTTCCAGTTCGATTTCATTAGGACACCACTGAAGAGAGAGGTTTAGGGCTTTGTTGTTGTGTTGTTAAAGAGTTTAAAACTATTAACTGGATGTTTTTACCTTTCCTAGAAAAATTCAGGCAACCTTTTGTGCTAATGGAGCTTAGCTAACATCCATAAACAGGGGAGCTTTCTAAAGGGAAAGTAAATTACTATAATAGTCTCCAACAAAGTAATCTGCTTATAAAAAATAAGAGTTTAGCTTTCTGTGAGAACTGCTGAATTTATTTGACACTGTTCTCATATATGAAATATTTAAAAATCAGAGATTATATGCACTTATCAAAATTCCCCAATAGAATGTTTTAAATATAAAAGATTCTAGGTTTCCATCTTTGCATTGTGAAATACCATCAGTAATTTCCCTGCCTCTGAGATTCTAATTAAATGCCCTAGCAGATCCAAGTGCCATCGTCTGGGGTAAGAGCTGGTGGGGAGTCTTCCTCCACGCAGTTCATCACTAGCTAGCCGGCTGTGCTGGTTTTGGAAAGGGTGGGGTCCAGCACCGTGGCTTCACACACTCATTTTGTGGCTCCCCAAGCCACCTGCTGCTTGCATTTGGGATTTGGGGGGCACAAGGCCAGTGCCATCAGACAGGCAGGGATATTGACCAGTCTCCAGGGCAGATATAAGTTGTCATCATCAGTGAATATTTATTAGGTGTTGGTGGGTATTGGGCATTCTGCCAGGAGCCATCAGGGAGAGACCAAGAAACACAGATGAAGCAGTTCCATTCTTGAGGGCCAGGACGTTTTTATGCTACTTGTCAGGAGCAGGTCCATTGTATTTCTTGGTCAGTGTGAAAATATGGCCCGTAATTTTCTTACCAGTGTTCAGACAGGTTGGCAAAAGTCCTGCATTGTCGTAACAGGGTGAGAACTCTTCTTTTTATCATATTTTTGAGGTTTATATATGTCGAGAGGGTTTTTGGTCATTGTACAGTAATGCAGTGCATTATTACTGCAAAAAAACTCAAGAAGATTTCTTGTTCAGGCTAAACAAAACAAAACAAGACAGAAGCCATTCGAACTAGTTAAATTGCGCAGGTGAGGTTTTATTTCTATACTGGTCATAAAAAAAAGTGACTTCGGCAAGTTTTGAACACATTTCCGGGGAGAAGAAAGCTAAAAGAAGGCCCTAGTTATTTGAGGAAACCCTTTCAGGGTGACCTCTGATGGCGCATTTGCGTTAGCTTCTCCCCCGGGCAGGCCTGTGGGCGTTCTCTCTGCCCAGCCTGTGAAATCGTATGGTTTAAGAGAGGGAAAAGTTCAACCTCCAAATGTGAATGTTTAGTCTGATTAATGGACACACTTGGGGCACTGGGTCAGCTTCCATTTCCATTTAAGCGATATGTCATTACAGAGGATGTATGTGAGCACGGAGGAGGCTCTTCAAGGCCTGGGAGGAGCTGTAAGCCTGTGAGTTCCTGGGGGACCTGAAAACAGCAGAACGAGTCAGATGGTGTTTTCCAACCCCACTTCCGCGTTGGACCAGAAGGCTGCATCATCGTGAGGATGCAGAAACACACTGAGGAGGGATCGGAAGGAGGAAGGGCCCACAGAGTTTCAATTTTCTTGTCCACTTCCAGCCTGGGAATGGGATTCTGTCACTAACAGTCTCTGTGCTACAGGGTCACCTGCTTTCCATCTCCATGACTAAGGCTCTGTTTACCTGGTGACCGTGCAAGCCTTCCATGATGGAGCCCATACTTACTATTTGCATATGTTTATTTTCTTCCACCCACACGATTGCCGTGCCTGACCCACAGGATTCCACAATGTTTGCTAAATAAAAGAAAGTTCCTGCTTTCGTGTTTCAGCAGAATAGCAAGATGAGGCTCTTCGTGGACTTGCACTTTTTCTTATTTTGACTTTGAAGGCTTGTCAGGGGAAAGCCCAGCTCTGCTTGGAGGTCGGGTGGCACTGAATGAAGCAAGAGGCCTTGAGCAGGTGGGCCAGGCGCCTGGAGAGATGCTCTGGGGGGACTCTGCACCAAGGCCCGTGGCCCAACCAGCCTCACTGCTTAATTTCTCAGCTTTTCGAGGCCTTGGGATTGTGCAAGCCTTTGGATCAATTTTACTCTCATTTCTGCAGCATTACTTCAGCTGCCGTTCCATGAAGGCAACTTTCCCAGGGGCTTCATTAATAAATATAATTTTACAGCAACAGAAGATGCCGTGAGAACCAGAAGTTCTAGAGGGAAAACAGCACTTTCTTTTGTATCCAAGTCAAGTTTTCAAAGTCGCGACTGTGTTCTCCAGCAGACAAGAGCACACAGGCCCTGACTGAGGGATGCCTGGTTCTTTCCCCGGGAAGTTTTGCATCGCCCACCTCAAGACAGTTGTGTAAGTTCAGGAGCCCCAGATCTTCATTTAGGGTTCTTTTCTGCAATAACATTACCCACACTTTCTTTGTGCCCTATCCAATTCAAACGTGCATGCGGTGCTTTTAGACCATGTCAAGCCGCAGGAATGAGCAACGAGGAAATGTTCCTCTGGCCTTGAAGACGAGGCTTGCAGGAATTACACAAGTGTTGGAAACGTGGGTCTGTTTCCTCTCTAACTTTTCCTTTTGTTTCCTTCCCTCAATTTTAAACATCCCTCCATCTGATCCAGGGGTACTTTTCCGTGAACACACAAAGATGGTGTGAGTATTTTGTAATTCCAGGGTCTTTTTTTTTTTTTTTTTTTTTTTATGGGAATTCTGCTGCCTCTGTCGAGCAGACTTCAGTGAGTGTGGATAATGGGTTGGTTTGCTGTGTCCAGAAATACATATTCATTTGTGTGCAGCCAGCTGCTCAGGACCTGTCCATGGAAGGTTTCACTGGCAAACAGGACATGTAGAACGAGAGGGCCTGACACACCAAAGACGTTCACAATTCCGGTTGCACATCAGCAACAGCAAACAGGTCTCTGAAGTCACACCCTCCGCCACCAGCCAGTGATATTGTGGACAGTTCTGCCACCTTCCCCTAACTTTCTGCCATGGCTGTGCCCCTCCTCCTCCCATGGGAGCCTCCCTGCTCATGAGCTCATTCGGTGGCTGGGAGGGGTGTGTACTCTCCGGTGACAGAGAAGCACCAGTGGGTACAGGGTAAGTCATTGATCATTGATTGACTCATGTGCTGATTAGTTAGTATATGAAATATTGAGTAATCCCCTGAAAGGGGAAATAAGACAGGTTTAGGCTTCCAAAGTGCTCACAGTGCACTGAGGCTCAGACAATGATAATTGATGTTAATATAATCATTGCAGTAATGGGTGTGTATAGGTTCAAACCACCGTGGGAATACAGGAAAGTTAGCTATTGACTTTGTTGTTGGGGAAACTTTAAAAATGACAGAGTGGATTTTACTGTAAAAGTAAAGTGACAGTGTTGGTAGGCTTAGTGGCAGGAGACGACGGGGTGACATTATGACTATTGTGGGCCTCGGGACTGTTGTCTGGGTATTCCTTCTTCCATAAAAACTACATATTCACAACTATATTTGACGACTCTGTCTCTATAAAGATGAATATGTTAAATTGTTTATTGACACATTTGATTTGACCTAAAAATTCATGGTTTCTTCTGATTCTAAAAGCAATGGAAACATTTCATGGGCCTCTCGAAGCATCGAGCTCCTGGCGCCATGTCCACCTCACCTTGGGGGAGAGGAGGGAGGGGGGAAGAAGACAAAGAGAAGCACACAATCACGGGGGAGCCATGGCAAGAGGTTCTAGAGAAAGGAAAGGAACCACGGGGGAAGGAGAGATCCCAAAGGAACGGATAAAGTAATTTCACCAAAAAATGGAATAACAATATGAAAATGGCAGAAGAAAACAGGAAAGTGAGATAAGAAATCCCATGGTCATGGAGAATGACAAACCGAAGGACTCTTCCAGAAGCTCTTTCTTTGAGCGCTGCTCCTGGCTGGGGGAAGAGATTATCTCTCCTGCTTCGCTTGGTCACAGCAGCTCCCTGCCTCCTGCTGGCAGACCAGCACGTGTGGGGCGAGGCCACTACAGGACTGCTGGGTCCAAATGGTCGGAGACCCGAAGGGAGCTTGCCACTTGCGAACAGGTATGGAGTAAGCACCCTGCCTTAAGAGGCTCCTTTTCTGATCTAGTTTTCTTTCTGGAAATGAAGCGTAATTCAAGAATCAGGAACAATGGTACCAGACTTAAAAAGCATCACACTCAAGATGGATCATTGATATTTTTATACTTGTCTGCATCTCATCCGTTTTTCACCTTTTGGACTTTGTTTCATCAACTTTGTTGCTTTCTCTGATGTCTCTTTATAAAATAGCTTTTCATAGTTTTCATGGGTTTCAAGGACTTATTTAATATTTGCAATAGTCCCGTGAGGAAATGGAAGACGTAACCATTCTCCTTTTGTACATTAGAAGCCAGGCTCAGAGTCTGCGACTTGTGCAAGGTCACATAGTTGCAACATTTCATGCCAGGGTTGTGTGTGTGTGCGTGTGTGTGTGTGTGTTTACTCGGCACTGCTTCCCTATGAACATTAAACTCAAAAGAGAAGTGATGTCACGTTAAGATACCCTTATATACTTTCCCCCATTTTTTCCTCGTATGGTTATTCATGCATTCCAAAATCTGCCTACCATTTTCATCCTTCTTTTTAATGAAAACACCATATCCATCATTGATTTGACCCAGCCAACATTGTAAATACAGAACCATGAGGAAGCTACTAGTCCTTTGATACTTAGGCATAAAATTTGGCATACCAAATGTTTATGTTTATAAAGTTTTTCTAACACAGCTTGGGATTTTCATGTATCTGTTGATGACATGCAAATTGTTTCCCTTAGCATGCAGAAAATCCAAATGTAATTTAGGAAACATTTCTTAGAAACATCCAAATGTACTGAAGGTTGTCACATTCAATGCATAACTTGGCAAGTTTTATTTTTTTCCCCTGTAAAGTATAATTTTCAAGGCATCTAGTGCTGAGGAAAGATCCTCATGTATTGGAGCTAAGTAGAGTTTTACAAAAGACGTTAGACTTCAATAGGTTTAATGCTCTATCTGTTGGCCTCACCCCGTTTTGTGCCCCAAATAGTGCCATGACCGGTTGTCATGTGCTTGTTTCAAATCAGTTAGAGATATATCATGATTGCTGACTCATTACCCTACAGGGATGAGGTAGATTGTAGCCACATCTCCTACTGACAGTGGCTGTTAATAGAAGGAGTGCTGTTTCAACACTATCCTTCTTCGTTAGGTCTAGTCCGCTGGGTTACAGAATGGTTCAATGGACTAAGATTAACCTGGAGGTTCAGTAAATCTTGGCTCCTAGCTGAGGCTTTGTTGTTAATTCACCAAGAAAGGCCTGTAAATTAGTCTAGCTTTTGTGTGCTAATGTTTCTTCATGTAAAAAAAATGAGCCCATCTATGCTATGAATTTTGCAACTAAAAGGTTTTCTAATGCAAGTCTTGTTGATACGTCACCTTGCTTATAGAAGGAAAGTTGAGAGTTCAGGAACCTTTGAAAGAATATATAACGTCTGGGTCGATCTGAATCTATATATGTCTTTGTGTTTATCTATCATTTAATAGAATGGCTGCTAACTCACTGGGTGAGTCTAAGCATTGTGTCTGTATTTTTGAGTCTGCAAAATGGAAAATCACTGATCTTAAATAATCAAATCTGTAATCTTATAAAACCCTATTTATTGAACTAACAATTGCTATGTGTTCACTGTGGGTGGGCAGTTGGCTATAGAACGAAAAACTTGCCCTCATCCTCAAGGGACCTCAGTCCAACTTAGACACACACATATTAACAATAAAACAAATATGGTCTATTCTAAACTTGAATACAGTGTGATACCTACTTAACTCTGTACAATCTTTTTGTACAAGTGAGATGCTCTCGGAGCAAGGAAGAGTGAGAATTAATTCTACCTGAGGCACCAACCTGAGGAAGTAACAGTTGGAAGTAACCAATGGAAGATGATTAGTTAGCTGTGTAGAGAAGGCAGATGAGAACTTTCTAAGGAGATGGGAATATGAGCCAGGGTTGAGGGTGGGGGGCATGCCATCAATCACAGAATGGTAGATTGGGGCCATCTGATAAAATACCTTTACAATTTTATTTATGTCTGTAGACCGAACACTGGAACCATCTGAGGTGTTTATGTAAGAAAGTAGCATGATCAGAGTGGCTATTTCAGAAATATGTTGGTGCTGGCAGAATGGAAGAAGGGGGTTAGAGGGGAATAGTGTGGGGTCTGGGTGGTCAGTTTGGAGGCTATTGTATTGTGACACCCTATCACCATGACAACACCAGAAAATATTGTATATAGTACCAAACTGACTTTATGAGATCAGATCCTTGTAGAGTAGCCACACGCTCCACCAAATCGGCCACGTGCCCTCTCTAGGACGCTATATATTCTCTTCCGCTAGTGTATAGAACATCCACCATGTCTGTAATTTCCCACAACGCTGGGTTGGAAGAGTCCTGCATGTATAACCCTACAATTCATGCAGGCTCTTCTGCCTTTGCTGATTCACTTGCTGTAGCTAAGACACATATGCACTCTTACCAAAGTTTCAGCCTGGATGAAACGAACCCATGCGAAATTTTACCCTGGTTTTGCATCAGTCACTCTGATCGCCCCACGTGCCCCTCAACTTCCAACATACCCTCTCCACGCACAAGAAGCAGGTGTTAGGAGTAGTTACCTTTTAGATCTGTTTCTGGTTTCTTTGAATTTTGAGATACTGTGGTTGGTTTGCAGTGTTAAACAACAAAAAAGCACCATCCCCCATGAATAGACAGCATGGGTTTTTTTTTCCCCATTTAGAACTGGGTTTAACAAATTGCATTTACATAAAACTGTCAGGTTTTCAGAGATGTTTAATAAAAAGAAGCTTCTTTCCAACACATGTGGTCAGTGATACTCCCTTTGTTGGGATTTGTCCATCTCCTAATGAGTCTTTAAAGATGTGCAATTTACTTTATGCACTTCAAAAAGAGGGAGAGGGAAAAGGCATTTGGACAAAGCCCCTTGTGTTAGATTTATTTTTTACCATGTAAATACTGAGAGGAACTGTGTCTGTCCTTCCACCTGATTCCATTGGTGGTTGCTCAGGGGTGAGGCAACACAGTGAGCGCTTGTCTCTTGGTATTTCCTTTTTGTTGATATTTTCCTTAATATTTTTGCACAGTATTGGAAAATTCTTTAGTTAAGTTGGTATTGCTGGACTCCCGTGGACCACCCTTCATTTTTTTTTATTTGCATTTTTACTGTTGTTTCAAATTTTAGTTAAAATAAATAACAAGCAAAACAATGAGGTTTCCCAAATACACTCATCTAATTATCTAATTGCGATGTTCCTCTTTAAAGGCGTGTCTAGTTTTTTTAGACCCTGATTTGCTTCTTTGTTTCCTTTGAAAATGTTCTTGATATTTAATTACCTTCACTAATTCCTCAGTGCTTATATTGTTACATGCTGTATTTTTATAGAGTTCATCTTGCTCTTTTTTACAACTGATTTTACATTTTCTTGGAGTTATTGAATATGGCACTTCGAAGATGCAAAATCCTTTGAGTTCTATCACATATATATTTTATTCTAAATGACATTGTTAAAATTCACAAAACTGATCTATATCAGTACCTTTAGTCAAATTGAAAAAAGAACATATCACCTTGGCATGTTCAGAATATTTGCAACCCTAAATATTTTTTCCAAGCACAGAAAGTGTTTTAAGAGCAGTGGGGAGCTTCCAAGACACAAAGATGAAAATACCTGAATTATTTCCATGCACTCTACTAATTGAGGTAATGAAATAAACCCAGAAATACCACAATGAATAAAAATGAAGAGTTGGGAATTTGAAAAGTTTTCAGCTTTACTCATCTAAGACACTCATTATTTGGAGGGGGCTTATTGTAAATTTCCATGTCTTTGGTGGCTCTTGATTAGAATAAACACACACAAAGTATAGTATCAAGGTTCTTACTGGTCCAAACCAATTGTTTGCTATTGTACGTTAGAGCCATTATGAGTTTCTTTCTCAATGCTGCCTCTTTCTTTAGCTTCATATTCAATATTCGGCAGGCTGAATATTTAATCACATAAGATCCATAAGAAATGTGAATGCTTTGAAGTTCGTATGTCCATATAAGAGCTTTATGGCTTCTGGGCATGAGAAGAAATTTCATTTTTACTTGGCAGTAAGAGGCGAGAGGATAGAAGCCTTATGGAAACATATGGAGATAACTTAGACCGACTCCTTGTTTTTGGTAAATGGGCCAGGGGCTCAGCGAACACTTCTGCTGCTTCTCGCTGTTTTTATTCTGTGCTTCCTGCACCATCCACCACTCAGCACCGTGCCTCCCAGTCCCATAGTGAGAGAGATTCTGAACAAGGGATGCTGTATGACAAATTGAGGGAGAAAAGTGAAGCTAAAATTGAGATGACTCTAGTAGTGAAACAGAAGAGGCAGCAAAAAAAAAAAAAAAAAAATTGACTTGAAAATTTATTGAGTATACGTTATCCAAATTATGTCAAAATAAGGTACAGAAACGTACGGATGCTTGTTTTCATATTCCATTACCGAACGAGGGTTGTGGTTTTCTTCAGAAAAATTATTTTTACGGTAGTGAAAACTACTTTTAAAAATACAAAATAAGTTTGCTTATAGGATTTAATAAACATCAAAATACTATAATAAGTATCTGTTTTAAACAAATTCTAATCTATGAGAAAGAGAAGTAATTCCAGCATGGGACCCAATCCTGAACCAAATATTTGTGTTCTAACTATGTTCCCTGGACCTGGAGTCTGGAGCCTGCTCAGAAACCTGCATCCCCCGCCCTGGGCTGTCTGAGCTCAGTGCTGTGCGCAGACCCACTCCCACGGGCCAATTGGACATCTTCCTGACTCTTCATCCAATGACCTCACTCTGGTGGTTTGAAATTGGCCAGGGTAGGAGTATTTATATCCCAGATACTGGCAAATGGTACAAATCAGGGCTTTATTCCCCGATTTAGTGTTCGTTTTTAAGTATCTGGCAGCCTACCTCTGTTTCTAGCTGATATGTAGGGCGCTTCCCGTTTGAAAACTCTGTGATGATCTGATCCCATGGAATAACTTGCTTTTAGCTCTTAGTTGCCACTTTCTCTGTGACATAAACTCCGGAGACTCATGTTTAGTCTCCAAGCCCCCTCATGTGGGGTGTGACCAGCGAGGGGACTGGGGAGTGGCAGGCATGGGCTTCCCATGAGTTCTGAGGCTCTGTCTCCTCCCTTTCATCAGGGCCTGTTATTCCAGCCAGGTCCTCACTATTGGCTGCTAGAAATAGCCACCCTGTGGCCTGCAGAGCCCCACTTGGGGGAGAAATGCCCGGAGGAATGCAATGGTCTCCCCGGTAGTCAGGACTGAGAACCACCTCAGTGAATATCCCCTTTGTAGGAAAATGCTCGGTGTTACTTACTTACATTACATTGTACTTGCCCCACACCTGCTCTGCCCCCCTGCACACAGTTCACAGTGTGCGCCTTCCACACATTCCAGAGTCACTGGTCTGGGGCAAAATAAAAAGTACATGACAGCACAGAGTATGTGGGAATCACATCTTTACATAACACTGCTTTTTTAAAAAAATTATTTATTTATTTGAGAGAGAGCGAGCAAGCACACAAGGGGGAGGAGAGGCAGAGGGAGAGACTTTCAAGCAGACTCCCCGCTGAGCGCAGAGTCAGACCCTCGGGGCTCAATCTCAGTACCCTGAAGTCAGGACCTGAACCGAAACCAAGAGTCAGCCACTTAACCGACTTGAGTTACCCAGGTGCCCCAACATAACATTGATTTTTAATTATGAGATCAAAATGTAGGATGAGAGTAATCACATTCTCAGACTCATCTACACATGATTATGGGAAAATTAGAGGGCAGACCATTTGAGTTATTTACAGTTTATTTATAAAGATAGTTTTGGCATTTTAATGAGAGAATGGCAAAGGTTTGGCTGTTTCATTGGTGAGATGTGTGTGTGTGTGTGTGTGTGTGTGTGTGTGTGTGTGTGCGCGCGCCTATTATATATAAACCCTCCTAAGGCTTGGGAGGGACTAAGTCGCTCCCATCTTGTAGATACCACCGTTATTAGCCTCTTGCACCTGTCATGCTGCATATCTTTCCCAGTGGGACTAGGTGCCCCTCTGAAGAGCCACTGTCTGCTGTGAATAAAGCAAGAGCAAAATGTTGTGTGCGGCAGTGAAGTCTCTTTTGCACCCTTGATCTTCTTGTCTGGCTACTTTATTTGTCCTCTTTCCAGCTTTTCTGGTTCAAGTGGCACTGCTTTCACTTTGAACCAAATACTTGTATCTGTTTACAACCCATTTACACGTTTTTTAAAACACTCTTTCTGTTTTGTTTTGGTCCCTTCGGGGGTAGGTGTGTGTTGAGTGAGATCTGGGAGAAAGGGTTTAAGAAAAAAATAATCCAGATTACATTTGCGAACTTCACCGCAGTACAACTTTGCCAACACGATGTGCTTTCTTTAGTTGAAGGAGGTTGTTTTTGAGAGAGGTATCTGTTCCTCATCTCCGTGGAAGTCACTTATTTCCACTTATTTTCAACTGTACTTTCACATTTTTGTTTTTCTCCACTATTTTTGATAGAAAATTGGCATATTTGAGTTGTCAGCTCAAGGGAAGTTGTAAGGAAGCTTTTAAGTCCTTTAAAATTTTCCAGTGTAAGTCTTACAGTTTGATCACTATTTTATAAAAAATATTCCTTGGTTTTTATCTCCCCCCCCCTTTGGGATCTCTTAGCTATATTTGAAAATGCACACATGATAAAACCTAATAATAAAATTCTGAGCACAGATTTCTCTCATGCTACATTCTTGAACCATGATTACATTTTTTTTTATAATGCTGTGTCCTAATGGGCCAGATGACATTCCCGGCTTGTTATTTGTTGAGCCGTCTTAACCTTGACGGGCCTTCAAGTGCTTGGCTGTCAGGGCTAGTGAACAGAGCCCCCTGCTGGACGTTCTGGGGATCAGATTTCCAATGCAAAGGAGTGGGTCCCTCCTGAGATCTGGGAGACCAGGAGGCGGGAACACCACCATCGCAGTGGAAAAAGGGATGGCATGCTTTTGACTGACGGCGCAAGTCAATATAATCTCAAAGGATTTCTTCAACGGTGCTTCATTTCCTTTGGAAAGTTTGGGTAATAAAGGCAGAGACCCTGATCTATTTAAATCATCAACTTTATCAAATTAGTATTTCCTGAGAAATCATTCTTTAGGTTGTTGATAGGTGTGCGAGAGGAAAAGGTGTCCTGTTCTCCAGTAAGTCTTGAAAACGGTGGATTAAATATGACTCCTTGTTGCAGAACTTCTCAGAGCCTTTAATTTGAAAAGAGAATTTCAAACAACACAGATCACTTTCCCTAAACTTGTTTGACCATGGGTATTTATTCTGTGACACATTTATTAATATTTTTGAAACATTTCATAGAATATCAGTGTAGGAAGTCCATTGATATTCTTTTTTCATTTTTTCTAAGAGTTTTGTTTAGAAGACTATTTCACTGTACTTACATTCTAATTTTACTAGAGTACATAAAACTGAAGACTGTTACTGATCAATATTTTTGACTGTTTTTTTTTTTTCTTTTTTGCCCTCCTCTGATGATTTCTTTTTTCTTTTCCTTTTTTTTTTTTCTTTTTAAATCCTGGGGACAGAGAACTTTGCACTTAGTGACATTTTAAATTCATCTCAAGCCTGTGTCTTTGTTCAGTGTTTGTGCTAGCCTTATCAATATCTTTGTTTAGACCTCGGCTCATTCATATTTTATAAAGATTATTTTTCCTTAGTTTCTATGGACATGCTTTGTGTTAACAATTTGCAGTGCTTGAAAATAAGGCTGAAGAATTGTTCTTATATTAGATTTATAGGAAAATGAAATATTGATTCTGTGTACAAAAAAGTGAACTGAGCTCATACAGGTATTATGTAACCAAACCCTTCTCATAAAACCAAAGTACATTTGAAAATAAATGTATCTTATTTTTATTACTATTACAATTGTTTTCTCTTAAAATTTCCTGCTTTAAGAATATTCTTCTGGGCTCATATGCAGATGGATATCATTTTGCAAGTGTGACTGAGGAAGGGGATATGTACTTGAAAACACATAAAATTTTACGAGAACTCTGTCATTTTGCAGGATTTGCAGGATTTTCCGTTTGAATTAGCTACAAGGTTCTAATTGTCTAGATTACATTTTAATAAAGAAGTGTTCTTGTCAAATCCGGATCTGACTTCTGTGTCGCTGTTTGCTGGTTATTGTTTCCCTTAAAGCCCTTACACCCAAGAAACAGTGCTCCATCCACAAACCAAGCTCTGGGCTATTCTTCTTAGGTTCTAGAAGACACCGCCCCGAGTCTCCCCCCAGGGAACGAGGTTCCACTGGCAGAGTTTCAGCTTTGTTCTCAGGAGCACCGTGTCCTGCGGATTCTCTTCTGCTTAATTTAGGCCACTGCAAAATGCGGCACAAAATGATCGGAATTATTGGGGTCATGCAGTGCTTACTGGCTCGTTTCCGTTGGGTACATTCATTCTGTAAGGATTCTTGGCTTTAGAAAAAGAGCTGCTTTACTCAGGAGGAAAAGAAAATTAATTTTCCAGTCCTAAATCTTCCATCTCAGTGCTGCGTCTCGAAGTTGCTTGTAAATTCTATGGCAACCCTGCTGATTCCGGGTCAGAAGACAACACAGGCTCCTGCTTCCTCCTGAGAATATCGGGGCAGGGAAGGATTGGGCCGTCTGTCCTTCTGTGCCCGGGAGGACTCCACCCCAAGCTTCCAGATGGTGGCTGTGGGGACTTCTCAATCACTTCCCATCACCTCTTCCAGGGCCTCAGAGCCCTGATCTTCAGAAAGCTTTGCTTCTGCACTTTCCTCTTTTAAGAAAAGACAACATACAAATTTGATTTGAATCAAATCCACAAACGTTTATTAGATAATTGCTTCTTCCCACTACAGAAATATTCTTTACTCTGAAAATGCATTTGATTCCTTGGAACAAAAAGCTTCTGGTCACTCTAAATATGACGGATATTAAAAAGACTGGAAAGTTCTCTTTAGGTGCCCAGCTGCTGAGCCCACCGGGGCACTGCAGGCCTCTTTGTGCTCTGCTCTCTCGTGAGTGAAAGGCGGCTAATCCCATCGTCCTAGAAGGACGTCTATCTCCTCCCAACTCCTTCCAAGGAGGGTCCCAGACACCACAAAGAACGCCCTGGCAGCACCTAGACAGACTTCTACCAAATGATTGTTCACTCTCTGAAATTCGAATTCATCTGGGTGTTCCCTGCACTGGATTTTTTGAACAACGTTTATTCTGAGATGAGAAAGAGTAATGCAAGTGAGAATTCTTTTTGTAGTAAACAAGCTTAACCTTTTTTTTTTTTTTTTTTTCCTTTAACACTGAGGTTGATTCACACACCTCAGAGGATCCCTGGACTTTCTCTGGGGAGCTATAGGGAGGCTTCGGTGCCCCTCAGTGTTTCCCCCTAAAGCCAGGGTCTCCGTGGCCAGGGCACATTCACAGAGGCCGCGCAGGACATCTTGTTCTGGAAGACAAGGTGTCTTCGCCCCGTGGGCTCCCCCTCTGTCCCAGCCTGACCCGGGCCTGCTCCGCACCAGCCCCTCCAAGCCTCTCCTACTCTGTCTGGAGGAATCTGGGCTGGCTCTGCTCACTGCAGTCAGTGGCACTCACTCTGGGCTACGACGCACCCCTTCTATGCATCTTCTTCCCGACACTGCAGAGTCCTCCAGTTGTGAGTTTTCTGGCTCCCCCTCCCAACTGTGCACTATTCTTAGCAAGTGTTTAATAAATGCTTCCCGAATGAATAAAAATGTCATTCCAACAGAAGTTCTAGTCATGCACTCGGGAGATTTAGCCCTACAATCTAACATGTTCAAAAACCCATTTCTCTGTAAAATAACAGATCTTACCAATGGCTCTTGTAATAATCCTTATGGGGGGGATAGTTATCAGCCTCTTTTAATACCAGAAAGATAATCTCTACAGACTAAGCTTCATCGTGGCAATTATGCTAGTCCTTTGTTGTTCTGGTTTAAATTTCTGTTTTCTAAATTCTCTTTGAATTGCCAGGGATGGAACTGGGCACTCTACTTCTTTTATGTCCAAGTCTCCTCTCTCTCTGCAAGAACTGAAGCCTTCCCTCAGGATGCCGTGGATTTCTACTGTTTGCCCCACCATTTCATCATAATGCTTTATAGTTCCTCTTTCCAACTAGCATGGAAGAGCAGAAAGAATTCTGACTTTGGATCCAGAAATGCTGGGTTCAAACCTGGGCTCACATTCCCTGCTCGGCTAGAATTGCCCTCAGCGTCTCTCTCGTGGCAGCCTGCAGGGGCTTGGGCACCCAGGAGGCCCCTGAGAGATGCCAGGCCTGTTCTCCCTTCTTTGTGCTCCCCCATATTTCCTTGCAATACAGCGTGGAGGGCGTCTGATGGGTAAGTAAAGGGGCAGCGCGTGAACTCACGTCATCAGCCCAGGAGCTCAGCGCCTAACACACTCGCTGCTATCTGCCTGCATGCAGTGTTGATCTTCCTTGAGAGGACACGCTCCTGCCCCTCCAGGATTGGTCATTAATTAGCCCTGGGGACTTCCTGTGGATTATCTACCCCCCTCCTCTCCCCACCCCCCACCATCATCACCTCTCCCTGCAGGCCAGGCTTGCTCTGAAGCCCCATGTGCATCATTGGGTTTCCCCTACCTGCTCAGGGCTAGGAAGCTGGTGACAAAAGGGGGAGTCACTGACGGCATGTTGGAGGCGAGCTTGTGTCCTGGGTAGTGTATTTCCCGAGCCACCAGTAAATGACATCGGACTTTGTTGGGGGCAAGTTTCAGTTCCGGAGGGGCGCACAACTTGCCCGAAGAGTTCGCCTGGGATGCTAAGCCCCTTTGTTGTCACTCCAGAAGAGAGGACGGGAGAACGGATGTACTTTCTTTGGTCTGAAAAAAATTTTTTAAATGTTACGGCTGGTATTTCTTAAGTGTTTTTAAAACTTAGAGATTTAGAAAAAGGGTTACTTACACTTGCTTTTTGAAACTGTGCTAGATGGCAATGCATGTTATCTGTGATAGCTGACCGTGGGGTTTGCCTTGCATCAGCACGCCAGGCATTACCTCCCTTAATCCTCAAAGCACTCTCTGAGGTAAGTGCTTTCATTGTCCCCATTTTAGGAATGAAGATATGGAGGCTTAGAGAATATGCCCGGCATTAATTGCTGTACAGTAAAAGTCCCCGAACTTAGTGGCTTCGAGCAGCAACCACGGATGGAGCCCGTGGTTCTCTGGTTCACTAGGCAAGATCGCCTCCTGCCCTTGTCCAGGGCACGGATGGGTGACAAGGGTGACCAAGCCTTGACCACAACTTCCGGCAGGGTGGCGGGAGGAGTCCGGCAGCAAGAGAGGGCACATCCCAGTGAGCAAGAGCTTCTCAAGCCTCAACTGTGTCACTCTTCTTACTGTCCCGTTGGCCAAAGCCAACTCCCGGCCAAGCCCAGAATCAGTGGGAGAGGGTGCTAGTCAGGGAGGTGGAAAAATGAAGACATGAGCCAATGGGGGGCATGACTACCATAACCTAACACAGAGAGGTTGAGTCACTTGACTGTAGTAACACAGCTCACTCTTGGACTCTGGCAACTTAGGTTAGACTTCTTCTAGTTTCTTTACTCGATTCCACTTTTCTCCTTGCTTTTAGAAATGGGAGTTAAAGGTTAGCTTCCTTGTGTGAAAAGCAAATTCTTTCTTGGGACATGCTGAAATGGTTCAGATCCTTGCTTTTTCATGGCTCACCCTGGCCAGATCAGCCTCCAGAACCTGTGTGTTGGTTGGACTATTTGAGAGAGCTCAAATTTTAAAAACAAATTTTCCCTTCCTTTCCTTTCCCCCTGTAGCTCTCAATCTTGAAGACAGGGTTCTGTGGCCCAAATACAAAGTCCAAGTCTCTAAGTGCTCTGTCCTTCTCTAGCCCTAAGTTAGCAGCACGTGTCCAGATGTGCACTCTCAGCTAACAACCTTGTCAGATTGATTTGGGCGTGGAAAATAGGTTCCCTTAAAGAGGGATGTGTTGCAAGGAGCTTTGGAGTTCTTGCAAGGACCATACCTGACACCTCTGCCCCTGAAGGGTGGCGTGCAGGACCTGGGCGGTATGCATTTCAGGGCTCCTTTCTAAAGGGTGACGTTGGCATCTGATGGGTTACCTTAATTACACCATTTCCTTCTCCCTGTACACATTTCCAAAATCTATTTATAGTGCCTGTGACACCCCGTGACCAGCCAGAAGCCAGAGATTAATATAAAGTCACAGCACGACAGTTTGCTGCCTGAAGCCGTTTACATGGCATGACAAAGACAGTCCTCGAGGATCTGATGCTAATACTTCGATGCATTCCTCCTTGCTGCAGCGGGCGGAGCAGACGGTCCCTGCTGTCTGACTCAGCTCCCATGGGAGGAACAGCTCTGGTCTACCAGCCCATGCAGAGCTCCCCCCACCAACTTGATGTTCTCAGCCTGGGGGTCAGCATCTATTTGGAGGGTTCCCCTCATTTAACAACATCCCCCTCCATTCTATATCCTACCCCTCTGGAAGAAGGTGCCGGGAGCCTGCTCTGCGCTGTGGGTCTGGGAGGACAGAGTGGGACATTCTCCGGGGCGCGTTATCTCTGCCGAGATAAGGGATGGCGGGCGGGGGCCTCTGGGCCTGGGAAGAGCACCTGTCCTCTGTCCTTCTGCAGCTGGGCTCCACTGGAACCCCACACCAGGCCCTCGGGACAGCGTTTTCTCCCCAAATTTGGAGAGTGGCCTTGTCATGCATTTGAAGATTTTTGAAGACCAGTCTCTGAACAGATTAAAAATTCTTCACTAAAATGTCACCGGGCAAACAATCCTCCTGCCCAGCTGGGTCTTCGGTGACTCAGGGTGCTGGGAGTTTACAGAAACAATTGTGAGAGCAAGGGCAATGGAGTTAAACCTTAAACTGCAGTCATGTAGAGGGACACCCAACATCAAGCCGGCGCCAGGCAGCATGAATTCTTTTGTCGGAGGGAGAACCAAGTTGGACTATAAAGGCAAGGGTTTGACTTTCAAGGGTGGAACAGGCTTCCTCAAGTTTTGGGCAATGACAGGAGGCTTCCGTAAAGCCAAGATGTTCAGTGGGATCCGGTGCTGGGGGGCTCTTCTCCCCCACCACTTTCGTCGGGCACTCAGTGCTCCACGTGGCCTCGAAGGTCACGGGGGCGGAACCTCCTGGGTGAGCTGGGCCAGGAAACCAAGTGCGGGGCTGATGGGAACGTGCTCACGGGTTTTCTGAGCCAGCAGAGCACCAGGCGGAGTGCAGAGCACAGGTGACCGAGCTGCAGGAGGAGGAGCTGAGCATGGGGCGTCCTGGGGCTAGGAGCATGCAGCATCTAGAAGCCGCGGCTCCGCACCCTAGGTGCCCTCTGCCCTGAGGGCCCGGACAGGAGCCCAGTTTCTCCCCATGTGCGAGGCTATCTTCACGCAGGGCAGAGGGTCAGGGACTCTGTCACAGAAAGGAGAGCAGCCTCCCGATATCCAGCAACAGATCGTGGCTCCGAAACAGATTTGATGTTTCTCACAGACGCCCTCCCTCGAAGACCTGGAACGAGCTGTGTGGTCGGGGTGGGGGTGCGGGGGTCCAAAGGCCCTTTTACTAAAACTGTCATTTTTTCGTAGAGCCGCGTGCACACACACTGGTATTACGTTTCCCTGATTTCATCTTCGTAGAGAAACAAGCAGGTGAGAAAGGCTCTTTCCTGACTTTGCTTTCAAGTTTAGAGGCAACATCCCTGCTAATTATGTAGGAAATGACCATTCTCAAAAGTCAGTCCATGAGAGTCCTGTCTGAGCTGTAGCAGGCCGTGTCCATTCACCCTCACGGCGGCGGGAGTGGCTGCTTCTTGCCTGGGTCGCAGATGTGGGCAGCGGTGGTGTCCTGATGGTAGAGGGTTTATTCTCGGTGACAGTGTCAGAACCAGAAAGAAAACTGCTTGATTTCCAGGTTCCAGGTTGAGCCCGCCAGGCTGGCAGGAAACTACTACTTTGTCAACAGAGCACATTTGCTTCAAAAGTTGCCGAGAGAGAGAAAAAATCCAGGTCCTTTAATGTCACTTTTAATATAATGGTGCTTTCATAACTCTGACATCTCTTTATATCATTCCAGGATTTTAAGACTTCACTTCAAGCAAGGGCCACTAGACCACATTTGAATGTTTCAAAAAAAACACAACCCTCTTTTTAAAATTAATGTGAAGTTCATATATACACACGTGGGCATGGGCGTGCCCATGGGCATGTATGATGCATGTGTGCACATGTATTCACATATGTGTCCATTCCCGTGAATATGCATGCACACGAGTGCATGTATATTCATGCGTGCAGTTGTGTGTTTATGCACGCATGTCGGTGCACAGTACATGTGTGCGCATGTGTGTGTATTCGTGTGTGTGCACATGTGTGTGTGTTCACTACTATGTACTGTAGGAATTTCAAACTATCTGTTATGGGAAGGGAAAGGTGTGTGTCTCATGAACACCATAGCAACCGTGAGTGGTTAATGGTTTTCTAAATCTAAATTGAGGCTTCCCTTCAGAAGTCTCCGTATGAACTCAGATCATTTTTTGCAACTGACCTAAAGGCATCCAAATTGTTTTCAACGAAGGGGGCAACCAAGATTTTAAAATAGCCCTAACCCTCGAAGGGCCCAGCACCTAGGTCGGCAGAGTGGGGTTGCTGAGTAGGCCTGGCAGATCTCTCAAGGATGCATGAAGTATCATCTTTGGAGTCGTGGATGCCGGGAGGGCCGAAGTGACAGCTCTTGATGGCTTTGCTAAGACATGCCACTGATTAGACATTAAGGTCAGGTGCTAAGAAATCAAGGTCATGCCATGTTGCATTTTTCTCAGTTGGGCCCAGATAAGTTAAGCAGTGGGTGATACCAGCAAACAGATAAGGTGGCAATTTTTAACATTCTTAAAATCTTGTTACAGCAAGGAAGGGCATGCTGAGACCGAGGCGTTTGGAATGATTTCAGTGGCGCTGAGACGCCTTTTGTCCGCTGCCCTGGCCCGCACCCTCTCCCTTCAGTTCCACTCAGCACACATACAAACACATGGCTCCTCGGAAGTCTTCCTGAATATGCCATTCTCCGGATCGGCTTTTGAATATGAATGCAGGGAACACTCGTGATGTTTTTTCACCCTCAGAGCGGGTTGATTTATGGCCTGGATTACTAGAAACAGTAATTCTCTGCTCTTTATGATGTTTTGGTGGAAGGTGCAGTAGCCTGCAGTCAGAACAGCATGATTTCAACTAGGTTTTTACAAAAAGGTCTCTGCAGTGAGGGTGGCTGTGAATTGTACAGCTTTTGTAACAGAGCAGTTAATAAGACACCAGCACATTAATCATGTGACAGCTATTGGGTTTAGCAGGGAAAGGCACTGGCTTTTGAAAGCAGCAATTTAGGTTACTACTGTGTTGAAAGAGGTTGGCTGAACACTCTGTTTTTAACCCGTAGTTAACAGTTAAATGGTGTCGGTCACTTTTTCCAGACATCTTTTCACTTATCTTGAATTTTCAGGAAGCCTAAGGAAGTAATTGATCCTTTCTGTTATCTCCCATTCTAATGCCACTCCAGAACCAGAACTGTGTGGAGGGATAAGCCAGTTAACTTGTAGTTCTGGAAGGACTGCCAAGAAGTTATTCTGAAATTATCCGGATGATGCACAAACTCTTTCCCTTGATCATGTCGACCTGGCAACTCCATACCCAGTTTTAGAGCAGGGGAAGCAGCAACCAAACACTGTTTGTGAGTGAAATTGGTAACAAATCATAACCGAGCTGAGGAAATTTGTCCTGTATAGAAGTTGACATCTAGAAATGTATCAGAATTTCTGTTTTTCAAACCCATAAAGATTCATGCTCTAAAACCTCAGAAATAAAAGGACAGTGATTTCATGAACTTGTTTCTAGAAAACAACAGTTATCAGTGTGAATATTCTTAGAAACGAAAACAGTACCTTTTGAAATCAAACAGCGATTAACCTTTTTTCCACTTGTTTACATTGTATTTCTCTAATGAAGTTGCATTTATTCGGCACTTACAATCTACAAGAGGCTACAAAAGTTCAGTGGGAATAACCATGCCTTTTGTTCTGAAGGAGAGTTAAGTGTGATAATGAATTACTTAAAAGAATCAGTCTTCTGTGGGTATTAAAATTAGGGCGGCTGATACCAGCACTGACTAGCTTCAGATTTTGGTTCTGAATCTTACTGTTTAATCAATCTAAGGCAAACTGTTACATAATCTCCTTGTGCCCTGGTTTCCTTGCTGTTAAAATATGCATACTGGTAGATCCCAGTGCATAGGATTGCCATGAGATTAAAGAATCTTATGACTTGATGACTTCATTTTAAAAAACACAAACTGTAAACAATACCTTTCTCATAGTGAACTCTGAGGAAGTAAATTTTGGCATACCTCTATTACAGGTTATGATGCATTAATTAAAGATGATGACATATTGTCGATTTCGAGGCAAAGGAAAATGTTCATGACATATTGTTAAGGACAGAAAGGCTACAAAACAGCTTTTATAAATATATTGTTGCATATGCAAATTCTTAGCAAAGTATATATATATTTTAAATTATAAAACAATAAATGTTTTAGTTGTTAAAAAATAAAATCAATACCCGATGTTGGCCACAGGGTTAGAATTAGATGCAGGCATGTGCTGTGTGGAGTTGACCCAAGAGTAAATCAGTGCATCTTTCCTGGAAGAGCAACTGGAAATATCTATCAAACGCCTTAACATTTGATGTTTGTCTTATGAGTTCCACTTCTTCAGTTTTTTGCTAAGAAAATAATCACCGATATAGGAAAAGATGCATTTGTGCAATAGACTACTATACCACAATATAAATGACAAAATCCTAGTTACATGCAATAACATAGATGAATCTCAGAATCATAACTTGGCAAGAGAAGCCAGGCAAAAGAGGACACAATCTATATAATTAAAATATATTATAATTAAATATAATTATGTAAATGTAATAATTAACATAATTAAAATGTATTATGATGGTACAATATTATATGTTATTATATAATATTACTATTATAATTTAGACAGCACTGTTTGTTTTAGAAAGATCAAAAGCAGTCAGAATTAATCCGGAGTACTAGAAGTCGGGATAGCAGTTATCACTGGAGACGGAGAAGTGACTAGTGACAGAGAAAGGTTAGGAGGAGGCTCTGGAATCTGATAATGTTCTTTTTCTTGATCTAAGTAGTCATTACAAGAATAACATTGTTTATTCAAAAAAGGAAACACCTTAACTATTCATTAACTGTGGTCTGCTTAAGTAAATTTTTATATCCATATATTTTGTTGCTATGCATTAAATTAATAAACTTAGCAATATGGAAACTTCTAGATTATTAGTTCTGTATTTACCAACATGAAAAGCCATCAAAGATTTAGTAAGCAGAAAACAATGTATAATATATTGTATGATCTCATTTCAATATAAAAACAACACGCAACTTATATTTATGTGTAAACACAGGCATAAAAAATCTCTAGAAAGCTAGGCTCAGTCAGTTAAGCGTCTGCCTTCAGGTCATGATGTCAGGGTCCTGGGATCAAGTCCCACATCGGGCTCCCTGCTCAGTGGGGAGCCTGCTTCTCCCTCTCCTTCTGCTTGCTGCTCCCCCTGCTTGTGTGCTCTCTCTCTGTGTGTCAAATAAAATGTTTAAAAAAATCTCTAGAAAGCTATATGCAAAGATATCTTAACAGAGATTATCATCAGGTAGTGGAAGCATAGGTGATTTTTTGCTTTTCTTTTTCTTTTTGGTATTTTCCAAAGGTTTTGCAAACATCACATAGTACACTAGTCGTCCACTTATCTACTGTTTTGCTTTCAGTGACTTCAGTTCCTTGCTGTCAAATGTGGACAAGAAGCAGATACTCTCCCCGACTTCCTGTCAGAAGGTCAAGAGTAGCCAGCCTCCCGCTACCTTACGATGCTACGGCGCTTCACCGTTCACTCACTTCTGACCATAGTCACATGACTTTTGTTTCAGCATGTTGTTATAATTGCTCTATTTTAGTATTGTTCATCTCTTCCTGGGGCTCATGTATAGATTAAACTTTCCATGGTTGTAGGCATCCACTGGGGGTCTTGGGACGTGTCCCCCCTGGATAAGGGGCGGGGCAGGGGGGGCACTATCCACTGAAAACCTGTTCTTCTCTGCTCACTCCAGGCCAAACCACACCATCCGAAGGCCGACAGCTGCCCCCACTTCCTAACGCTCCGTGTGTTGCTGTCGTCCCTGCCCCACGAGGACGCCAGAGCCATCCCTCAGGCCTTGACTCTTGGGTGAACGCGGTCAGGTTGCCCCCGCAGCACCCATGCTAAGACCTGCTCCCCGCGCGGCTTGGCTGCGCCTCTCTCTTCCGCGCACCTGTTCCTCAGGTGTCCTGGGCTTCTGCTCTTCCCTTCCATGGACCTCCTCATGTCTTGAAACACGGTGTCCCCGCCGAAGGGTCCCCTCCTCGTTGGTTGCCATTGCTTCATGGAGGTTTCTGGTCAAAACCCGTTACTCTTGCTTATCGCCTGCCCTTCTTTTCCTCCAAGATACTTATTAGCATTTATAATTTCATCCTTAGTTTGGAGTTAACTTTGTAAACACCTGCCTAATACGGGTCTCTTCCCTCAGACCCAGGGATCATTAGGTGGCGGTGCCTCTCCAGCTCACCAGCTGATGCCTGGAGTCAGACTCGGACCTGTTCCCGGATAAATGCAGTGAGTACAGAGAACTAAAACATGAATTTGAAAAAAGAAGCAATAGCTTATTGAAACTAAAAACTAAGCTTAACTTTGTAATAGGAAAAGAATGGAATAAAGCTACATCACCATTGAATAACAGCAAAATAAGTTATTGTTCAAGTGATGTTCTACAAGGATTTTTTATGACAATGAAATTGGTTTGTGATATATTATTAAGTGAATAAGAGAGTTACAAAGGGATGTGACAACATGAGTCTATTTTTGTGAAAAATAGGTGACTCTATCTAAGGAGAGAGCCGTTTGGAAATAAATGTACACAGAGCACTCACAGTAGCTATCTCCATGCAATGAGATAATGCATGTCTTTTAATTTTTTAAAGAAATTTTGCTTATCTTTATTTCCTCAAACATGCGTCGCTATAATAATGAAAACACAATGAATGTTACTTTTAGTTAAAAAATACTAAACTAGTTTGTTATGTGTTTAAACAGCATGAGGCTATAATCCATTCAGAAAGGATGTGTTTTCACCGTTCTGTTGCAGCTAAGGTGTGGTAGGTAATTTGGAACTCGGATCCCAGTGGGTCCTGCCAAAGCTGAGATACTGAATCAGCCCCAGAGAACCTTCCAATCACCACCCTTCCTTTGGCTTCGACCTGCCTGAGACATCCTCCTGTGCATTAGTAATGTTCATATCATTGGATATTGCTGAAATTTAAAACATTGTGACCATTTGTCACAGCCCCCTAGTGATGAAGCTGGAATACACCTGGAGATAGAAGTGAAAACTCATGCTGCTGCATATTCCTGTGGCACCTTTTGATGCCCAGATGAGCAGGTGCCAGGTCCTGGAGGCATAAGGCTCAAAATGCCAGCGACACTCCATAGTCTGGGTCTTACACCACTTCCCAAAGGAGCACGCTCCAGAGACTGAGGGATCCACGTACAGAGCACGTTCAGTTCACTCATTCCTTCCGGAGAAGAAAGTCACGAGGAAGAATACCGTGCGGATGGCAGCGGGGCACGTGAGGGATGCTGGAGGGTGCTTCGATGATACATACTTGGGGTCCCCGTAGCAATTTATTTCTTTACATAGTGGCAATCTTCACCTTCAAAGGAGTTTTACGATGTCAGAACGACCAGCCTGCCAAATTGGCATTGTGAAATATGGAGCACTTTTGTCACTTTTAACCAATTTTATGCAACTAAATCTTCATAAGTAATTTTCTTAAGAGTTTGGAAAGAGAAAATCACATCCACTGAATGGGCCTTGCTACATGCCGTTCTCTTGCTCTTTTTGAAGGCGGTGTCATAATTCTGTCTTCTAATGATCTTAAGAATCCATTTAATCGTGGGGGCTTCCCCAAACATAGTTCTTGGCGGCAAGTTGCCATAGTTCACACATTCCAGGAATCCTCATTAGCTGGGAAAGATGGGACAATGTTTGTCTTCCACATTCCAGGCTCAGGGAGAAGGCTCTTTTTCAGAGAGTGAGAGCCTGGCATGTTTGCATTGCTGAAGGATCACCTCAGGCCATTCAATAAAACAAACAAGCAGCCCCTGTAGCAAAGGTCAAGGCTGATCAGAAGTGGCCTCCAGGGGCTGCAAGGGGGAGCCAGGCCAGTCTTCCCGTGCTTTGGTGTGGTCAGCATGCTCCAGCCTCCTGGGTACAAAAGGTATTTAGGAATTTCTGTTGATTGCTGAACTGCTTCTTACCGACTGGGAAGTGGATTTATGGATAGGCTCAGGAATGTCGGATGAAGAGATAAGCCCCCAGCTCCTCTCTGTTCCGTTCCCACGCGCGCCTGCTCTTAGAGACAAAGCACGCGCGAGTGAGCTATGAGAACCTCAAACAAGCCTCCTTCCTTTTCTTTTGATCTGTAGAATGGGAAAATTAACTTCACAGATTCAATGGACTAATTTGCAGTACTTGCTGGAGTTTCCTTAGGAAGGACATTGAAGAGATACAGTCAGTGATCACTATTTGCACTTTTCTTCTGGATCAGGTTCTATTCTGTTATCCCTGTAGTACAGTTCAGGCCACAGTCTTGAAGCCACTTCCCGACGCATTCATAATCATGATGTCATCCGGCACAAAAAGGCCTTGTCTGTGTGTGTCAATGTGGGGAGTGTGATGTCTGCAGAAATTAGGGGTACGTGGGAGCATTGGCATGAGGGCCACGGGAAAAGGGCAGCTTCCCTCTCCAGCAGCAGCCCACAAGCCTGTCAGAGGGAAAGCAGGGTGTGAGCACAGACCTCCAGGCCAAACCGAGCAGCACACAGATCCACTCTATGAATTACTGACTTAAGCAGATGATGCTGATAAATGGACCGTCAAAAACCAAACCACACAGATGCAAACTATAGATGCAAAAACTCTAAATTAAAAATGGGCAGCCAAAATCCAATGCCATCCCCCAGATTACCTAGATTTAAACAGACGTTATTTTAGAAATGTAGGAATGATTCACCATCAGGACATCTCCTTACACAATTCACTACATCACCCTCTTTAAGGAGAAAAATTATGATCATATCAATACATTCTAAAAATGCATTTGATAAAATTTAGCAGGTATCCATCCTTAATAAAATATCAGGCAAATCAATTAAGAGGAAATAATTTAAATTTGAAAGTGGCAATTTTTAAAAAGCCAACAGCAGATATTATTCTAAATGGTGAAATGCTAAACTGATTTACACTAAAACTGCAAAAGGACAGGGATATTTGCTATCACGATTATTATTTTATATGTTTCTAGGAAATCTACTAAGAAAAGGACATCGTCTTTATATAAGACTGATGAATCACAAACCTGTACCTTTGAAACCAATAATACGTTCTATGTTAATTAATTGAATTTAAATTTAAAAAATGTTTTAAAAAATAAAATACTTGGAAAAAAGATAAAACGATTCTTCTTGCTGATGATATGAGTGCATATCTACAAAATCTGAGATCCTCAAATATGGAAAAATGGAACAATATTAAAATCCTAGTAATGGATCCCAGTACATTATGGGAACTTGACAAAGGAGTAAATTCAGTAAGAAAGAGAGCGAGGCATGGCTGCAACTGGCTCACTGTCTAAAGTAAAATCAACTTGGATTCTGTCTCTCATGATATGCAAAATACTATATGGGCTGATGGCTTACGGATAGAAATTTAAAGGTGAAAATTTTAAGACAAAACTAGCCAGGGTGATCTGTGGGACTTAGTGGTGACAGGGTGTTCATAAGCACGGGAGTAAATCCAAAAGCCATAAAATAAATATATTTGACTACTTAAAGTAGTTTTTATAAAGAAAAGATACCACACACACAGTCAACTGACAAATGAAAGAGGGAGGAAAAACATTGCACTCCAGGGGCATTAAAGGGTTAAATTCAAAGGGAGAAAAAGGATTAAAGTTTACAAATAGGTAAAAAAACATTCGCAAATTGGTAACAATGATGTGAATAATCCAAGAGACAATATACAAAAAGTACCAATAAACTACAGACCAGTAAATCCTTGTAGCCTATAGACTCATAACAGGATGTTCAACCTCTTCTGTAGTCAGAGAAACTCAAATCCAAGTACTAGCTCTCACATTATACCCACCAGATTGGAAAATTAAAAAAACAAAACAAAACAAAAAACAAACAAACAAAAAAACCCCGCAAAACTGGCTGACATGTGGGAAAACTGTACTCTCACAAATTTTTGGTGGAAATGTGAATCGTTTCATCCTTTTGGAAAGCAATCTGGAGACTTCTATTAACATTTAAACTACTCATATGTATTTTTGACAGAGCAATGCCATGTGTAGGAACCTATTCCATATAAATAAAGTGTCAGACTGTAAGGCTATCTTTATAAGAATGTTCATTGCATCCCTTAATATTCACACCTAATGAAATCAAACCCCAGATAAGTGCCAATTAATATGAAAATGGTTCAATAAAATATGGTACATTTATGCAATGAACTATTTTGTAGTTACTTAAAATAATGAGATTGATTTTTATCCAAAAACTTGGAAGAAATCTTACTATGTTCTATTAAGTGAGAAAACCAAGACCGAGAGAAGTTGAATAACACATATATACAATTTTTTTTGAAGGAAACAATAGGGGTTTGAATTACGTATGGCCCCCAAAAGTTACCTCTAAGTTCCAACCTCCTTACCTGTGAATGTGGCCTTATTTGGAAACAGGGTCTTTGCAGATACAATCAGGTTAATATTCTGGAGATGAGATCCTGAATTTAGAATGAGCCACAAATCCAATTTTTGAGTGTCTTTATAAAAGAAAGGAGAGGGAGGGGCACCTGGGTGGCTCAGTCCGTTAAGTGTCTGACTCTTGATTTTGGTTCAGGTCATGATCTCAGGGTTGTGAGATTGAGGAACCCTTCCCCCACCAACATCGGGCTCCACCATCAGCAGGGAGTCTGCTTTAGATCCTCTCTCCCTCTCCCTCTGCCCCATCCTCTAAAATAAGTAAATGAATCTTTACAAATAAAGAAAGGAAAGGGGGATTTGGGAAGCAGAGACGCAGAGGGAGAGCACCATTGCAAGAAAGAGACAGAGGCAGAGATTGGAGTGGTGCACCTGTAAGCAAAGGAACACCTTGGGGGCTGCCTGTGACCACCAGAAGCGGGGAGAGAGACATGGAAGGAATTCCCCCTCAGAGCCTCCAAAAGGAGCCAACCCTGCCAAAATCTTCATTTCGGAATTCGGGCCTCCTGAACTGCGAGAGAGTAAGTTTCTGTTTTAAGCTAGCTATTTTATGGCGATTCGTTACTGCAGCCCAAGACCACTAATACAGAGACTAGGACGAATACCTTATTTGTATACACAATATCTACGCGTATATACATACGCTCTAAAGATGGAAGAGGTACAGCTGGACACCCGCCATGTCGCTAGCATCGGGGGGTGGGGGTGGAACAAAGGGTGCTGATGGAGAAGACGTGGGGCGAAGGGGAGAGGAACATAGCCCCGCGGCATGCATAATACAGAAGTTGAGAAGAGTCCAGATGCCGTCCAGTGCCACACCAGAACCACGTCCTTGCTACAGTGGCTGAACGGGAGGTGGCCAGCTCTCCGGAGTGAAGAAGATGGGGGCTGAAGCAGTCACGTGCTTTCTTTTGGTACTATATTGGTTAGTATGTAGAGTAAAATATATAATATTCTCATTTAAAAATACGCCTGGCTGGCTCAGTCGTTGGGCGTCTGCCTTCGGCTCAGGTCATGATCCCAGGGTCCTGGGATCGAGCCCCGCATCGGGCTCCCCGCTCCGCGGGAAGCCTGCTTCTCCCTCTCCCTCTCCCGCTCCCCCTGCTTGTGTTCCCTCTCTCGCTGTGTCTCTCCCTGTAAAATAAATAAATAAAATCTTAAAAAAAATAAAATAAAAAAATAAAAATACAAATATAAATTAAAAATAAACATGGTAAAGTATTACATACTGACTCTATTAGACTCTCCTGTTCATGAAGTATACACTTCTAAAAGTAAAGATATTTATATAAGTGTGTATGTATGTATTTATGCATGTACGTGTGTACATATATATTCCTCTGTACGTGTGTGTGTATATACATACGTATGTCTCTCTGACTTCCTGGGAATCCCTGAGGTTAAATTGTTTTGCCCACTTGCCCATTTTCAGAGATACTCATTTGATCTGGCCTCAATTCACTGAATTCTTTTTTTCTTTTTTAAAGATATTTAAAATTTATTTATTTGAGAGAAAGAGAGAGAGAGAGAGATAGTGAGAGAGAGCACAAGCAGGGGGTAGAGGGAGAAGCAGGCTCCCCACTGAGCCGGGAACCCGACGTGGGGTTCAATCCCAGGACGCTGGGACCATGACCTGAGCCAAAGGCAGACACTTAATCAACTGAGCCACCCAGGTGCCTCCCCCTTTTTAAGAAGATTTTTAAAAAGTGTATTTGTTTGAGAGAGAGGGAGATAGTGAGAGAGAACACAGGCAAGGGGGAGAGGGAGAATTGTTAAGCCAAGGAGGATGGAGGGTGGAGGGCGCATGAAGAGCCAGCTACAGACCAAGAAGAAACCTTCAGAAATCTGGTACCCTTTTTTCCTGCTTCTAGGGGTAGCCTCACCTCCTGTGTCAGGAGCGTTCTGTTGAGGAGGCTCTTCGGGAAGCAGTTTCCTGGGGCTCCCTCTGCACTCCGCCCCCCCCTTCCCAGTCTGGTCACCAAGGGCTGCCATTCAGAAGGCAGAGATGAGCACAGCCTGGACTCTCCAGGTCTTCTTCCTGTCAGCCCCTCCCTCCCTGGCACACCCAGCGCTCTTTTAGCCCCCACAACCCAGGCTCTCCAAAGTGTGTGGGGGGGGTGAGTGTGTCAAGGAGGGGGCGGGCGAGTTTTAACACCTCATTGCACACATCAAACTAAAGGTCCATCTTGTTTGGCCTCTGGGAGTAAGCAGGAAGCTGGGGCAGGGATGACAGCAAGGAACGGGCCACTGTGACCAGAGTTTTCAAAAAAAGTCAGGAATTTGGATTTTTCTGTGAACTCTCTTGATTTATAACCATGGACAATGATTTCAAAGATCAGTGCCCTGTATGGGTGACAACCAAGAGATTATCTGAGGACAGGATCTGTCCCGAGGTCACCAGTTTGTCACCTCTGATTTCTGAACATCTTTTTTTTTTTCAGGTTTTTCAAAATGACTAAATTTTAAAAATCTCTTTATAAGCTAATCATACCACAGTGTCAGTTTCTTAAAATATGATCTCTTTCAGGCTTCCTCACGTCCCGGCTAACCCTATTAATCCCGATGTTTCCTGACTTCTTCAGGGGAGGAAGACTCTCTGAGATAACACTTCTTTTAAATTTTTGTCTAACAACACTGAAAATCCTTTGTCAACTTCAAAAAAGTTTTCAGATTCCCAAATGATGATGATATTCTTCAAGTACTATTTGAGTAAAAAAAAAAAAAATACATACTATCAAAAATCTAAAAATTCAGCAATACTTTTAAACAAATGTGTATTTTGGTAATTTCAACATTATGCTTTTTGTAAGTATACTCCAAACTCTAGTTTCTGAGTAATAGGGACTGGATTTGCCTTGTCATCAGAAAACAACAAATAAAATCAGACAAAATATATGTAATAATAGTTTGAAAACACCGGACATCAGGCAATAAGGGGCAGCATTTTTTTTTTTTAAAGATTTTATTTATTTATTTGACAGAGAGAGACACAGCGAGAGAGGGAACACAAGCAGGGGGAGCGGGAGAGGGAGAAGCAGGCTTCCCACGGAGCAGGGAGCCCGATGCGGGGATCGATCCCAGGACCCAGGGATCATGACCTGAGCCAAAGGCAGACGCTTAACGACTGAGCCCCCCAGGCGCCCCAAGGGGCAACAATTCTTGAGAGTCAGACACAACTGAGGTAAGTCCCATGCTTGACCTTCAGCAAACACTGTACATCAACAAGCCACAGACTGAGGGAAATTATTTGTAAGGCTTACATCTGCTAAAAGATTTATACCTAGAATTTACTTAAAAACTCTCCAAACTCAAAAATAAGAAAACAAATAGCCTAATTCTAAAAATGGGCAAAGATTTGAATGGAACTTCACCAAAGAAAATATAGAGATGGCAGGTAAGAACATGAAAAGATGTTCAACATCATCAGTTCTTAGGGAAAAAATACAACCATGAGACACCACTATACATCTAGTGAAAATGGCTATAGTTAAAAAGACTGACTTTATCAAGTGTTGCTGAAACTGTAGGCGAACTGGACCTCTCCAGTCAGCTGGTAGGAATGCAAAAAGATACAACTACTTTGGAAGCAATTTGGCAGTTTCTTAAAAAGTTAGAGATGCATTTACCATATCATCCAGTCATTTCACTCCTGGGTATTTCTCTAAGAGAAATAAAAACTTACATCCATATAAAGACTTGAACACAAATAATCATAGCAGATTTATTTGTCGTTGTGCAAAACTGGGAACCAAGTTGTGGTACATCCACACAATGGAATACTTAATTCGACAGTAAGAGGGAATGAACTATTAATACAGGCCGTAACATGGATAAATCTCAAAATAATTGTGCCGAGCCAAAGAAGTCAGCCACAAAAGCATGATTCTATTTATGTATACAATTCTAGAAAATGCAAACTAATCTCTTGGGAGAGAAAGCAGATCAGTTGCCTGGAGACAGAATGAGAAGGAGAAAGGGACAAGAGGAAGAGATTTCAAAGGGTACAAGACTTCCACGGATGAATGGATAAGCAAAATGTGTTGTATCAAAACAACAGCGATTGTTGACCCTTTAGACGGAAGGGAATTCTGACACATGCCGCACGTAGATGAACCTGGCAGCCGTTCTCGTGAGTGCAATGAGCCAGTCCCCAAAGAACAAATATTGCATGATTTCACTTCTATGAGGTACCTAGAGTCCGTCAAATTCACAGAGACTGAAAGGAGAAGGGTAGGTGCCAGAGGCTAGGGGAGGAGAGTGGGGAGTTAGTGTTTAATGGGGACAGAGTATCAGGGCAGGCAGACGAAGACATTCTGAGAATGGACCTTGGTGATGGTTGCACAGCAACCATTCCACTCAATACCACTCCACTGTGCGCTTAAAAATGGTTAAAATGGCAAATATTATGTCATGGGTATTTTACCACAATTTTAAAATTGCATGAGCCAACAGGTAGGGGTGACAGCAGGACTGGCTATGTACTTTGTGGGGCACAATGCAAAATGAGAATGTGGCATCTCTTGTTCAAAAGGTACTAAACATTTCAAGATGCCAATTGCAGAGCACCAAACAGAGCTGGTGCCCTTCTCAATGCGGGACCCCGTGCCAACGAGCAGGTCGCACGCGCACGGGGTCTGCTGGTTGAAAACACGGGTTGGTGTGAGGGGACTTGTGTTTGATCCTGCGCCCCCAACCTCTAACTCTGTGACCTTGAACCGGTCCAGGATCCTCATGTCCTAAATCAGCTCCACTGGGCTCTTTGGAGGGTTCAATGAGATAATAATATGAGGGATGCTCAGCACAGTGCCTGGCCATTTGTGCTTAAAGAGTCATTTGTAGAAATGCATCAGTGCACCACTTTCCTCTCCTAGGTATGTGACAGCACTTTAGAAACACACCTTAAATCTCAACTGTAGGTCATGCTCTTCAGTGTGGCGGAGTGTTTGCATCAAACCTGGGTGCACCATCTACCGGCCATGTCATCTCAGAAATCTGATTAACTTCCAGAACCTCAGTTTTCTTGTTTGTGCGGCACCCATAATAATCGTTAGAACAGAGGCTGCACGTAATAGGTGCTGTTTACGCGGTGGCGATTATCTTCTCGCTTTATCCTATTGTCTGGGATGAACCCTGCCCAGCACAGCACGCAGTTTCCTATTTAGCATAATTTCCCATATAAACTAATAGTGATTCAGAGAATTCTATCTCCATCTTCCTGACTTGTTTCACCTCTTTAAAAAAAAAAAAGTCTATAGAAGAGATCAGACTAAGGTAGCTAAGTAACACAGTACTCTATTTATTTGAATTTCAACAGAAACAATGGAGGACCCGCAAATAAATGGGTGAATGTTGTGTGATTGATGTTTAATCAACTGCAAAGTGTTTATAGAGAAAGGACTGATCCTGAAATCACTTGAAAATGCATCTATTATTCTAAAGGACTCACAGAAGTAAAAACAGCCAAATACTCTTATTTTCAATTTTTTTTTTTATGTTTTAGATGCTTTTTTTTGGTATAGTTTCTTTAATTTTGACAAAAGTTCCTTTAAAAACTCATTTGAATGTTCCCTTTAACAGAGTGGGGGTTGCAAATGCTCTAATAATTTTTTACCACTTTCGTATTTAAAAATAATATGCCCTCTAAACATTTACATTCAGGATTTGTTTTTCCTCAGATGTGTAAATAACACATAGTAATTTGCATCTCATGCATAAATCTCACTCTGTTGAATACAAATATTCAGGAAAGTTCCTTGTTTCTCTTCTCTGTTTTCCCCGCTCCTGGTAGTTTAGTTGACTAATATTTCCAGAAAGATGAGGAGGGGGCACTGGTTGGCAGTTAGAAAATGAATCTCTTGGTACTGCTCTCTTTCAGGGGCAAGGAACTCAGAGATGAATAAGTAGCTCCGTCTTTTACAATACTAATAAAAATATTTCAATCTTTAATATTTTCCCAGATGAATGTACTAATGTGTCCTTCGTTAGTGACATGTGTAGAGGCTGCCTATCAGGGGATTTATCCAGAATGGATTTGCCCCTTGGGTTCCTTGTGGAATGTGCCTGACTCAAGTCAATTTCACTTCCCCAAGCCCTGGAAAGAAGATGGGCATCCGAGCAGCAGGCTTGGTAGACTGGCATTGCTCCCTGTCATCTCACGTTGCCGTCCCTTCACCACCGGGACATTGCATTTCGAGAAGCTTGCGTTGGCCTTGCATTGATCATGTCTGGTTAAACTCTGAGGCTTGTTTTATATTCCGAATTTCCCGCACTACTGGTTTCTTGCCTACTGATCATTTGCTGGGTCTCAGCCTGGCAAAAGATGTCTCAGGAGAGCCTCACCCCCATTACAAAATGTGACTAAAATATTTCATTGAGTCGTCTGCCCTTGGTGCAACTAACTCTTTTCAGCAAATGTCTGGTGATGCTTTGAATAAAAGATGCTACATGAAAATAAATTGCAATGTTCTCTGCTTCTGCTGCTATTTATGTGTATTTTCTTTCTACCATTAGAAATTTATCTTATTTAACTTTTAAGGTCTTCGTCATATAAAATGGGCAAAATCTGGTTTTCTAAAATTATTTATTCACTCTTTTTTTTTCCCTTCCACTTATTCTCCAAACGATTTACTAGGTATGCACTGAGCACCTGTCCCAGCGAGCTCCATGTTAGGAGACAGGAAGCACATTGCAGGGTCCTGCTCTTTAGGAGACCAGGTGTTTGAGAAGACAGGACTCACAGATGTGAAGCAGCTAGATAACAATACCAGGCAGAATACAATGAGATCAAAGACAGCGAGAGCTTGAAGACTCCAGAAGATGGAGCAGAGTGTGGGACATGCATCAGTGGGAGACTAATACTAGACGTTATTATCGGACAATATTGATAATAGAGAGAATCCTATCAGTGTGGTTATCACGGACCAGGTACCAAGTGCCAGATCCCGTACTTTGTTTATGTATTCCCTTAATGGTTCCTGTCAGGGTCTGGGTATTTTGTAGAAGTAGTAAGGACACTAAAATTTACCCTGGCTTGGCATCCTGGCTGAGATCATTTTTCTGAGGGCACTGACTTTGGTGGCCCCTCCACCCTTATGCAGCACACATGCACGCGCGCGTGCGCGCACACACACACGCACACGCACTGGCACACATGTGTGTGCACACACGTACATGTGCACTAACACACACACCCCTTACCCAGAAAAAGTAGCCACTGGCTGCCATGTTTGTCATCTGTAACCCCAGGCCCTTACCAACAGATCCAAGCTATGCCAGCAGGATTATCTCCCCTGGGAATTCAGAATTGGGGAACTTTCTACCTGTGATGATTCTACCCTGTGGTACGTCTTCTCTTACACTGAGGTATTGTGATCCTCAAGAGAGGCAGCAGGGGCATGGGGAGCAGGCAGAGAGGAAAATCTCTGTATACTACACCTTATGGAATTATCTTTTGTTTTAGAAATGCCCTTTTTAAAGGGGAAAATGATTGAATATCGACAGTTTTATTTATTCATTTTTTAAAGAGTATTTATTTCTTTGACAGAGAGGGACAGACAGAGAGAGAGAGAGCACAAGCAGGGGGAAGGACAGAGAGGGAGAAGATAGGAAGTTTCTAGCAGTTTGACTATGGTCTGCCCGAGTTTGGGTTTGCATTTGCCAAAGGTCAAGGGTGTGCAGATAATCTGGAAAGCCCCATTGTTAAGGCATATGGTGCTTTCCTCTGTGACTAGGTAAAGGGATGGGACAGTGGATTTCCCTTCACCTGGAATGTTGTCTTCATCTGGAAGAAGAAGCTATGTGAATCTCTTACTAATTCATTTTTTCAAAGCACACATACAGGAGAAAATGTCTAAAAGTAAATGAGGCACTGTAATATTTATTAATTCAGTTGATGGGAAGTTGAGTGATCATTATTATATTTGTAACTTCTAAAAAATTATTTGTTTCAAAGGAATTTGGTGATGTTTAAGAAGAATCTACATTTGCTCAATCCAGGTTCTGCACCCAAACGCAGAGCCAACTAGACTTTTGGAGGAAGGAGAGAAGCTGGGAGTAAATAAAATTCAGTTTTATCCCCTTGAAAGAAGACTGTCTCAGTGTGCATTCAATCAGGGATCTCTGTAAATATTTATTCTGCTATTTCTTAAAGGGGTTATACGTTTACAGGAGAGAAAGTGGTGCTGGTTGAGATAGGGCGCATTCTGCTCCTTGGCGGACGTGGCCCTCTGTGGGAGCATCGCCCCGAGAGAGCATCCCGATTAGCAGGAAACCACTGTTCTTAGAATGGCACCACCCTGTTCCCAGGCAAATGGTCCAGGCTTAATCAGCTCACCTGAGGTGCAGTGTCACACAAACCCAAACGTATCAGTTCGTGCTCTTTTCAGGCTCCATCCACAGAGCGGGCATAGACGGAGGCCGACTGTGGGCTTCCATGCTCCTTCGCCCCGACTAATTAGAGGCAGGCAGGCCAGCCGCACTCCCGCCTCTCTGCTTCCCAGCAGATTTTATGGTGAGTGGACTTGGCCTTGGGCCGGCCTGCGCATGCTTTAGAGACTCAAGACCCTCCTCTAATCGGCATTGCTTTTCTACATCCATGAGGGCCAAATGCTGCCCACGCCTTTTCTACCTGAGTCCTATGACTGCCCACGGTCTCTCCATCTGCCACTGGGGCCTCAACCCCATGGCCCAGCCCTGTTACCCCACTTGAATGGGGGCCATATTTCTGCCTGCCCCAATCCCTGGGGAACTGGCATGCTTCTGTTCTTCCCTTTCTTGCTTGAATGGGCTTTCCGGCATGACCCGGCTCAGGCCTGGGAGTCCTGTTCTCACCACTTGGCGCCACCAGAACTGGACCCCGTCCATGGCTTTGCTCTCTCTGGACTCCTTAGATGTGAATGAGTCTGCTGTGTCCCTGTGGGACTTGGTCTCTTGGCCTCGTTGTGCACTCTCTTGTGTGGTTCTCACCATCGTCTTCTTCCTGCCCAGCGTGTCGCAGAGTTGGACTCCGTTCTCCACTTTATCAGCAAGCAATCATGCCAAAGCCTATTTGCTGGTCACAGTCATCACAGATGCTGTCACTCCAACTCAGCAGATGGACAGCAGACCATATGAGGACAGAAGGAGTGAGAGTTACTTCTCTTCCAGGAGTGCCCCCACACTGGAATAAGACCAAGGGCTGGCAAATTTACTGGGGTTTAGGGTCATGATGTATTAGTGAGTCATTTACTTTTCTTGCTAAAACTAACAACAAAAGAAAAGGTCCTACTAAAAGGAAAGATAAATGTGTATTATTTTGTTGTTGGTCCTGGACAACTGGTTTGCTTAAAATGCACAGGGCAGTTAGTATAGTAAGTAGTGGGGGGATACTCTGTCTTTTACCAGGAACATTCATGTTTTCAGGGAAGTTCTGATGCATAAGAATTTTTGATTGGAGGTAGCTTCTTGGGGAAAGTAACCCTTATTTCTAAGTTAGAGTGTGCCATCATAATTAATTTTCTAATTTTTCCAAGGTTTCGAGAGATTCATTCTTATGACCCTTGTGACTTTCTGTGGTGTAAGACTAGGCCTTTGAGTTCTGAACAAGATTCCATTTACAGTTCCTTATTAAGCATTTGGGAAATTTAAATATTCTTAACTTCAGGAGCCTCCGTTTTGAGAGCATGGCAAACAGTTCCCTCATCATTCCAGACAGGCCGGGTCTGTGTCTTCCCTCCCTAAGGATAAATTCTGAGTCTTTCTTTGATTCATGTTTGACTGACATGGCAAATCCCAATTGTAAGTTTATAGACGGGTCCTCTGAAAGATGAAGTATGAAAGGTATTTATTTAAATTACTCTTGGTTTTGCTTTGTAAAGTATGCTATTCTTAAGTCGCAGTGCTTCACATGAATTACGGACAAGTGATGGTTTGGCAAAAACACAACGCTTACAACACATCACATGTTACCAGCAAGATGCCACACGACATGATTTTATTAACACGAGTTAAAGTTAAGGGTACAGGTTTGATCTGTTTGCTTTCAGGCTAACAGCAGCGGGAGCCGGACTTCCAAGCAGGGATGGAAGCTTTGCTACTTCATTAAGCAAACTCCACCAAGCATTAGCTCCCTATTACCTAGCTAAGCAACTTTCTTGGGAACTGATACAATGTCTCTTTTCTCCACCCACCACTGCAATACTCAGCTGATAACACCATTGCTATGTGTTTTCCATAGTTATATCTTCCATTTTTATATGAATTCATTGCAACTCCGGCTTGTGGATTTTTGCTTCTTTCTCTAGAATTAGAGACCCAAATTATAAGTGGATTGGGACAGGTTCTAATTCTTAGAGGTGCAAATAGGTTCTGTGTGGTGATGGTTTCATTGCTTACTGATCACTTAGCCTCACAGCCAACATTAAATATGAGTCATTAATAGCAGCTACCATTGAGCTAAGTGCTCTGCTGTATACATTGTTAGCATGTGAATTCCATGGGGTTGGACATTGTTTCCCTAGAGGAGCCTGAAGCCCATCATTGCCATGTCTCTCTTCTTGGGAAGGTTTGCAGACATCGGTGAACTCCGTAACCAGATCTCCCTGTGCTCACTGAGGGGTAGTAGTTACATTTTTGTGAGTTAGCGAGAGATAACCTGTGACCATGCAGGTTAATTATGTTTTTTCCCCTGCTGCGTTCTAGAATAACACCAGTGTTTTAATAACTGAAACCTTTCTATGCGAGAGGTCCTTTGAGATGCAAAATTGGCAGTAGTAAAATAACAATAATATTCTTTTCAATGGTAATGGTGGAGATAATTGTACAGTGAAGAGGTGCCATGAAAAGGTGGCTCGGGCACCACCGTGACCTGGCCCATTGCTGTGTCATCCTCATGCTTTCTATTTTAGCATTAATAACATGCCTTTATTTTGTTCCCCTTCTTTATGATAATCTGGAAGTCTTAAGTGCCTCAACCAAGCCTAATGGATTGTCGAGAAGCCACAATAATGACATTTTATTCTATTATTATAATTTGTTTTCAGGGGGCATATTTTTAATTATTTGCATGAATAATGTTATCGTGTATTCATGCCAATACAATTCTGATAATTAATTTACATGATGGAAATTTCTTAGTGATTTTGATGTCAATGTTAATAGCAACATCTGATAGTTGATGTGGGGATGTTGACATAAATTTAACTTTTAATATATTATTGCTAACACCACCGGCAGTATAAAATTACTTTGCAAGAAAAGAAAAAATCCATCGGGGAAGAATTCCAATGAAAAAGAAAGTGAACCTTCCCTAGGGTTTATGAGTCCAGAACAAAATATATGCACTCAGATGTGACAAATGACTTACTTGGACACAGACTTGGGAAAATGAACCTGTCGAAATGTGTGGCTTCCTATAAAGAAAGCTCGCTGTGAAAATACTGTACATGCTGGAAGAAGTGGCTCTTACAGCCACTTTTTTTGTTGGTTTGTTTTCGTAATTTTTTCTTATAAAATCTTTCAAAGCTTTTGAACTCTTTGTGTGCTTCTTTTGTATTTTGCCTTTGTTAATTTGCATTTTACTTATAAGATTTAACAGGGGAAGTGATAGGCCATTGTTATTTTACAGAACAAAAAACATTGTGCATGTCCGGGAAAAGCTCTATTTTCACGTTTCAGTCAATTAAATGACTGAGGTGCTAATAAATCCATTATGGAAGAGTGGACCATGTTAATAAGGTGATCTCAGGTGATCCTCAGGTAACTGCAGAAAATACGCTCTTCAGTTTCCACTGCGGGAGGGAAGTACAATCCCAGAATGTTCATTGCATTGTTGGGAGTTGTAAACAGCAAATGGTACGAAAACAATGAATCACGGATCACTACATCAAAAACTAATGATGTTTTGTATGGTGACTAACATAACATAATAAAAAAAATAAACAAAACAGCAAACGGAACCCCTCCTACTCAGATATATATATTCATAAATATGCATATAAAATACATACATACACACATACATATGTGTGTGTGTGTGTATGTGTGTATGTATTTCTGGTTTAAAAATATTGGAATTTGGGGGCACCTGGGTGGCTCAGTCAGTTAAGTGTCCAATTCTTGGTTTTGGCTCAGGTCATGATCTCAGGGTCGTGAGATCGAGCCCTGCGTTGGGCTCCATGCTCAGCACGGAGTCTGCTGGAGCTTACCTCTCTCCTTCTCCCTTTGCCCCTCCCCCCTTAAATAAATAAATCTAATAAAAGTATTGGAATTTTATAGGTCTGATAGTTTTTAGGAGGAAAACGCCCCCAAATCCTGACTGACCAGATCTGTGCTTGGCTCATGTAGCTGTTTTTCCAGGCTCCCCCTCACTTACAAAGAAAGGCACCATCTTCCCTAATGTGGCATTTGCGCCACAGGACATGTTCAGGACTGTGTAATGGGTGATGTCCCACTGTCTTCTCATCATTCAAAGTCACTACCGTGGCTCTTAGGTTTTTTATAGAAATTAGTTTGCAAAATACTCACACTCTTGAATAAGGTGAGCATGGGAAAGCAACGAAAAAATTCAAGGCCAGTTATAATTTTGATTTGCTTTTGGCTTTTGAGAGGCTGTATTACAGTGACCGGAGCAGATGGGAAAAACCATCACGCTGCATTCTGTTCATCAGGTTAGTTATTTCAGGTTATTGTGATTGAGAAAAAGGAGGAAGGGCAGGACTCCAGTGACAGTTAAGACGTTTTTGTCTGGCCAAACTTTTTCCATGTCCTTGCCATCAACAACAGCAACAGTGTCCCTCATTAGCTCTGAACTGACTGGTCTCAGCTCTGTGTGTGAAAAGAGGTTTTGGAGGGCAGCAATTAGTACGGGGCAGATTCGAAATGCAAGCTCTTCTGGGTCTCTCCTCGGTGGATACAGCCTCACTGCTTCTCGGGAGCAGAAAACTTTCACCCCCCCCCACCATCTTCACCTCTTTAACTCCCATTTTCTCTTCTAGTAAAAACAGGAAGGATGGAAGCAAAGTTGGAATACATGACGAAGTAGAATGAGCTAGTTCAGTGTTGCCTGTACTACTGAGCAGGTTCTCTAAACTTGATTTTAATGAATATTTTGAGAGTGCTTATTTTGATTGATTGGTTGAAAAAACTTCACCACCACTGAGAATTGAAATATGATTTTTAATGTTTCTGAACAAAAACTATGTACTGTGTGATTTGTCAGAATTCACAAGAAAGTGTGAAGTCACTTCCTATGGGCTTTGTTGTGACCGATTGATCCTGATGATTTAAAATATCTTTCTCTGGGTGTTGCACACGATATAATTCAAGGAAAAAATTTGTAATCGACACTTAATAACTTCAACCTTGTCATGCTATATTTTCATTCCTTCACTTTATTGGTTTCTAATTGCCTTGACAATATATTATGCTTATGACAATAGTATGCAGTTCTTCCTGGCATAAGAACTCAGAAATATGCTTTGACTAAGTTATGAATCACACATTACAAGTAACGGTGGACATTTTTGTTTTGGATTTTCCCAAACATGCTATTTGCAGTTGTTTACATATATTAGAATCCCTTGCATTTAAATAGCTCATTATGTAAATATTTAGGAAATAGGTGGATATTTATTTTCATGGAAACTTCCACTCAGTCACTGAAGTTAAGATGATACCTTAATGTTGACGGCTATATTGCATGTTCAGTAAAGAATACATAAATATAAAATGGAAATCAAATCACATTTAACTTCTGAAAGTAAAAAAATAATGTTCATATTTTGAAAATATATAATTAGCAGAACCCACTGGACCAGAAGAATTGCAGTGATGGACCCCTAGGTAACCAGCTTTGGCTTTCCCTGTCTTCTGGCTAGGAAAGCTCCCATTTTCCATCTGGCAGAGGAACTTTTGGCAGCAGAAGAGTTAATTGCTGTGTTTATGGACTATGCAATGTGTCTGTGTCTCAGGGCATTTTAGTGCATTTAGTGCATTGAGGATTGACCTACTTGAGCTCCCAAAGGCCAGCAACAGCCCTGGTGGGCGGAGGCCAATGGCTTGGTTTGCAGATGGCTACTAATCCTGCACTTCAGCAAGTGAGATTTATCACACTCAGTCTTTGAGAATTACCTAACTTTGTGTTGGGTTTACTTCCATACTCATGCTGGCTGCAGAATGACATCAGCTTTGGGAAGTCCAGCCACTGACCCAGGATCAGATAGGGGCTGGACAAGTGGTAGATCAAATGGGCATCAGAATTGCTGTGGGGGATGAAACGGTCATGTGTCAATTGCTAGACTTAGATCCAGGAAGCTGGAGTTCTCGTCCAATAATTAGCTCTCTAAGCTCACAACTCAGCCTCTGTGAGCCCTGGTTCTCTAATCAATAGAAAAAGGGGAGTAATAGAGGGCTCCTGGGTTCCTTTGCATTCTAATATTCTCTGATTTTAAATCTTTTGGATAAACGGTAATTACACCAAAAAAAAAAAAAATAACCACAGAGAGTGGTAGAAATGGAAACACCCATTCCACGTCAACTCTAGAAAAGATATATTGAAAAAGGCACAGAGCAGACATCGAGGGACAAGATAAGGGCATCAGTGTGCAGAGAAGAGGGGCATTTTGCTCTGGGGATTCAAAAACATTAATAGTTTATCGGAAAGGTAAACAATTTGAGTGAGATGACCTATGTATGTCAAGCGCCCACATTGCAAATGCTCCAGAATGGTAGCTTTGATTACCACTGCTATTATGGAGAAGATGTGAAGATGTGGCAAGTGTTCTGTTCTCCTTCACACACACACACTTTCCCCCAGTCTGGCTTCTCGGGTAGATGTTCCTGTTAATAATTGTTATCGTCTGCAGAAAACTTTCATGTCTTATTAAACAGATGTATTTGATAGTTATGTTTAATAAAAAACATTTAGTTTTGTTTTAACTCTCCCGTGCTCTTGGTGAGCATATTTTAGTTGCCCTAAAACATAAACACAGTCGAAGGGCACTTGGTGATGCAGTCAGTAAAGCATCTGCCTCTTGGTTCTGGCTCAGGTCATGATCTCAGGGTCGTGAGATTGAGCCCCGTGAGCCCCGTGTCAGGGTTCACGCTCAGTGCGGAGTCTGCTTGGGATTCTCTCCCTTTCCTTCTCCTTCCTCCTTTCCACTTTTCCTGCTAGTGCTCTCTCTCTCTCTGTCTCTAAAATTCGTAAACAGAATCTTTAAAAAATATTAAACATAGTGGAGAGCAATCAACTTGAATTACCCTAACAATCTCTGGCACCTTGCTTTTGTACCCACATCATGCAAGTGGTCAGGAGACAGACTGCTCCGAGCTCCAGCTGGGAAGTAGGTAGGAGCTGGTCCTCAAAGGGTATGGACAACGTCTAACTGCTAGCCCAGAATAACAGGATGGGAAGAACTTTCAGGCCCAAGGAAATAGAAAGTGAACATTAATTTTTGATTGGGGTTTGGAGGACTTTAGAAAACCAGCCAAATCTCTGACCCTTATTAGTTAGGTGTAAACTGGTGAAAGGTTAGGATTGAATGTGTGAAAAGGCAGTGTGTGGGAATGGCGCACAAGGAAAGTCCTAGAAGGCTTCTCTCCAGGATCCCCACTTCACCAGCTATACTACATCTTGAAATGCAAAGATTCCATTTTTTTTTAATTGTGCAAATATTTGGAAATGTCCCTTGGTTATTGCGTCCTGCCTTGGTCCTCTCCGGGTCCACCACCGGGTCCTTCTTGGGAGTACGGTCCATATTAACCCTTTGTCATCTGGCTTTCACATTCATTTTATTGAAAGTGTCTCTCCAAACCCTTGTGACTTCCTATCTACCATAGCGTGTCTTTTCCCTAGACCTCACCTTCTTCTACTACTCCATTGTATTCAATGTGTGGGCCCACTTCCTTCCTAGATATCTCTTTACCCTTAGTGTCTCAACACCCTACAGTCCTACTTTTCTGTCTTCATTGAGTAAAACCCACTCTCCTTTACTGGTTCTTTTTCCTCTCCATGCCTCTAAAATGTAGGGACCCACTGCCCTGAGTTTCTTGTCTCCTTGCTCTGTCATGTGCTTATTTCTTTGGTGATCTCAACCAATTCCTGCAACTCCAGCTCCCCCCAACTCTATAGAGACGACTCTTGCTACTAAACTCCAAATCTGTATTTTCAGCTTTCTACAGGGTATGGTATGTATTACTATCTCGTATCAAACTTTAAGGTGGCAGTGGAAATGAAATTTGAGGAGAAGTTTGATGAACATTCTAGCAAAACAATGTTCAGAATTTTGTAAGCGGCTGGACGTGCAAGATGGGGAAGAGAAACTGCCAGAGGTAACCTTGTGTGTGGAGTCTGAGCTCTGGGTGCAACCTTCGGAGACTTTGTCTTTGGGCCTGTCCTCTCTTCTATGAACGGTGTCTTTCTGGAAGATCTGATTCATCCCTTGAGTCCAGCCTCTATGCAGATGACCAGCACAGCTATCTTTTGACCTGACTTTTGTTTGAGTTCTAGCTCTAAAGAAAGAACTCCCCCTGGGCATCTATGCTATCCTCTCGTGACACTTTAGATTCAATACATCCAAAATGGGGTGCATTATGTTCCTCTCCAAATTTAATTTCTTCTTAATACTTAAGATTGTGGCTTCCAAATAATCATAACTTCCCAGGTTTGAAACCTGAAATTCATCTTTTCTTCTTTTTCACACTCCCTTGCTTATCTCCATGGGAGAGGCAGACATCCCTACTTTATTAGTGCTGTGCTTGACCAGGGAACTTATTTAGCCAAAGGGAGGTTAACAGGTCTGACACAATAGAGGCTTGACATGTGCTTACACAAAATGTGCCTGGGCTTGTACATGTCTGTCCTCTGCAATCTGCCCTTGCCCGGGAAGACTGGCATGAGCTAGCCCCCTGGTCCTAGGGTATAAGCTATCTGGAAGCCCAGATCAGCTGACTCCCAGCCAACCTGCAGAGTTGTGACCCCAAAACTTACTGTTGTGTGCTGCTGTTAATTTTGTGGTTGTTTGTTATGCAGCATCATTGTGACCACATTGACTGGCACACCTCTGCTTCTCTTCTAATAGTCCGTGCTGGTAACCTGTCTTCTCTCTGCCTGAAGCCCAGCCTCTCCTTCACACTTTGCAGACTACCGTCCTGAAAGCACACCTGTACTCCTAGCCTTCTCTTGTTCAACAGCCGTCAGAGGCTCCCTATTACTTAGCATGTGATCCACCTCCACGGCTGGTCGGGGAGCGTCCTTTGTGATGTGGCTCATCCTCCATCTCAGGGTTCAGCTCGCTCTGTTTTCTACCTGTGTGCTAGAACCCAGTGCTGGCAGGCCACAGTATACCACCGCTTCTGCTTCCGTCTGTCTTTCCTTACATGGCTCCCTTGGCTTGGGTTGTCTGCCCACATTGTTGGTCACATTTTGAAATCTTAAATTTCCTTTCAAGGTAAATCATCGACGCCATCTCTCCATAAGTCCTTTCACCGCCCAGTGTGTTGTGATTTTTTCCTCTTCCCAACACCATTCAATCCTTCTCTTTTATTTACGACCCTCACTTTTTTTGTATCCATATCTTCCTGTTTCTCGAACACTGCCACTCACCCTCCCCAAGCATTCTTATAAGCTTGGTTGTAAGCTCTTTGCTTTTTGTTTGTTTGTTTGTTTGTTTCTGTCTTGTTTTGTTTTTGTCTTTTCTGTGGTTTGGAAATCAGTGCATTACAAAGTAGAGTGTTGATTTTTATTTGAATTGGGTTGAAAAACAATAAGTTGTATTTCCCCCAATACCTAAAAACGTTACCTGCAGTACTAGAATGGAAATTTGTTCAATTTTAATTGTTTTGTGTTGTAGGGAAGAGAGTGAGCGGTTCTCTGTCTGGGGTGCTTCACCTCAGCAGGCAGCTGGGCACTTGCCACAGGGCTATAGAAAGCATCAGGCATCCTCAGAGTCGGGCAGAGAGAATGCCGGGATTTGGTAGGTGCAGAAAAGCAAGTGTTCGTTCCCTCTGTCATGTCTCTCTGGGACCTGAGCTGCCGAGACTCATGTGGACCAATGCTTAACCCAGAGATGGGGACACCAGTTTTTATAATGAGAAATTATCTTCTGATCAAATTGGATTCCTTAGAAATCTGGTCCATTTGTTTAATTAATTGTTTTTCACTTATTGCTCTTTTGCCACTTTCAGTCTAAGGGTAAAGAAGCATTGTGTTTTTAATCCAAATATTCTGTGATGCCAGAAATTCCACAACTCTAAGCTCAGGATATATTTTGACAAGGGAATATGCCAGACCTTCCCATAGTCACTGGGACTTCTGAAGGGGAAAGTTTCATCCAGAACCAGGGGTCATGGGTATATAACTAGGGGTCGCACCAAAGGTAGTGGTTATAATAGCCACGATTCAACCGCTTATCCCTAGAAAACGTAAACCATTCTTTCCATCTTCCCAAAACTGGGAAATATCTCTTGTATAATTTGGTGAAATCATTCAGGTTGTTAGGATTGTCCGGAACATCGTTTCTGGATTAGTTATGTCAGTTGGGTCAGTGACCTTTCTTTCTTACCAGTAATTAACCGGACTTCTTATCAGACATATTATTTAGCTACATGACTTCAAACTTTCACAGTGCTTTAGGAAATCGGCCGAGTCTCAGAAAATGGGAGCAAATGATTCACTTTCTATGAGAGGAAATTGAGGTCAGTCCGGCATCAGGGTGGCTGAGATCCTTGACTCTAACACATCTACAGACCCCACCTCCTCACCTCACTCAGCATGGCTGATAAAGAGTCATCCTCATCCCGGGTCCGAGTTTCTTCTTCACGGGAGGTTCATTACATGCAATGCCTGATTCAGACACAGACATTCTGAAAATCCAAAGAGGGTTAACCCAATCACTGTGGCTTATTCTTCTACTCCCTGGAAAAAGACAGGTTTGTAAATGAGCAGTTTCATAACTGTTCACTGATTATTCTGCCCACCATGTCAGTTTTGATTATTGTGTAAAAAATAAAAATGCCTGCTTCTGTTCTGTAGACTCGCCAGCCATGCTCAATAGCAGGAAGCTGTCAAGTGGCTGGATATGCGTGTTTCTAGATAGAAATGTTTAGTTTAATAAATTGTGTCTTTTTGTAATATATCGTGACTTTAAGTCACTCTCCTTTAAATTTACATATTTATGCATATACGTGCATATATATCCTTATACACACATGCGCACCCATCACACACATGGGAATGCATAAATACATCACTTTGTATTTTTATCACTATTATTTGTAAATAGGAAATGAAGTTACAATCCTTGAAATTGTAATGGCGAGCACACAATGACACAGTTGCTGGCACAGAATTCAATTAACAGATAGCAATCACCCCTGGGTGACTGTGTGAGGTAGAAATATACAGGCATGCTAATAAGTAATATCTTAAAGCCGCAACGTTTATCAGCCAGCAGCCAGACATGGGCACAAGTGTGGGCAGACAGCGTTGCTCTAGGATATTTAATACAAACCAGCTCTCTCCGTTTAAGGATTTGTGTTTAATCATTCAGCAACATTTTAAAACATCCCGGCTGGCAAGCTTTTCAAATGGCACTGCTTTGGTCAGAAAATGCAAGAGCTTATTTCGCTCCCCATGGTTGAGAGGGATAGGAGGGGCAGGAATAAGGAGTTTAGGAATAATCAATCTGCATTTGTATTTTTAAATGTTTTTTCCCTGTCATTTCTGATCTTTGAGCTACTTCAGTGTGCATCTGCTGGGTGAATCATAGCTTTATCTAAGGAAACACGCAGAAGGCATTCATTAGTACGGAATAGCCAGATGACTGACTCCCTGTGAAATAGCATTTTCCCCAGCAGCCGCTTAGTATAGCTTATGGTTATATTGTTCTTGAATTTTAGTGAAAGAGGAACACAGGGGTGCTCAGAAACTAGAGGCTGTTTTATCTTATTTTTTTTCATGCACATAGGGATATTTCTATAGTAGGTTAAAGAAATTCTTTAAGTGCCTTTCAAAATATTTTGTACTGTGTAGAAGCGAAGAGCCAAGAAAGGTTATGATAAGGTGGGGCATGGTGTCGCTTTTCCGAAGGAGAATGTGAATTTATCAAAAGAATGTGACCCCTCGTAATGGACAAAAAGAAACATTGTCTTACACTGAAATAAAGTGGAAGCCATATTTACGATTGCCAAGATTAAAATCCTCATCACCCAGAAATGGTTCAAGAACAGCGAGTCTACTGGCATCTGGGTCATGCGATTTGCCTGGAGGTGTTATGTCGTATTTATTACAAGCAGATGCCTGGGGGAATCTGGCTGCTTAGCAGATGGCTTTGCTGGGAGAGCATCTCCTACATTTGGTTCTTTGAATCAATCAGACCTTCTGTAAAGCTCTTCGTTCTTCAAAGCAGAGAGGTAAAGGGGGAGAGAAAAGAGGAGAATAAAGGGAATAGTTCCACTGTAGGTACAACTGACAGAAGTGTGAGTAGATTCTACTTCAATTGTATTTTTCAAGTACTTAGGTTAGTACTTACTATTTCTCCTCTAAGGTTCAAGTTTTTATTTTTTCAAAGTAAAAAAAGAGAAAGAAAAAACAAGCAGAGGTTGTTGTAGAGTCCAGGCATTTCATACTTTTTAAGCATGTGGGTTTTTAAGAAATAAGATGACAGCACTATTAATTTTAAGATTGAAAAATTGTTTGCAATTTTCACCGTTTGCTGACCAAGAGCCATATTCTGAGAATCAGGGCTCTGTGGTGTCCAGTGGTTCCTTCCTCACTGCAAGACCCTCATTGTTGTCCTGAGATGTTTTCCTGTCTACAAAGTAACCTCGAAATTATGCCTGAGAAAGAATCTTCTCTGAAGGAAATGGGTCATCTCCACAGGGAGACCATTGATGCAGTGCCAACATCTTATCCCGATTTCTGTGATTTTCTCTTCTGTCAAGTAAATATGGTTTCATGAACCCAGAATTCACTTCACTGATGTCTGGAAGGATCCACTGTAGCCAAATTGGGAGACAGTGGATTATATTTAATCCAAAATGATAACAGATCTCTTAAACTTGCCATTTATAATTTAACACAGGATAATGACGTCAGTAGAGTGAAAAATTCAACTGGTGAACTTGGGTGTTTGTGTAGGAAATGAGTATTTAGAAGTTTCACGGACTATGGACAAGAGTCCCTGTAGATTCTTTTCCATTTCCTTAGGGCTCACAAGTTTTGATTATATCAAGAAGTGCACATTTCCCACAAGTCTTGTTGCAATGGAGAATTTACAAACTCCTACGATCCTTAAAAGACAACAGCTGAAGTGGCCTCTAAGTATTTACAAATGATGGGTTAGGTTAGAGAAAATGCCTAATATAAAAAAAAAAAAACAAACAGAAGTGATTATTTTTCTTATCAAAGACTTGGTCTCTGTTTTAGGGGAAACAATATATTCAGATTTAGTATTGCACATAGTTGTGTAGCCATTTTTTAAAAAGTTTTATTTATTTATTTTTTAGTAATCTGTACACCCAATGCAGGGCTCGAGCCCATGACACCAAGATCAGGAGTCACATACTCTTCCACCTGAGCCAGCCAGAAATCCCTGGTTGTATAGCCTTAATATTAAAAATTATCATAAAAGATTTCTCCTGGTAGTATTAGGAAATTTTAAGCATGATTTTGTCTGTCTCTATTTGTGCTTGGCTTGAACTGCTAACATGTAGCTATAAATGGATTAGCTCTAGGAGAATGAATTATAGTTTACTGCACACACACACACACACACACACACACACACACACCTGCACACATGAAATACTGTAGTTGGTCAGATCAACAATCCATGCAGCCCATTATTCAGCCTAGAGGGTGGTACCAACATTCTTTTAAATATAAAAAATACAGTTGACTAGTATGATATAATTTCAAATTTTTCAAGGTTAATTACTATTCTTTATTCTAAAATATCTCAATGGTTACAATAATAGGATTTGTGGGGAATATAGGAAAAAGGCAGATGTGGCCCCGAACTCAAGGAGTTTATAATCTAGCTGAAGTCATAGAATGGACATCCATGGGATAACGTCAAACATTTCGAGATAATGTGTAATTGAGTGGTAACCTATATGCATAGATCTCTCAGTCCTGTGGGCACTCAGAACCAGGAGCTCGCAGAGGAGTGGGACGGGCCAAGGCAAATGAGCCGCATAGACTCTAGGTACTCATCACACCCACTCCTCCGCTAGAAATTTATATTATGCATTTATGCAAGTTTTTCCTGACCTTTTAAAAACCATTTCAAAATTTCTCATTCTTCAGCTATCAGGTTTGTAAAAGCAGTGTTTAATTTGACCTAAGTTGTCCTTTCAAGTTTCGAAGAGTGTCCACTAATTCTATTATGTTAGAACAGAGATCGTTGGATGGATGAATGACTTACCTCATCCATGTATTTCAGGATTTTCTACACTTCAAACATCTCCTCATGTTCTTAATGAGTCTAGGTGGAGTGAAAGCCAGTACAATTGTCCAAGTGAGGGAGGTTCTACCCCAGACTTCGTACTGGGAGACTTCCCACTGGACTTTGTCTGTGGCATTCTTTTGCCTGAGCTCCAGGGTTGGGCTGGAGAGGAAGAAGGGGTGCTCTCCAGCCAAGGGTAGCTCCGGGAGCTTTGGGAAGGTGGGGTGGGTGGGCATCGAGAAGGAAAAGAGGGGCTTGCAGCATAAGCAGAACAGGGACAGCACCACTGTTGGGGTCCATGGAGGAAACGGATGGGGTTGCAGAGACAAGCGAACACCACAGGAACAACAGGAGGACTGGGGGGAGGAATACAGCCAAGTGCAGGCAAACTGTGTGTGAAAGTGAATTTCAAAGACCTTGGTCACTGAGGGGGTGAGCGAGCAGAGGAGTTCCGGGCTGGTGTGCCTCGGGAAGCTGAAGACAGAGAAGACAGAGACAATGCCACGGGGATTGAGGATCTGGTCAGTACAAGGTCACAAGGGATTTTCGAGATGGTCTTTTCAGTGAAGTGTTGAGGAGGAAGCAAGCAGGTGTTAGGACAGTCGGGGGTGGAGGGAATTTTCTACCACTTTTCCAAAATGTTCAGCCTTAAAAGAAAAAAGAAAAGGGGAGTAGCAGGATCCAAAGAAGTTTATCTCTTCTCTGTCCCCAGTAGAATTAGGCCTATTTATGGGCAGAGAGAAGTGGCACAGACAGAGCACGCAGTGAAGATGAAGTAGCATATACAACTAATGGAGTAAGGTCCCGGGGTAATGGCTGGGCTGGGAGCTGAGCCATGGCCTGGGGGAGTAGCACCTTTGCTCAGGGTCAGCCCCCACTCTCCTGGTAACTGGGGGCTTGTCATTTAGCCTGTCTGAGCCCGTTTCCTGGTCTGTGCTTCGGGGTTAGAACAAAATACAAAAGCGTATGTAATAACCTTAGCACAGTCTGAATAGCAGGCACATAGTGAAAATCTTCAGGTCAAAATCTTCACAGGACTGAGGGAGGGCAGGAGTCTAGGGGTGCTCTAGCGTGTGGTACCCATGAACAGACAGACGGACAGCTGGGAACTCAGAATGCGCTCTGAGGCAAAGTACAAATCCACATGGGCCGGGGTGGGGGAGAAGGAGACACAGAGGTCCCAGCAGAGAGCACGTGGGGGAGGCAAGGATGGGGTGAGTCTTCCTTTCAGAGGGCACCTGAGGTTTGCCCCACAGGTAAGGAGGAAGCTGTTCCAGGTGAACAGTCTGAGCAGAGGTGTAGGGCGGGCACAAGGAACCCCTGACCCACTACCACCCCCAGCTGCTCAGCCGGTTCCATCGGTGTTGGGTGTGAACACTCTGAAATGCTGAAACAAGCATTAGTACAGAAAGGCACACTCATCACAGGATGAATAACATGCAAATAAGAAACAAAAAAGCCCAATTATTAGAGAAAAATTTCATACGCGCTCATGTGGTCTTGCCATCACTGGGAATGATGACAGAGTGGGTGCCCATCAGTGGGCATGGGCTCTGTGCAGTTTTAACTTATGGCATCCTTTGTTTTCGGAGTCACCTCTGGTGGTCACGTGTTGGTGGCCTGGTAATTAAGTTGGACTCTCAAAAGAAACGGCCTCATGGGGTTCTTTGTTTTTAACATGGGCTGAAACTCTCCCCAGGAGAAAGTTCCTATTTCTTCAATGTGTCACCAAAGTCAAATGCTCATCACGGAAAGTCAGTCAATTTTAAGTAAAAAGGAGCCCTTCTGCAGTTAAACCGTAGATTCTATCATTTATGCTCCTTTTTCTTTGAACATACATGTTATGCTTGGGAAATGCCCTCTCAATATTTATGCTCAGAACAACTCCTTTACTGCACAGTGGAGAACACAGATTTCAGCTGTAACACTCCTGTTTCTCAGCTGTTGCTAGACATAAAAGCCAGGTTTCATCTACATCTCTTCTCCCAGATTAGTATTTACCCACTTGTATTTGGTAGTGGTGGTAAGAGGGCACAAGCCAGGCTTCTGACTGTCAAATAGTTTCTAGTCAATCATGTGGCAAAAAGACCGTTGCAAAAACCCAAGTCCAAAACAAAGCAAAGCAAAGCAAAGCAAAGCAAGGTGATGAGTGAGATTGCGCCAGCACCGCGAGGCAAGGCACGTGTAGAGTCAGTCATTGCCACTGCACTTAGGGTTGGAAGGTGGCGACTGGTAAAATCATTCTGTCTGGTCCTCGCCTTGGGCACATCAGTAACTTCCTCCACAGGGCAAACCCTTGCCACTCTTTCCTACCCAGCTCTGGTGCTGGTTCTTGGGTCAGACTTACTGGATTTCCCCAGAGGTCCAGGTGTCCCTCTCCACATCTCCAAAAAGCACTCATCATATGGAGCTGGCTGTCAGCTGGCCTGTCTCCATTATCGGACTCTCTGTGTGAGGACAAGGGTTGTCACCAGTCCATGTAGTCACAATATTGACTACAAATAATCTGGAACAGTCGTATGCTAGTATAATAAATATGTTGGGGCGCCTGGGTGGCTCAGTCGTTAAGCGTCTGCCTTCGGCTCAGGTCATGATCTCAGGGTCCTGGGATCGAGCCCCGCATCGGGCTCCCTGCTCCGTGGGAAGCCGGCTTCTCCCTCTCCCACTCCCCCTGCCTGGGTTCTCTCTCTCGCTGTGTCTCACTCTGTCAAATAAATAAATAAAATCTTAAAAAAAATAAATATGTTTTAGTCCTCATGTTATTGCCAGGTTATGCAATTGAATTCTTAAAAGTTTAAAACTCTTGTCTACAGCTAACGAGTGGTACGTCATTATATATGTTGTGTACCAGGTAACACATTTATCCTAAAGCCAGATATTCTTGACTTTCATACCCAAGTCCTTCAGCTGGACCATTAGAAGTTTCTAGCTAAATTAGCTAGTAAACTTATCTCCAAAATCTCAGTTAAATATCAGCTAGACAGAGAATGAGTGGGTAGACATATTCACTGCCATCAAGCCAGGGTCCAGTCAAGAAACTTGCTCTTATGGCTTCACCATGTATGGTGGGTTCCCCCATCCCCGGTGCTGTCTATTAGAGAGGTTGGAGCCCTGGAAAGCTTCTCCAGCCTAAGGTGGCCAGAGGCTGCCCCTGGCTCACTGAGTCTTAGAAAGGCAGTGAACACCCCGCTACTGCCTGAAGAGTAGAAACTCCCAGAAGCCATAATGCCCTCCCCACTACATGGGCCAAGAGGATAGATGCCAGAGCGAGGACTGTTTCCTGGGCAGTTGTGTGAACATTGGTGGGATCTCCTGCCTAATAAAGCTGCTGGGGACGCAGAGATACTCCAGAACATCATAATACTTGCAGAGAAGGTTCTGAGGTCCTTGCAAAACTGACCCTTGAAGACCAGCCCCCAGTAATCCACTATCAGGTATGATTTCCAGATGAGAATGTTTTAGTGGAAAATTTAGGTGTAAGACTGATGGCTTGATTGATTGTGCTCCAATTTCCTGAAGTCCCATGGCCACTTTCTTCTCTGTGGAGCCCTTCAGATGGGTTCAGCTTACCCCCATTAACTTCCCATCACACCTGGCTCAAGCCTAGTGAAGAGGGCAGGGTTGGTAAACACCAACACAGCCAAGCATGCCTCAGACTCACTCTTGATCCCTTTGACAGCAGGGTCTTTGCAGTTCCTTGGGAGTGAGGGGCATTGTTTGTGGCACAGGAGGTTGAACCCTGAGCCACACCTCATCCTTTCTACAGCACTCACTGTGTAGAATTATCCTCACAGAGCACTCTTGGGCTCATCAGAAAATGCCAGTCTCTTCCCCCCCGCCCCTTTTTTTTAACCCAGTCTGAATATCCAGCCCTCTGACATGCAGTTATAAACTCACCCCTGAATAAAACACATCGACATTGAAATCTTCCCAACACATACATTCCTTATCAACCTCATGGTGGCTCCGAGTGGCATGTCTTCCCGTGGCCGTCCATCTCTGCCAATGTCATCCTCCTTGAACTGCAGGCGTACACGAGGCTGGCTAGGGCTTCTGCCACGCCCGTTGGGCAGTGTTCAGCCATGCATTCATTACCTCTGGGCAACTGCCTCAAGCTGGGACTGCCCACTTTTTTGTCATGATTACGAAAATGTATGCAAAGCACACCTAGCATGGAGTGCAGCCCGACACGTGACTCTTCCTCCCAGATTATAGACACACATTCTCGACATCCAGCGTTTCGTTATTTATTTATACTCCATGTTGTTCCAAATGAATTGAAGGCACCGTCTTGGAACACAGACTGCAGCAGTAATGAGAGAGAGCGTCCTTTCCACATAGCTTTTCACGGAGCGGGATGACGAGTTGATGACAAACATTTTTGTAATTGTGGGTTTTCATCTATTTCTGTCCTGTAGCTCACTCATCATTTTTCTCTTCTTGTTGCTTTCCCGAGGTTTTTATTCTTGTATCACGAGTCTCCAAAATAACAGCTAAGCTAACATTTTTTTTTTTTTTTTTCCTGTGCAGGGTGCTCCGGGGAGTGCTTCACAAGCCTGATCTACCTTAAGCCTCCAAGCGCCCCTGTGATATGGGTAGTGGGTTCTGGTGTATCCCTTGTAGGAATGCGAAACTGAAAATCGGAGGGGTTAATGTTCCGTCTTGGGGTCACGCAGAGAGGAAGAACGGGATAGCAGGACTTGTCCTGCTGATCTTCTGTAGCATGGCTTATCATACCTCTGAGGGTTAGTACCCGGCAGGTGAGGGGCCTTTGGATGCAGCAGGCAAGGGTACCCTGTTGGGGCCAGAATAACTCAAAACCGTCTCAGTCAGGAGCTTTAGGACTGAAACTCAACGAGGAGCTGAACAGAACAAATGCTCCACCATCTCTAGGAGGGCCCACAGTGAAACATCCTGCCAATTTCGTCCCATAGGCGCTCTTCAGGGAAAGTTGCAGACATTTTTATGGAGAACATCCTGCTTCCAAAGCTTCGGGGAGGGAGTTTATAAAAGCCACAAACTCAAGGGCCTGATGAGAAAGGCCTGTGGACTCGCTGACCGAGGGAGGAGAAAGCCAGGACCTTGTTTGTCCTTGCTTGAAATGAGCAAGTGAAAATTTGGAGAGTTTAATGCCAGTTTACTAGGCTTTGTTAATATTGTTCATAAGTCAAATACTCTGCCATGATTTTGGTGTTTAAGTAAAATTCCAAAATGTCTACCGCTTTTCAAAGACCTTGATTAAATTGGACTTTCAAAAGCAATGGCCTTTTGTTGAATATTGCCGTTAGAGAAAAAGGATTCTACAATTTGCTTTTATCCTGTGGGAAAGATGCTAAGGTTCTTCGTTGTTGAGCAAGTATAATTGAATAGACCCAGTTTTAGTTACTGTAACAATGCTATATAACAGTTGCATTATCTGCTAACAATATGCAATATACAATAACCAGAGTGTAATACCAAAGGGCATTAAGCCTCCAAATATCTTTGTTTTAGATACTGGGAGGCAGATTTTGTTATATTCTCTTGGTAAAATGATTTCAATGGCATAGTGGTTTATTAATCATCGAGGACTTCTGGGATCACTTACTGGTAATGTAGATGAGGTAAATTATTTCTTCTTAAAGTTCCTCGATTTTTTGGATCATGACAGCTCATTCAGTCTTCCTAACTTTTTTGTTTGCTTTGCTTTGGGAGGAAAGGGCGCAGGCAGCCCGTACTACTGTAATGATGTTACTGCTGTTGAATAATACAATATTTTGGGTCTCAAGGATACGTCATCTGGAAATAAAATTCAGTCTTTCAGTAGACAAAATGCATACTTACCTTCCCGGTTACTTTGCCAGTCTAAGCAGGAACTATGGTGATGACCCGCAGCGTCACACTTTGCATTTCCCAATAAAGTCACATTTCTATAATTCACAGGATTTCTACCACAGACTGTGGTGGGGCTTATTCAGTAATGCTGGCGGGAAGATGAGAGGAAAGAAGAGTGAAAGAACACAGAACGAGGTGGTTTTGTTGATTACAGCTTTTTATTCCCTGTGGAAAACGGGTCCGGCCTCACTCGGCCTTTTGTTTCAAATATATTCATGCCAGCTTCTCTTCTCGAAGCAGTGGTTGCCCTCTGCCAATTCTGTGGCTGGGAGTCTTTCCTTGGGAACATACTGTGGCTTCCCAGTTCCTGTGTTTGTGATATCACAGAGCTTGGCTCAGCAGAACCCTGAATGGTGTCTTTGTAACAGCCTGCGAGAGATTTAAGATGCTAAGAGGACCGCATTACTAAAGAATGTCTTGAAAGAGAGGAAAATTAAATGACCAATAAAAAAAGAATCGTCACAAGTTCCTATTGTATCTTGTAAAAAGAAGTACTGATGTATTTGGGTCTAGCTCCTCAAGGCCTGTGGGCAGTTGCCAGGCTCCGGGGCCGCCCCTCCCCTCGCCTGGGAGCTGGGCTGGAGTCTAAGTCCCAATTAATGAATCTGCTTCGAAGTTGAGGAAGGAGCAAGTAAACCACAGCTGTGAGTCTCAGGTCACTGGGGATTTCTGTTTCAAACTCAGCCAGTATGGAGTCTCTGAAATTATTTGATTTGGGAGTGGGATAAAAAAACTGATAATATCTGATTTGTAGATTAGCCCTGGAGGGGGAAAATACTAATTTCACATATCATTCATCTTCCTTTTTATCTGGTCTCCTCAAACTGTAATGAAATTACTGAGTCCAGCTTGAGAAAACCTCAAAGGAGTTTGCACATTGAACTGGCAAATTAATCTGTGAGCAGCCCACAGCTCAACATTTATTTGGTCAATATTCAGTGAATAATAAAGCTTGAAAGCACATTTTTTAATTTGTCCATTTATTCATTGAAATGTTTTCAATCAAGTCTACACCTTGAGATTTATTCTCATTTCTAAAATCACGAATTTTCAACCTAATTGCAATTTTTTTTTCCCTCTGACTAAAACCTGGACGACACAAGTAAATGTATTTACAAGTTAAACTTAGCAGACTGATTTGGAAGGAGAATTAGAGCAGGGCTCAGGAGATAAGAAATATGTTCAGTTCAGTGGAAGAGTTTATCATGGAATGTTCCCAAAGAGTTATGTAATTAATATAATGTGAGATGTTATACAACAAATAGAGATATATGCTATTAAGTTTATGCATGAAAATAAGATTTCAGAATCTGAAGATCACTACAAATTCTCTGCTCTTTGGGTGCATTATACACTGGGCATGATTATTGCATATTATGTCGTCCCAACATTCTTATGAGGCCAATGGGTATTATGAATCCGTCAATTTATTCAATAAACGGTAAGGACACACAGAGGGGCCGATAAATAATATTTACTGTGTGGAATTAGGAACCACTCCAGTGGGCTCGAATCCTGTCTCTATCACTTACCATCTGTGTGAACTTGGACAAATTACTTAAACTCTTGGAGCCTCAATTTCTTATCTGTATGGTGAGGATGACGATAATAAATAAATGATAGGGTAATTGCCGGGTTTAAATGACTTTATATATGTAAATTGACAGGAATGGTACCTGGAACTCAGTCAGCATGACTTAAAGAATTGTAGGCATAGGGAATGCTATGACCCAGCTGCCACCTCAGGTGCTCACATTATGGTCAGGGAGGCAGACGTGTAAACGATTAAAAATAATGGCGTTATAAATTTCACAGCAGAAGTGCAAATGAAACACGGTGGAGAAAACTTTGTTTGGAAAGGTAAGTGAAGACTTGACAGAGGGGAGGAGAAAGCCAGCCTGTATGCAGAGGGAGCAGCAACCTGCTCAGCACGGGTGGTAATTGTTCAATAATATTTGATAAATAAGCAGTTGACGGAGTGACTATGAACCCATAAGTGAATGAATGAATGGGTGAATACAATCACATCCAGACATGCACTAGTCCAAGCCAGATTCTGGGAGAATTCTGGTGATTATAGATAAAGAAAACACATTTACCTCTGACCCATCCTCAGTCAGATGTATAGAGCTGAGATATTAGACATAATTTCAACAGAAATTAAGCCTCCAAAAAATCCAAGATCAAAGAGTCTATTGTTCGGACAGATCTTTGCTCTCTGTACTAACTACATCATGCAGCCTCTCTGTAAATTTCTCTACCATCAATGCTTCCAACTGCAGAAAGAAGGTGCCATGGGTTAGCAAGGTTATAAAACGAAAGGAACAAGAAAAAGCCAGGGCGGATGAAGGGCAAGATGTTCTTAAAATCTGAAGTGGAAGGACACCTGCGAAGAGCCTTCCAGAGACAGGGAGTCTTCAGGAGACCATTTTCTGAAAAAACACTAATCATGAGTCATTCATAATGCTCTGCTTTTATGAGTAACGAGCAGATGTATCTTCGGTGTTCTGTTCTTAGAACTGTATCTTGGGATGACTTACATTCTGGGAAGGATAGAGGGGGCAAACCTGCCTCTCTGACCTTTAGGTTTGCATTCTAGTTAGTGATGTCAGTGCCCTTGTCTGAGAGTAGAGCCTCTGGATACCCTGGGGTATGCTTGGAGGAGCCCCTGGAGTTCTGCTGATTTATGAAATGCCTCCAGGGTGGGAGGAGGTGGGAGAGAGGATCCAGGACACTTGCTCACTCACACAGCAGGGCAGATCTATTGCACAATGGATCCTTCCTTCAGGCTCCTGGGTATTGTTTGGATGCTGCAAAAATTTCTGCTGACAGTTTTTCTTTTTCTTTTTTTTTAATTGAAGTATAGTTGACACACAGTGTTAAATGAATTTCAGTTTCTGCTGAAAGTTTTCAATGCAAGAGTCAAGACTACCCTCTGGAGCGGGGGCTGCTCCTCTCCAGAGTGGTCTCCAGCCCAGCTACAACCTCCAAAGCAAGCAGAGAGTTCTGGCAGGGCTGCCCAGCTCACAGTGTGCCAACCAGAACGTTCTAGGTCAGACCAAACGGATACGGCTTTCACCTCATATATATATCACTAAAATCATGAAAAAGAAAAGATATTTTAACATTAAAAGGGGGGGAGGGTGTTAATAAGAAAAAAATAAGATATTACCTTATGAATCTATTTGCTTTTACAAAAAACTCTCTGCTGTCATTATTTTCTTATTTTACCATGAACCAGTAAAAATTTGGGCAAGGATCAGTCGTGGTTCCCAAAACAGTTTTTGTGTCTGGTCTCAGGACCCAAAATTTAGATGCAAGAAGGATCTTGTGTTTCCTCAGCCTGTCAATGGTCACTATTCACAGCCAACAGCAACTATTCAGGACCGAAGGACTCCGTCGTCCCCCCCACTCCCCATGGACAAATGAGTCTCTCTTCCTCCTTCTCCCATTTCCCTGGAAACACTTCTGTGTGTTCACATTACCGCTGAATCTTGGAAGAAGCTCGTCCTGCTCTCCTGCTGGCATGTTTGCTGGCCTTGCGTCCCAGCTGAGGCGATCCAAGTCACGGAGGGGGTTTGTAACAGCTCCCAGGACCCCCATCTGCAAATGCTAAGCCAGCACTGAATCTTAGCTTCTTCCCAAAGTAGTTCCCAAATGCACAGTTGGCACCAGAATCACACCAGCCAGTGCAACGGACTCTCCTCAGCAGGTTCGTGGCTGTGGGATTTGTGTTGCCATCTGCACGTGGCTTTGGAGTGTGACAGGAGCCTACACTCAGAGATGGTCAAGCTCCCTGTTGTCTCCTTATGATAGCCATGGCAGTAGGAAATGAAACCCCCTCTTTGTCTTGCTTACAGGCAACTACTTCTCTCTTAATTCTTTGTGATTTACTTTAATTATATCTTTAACTTCTTCCTTAGTTCCCTAGTTTGAGGGATGTTGGCTTTCGGACAAAAGTGCCATTGACAACGTGAAGTTACCTGTGGAGGCCAGGATCCCTGAAGGTCGCCTCCCACTGTGGGACGATTTGGTTCTGCGTGTGGCCCTTGCTGGTGTTGGTGCAGCATGAGGTGACCATGACTGAAAGAATGCCCCGGTAAGTGGCTTTGACCAGTGATGCTCTTCTGTGTGCTCTTTGGCTTCAGTGATACAATTAGGTGCTCCCTTGTTTGTTTTTTGAAGAGCCTATTCAAGAATATTCTTGAAATGTGTACATGGAGTGATTGAAATACGCTTATTTTTCAGCCTTTAATTCTTGGAGGCAGGCAGAGTGAGGAGGCCACCAATGACTTAGTGGATCAATAAATGTCAATGAGTGTCATGCATTATGTCAGGGCCTATTCATAGGATGGGTGGATACTCCTATGGTCATCCTTGTCTGGGTAAAGGACAGCTGGTATTAAAAATGCTGTCACAACCATGACAGTGACCAGCCATGTCCATGGTCTCCACCAGGAAGCTTGGCTCACGTGAAGAAGAAGGCGAATGCAGTTGGCCATAAGGAGAATGGTGGAAACTCTATCCTTGTAGGATATGTCTGGGCTCATGAAAAGAAGAACCATGTCTCCTACTTGTGTGATGTCTCTCAGGGCATTCTTTTATTTCTTCTTCTTTACCCAATAAGCATTTCCCAAGAGCTTACCACTTGTTGAGTCCTGGAGACACAAAGAGGAAAGATAGCAACCTTCAAGTCTAGTATAAAGACAAGAACATAGATGACATAAACTTGTAAGTACCTAATGAGCATGGAGGGCACCAAGGGAGTGTAAAAGAGGGGGGGTGGTCAATGAGGTTTGAATGACTGACATAAACTAGGAAGAATGTGTGTGTGTGGAAGGGAGGCACAGCTCAGGAAGGGCAGGTGTCAACATTTTTGGATCTTAGAATTTCTTTCTCTAAAACCTCATTCTGATGTCTTGTTATTCCAAGAATTGCTTGAAGTTAATGGGTTCCTAGATTTGGAAAGAACATCAAGCATATCTAGTACCATGCTTAGGAACTAAAGCTAAAATTACATACCACTCTGTCTCTGGACATTCTCTAAGAGAAAAGGCTATCACGTCCCTGTGTGACAATCCACTGAACTTCTCCCCTGCAGCACAGGAAAGGTTGAGGGTAGGGCTAGTTCAACAGAGATTGCCTGAGCAAACTTGTCCAATTTTGACTTTCACATCTGTTCTCTGAGAGGAAATTGGAACTGAATGATCCTCGGAGCTTCGGGATCAGCTGTACCGACTAATGAAGCTACGATAGGGAGCCTTCGCTCCTTCCCTCGTGCCCTGATCCCACCTTCCACAATAAAAATGCTTTCCATAGGCTCCAGTCTGAAGAGTGTTCCAGGCATTGGCCTCCACGTGTGTATTCTTGGTTTGCTTTTCTTCATCTTTTTATGTCATTTGTGGAATCTTGTTATCCGTGTGCATCACCTTCCTGCTCTGACACAGATCTAATGACCTCCTGAAGCCGTAGTTCCCCCTGCAAGTCTCCCAGGTGATGGCTACTTCCCACGTGGTGCATACTGCGGGGCCTGGAGGTGAAAGCCTTTGTCCCTTGTCCTTCCAGAACACTGTTTGTCTCTCTTCCATAAAACAGACAAGAAAAACCAAGCAGAGGAGCCCACCAGGATGTTTGCAGCACACATCATTAGATTATCCCAAGTGCTACCTGTCCTTATGGACATCTACCATTCTCCTGGGCCGAGTTCAGAGCCCACATCCGCCTCACACCCTTTGCCCCCACCCGCTTCCCCCGCGCCACCAAAGCACTGTTCCTCACCCCTGCTGACTTGCACATCCAGTTTAAAAGACCATCAAACACACTGCCCCTCAATTCCCTCACCTCCAATATAATCTTTCCTCCTCCCACTTCTGTCATCCATTTCTGCGACCATTTCTTGTACTTATTATTACCAGGAACCACACTCTCTACAAAATCTTTAATTAAAGCATTTCTGACCCAAGTTTTTATCTTCCTGGCTCATTTGCTCTGGTACTTCCACACCAATGCGACTTCATCTAAACCGAGCCCTCTCATTCATGCGTGCCACCCTTCCCAGCATTCATCCCACTTCCTCCCCTTCACCCTCCCCACGTAGCTTAGGTGGCATGGTCCATCACCGTGGTGACTCCCCTGATACACCCTCAGTGCTCTTGCCCCTCCATCTCTAGTCAAAACACCATTTGGGTTAAATCCAACTCTGTTAACTCTGTGCCCAGATGAGTTGAATGTGGCCTGGGAAAAATATCTAAAATTCTGCTGGTGGTGGGCAGATTGCGTCAGCACACGTCCCAGCTCGATTTACTCCTCTCCCCTCTCCTCCTTTCCCCTCCCCTCCCCTCCCAGATGGCCACTTCACACCTGCCCTCTCTCTGCTAGGGTCCGACGCCCCCAGCACCACACTCTCGGCTGAGGACTTGGTTTTCACTGAAAAAATGGAAGTGATTTATAGGGAAGTTGCTCATACTTTCATCACAAAGCTGTCTCCTTGTAATTATATGTTCAGAACTGGTTTTGTAATCCATGCTTCCAATCCGACCAGTAATTCAGGCCAAAATTCCAGGAGCTATCATGCTTCTCTTCTCCTCCTGCTTCTCCTCCTCCTTTTACAGTCCACATTCATTCCAGAGATTCAGATCAGTAGACAGACATGATTCTACCTTCAAATATACACTGACATCCATCCGTCCCCACCGTCTGCACTGTGCCCAATCCAAGCACTCTCATGTCTCATGGAGCCATTGTCACCTACTGGACTGATCAGAATTTGATCTGCCCACTATAAACCCAGTGGAAATGGAAGCTCATGCTTTCACACAGAATTCCAGAGGCAGGAATCCTTCTGCCCTCCTGCTCTACCACCCTAGAGGTGGCCCATGGTCCAAGCTGCCTGTGTCATTCCTGCCTGCCATCAAGGTCACATCACTGACCACACCCAGTGGAACCAGGAAGGGCAAGCAGGATGCATGCCACATGCTCGTTTCCCTGTTTCCACACCACTAGCAGCTCCCACCTGAACGAGGGCAGGTGAACACAGTTGTCTAGGTGGTCACATTGCTGCCCAGAAACAATGCTGAATTCTTTTACTAAGTAAGTCAAGGAGAGGAGGTGTGAGTAGGTAATAGCAGTGCTTGATATGGCTTTGTATTTTTCTTGTGGCTTCTATTCATGCACTTACCAATTCATGCTCCATACAGCAGCCAGTGTGATATCTTAAATCCCAATGAGAACATGTGAGTCCCCTACTTACATATTAGTAAGTCGCTTTCCAACACTCCTCAACAAAAGGTCCTATGTCCTTTGTGGTCCTTCATGCTCTGGCCCCTCTTCACTCCCTTCTCCCTAGCCATAAGGTTTCTAACACCTAGCAAACCCATGTGCACATCTAGCCTCTACCCTTGCTGATTTTTCTCCCACACATTTTCACATTTTCCTCTCGTTCTCTTCAGCCATGTTGCTGCTAATTTCTTACTTCCTCCTGGGAGAGGATGAGCTCACTCCTACCAGCCAGTAATCCCCACCCTCGCATCCATTTTTTCATGACCCCACTGGGCAAAGTTGTCCTCATCTTATTTGAAGTTAAATGTTTCTCTTTGTTTGCTCATTGTTGTCTGTCATCTGCCCTAGCTCAGTGGATCCATAAAGGCAGGGATCCCATCTGTCTCGTTCACCATGATGGCCCCAGCTCCTACAACCATGCCAGAGTACTGTAGGATCTAAGAAAAAAAAATGTTGAATGAAAGAATTAATTAATTCTAATATGAGGTGTTGGTTTTATTTGTAAAATCTAAAAAGTATGTTAAAAGAATATCTCTGTAATATGCCCTTGTTAATGCCCTCATTTTACATATTATATTACAACATTATAGAATGTTATAACATTCTACAATGTTATACACATAGCAATTGAAAATGTGCCAAACTTCAGCTCAGTTCATGTCTTCCCTTACAGAAGGGAGGTTTACAGCACTAACAGGTAGGAGGCTAACCATGAGTTTACTTGTACATACTGATTTTCTAGAAGGCATCAGACAACAATACAACTAGTAATCTGAAGTCTACTGTTGCTGAATGCATATCAGTTGAACACATTATGCATTTTAATTTTGAATTATGCATGCCATTTTATGTAGATGTCTAGCCAACTTTACTATGTGATTCTTAAGGATGCATTTTACATTTGTACAAAAGACTTCTTCAACTTTAAAAACAATTGAAATAAATCATGTTATTTAATGCAGGTTATTTTTTAAAAAATAATTCAGTGGAGTAGGTAATCAGGAAGATCAAGCAAAATATAACACAAACCCCCCCCCAAAAAAAATTCTTCAACAAGAGGCATGCTCCTAAATTCCTTAGATTACTGAAACCTAAGAAATTGGATAGCCTGCAAGAATCCGAAAACGAATCCCCAGTCTGAGTCCCTAGTAAGTTTATGTAAAATCATTGACCCTGATCCAAGGATAGACCTCTTTAACACAATCAATACAGGTGCAATCAGATAAGAACATTCTACTGTTTTATTAAAGTGCATCTAATTCAAAACTCAATAACCCTCACACATCCTTAATCAGGGAAGACATCCTGGGAGGTATTTACATGAGTGGTCTTAAAGTGTTGGTTTCTGGCTTGTTAGCAAGACTTTCTACAAATAGATCTTTCAGGATCCTGTCTATTCTCTCAGAAATTTTTTTCACCCGCTTTCCTATTTGTGACTATTGTAAATATGTTGAAGTTGTCCTCCTGTCTCCCCCGAAAACGGAAAAGAATTCTCTGGGGTGGACACTGAAAAGCTGATCTCTATTCCCGGGGAGCTGGAGAGGCCCAGGGGAGGGTGTGTGGGCGCGTGTCTGGAGCTGCTAATAACTTCCCCTCCCCGCTCCTGTTCTTCCAACAGCGGCGCCTTGGGAGAATTCGGGGAATTGTGTAGCCGGGAGACAATTATCTTGTTTCCAGAAATAATTTGAATCGAAACAATACGTTCTGAACAAGGCAGAATGACCCCAAGCACAGGCTGGGGCGTCACTATTCATTTTGTGGGGGCGCGATCTTTGGGGTGATCCGCAGCACGCCCCGCTGCAATGTGTGAGGAATTGTAATTTGGGACAGTTACACGGAGTCTAGCTTATCTTCATTACATTAACTCGAAGTCTATTGAAAATGGAGGTCTAATCTTTCAGGGTAATATTTTTTACTAAGGACTTCTCTCCGCTTGGTCAGTCATTCACTAATTCCTCACGGAGGCCACCTGCGCTGGAGAGGGCCGGTGAGAAGTTCAAAATCCAGCAAGGCCGGGAACCACGCATCCCCAGGCCTGGAGCCCACACCCTGTCTGGGTGAGTACTGCCCTCAGCAGCAGCTTTCCCTTTACAAATAAAGGGCTGCGCGTTCTGGTTGGAATGCCTCCACCGAGAGATTCCTTTGACCTTTTCCAGGGTAAAGACAAGTAATGTCAACATTTCCTCCCAAAGCACAGAGAACTCCTTTTTGGCAGTTTGTTTACCTGCCTGCTTCACTTTGAACACTCCTGCTCTGTATGCACGCAGGTGGGGAAGCCCATGGGAACCCAGCATTCGATCAGAATCATGCAGGGTGCTTGAGACCTTTTTTTCAGTGTCCACACAGTTTTATACCACACATTCTCTTTCTGGGTTTTTATTTGAGCACCCCACCTCCCCAAGATGCTTACAGTATGCACAAAGATAGCCCCCAAATCTCCATTAGGTTAGCAGTGTGGTTGAGGAGCAAGTGGAGAATTGATGATTCATTAGAATTAACCAATCAATTGGCTCATATATTTATACATTTAGAGAGAGCCACCTGTGACTGGAAGGTGCTAGAGGTTGCCCTAGAGGCAAAGAAAAACCTACTCCTCAGAGACAGAGTTCAGTAGCAGATAAGAAGAAATTATACAAAAACAACATTTTACTTTGTGGAGGAAGAACAAAAGAAAGAGTATTATGTCATAGAGGTACCTTGCACAACCCCAGGAGGGCAATATTCATATGTATTCCGATGTAACTGGCTTTGAAAATAGCACCCACTGGAGTTGCACAGTGAACAACCTGGGCAACTATATGTGGTGGTCCAGAGAGGAGGAAAGATTCCTCTAGAGGAACACTGGAGAGGAGCTCACACTGAAGGGAGGGAAGATGGTAGAATGAATAGGAATTGGCCAGATGATAAAGAGGGAGGGAGGGATTCCTGACAGAGCCAGCATCATATATGAGGGAAAGTTTAGAGCCTGGGATGATATCAGTATCAGTAGAGAAGCACTGTGGGGTTTCAGCCATTGTAGAAGAAGTTCCTTCCCCCAGTCCTGTTAAGACACACCCCACAATATTGCGGCATTACACTGATATCCCAGGAGGGGAAAGTTGCAACCATCCCAAAAGTGTTAGGGGGAGATTAAGTATTCCAACAAGATGAAGACACTTGTATGCACCAGTAAAGGGGTCATGCCTTCAGGAGGACCCATTGTGATAAGCCGTTTGGGGACTTCCAGGGTATATTGAAGTAGACCACAAACACACACACACAAACATGCATATGCACCCATGCACACACCTACACGTGTGCATGCACACACGCACCCACGCATGCGAACATGCATACAAGCACCCACGCACAAGCACACACATGAGCACAGGGAGGGGAAGAGACATAGGCCTGGGGGCTGCCCCAAAAGAGGTGCAGCCGAGGGGTGGTAGAGGCCCATTAAAGCTGCCTTCTGCCTCTGCTGTGTCAGCTCTCTGTGAAGTCGCGTTGCTCACTCTTGGGGTGGGAGTGAGTGGCTCATCTCCACGGCAGGTAAGAAGTGCTGATTTCCACAGCACATAGGGTGTGGGAGGAACGAGGGATCAGTGGCATCCTTCTGTGGTCACGGCTGGGAGTGTCTGCTTCTCACATGGCTCTCCTCCGAACCCCCACCGTCTCTTTATTATGAAAATGCATAAAAATCCCTGCGTGTCGTAGTATGTGGAGACAGCAAGAAGGTGGGGGGTACATCGCACATCAGATGTGCTTTTGGAAGTAGTGAAGGGCTGGATGAAGTCAAGACCTGTAAAAGCGAGGAGCCCTGGGGCAAGGGGTCTGGGAAGAAGGGAAAAGCTCAAGGAAAGTTAGTCCTTATCCTTGATCGGGGTTGGAGGAGGACAGTGGAGAGGACAGCATCCTCTTCGGGCTTCTGGACAGGTAAACGGGGGAATGAGGATGTCAGAATGGAGTCAAGAATATTTACAAAAGAACAGGCTTGGGATATGCCGATACAACCAGTGCAGATTTGGACATTTGGATTCTGAGATGAATGTGGGATTCTTTAGTGTCAATAAGATGGGAGAGGCATCTGCATTTAGAAATAGCAATAGTGATACTTTAAAAATGGCTGATATTTATACACGTGTATTTGTTAACACTGTGGGTATAAATCAGCTCATTTAATCCTCACAATAACCCCATATAGTGAAGTATTATTATCATTCCTATTTTACAGAAGAGGAAACTAAGGCAGAGATTTTAAATAATGTGTTTACAGTTTCACAGCTGAAAAGTGGTAGAGCATCTGGCACCAGAACTCTTGCTACTAATCATGACATTATAATGGAGGCTGAGCATGTGGGAGCAAAAGGGATTTCTGAGAGAAAGGGCGAGGAAAAGAAGCAGGAGGGAGAGGATGGAATTTTGCAGAATGCCCATATTCATGGTTCCTTGTGAAGCTTTGAAGGAATCGGATTCGCATCCAGGGGACTGGGAAGAAAGGGAGGGGCCCGGAGAAAATGGGAAAGGGGATTGGTGTGAATAAAAGGGGGAGGGCGTGGGGGGAAGGCGGAGCCTCGTGGGAAAGAGGCGGGGCTTGGGGGAAAGGGAGGCGTGTGTGGAAGAAGGAAGAGTATGGGTGTGTCTTTATCGGCCTGAGGTCCAGCCTTCCTCCTGCTCTGTTCTCCATGCCTCCTGCAAGTAAGGATTAGAAATGAGGTGACGCTTGGTGCTGCATCTTTCTGTCCCACCGGCTCCCGCAATACCCACTCAGAGCGGCTGCCTGCACCTGTTCAGGGTGTGCTAGGGAGTCAGCTTAAGGTTCCATTCTGCCCCGGAGAGCGGTGAGAACCACAGTGCAAAACAGCCAAGTTTCTCCCAGCCTGAACATGACTTTGCTGTGCTTTTTCCATTCATTATTGTGTATTCACAGGCGACATGCATGTTTCCATGGGGCGGAAAGTTGAAAAGACTTGATTCATTCTCGGGGCATTTGGAATCAAGTTTGAGAGTTTGGAATATTTGACTCCTAATGAACCATAGAAATATCGTTGAAGTATTCCTCCACACTGCTAATCATTAGGCTGAGGTGGACAAAACTATTACATGTTAAGATGTTTAAATTGTCTCTGTAAATTAAGATAAACACACCCAGAATTCACAGGAGAGAGATATAGCACAGGGCATTAAATGCCCAGAAATACCAAGGACATAATAATTTTAGATTAAAGAACCTAGTGTCCAGCTCCGGTGCGGTTGGAATGTCCTCTGTAGGAGCCAGTGGGCCCCAGCTTCCCCTACCCCGATCCGCCAAAGAATTTGTATTGGGTAAAACTTTGATACCAGGCCGTCTCTGATAATTCATCGGAGGCTTTTTAAAAATTGCAGTTGACTTCTTAGAACTAATAAAATAGGTTTATGATGATTGTGGCAAAAGTGATTTAATAACTCTTGTCTGATGAGCAAGTTTTCCTTCTCTTCAGGGAACGATTCTGGATTTTCTTTAGTCTTGCAGACATGGGTGAGCCTGGGTGGGGACCAAAAGTTGTTTGAAGAGCATATTGTCAGGGGGCTGACAGGGTTTACCTAGGGAAATGAGAAAGTGCAGGTGCACAGATTTAGCTCTGTCCTGGGGGGAATGAAAATCTCTTTGTCATCAGTGCTCTAGCATCGAAGAAGGAAGGCGTGTGTGTTTGCTATGAGCAGTGGCAGCTGGCTGAAGTCTGGCAGTTTGTCATCCTAGGACTGGGTCTAAAAAAAAAAAAAATCAAATCCTCAGCTGAAAAAACCTAGACAAAATAATAGTAGCTAACATTTTTAGTAATCTCTGCACCCAACGTGGGGCTCGAACTCACAACCCTGAGATCAAGAGTCACATGCTCTTCTGACTGAGCCCGCGGGGCGCATCTGCGGTAGCTAACGTTCACTTACTGCTCCATGCCGGGAGCTTCGCTGGAATGATTCCCTTTCTCCTACACCAACCCTTTGAAGATTCTATAATTATCCATGAGCTAACTAAGTATCAGAAGGTAAAACAACGTCTCCCTTGTTCTCAAGACTGTAGTAGAATTATTTCAACGCCTGTTCTGGCTTCTTGGTGTGTATACTCTACTGCTCTGCCCACCACCACCCTGTCAGGCTGCCGGCGCCATAGAGCCTCACACAATCTCCCTGTTTACCAGACAGAACCCCAGACTGTCAACTCCACGGGTCACACCCTGTGTTGATTGGCCCCCTCTGATTCCAGCTTCCAGCTAAGAGCTTGTCCCATAATCAATAATCAATATTGGTTAAAGGAATGAATGAATCACTCAATGTATGAAAAATGAGTCAGTGAAAGAAGTGAGCCTTACTAAATCTTCTACTGAGTCAGCCTGGGAGAAAAACAGGCTGGCGGAAGTGTCCGGGATTTTGGGAAGTAGACATTTTGGAGAAGGACCTCTATTTACGAAAGATACTGCACTTTAGCAAAGTATGCGGTTGCCTGTGTAGCCAACGAAGCAGGTACCTGTGAAGTGGTTGCTTCATGATGAGAGACCTTTCTTCTCCAGGGTCAACTTCATTGTGGGGAAACACTAAATTCCTAGCAACATTTCAATTGTGAGTGGGAAAGAAGGACAAATTAAGCAGAATGCAGTAGTGCAAAAGCTTCATTACAGGGCAAGAAGAAGGATTAAGTCAGGGACTCTTTAGTAATAAACAAATTGAATAGAAAAAGGTCACATGCTGGATGCTCAATAATGTTTTGTTTAAAAAATGTTTGTTGAATTGTATTGGACATGCCTTATTGAAATAGCCTTGTGTTTTACTTTAAGCTCTACGTTTTGGGGTGTTCTTATTGCCTATTTTTGAGTGCTGGTAAAACCAAAGCAGGTCTGAATTATTTCATTATCTTGTAGTTCCTGCCCATAAATTATCCTCTCCTACTTTGAAGTCCCTGAATATGAAATTCCAGTTTCCAACTCATTATGATGGTGGTGATGTGCTGTTTACTGAGGTGAGCGGCTTTCTTTCCTCATGGCAGGACACCCCTATTTTTGGAGAGGTCAAACACCTGTGCTTAAGAGCATACATTTTGACAGTAAGCATCTCATTAAAATCCTGCACATCTGCAAAAGACTCACCGTGCTGCTTTCTGGGGAGGAGGTGAGGACAGAAGCTCATTGCACGGTTTTCACTTGTGTGTGTGACGGAGCCCAGCCTACTCCTGGGAATGACCTTGACTTAGACACTTCACGACTCCACTTCCCTTGCGTCTAGGGCAGAGTAGAGAGGCAAGGTGTGGAGCCATCCAGAATGGGGCTGCTGACTGCTGCAGAAAGGAGGGGTTCCTGGCTCCAGGGAGGGAGTAAGAAGTCCATATCCATCTCACTTTGACATTAGAGTGGCCAACGCATGTCAGGAGATGGTAGCAGGGTGCACAGAGAGCTCCTTCCCCTTTCTTGCGATTGAGGAAATACTCATTATAACTCTTTATCAAGTGGCTGTTATACACAACGCACGAGGCAGGACCATATGGGGCAACAGGAGGGAAAAATGGGCACAGTACCCAAAAGAAGTAGAATTTTTTTAAAAAAGTGTATGAGGACCTTCGTTTGTACCTGACGGGTAACTATAGAAATACTTGCTATACCAGCAGTGTGCAGTGTGTGTTTAAACGATGCACAATCACTAAACGTGTGCTCATGGTCCAAGAGGAGCATGTATTTGATCCTGATGAAACCATGTAAGATTTGCTTTATTTAATTTCTATGAGGACTATTGCAAAGCAGATTTATAAAATCATAACTTAGAGAATTTCCTTTTATTAGAGTAGTGTGAATCAAACATAAAAGTCATGTCTTCAAATATCATTATGTTCTAGTGCTTTATGATGTGTTAGTAAAATCAGACTGTAAGAATCTCCTGTACCAAAGTGCTCGGGGTAATACTATTTAGGGAAGTAAATGAACTAACATTTGTTCAGTGCATTGTTGGTAACAACATTATCCTTCATTCTTTATGTATTTTACCCCACGTAATTCTCAAAGCTGTATTGTAAGTTAGAATTGTTTGTCTATTTTTCAGATCAGGGAGGAGGAGGTAGAATTACTTCTCCAAGGTCATATTTATCAAGTTAACTTTAAAAAACTTATGTTACAAAGTTATGTTTATAACTTATGTCCTTCTATATCTTTAAAACTTACGTACTTCTGTCAAATACATCAATAATTATTCAGGAAATAAGAACAGAGATTTGGGATTCATTAAGCAAGAGTCCTCTTATGAGCTGAGTTTTTATTCCTTTTACCATTTTCTCTTAAACCTTTTCTTATATATTCGACTCAATAAATAATTTTTAAGTATCTACCTTTTGCACACGACTTAAATTTTCTTGCTTCCCTAATATTTCAAGTTACAGATGCTTCCTGATCTGCCCACCCCAAATTTGAGCACCAAAACTTGTCCCTTTCCTTCAAAATTGGATTTAAAATTCACCAACTTTATGAAGCTTTCCCTGATTAATTCTAATGCTGGATTTACATATATAATATATAATAAATATCTGATGTAGAATAGTTAGAATTGCTGGCCACAGTTTACGTGGGGGTTATTTTTGTGTTGTGTTTAGTAGTTTAATTTATGTGTCCACTAGATCATGAGGAGGAGTGTTCATGTTCACTTCTGTATCCTTAATGCCCAGCTGAGGGCCTCTAAGTGGCTGACTCACTCAGCACATATCTATTTAAATGCCATGAGTCAGTATGGACATCAGGTTGGGTTATGTCATCGTCTTTGTAAATTTTGGTAGCATCTTCTGCATGGCGTTCAAATGTCTTTTTTTCCTATTATATTCTTTTCTACCTTTTTTGTTTTACTAATTTTGAGATTAATTACTTCCCCTCAAAATAGCTCTTTGTCAAATATTTACTGTCTGCAGCATGGGGCTTCACACATGACTATTGCAGGGCTAGAAAAGACGGTGTTTAGTGGGCTTTGGCTCGTTCTTGAAAGGAAACATGAATCAGCATGAATACTTGTTAGAGGTAGGCATGTTTTCCAAAATAATCTAGTGTTGAACCAGAAGGAAAAATGTCTTCCTACATTTCAGTGTTAGATGACTCTGTGTGGTGTGCGTCTCTGTGTGTGCACACGTTTGTGCACATGTGTATATGTCTGAGCACATGTGTATATGTGTGTGAGCGTGTGTGTGTGTGTGTGTGTGTGTGTGTGTGTGTGTGTAAGCTGTGTGGGACTCCTTCTGATGTCTCCTGCAATCTCCACATCTAGATTAAATTCTGCCTCTGTTTTTCTTTCAATATCTTAATTACTCATGGGATGAAGCAAAATGGCAAATTATTTTAACAGTCTCACAGACATTACTGTTTAGTGTAGTGAATGAATGAATAAATGAATGAATCAATCAATCAATGAAAATATATGCTTATATTTTGAAATATATGAGAATGTATGGGAATAAATGCTTATTTGGCACCAAAGTGAAAGCATTGCAAATCTTTCCCTTGTTTCACATGCATAATTACTGGTTTCTTTTAATAAACTAGTGATCATATCATATTCTACAGCCAAATAGGGACTTCTAAAAGATTTTCACACTCATTGGTTATTAAAGTTTCCAAAGATCTAAATACTCATAACATCCTGAGCCTGTGATTTTCAACAACAAGACTTTAAATTCTTCTGACATTTAACGGAATTTTCTGTGGTGTTAGAACAGTGTTCTACACAAAATGCATTATAGAATGTTTGATTTTTCTGTGGGAAAAAAAAAGGTAGCAATAATGAACTCTTAAGAAAGAAAACCCAGTTCAATCGGATTTTAAATATGCATGTTAAAAATAGATTGTGCATACATGTAATGTTGGATGGTACTTAATCAACAGTAATTGTATTTCAAGCAAAGCATGCCCTTTCCATATTGTGTTTGGCACTCCCTACACCAGCAAGGATGTGTCCTGCTCAGGGATGGTAGCAGCTTCTGAACTGCTGTACTCAAACCTCTTTTACACTGGAGTGAAAGGTCATGCCATGTGTCACTGGAAAGATAATGTCCTACAGGTTGTCAATAAAATCTGTGATATGATTTATTACTTGGAGTCAAGTGTTAATTGGATGGCAGCTGCCCTTGAATGGATAATCTTACTCTTTCCTTAATGCTGACAGATAAAAATGGAGAGATTGGTTGAAATAAAGGAAGCCCCTTAGGCCTAAATGGAAATCTGAGGTTCACTAAATGTTTCACATTTATCCATCCATCCATCCATCCATCCATCCATCCATCCATCCATTTTATCTATCTATCTATCTATCTATCTATCTATCTATCTATCTATCTATCTATCTATCTATCATCTATCTGTTATTTTACTTACTTGCTTACGTACTTAGAATTTTGTTGTCTCACTGTCAAAAATGGAGAGAATAAAAAAGATTTCATCCAGAAAGGGAACCAGTCTGCTTTTCTATCATCCAGGCTCATTTCAACCTCATTTATGGGAGTTTGATCCAGGCTCTCCTATTTGTGAACGGACCCGAGAAGAAGGAGCCTTAGCTTATTCATCTATACTTTGGGATAAAAATATATTCTCACTGGGGTGTTTGAGGAGATTAAGTGAGGTTATATCTAATTTGAAAGTCTGTAAGTCACCAAATGCTAATTAAAATTATCCCTATAATGATCACAAATGTCAGACAGACCTGACTGTACAAATTCAGAAGGGTGGGTGCAGTATTCCACCAAGCAGTGAGAAATTCTTAGCGACTCCCAAATAGCACCTCCTAGAAGTTCACCCTTTTAATTGTTGCTTTGTGTGAAGAAATATTAGATTGTCTTTACTACAGGTTTTTAAATACTTAATTTTAGAGAAGACACACCTGACTTCAGTGTTTATGGGTACATTCAGCTTCATCTAATATTCAAACTAAACAATTCCTGGAGTCTCTCTCACGACTATGGGTTCACATTCTTCCCTTTGCTGTTCTCCTTCTCCCCTCCCCCGCTTCTCTCTTCCTCTCTCCAGGTACTCCATGTCAGAACCGAATGGATAATGCCCAGAGCAGAGAAAACCAGAAGGCTTGCTCAGTTTTCTTCACTTGAAATTTCTGCCACCGTTGAGTTAGAAATGACCGGGCCATTCTGTTGGCCACACTGTCACTGTGGGGAGATGGAGCATGCTGGCATCTAGGTTAGGCAGTCGCTTCTCCATGTGTACGTTTGACAAGGAGGAAGTGGAGTAGACAAGGTTTATGTGACCCATTCTGTATCTCTGTTGGCCTGAGCATCCAATACTGAAGACCTTTATTATACTTATAATGATCTCCCCAAGGCATGCCCAGATTTCAGGGTGTCCACATCTGGAGGGGTCTTGGTCTCAGCCACATGGCCATCAATTAACTACAGCCCACCTGCAGGGAGAGCCTTTCTCTTGGACCCAGATCTTCTCAAGAGTCCACAGTTCCCCGGGTGCCTGGGTGGCTCAGATGGTTGGGTGTCTGCCTTCGGCTCAGGTCATGATCCCAGAGTCCTGGGATCGAGTTCCGCATCGGGCTCCCTGCTCCTTGGGAGCATGCTTCTCCCTCTGCCTTTCCCTCTCTCTGCCTCTCTCTCTCTGCCTCTCTCTCTCTCTCTCATGAATAAATAAATAAAATATTAAAAAAAAAAGAGTCCACAGTTCCCCAATATACGTCCATGGCCACTTTTTCCTTGGGAATGTCTGTTATTACATCAGCAGAGATGTTTTAACAAGGTTCAGCTTCAAAAGATGAATCAGGGTCTCCCAGTAAGTTCGTTGTTCCTTTAAGTACATAGACCTACCTCTTTCCAGCAATCCTGAAAATTATGGGTGCATTAGTCAGGATTCTCGAGAGGAGCAGAACTCATAGGATATCTTGGAGTGCCTGGGTGACTCAGTTGTTTAAGCATCAGACTCTTGACCTCAGTTCAGGTCTTGATCTCAGGGTTGTGAACTCCAGCCCTGTGTTGGGCTCCATGCTGGACATGGAGCCTACTTAAATAATAATAATAATAATAATAATAATAATAATAATAATAATAAAACTAATAGGATATCTTTATCTATCTATGATCTATTTATCTACTTATCTAAAACAAGATTTATAAGAAAGTATTAGCTCATATCATTATGGAGACCAAGAAGTCCCATGATGAGCCATCTGCAAGCAAGAACCCAGGAAGGCCAACGCTGTGGTTTGAAGACCCGAAAGCCGAGAATTGATGACCCAGATTCCAGGTTGAGTCTGAAGGTCTGAGAACCAGGAACACTGAGGGCAGGTGACCCACATACTAGCTTTATAGTCAGGCAGAGAGCTAATTCAGGCTTCCTTTGTCTTTCTGTCCTCTTCAGCCTCTTAAGTGACAGGAAGATGCACATCCATATTGGGGGAGCTGTCTATTGAACTCGGACCACCAATTCAAATGTTAATTTCTTCTAGAAACTTCATCACAAATGTGTCTAGAAATGATGTTTCTGGGCATCCCATAGCTTAGTCAAGCTGACACACAAAATTAACTCTCATAATGTTGTGGGGAGATCTTTTTCCTAGTCTCTGAATGCCTTCTTATACTCTCTTCCCAGAAAAAACAGTTTCTTGACAAAAAAGGCTTAATTGTGTGTGTGTGTGTGTGTGTGTGTGTGTGTTTTAAGGAATAAAGAATGTATAGTTGACCCTTGGAAAACATGGGTTTGAAGTGCATGGATCCATTTAGATGTGGATTTTTTACAGTGCTGTAAATGTATTTTCTCTTCCCTATGGCTTTCTTGATAACATTTTCCTTTCTTTACCTTAGTTTATTATAAGAATGCAATATATAATACATATAGCATACAAAATATGTATTAATCAACTGTTTATGTAATTGATATGCTTCTGGTCAACACTAGGCTATTAGTAGTTGTTTTGAGGGAGTTAAAAGTTATATGCAGATTTTTAACTGCTCAGGAGTTTGCATCCCTAACCAGTATGTCGGTAAAGGGTCAAACATATTTCTATTTACTTGCAAGCAGAAATAGAAGAGACTAACAGATTTTCTTGCTAAATAATTTTAAATTCTACTTTTCTGAGTACTTGGATGTATGTTTTTACTAAAAATAGGTATTTTTTTCACAATGTTTTCTAATGTATAAACATTTTATATCAAGCCTCTGGCCAATGTGTGAGAATCTGAATGAGTATGCCATATTTGGTTTTTAGCAGTTGTAAACAGCAAAATCTTAAAAATTAAAAGAAATTTTAGAAATCTAAGATCCAAGATAGTAAAGTCTTAAATAGAATACAATTAGCATAGTGTTAAGTAAAGTACCATGAAAAATGAGGAAGTTATATGTTTAAATATGGGTTTGTCAACATATTTTTTATTTGTACTAATAATAGTTTTCATTGAGAATGATTGGCTTTAGATGCTAGCCAAGAATGGGCTATTATCGAGGATGGACAATTACTATGGAGTTGCAGAGAAAATCTTCACCATGACCTATTTGCTCAAGCCTGTCATCGTTACTGTGATTTGGGAAGAACAACAGGATGCCTGGTGCAGCATAATGAGTGATTTTAAGGATACATCTTCACTTGTTAAGATGATGGGGAATATTCTAGGCAAGATAAAATGCACTAAGAGAGTAGATTTAAATTTCCTTTAGTGCTTCTGTCGATGAAATGGTGAATAAAGTTGAGAAATGTTTATATTTTATATTTAATTTTTATTATTTTATAGTTATATTTTATCTTTATCTAATGTTTATATTTTATATTTATGTTAATGTAAACATGACTTTGTATTACTTATGTGAAATCAGAATATACTTAGATTATTTGCTATTAAATCCAGGTGAATTCTCATATATTTTTAAAAATGTATTATATACTCATAATATGCTTCCTAGTACTGGGTGCTAAAGGTGATTGTGACGCACTGTCTACCATCCGGGAACTTACAGTCTAAAAGGAGGGGGACATGAGGCATGTGCAAATCAGTGTAACACAAAGACACTGGAGCTGGGCAGAAGGGAAGGTCAATACTGACTGGAGAAGAGCCGGGACAGGAGGTTGCCGGGAGGATTTGACGTTTGATCTGGACTCTTGGAAGGGTGGCTAGAATGGCACCACGCAGAAATGGTGGAGGGCAGCATGGGACCAGAGGACCACCAGAACTAAGCCTGCAGGTGTGGAGGTCATGTGGAGAAGGGGATATGGAAGCAGAGTGGGAAATCCTAGTGTCGAGATGTCAGGGCGGTCCCCGACTATTACACAAGGAAGGTCGGGCTCTACGTTGATGCCCCGGCAGAACTCTCAAGGATTTTTACAGTGAAATGATATGAACCAAACTCAAAAATGTGTCTGATTATGTAAGAGGAAGAAGAGAAGAGGAGAGAGATGGGTTAGAAGGGTATGACAGTACTTTAGCTCAGGAGTCCGCAAACTTTTTTGTTGTCAGGGGTCAGCTAGTGAAATCTTAGGCTTCCTAGGTCTATGGCTCTGCTTCAGTTATTCAACCCAGAGGCTGCAGCGCAGAAGTGAACACAGATAATATGGCACCGGTGAGTGTGGCTGGTCCAATAAAATTTCATTTATAAAAATGAGATTTGGCCCATGGACTATGGTTTGCTAATCTCTGTTCTAGTGTATTATGACCTGGCACAAATCTGAATCTCACAATTTGAATCTCCCTGACCTTTGGTTAGGGAGGCAGCATTGTATGTTAGGAAAAAAAAAATTGGGTCTGGGATCACACATGTCATGGATTTTAATTCTAGCTCTTATTCTAGTTATCACCACACAAGAAAATAAATGTGATAATGTATGTCAGACAGAACACCACTTGCTTAGCAGTCTTTCAGGTAGCATGAGATTCTTTCCCTTTATTCAGTGCCATGAAGTTTACTTCTTTAAAAAAGCAACAGCAACAAGGCAAATCAGTATTTACTTCATTTTCGGGAATATATAATAAGTCCTTGTTTACAGAATCAACTTTCTGAATTCCCAATCACATCCAAGTATCTTTGCATTCATGTTAGTTCACAGATTTTATTTCTCTTGTGGTCTATTTGAGACATTTAATCCATCAGGCTGGTTTGTTCATTGTCTTCATAATACTATTGCTGCTGATAAAAACAATCACAGTGATAACAGTAGTAGTTGCTGTGTATTATTTTTACCAAGCATTGTGTTTATTCAGCATTATCTTACTAACTACTCACAACTACTGACAAGATGAGCATTACTGTTTTCATTTAAGAGATGAGGAAGATGAGAATAAGGGGGCTCCTTTCCAAAGTTAGTCCCCTAGGAACCTATAGAATTTCTCTTCAAACTATGTTTTGCTTCTCTGTGGTTCTTTAATTGTTCTCTCTTTGAATTCTTATCTCCTCGGAACCCATCAAAATACGCTCAACCTCTGCCAAAATCTGTTCCTTTTTATGAAACCTTTCTAGAGTTCTCCAGCTCCCTTTGATCGGTCCCTTCTCCAACATCTTAAATCATTTAGAATTATTGTTGTACAAGTCTCTGTGTCTTGCACAAAAGGAGAATTTTGGCTTCCTCAAGGTATATGACCAGCTTGCTCCTTCTTTTGTGTATACCTACTTTTTGATGGACCTATAGGTCTTTGCTCATTCGGCAAATACCTACTGAGCATTTGCTAGGTACCACACGGTGTTTCTAAAATGCTATGAACAGAAGGGACCAGGGGAGAAGAGCAGTTTCAGATGAGAGTGAAAATAGATTTCTTGGCCCCCTGAAGGGGTCTAAATTCAAGCTAGGAAAGGGTACACCCAATCTTCCAGGGGAGGTGGGGAAATTGATCCTGGTCTGGGACAAATAAGTCATTTCCTTCGGAGATCCACTCTGACGGCACCAAGGAATCAATAAGAATTGTCCTCAAAGGCCGGACTTTCCAAACTTCATGAATGTCTAGTCTTTGCAACTGTAGATGCTTGCTTCTCACTGCCTACACTGAAAGAGTGGCAAAAACAAGAAAGAATACTCACTGGTGTGAAACTGCTGTGGCCACTTCCTACAAGTCACAAAAATTGTCCAAAGGGATTGAGTACAAGGTGAGGAAAGCAGAGCTGGCTGCTTCCCACAGTGGCCCAAGGGAAGGAATCTTCAGTCCCCGCCTGCTTGTGATGAGCACTTTGTAATTATCCAGACTGTTTTGGGGTAACACACAAGAGGCAAGTTCTTTTCACATGATCAAAGGTGCCACCATTTTAGAGGTTTCCAGGTGTCCACAAATAGAGGATGCATTTGGAGCAATCTTTCTGCATAATGTAATCAGGGAGATGGAGGAGTGCCTCGCACCATTAGACAACATTCAAGGGTGGCTAAAGACAGTCAAGCTGTTCTACTGTACGTAACTGTTCAGACGTGGGAAAGCCTCGGGAAGCCGTGGACGGATTTAATGAGTCACAGATTTTATTACCTGTCCGACAGGTTTTTTTAAATAGCGCTTGCTTTTCCTTTCATGTCAAATGCAAAATGAAAGAAGTGGTTTTGAAAATTGTTACTTGAAGAGACAAAGGGAAGAGTCATGATGTCAGCCTTTAAATTGGTCCAAAGAGATGCTGAAGGCAAATACAGCCCCTTCTGGAAGTGGCAGGTGAAAGATGAGGTGAGATTTCAGGACAAATCCTGCCACTCTGCGTAGAATTCAGATTACAGGGAAAGCCCTAGGTGGGCCACAAAGTGACTGCCATTTGTTATCAGGCACTGAGCTCTGGACTTTCACACTGTGGGTCCTTCAATGGGTTCCCAGGAGGACATCTTCTTGGTTGACCAAAAGCTAGAGGTAGCATGAATTCTCTGGAGGCCTTATTTAATCTCCTTGTGTGATGCAGAGAAATCCATAGGCATCATCAGGGAAACTAAGATATTCACAAGTTTCTATCAGACAGCTGTATTTCAGAGGAAACTAATTGGCATTTCTGAATAATGTTGGGGAGGAGAACAATCACTAGAAATGTGGTGAATCTGTCAAAGACTCCCAAAATATCAAGGCTTGAGGAAAGCTGAGATTTCATTTTTGGTTTTGATTAAAAACTCTACCCAAGGCTTTATGAAAAGAACAGGAAGTTCTGGGGGAGAAGTTCCAGTTCCCATCCAGAAGTGTTTTAGAGTCCATTATTAACATGAACGTGATGATGATAAGGATAATCACAGTAGCTAGCAGATTTGTGTATATTCTTGCTTTCCTTAAAATTGGATATTGAAACCACAAGACAGAAAGCTAAATTCCTCTCTGGTAGGAATATATCAAAGAGATATGTCAAATAGAATTGATGCAAATTATATTTAATTATAATCATAAGAAAAAGGAAGGTAAATGCACATTCTCTAGGCACTTACTGTGTGCTAGGCCCTGGACAGAGTCTTTGCCTATGTGACTGTTTATGATCTATTTATTGATTTTAATAAAAGCATTGTCAGAGAGCCAGATCTTAGTTACAATGGACTTTCAGGTTGAAATGTGCTTTTTACCTGTGTGGCTACGAGAGAGGCAGCTGAATCCAATACATTGTTCTTCTGAAAAGTAGGTCAAACTTGACTGTAGGTCCTCATGTTTCTGGCAGGAGACTGCACGGCCTTCTGGTCTACCTCCCTTGAGGCCCGTTTAGGAGGACAGGACACAGGCTTTGCAGACACACAATTTTCAAGAAGAAAACTACTGGTGTTATGGTTCAGAAATGATCACACCCTGAAAATGAATTGCCTTTTGATGAGTGTTGGTAGCTTTTGATCACAAAGAAAACCCACGGGTTTTTCTTAAACCATGAACAGATAGAACTATTTTTCAGAATCCACTTTTAGCAAATTATCTCCTTGATCAGCAAGTGATCTTGACATCTTTCATATCATTTTTATACAATCTCTCTGTACCGATAAAGCTGTTTGAGGAATTTAAGATGAAAATCAGGTGAAATCCCAAGCTGAATTTAGTAATGACAATCCAAAGACTCTGCAATCCCTAGATAACAAGGAAATAATAGGAAAACGGAGGGTATAAAGGACTCCAACGGGTTTATCTCTTGTGTCCTGGAAAAGACTCTGATCTTTTTAAAGATGTGGGAGTCATATCTCCCGGCAGGACTCAGAGGATGGCATGGGAGCTAAGCGTGAGCCCCTCAGAGGTGAAGGGATCAGTCTTCCTCCTCCTTTCAACACACAGCCAGGCTTACTTCACTTTGCAGAGAAAAACCCTGGTTTTTAAATGAAACAAATTAGCCTTTTTTTTCTCCCAATAGTACCCACTCCTGAGCTAGGGTCACATGGAGTGGCTCTGGGTGGAGCCAAAAGGGTAAGAGAGGTTCCCACCTCCTTGCTGCTGCCACGTGCCCAGGCTGACTTCAGTGCTGTTTTCAGCTCTGCTGCCCTTGGGGGCCCTGGTGAGGTAAGGGAGGTTCTATCAGGGGGCTATGGGTCTGAGACAGGTGGTGGGAATGGACCCAGGTCTGAGGCAAGCCTTCCCTACTTCACATTGAGGAAAATGTGGAGAAAACACTGGAAGGGTGGGCTAGAGGGGTATGCCGGTGCCCAGGTGTGGGCAGAGATCCCCAGAGCAGTGAGAGAGTCTACACAAACACTGTCCAGGCCGGGCTTTTCCCCCAGAATGGATGGTTGAGAGTCTAGGGCGCGGTTCTGGTAGCCCTTGTAACTGGTACATTTTCTAGATTATTAGAACAGGTCCTTCTTCGAGGTATTGATGTCCTATATAGGAACGATCTCATAGAAAATGCTTTTTACCATTTAATGTAAAGTTTACTCCTCATTTGAGTATAGTGTTTGGTTGGGACCCTATTGTCTATCACTGTTCTCTGATTGCTGTCCTGCCAGATGTCAAGATGGTGTCCTCTCACACTGCCTGGCCCCATGACTGCAAGATGTTACTTGTATTCGAGCATTTCATGCATCAGCTGGTAAACACGAGGCCCAGGGATGGTTAGAGTGGGAAACACAATGCAGCTAATGCTCTTTTATTTTACTAGGATGGAGCAAGCCCACTCATCAAGGTGGAGCTGTCTCAGTAGGGATGGTCTTCCCTCCTCTTACTTCTTGGGAAAGAGCTGAGTCCACTTGCTTCAATGCCAAGCATGGAATTGGAGCGAGATTTTGGCAATGGGCATGAGATGGCATAGAGCCCAGAGCAGGAAGGTGAGTCATGGCTCATTTCCAGCTATTGACTGGAGGTCACCCTCAGAACCACATGACCAGATCCAACTTATTAACTTCTATTTGGCTGAATGTAGTCACAGATACCTTTACTGGCTGCTCAGTCCACCTATGAGATGTCAGGGAAGGTGGGATTCCTCCAAGAGTGTCCCAGAAAGCACACATTTAAGGCTCATCGTGGGCACTTGTAAAGCTGCAGAGCCCTGGTCCCATCCCCGAGTCACTGAATCAGAATTTCTGGAGTTGGGGCTCTTGGAATCTTCCAAGAAGAACCAACAATGACTGATTTTGGAATTCCTTAGAGAGCTGGTTCCTTACAAGTCTTGCTTTACCAGAGGGTGAGAGCAGAAGCTAGTTTCATTTCCAGACACTTTGTCTGCCCTTATGCACCCACATGTCCGGTCAGATGCAAACTTCCCCTTCAACCTGTCTCATTGGCCCATTTTGCACCTTTGGTTACCTTCATGTCAGTCCCACCTCTTGGCACCTGGGCCTTATTTCCTGCATCTCTGTTGATGTGGGTCCAGTTCTAGATGGACCGATCGCCCAGAATCTCAATGTTAACAGCTTTTTAACTAAGACCACCCGCTGCCAGGGACCTCTGTTTTTCCTTGCCTGTGAATAAGCTGTGGTGGGAATAGCTACTCAAAGCAAGATTGAGTTCCCTACTTCCCTTTAGAGAAATGGTTCTCCCAAACTTGATTGTGCATTTGAAGCATCTTGGGAGCTTTTAAATATACTCAGAATTGGAATACTGCCTTTATGGAGCTTATATTCTAGTTGGGGAGACAGAGAGTAAATTCTCAAAAACAATTTAATATAATCTCAGGCAGTGGTATGTGGTAGGAAACAATAAAAAGACAGTCTGGGAGATACAGAGCTAGTGGGAGGTGCTCGGAAAATGCCTCTTTGAGGAAAATTGGAGCAGAGCCCCAGACCAACTGGAGGTACACGTCATACAAGTATGTGAGGGAGAAGCCTTCCAAGGAGGGAAGAGTGAGTACACATGTCCTGGAAAGGAAGGCACCTGGCATGTTCCACACAAATGGAACTCCATGGGTCAGGAGGAAGGAGTAGGAAATTATGTCAAAGTAGGTGCAAGGGGCCGATGCATGGGGCGGGGGTCTTGTAGGTCATGGGAAGGACTTGGATTTGGTTGTTCTGATGGTGGTAGAAAGCCACTGGAAAGTTTACAGCATGAAAGAAATACAATTCAATTTATGTTAAAGAGTAGCTCTCGCCACCCTGTGAGGAAAAGTCTATATGAAGCAGGAGTAAAAGTGACCCCCGGGGAGGCTGTGTCATAGGACTGTGGACAAACCGAGTAAACTTGGTGCTGAAAAGTATACATTAGGGACAACAGTGGCTTGACTTGCACAATGTAAAATTCTGGAATGAGCAAAGAAATTTCTTCTGGAACTAAATTCCTGCTTCGATGATACTCTGCGTGTCGTGTTTCCTCCGAGTGGAATTACAGAACACAGAGACTGAGTGTGGTGAGAATCTGATGAGGCAGCAGCAGATTGGCAATGGGGATGCACCTCTTTTGAGGCATCAGAGAGAGTTGTCTTTGTGTCCTGTCAAGAGGGAGACACCCGAGTAATCTGGGACAAAATGGCAGACAAAAATATTTGGCATCCCTGTTGAGTTATACAGTTAAAAGCACTGACATGGTTTCTGTAAAAGTGGATTGCAATCTTGGGTGATTTATTTAACCTCACTGCACTTCAGGTTTTTTTTATCCACAAATTAGGAATACTAATAGTTAGGAATTGAATGGGTGATCAAGAAGGTTCAATAAGATATGTACTTCAAATGCTCAGACTAAGGCTTACCACCTAATAGTGTTCAATAAATGACAGCGCTGTGGTTGGGTAAAAGACAAACAACAGAGAAAACTGGGATTGTTTTCTCCTGACTTCAAGTAAGAAGGAGTTTTAATAGGGAGAAATTCATCAAGGTAAATAATCTGACATCTACAGTATTAGTTACACAAGGATTATCTCATCCTGTTATGAAAAGAAATTCAAAACCTTAAAAATGGGCCTCTTTTTTACTCATAGCTTATATGTCATTCAAAAGAAGATTGCAATAATGCAGTCCCTGTTTCCTACGGCACACAGTGGGGATTAGAGACGAGGTCTCTACGTAAGTGTCTGAACATGGGGAGCTCCTTTGCCACCATATCTTCATTCTCATTTTTGTTCTGTTCCACCTCGCTGATTTAATTTCCAGGTTGATATTTCTCAAAGTGTGTTCCGTGGACCACCTCCATTGAAATAGTCTTTGGGGTTTTTAAAAGATGCACACTGGCTTCAGAAGTGAGAATAGAAAATGCGAATGATCAAAAAACTCCCCAAGTGACTCTAAAGTTTGAGAAACGCCAGAAGTTTCACCAGACATTGTTTCCTTCGAGTATTTTATGTGTTTCTCAAGTCATCGTGCATTCTTGTGTCAGATATTTCACTTTCTTTCTATAGAAATAGAAAGTTTCACTTACTTTAGAAAGTTACTATAGAAAGTGGCATATAGGATGCAAAAGCCCTGAAGGACTTAAAACCTGTATTCCCACTCCTGCTTGTTAATTAACCCCCTTACATGATATAAATATAAACAGCTTCTGTCTATAATAATCTATTATTATCATTCCCCATAGGAAGACTAGTCGCCCCTGCTAATCAAGCTATATCATTATATAACATGCTTATTAGTACCCAGATAGTGCAGGTGCAGTGATGTAGGGGCACACGGGCATTTCAAATTCTGACTCTTCTGTTTACTCCGTGATTTGAAGCAAATTATACAATTTCTCCTTGCCTCAATTTGCTCATCTTACTGTGGACCTAAAAACACTCATTTGATGACAATATAAAATGAACTTATATAACAGTAAATATCACATTTCTTTCTTTCCTGGTAAAAGCCTGAAACCAGCTCTACTGAAGAATTCCTTTTACTTCATCACAAATGTGTGTCCTAGCAAGGCTGAGATGGGGAGACAGAAGTCGCCCAAGGGCCAAGTTATTGGACTTTGTTTCTAAAAACGCTTTCAGACATAAACTCACAAAGCACAAGAACTCAGATAATGGACTTTTTGTGCTAAAAGATGGCTTTCAGATTTAAAGTCGCAGGGAATGGATTCTCTTTTTAATACCCAGAACATGGTAGGTGTTAAGTAATAAACTCTAAAACAACCATATTTAATGACAAAAGAATAGGAAATCTGGAAGTTGCTTTGAATATGGTGGAGCGAGAAGACTCTATAGCAGATCTGGTGAGAATGTATGTCTGCTAAACTGGTGATGTGATGGCTTTATCTGATAACTGCTGTACTTTAAATCTCCGAAACGAGTTTGTAGGGCAAAATCTCTCCATAGACTTTTGCAAAAGGTTTTATTTCTTTAAGAGCAAAAAGAAATAAAGAAAAGGTAGACGGAAAGGAAAAAAAAAGAGCAAAAATCTAGATGAAGAATGAAGTTAACCTGCTGTAGGAAAAGCAATTAGGTCCCACAGGTAAACCGGGTTTTTTTTTTTTTAATTATTTCTTTATTTTATTTTATTTTATTTTATTTTATTTTAGTCGTCTTCTTATTTTTTTAAGCAGCAAATATTTCCCTGTGATGACTTTGGCAGAAGCGGAAGATCTGAACTCTACCGCCTAATACAATGAAGATGGAGAATGACAACCTTTGAGTGGGTGAGGGAGGCAGCTGACCATTGATCACGTGGGAACATTGTCCCAACAACCAGCACTTGTGAGATAGCATCCTCACTGAAAACTCAGGAGGAAGGCACAACCCATCATGAGCTGGCCGGGCGGGTGGGCGTCCCAGGTGGCCTGAGGTGAGCCACAGCCCCTCGCTGCCTGAGCCTGAGAGCCCAAGAGAGGTGCTGACTGTGTGTGTTTCTGGGTTTTCCAAATGAAATTAGTTCTTCGCCCTGTCAATAATCATTTTTTCATAGTCCCTGGGGAAGCCGACAGAGTTTAGCATTTTTAGATCCTCTATCAGATTAACACTTTTCTTTCTGTCCCAAGCAAACCAGTTAAGATGAAGACAAAAGGCTCCACACCTCGGAAAATTCTTGTGGATCCAACAAGGCACTTGACTAATTTTCTTTTTCCCATGGGAATCTGAGGCATTCTTTCAGGACACAAAATTTTTAAAAAGATTTCTTCCCCGGGATCTTTCTATCCATTACACATAGTGACTCTCCTCACCTGATCCAGTGCATGCTTTTTGTGAAGTGATTGTCGGAGATGTTTGAAGATGGATAATCTCCAAAGAAAGGTTCATGGTCTTAAGAAATGAGGAACTTAGGAAAGAAGTCCATTACTTAAAAGACAGTTTCTTAAGCTCAGTTTCTGAAGAGAGATACTAAAAGCACTTCATTCCTTTCTAATAAACCTGGTAAAACATTAATAATGAGCTATTTATTTATTTATTTATTTATTTAATTATGGAGACAAATTTTAGACAGAAGAATTCCACTGGTATTAAGAAATTCTAAAAAGCAAATTTCTGTGAGTAGGTCCAGGTATATAAATTATGAAACCCAATGAAACATGAATATGAAAGTCCTTTGTTCAAAAAGCTGGGGAAAAGTGCCATTAAATATAGTAAGATACAGATTCTTCTGTATAAAATGTTTTAATTATTTATAAAGATAACAGGGGTAACAGTGATACATGGGTAACAGCAAGGTCTTACAAATTAAAAAATTACTTTGGGTGTCATAATTTTATATAATATGGTAAATAATACTTTATTAATATGGCATAGTAATTGACCACATAACTTTTCTAGCTCAACTTCAGTGGAAATTCATTTATTAGGTCACTGTAACTTCATTTTTGACTGATAAAATTGAAAGCGACATTAGTGGCTCATGGCAAATGCCAGATCGCAAATAACTTTTCATGCTTTTTAAATTTGAGAGGAATTTTTCTGTGGTTGCAACTGTTACTGTAACTTTGAAGAGGAGTTCATTAGCCGTGACAACACTGGGGAACATTTCTGATAAATCATTCCAAAATGTAAATTTTAGTGTATTTAGAATTGATGATTCCCATTGAACAATTTTTCTAAAAAGATTTAACTCTAATACAAATCAGTTTTGTGCAAATCTGAATTGAATTTTAAGTGTAAGTTTATAAAATGCCATTTTGATAATTATACTGACATTTTCTGAAATGTATAAGACTTGTACAAGAAACTCAAAATGGAGTTATTATTTGTGTATAATTCAGAACGCTTATTTATGCATTTTATTACTCCAACTTCAATTACAAGAAAGAAAAATTTGCCTTCCTTATTAATAACTGGCTTATCTGAAGCTTCCTATGAAAATAGTATGCTTCTCCATAGGATGTGATGCTCTTTAAATTTAATATCTATTTCTAAGCCTGGGAAAGCTTGCTTTGCAAGGTTGCACTAACTTTCAAGAACATAGATTCTAGATTTTTAACAGAATTCTGTTAATTTCCTGATATACATTATGGTGATGTCCACGTGTAGAGTTTTGTTTTCTAACAATTTACTGTGACAAAGTTTGCTGCCGGGACTACCTGTGTGGGTGCTCAGGCCAGAAAGCCTGTGGTCATGCAGTTGCTGGAGAGACCGCTTCCAGAGAGAGGTGGGCATCCAGCCTCCATGTATCCTGGGGCTGCCCCACATGCAGTATCTCCCTCTCTTTGTTTGTTTTGTTTTGCATAAACAATAAACAACAATCATAGTGTGTTGTTAACAATTTCTACTTTTTTTTTTTAAAGATTTTATTTATTTACTTGACAGAGAGAGAGATAGAGAGCATGAGCAGGGCAGAGGGGAGGGCAGAGGGGGAGGGAGAAGCAGGCTCCCCGCTGATTAGGGAGCCCTGATGTGGGGCTCCGTCCTGGCCAAGCCGGGATCATGACCTGAGGCAAAGGCAGACACTTAATCGACTGAGCCACCAGGCACCTAACAATTTCTACTTCTAATATCCTTGAAGAAGAGTTAAAAATTCAAGATTTTTGCAATCTAACCTGAGCACAGAAGCCTTTGGAATTTTAACTTTTCTCCCCCTGATATGTCCCACTTACCTTTCCTATACTTTGAGAACAATTATTTTTAGCAAGTCTGCTTTTGTAGTAGCTTCCAGAGCATTCAACTTAGTTTTCATAGAAATGTCCTTCTTTTTGCATTGATATATTGTTAATTTTTGTAATACTGATTCAAGTGATTGCACTTGTAAGCTCAGCTAGTGGAATGGGGTTTGGGAGCAAACACAATGAACGCTTTGGAGTAAACAAGTCAACTGGAGAGCGTATAACAGAGCCACGAGCATTCGCATCCACCACAGACATCAGTCAGGTGTCTTCTGGGGGAAATTGAGAGGTTTCTGGTGAGCTGGTTAAATAAAAGTTGGCTAAGAACAGTTCCATTGTAGCGGGTCAACTCCACTGCATGTCATGTGGGACACAAATATTTATCTCCAAGTGTATTTTTATAAAGGCCTGTGCCCCATAGCATTCAGATAATTATTTTTATTTTACCTAAAAAGTGAAATAGCCTGCCTAGGGGGTCCTGACGGTCTCACTCTCCGAGATACAGATACACTTCCTTTCTTCCTCCGTTGGGCTCCAGAGTTATTTCACTTTGTGTTGTCAGGCCCTGGGCTACCACATGTTTACTGAAATCATCTGGATTCATCAGAAGGTTGAGTCCAAGCTCACCAAGTTCACCCCTCACGAGCCCAGCAGTCCAGCTCTTACCTGGAAACAAGAAGCCTATGGTCCCTAATTGACCCAAACCATCCCTGTGGCCCGGGGGCCACCCCAAATCATTATCTCATACACTAACCTAGCTCAGCTCTCCCAGACTCTTATGTTCCCTATTCTCAGAGTCCCGGATTGCACACACATCGATGCAGGATTGCAGCTTTGAATAAATAAGGCTGGGGCACCTATTTCCCTGCTTCAGTGATAATTTCAACACACATAGTCTTAAAAACAGTTGCCTTCTCCTTGAGAAAGGCAAACATCCACAACTCTGTGATCCTATGGCTGCATCCTCCTTTGAGCTCATGGGTTTCTCTCTCTCTCTCTCTCTCTCTCTCTCTTTTTTTTTTTTTATGACCACAGCCCCACTGTCGCCTATAATGCAGTCACTGAGGTAACTGCCAGCAAATGGACTCTGGCAACTACTCTGTCAACCAGGGCCCATCTCTCCACTTCATTCAAGGTTTTTAAGAGTTCTGTTAGGACAGCATCTGGCGGAAATCTCTAATCCGGGTGTTTACAGTATCAACCGTTCTAACTCCTACCCATCACGCTCTCATTCCCACTGGCCCAAACTTCTGCTTTCTTGGGAGTGTGCCTGGTTCCTTCCATTGATTTCTCCTTCTTCTGGAGGAGAACTTCCCTATTTCAAATGTCAGGTCCCATCTGCCACTGTTGGCCACCTTTATGATTTTGAAACGCACGTGAAATAGAGCATAAAAGCCAGGCGGGCTACATTGAAATGGAAAGCCCTTCAGCTCGTGCTTCCTCTGGGCTTGCAGTAGCTGATGATCCAAAAAAGTTGTCTTTACAATATTAACCGCCATAAGCTGATGACACTTTGAATGATCGTGTGTGATACCGTGAGGGTGCTTGCAGGTGGAAAACAAGAACGTTTGAACTCCATCAAGAGATGTGGCTAGAATGTGGGGAACCTAATCTTGGCTCAAGGCCTGGATCCCCATCACGGTAACACCGTGAGCAAATGTACTAGAGTGGGAAATTTTGTCAGACGCACTTCATTTCCCCTGGGATAACGGATGGTTTGTAGTGGCACCAGGCCAGACTCCTGGGGCCCTCGGAGAGTTGTAGGCTGTACGGCACTTGATGGCACCAAAACTTCGAGCTCTGTGGATTGAAACTGTGCCTCTCAATAAATTTCCCTTTCCTTTCTCGCAGCCGAATAGGAGGAGTGTCTGAAAGACCCTGTTTTTAGATGTATACCATCTGGATGTGAGAAACTGTATTGCCAACATCGGGGAAACTGGTCCCTCTCCTTAGGAAGACCTGATAATAATAACTAAGCACGTGAAGGTGGAAATGAGAAGACAAAAGGGCTTATGAGTTCTCAACAGGACACACGCTTGTTTTAATTCTAGGCTATTAAAAAATCGTTTGAAGTGATTCACATTATTACATAAATCATAGCAAGGTTTTAAAAATAAAATAGATTAGGATAAAGGAAAAAACACGAGTAGGGAAAAAACAAAACCAGTGAATGCATGTATTAAGTTCCTTTGCAGTAATTAGCAGAGGATAGAAGATTTGACTGAGTGTCCTAGCATACAAAGAACAAAGAAACAGCTGCTTGAAATAGATGCAGCTTTTGTTCTGATGCTAAGTTAAAGAAATTTAAATTTTAGACCCTCCTAAAGGAGACTTTTGGAATTTGTTGAACCATATCCTCAAACATATCTGCATATTAAATGCAAAAATAATGTTTCAGTATTTCTTCTAAGATTCACCAATTCATGCCAATGGCATGACACCAAAGCACCATTTAATAAAAACAAGTCAATGATGAGTTAATGCAGTTGAGATACTGATATGCTTGTTTGATCCACTAATAAGATGTAAATTATCCGGAAGAATAAAGAGCCGGTCAGCTCAAAGAAGGACCAGTGATGCCATCACCTAACTAGCGCCTTTTGTAATAAAGTTCTCAAAGAAGACAGACTCGGCAATGCACACACACATAGGATTGTGTTTCCGGCTTAGGGGAGCATTCTTCAGACAAGAATCAGTTGTGCATGCACTGTCCTATAAGTTAACCTGTAAGCATTCAAGAAGTAAACAAAACAGAATAAGAAAGGAGGAAAAAGGAAAGATGCATAAATCATCAAATTTTCCTTTCCCCAGATCATGATGGTATTTGCTTTTCTTTCCTTTTGGAAACATTTCTTTTAGCTTTTCCTATTTAGATTTTTCTCAAATTAATTTTTTGTGTATGGTGTAAGGTGTGGAGATTAAATTTTTTTCATATCTAATAAATGGATTACTCTTGGTTGAAAAGCTCATTGCTTCTCTAATGAATTGCAGTGGGGCCTTTTTCATAAATGGAGTGACTGTGTGGGTTTGGGACTCTTTTGGACACTCTGATCTATTATGATATATTACAATGGTCTATGAATCTACCTTTGCCCAGCATCACAATGCATTGATATCAACATTACATGTTCTCTAGCTTTTTTCTTTATTAGCTTCGGCTTGGCTATTCTAGTCCCTTCCTATTTACATATACATTTTAAAATTACCTTGCTACAAAAAAACCTTCTGGGATTGCATTGACTCTTTGCTTCAATGTTGGGAGAATTGACTTTTTAACAATATTGACCTATCCAATTTATGAACACAATAAGTCCCTCCTCTTATTTAGGTAGTCTTTCATTTCTTTGTTATATTTTTACCTGTTCAGTTAGACACTTTTTATTTTCGTTCTTTAATTGTTTATTCTTTTGTAAATGTGTCTAAAATTTTATCTTCCGCATGTTTATCTTTATTATGTAGAAATGAAACTGATATTTATATATGGACCTTCTATTCATCAGCATTGTTGTATACACTTGTTACTAGAAACTTCTGTTTGTTACAATCTACTTTTAAATTGTAGATTCTTTCTACATTCATAAATATGTCATCTGTGAATAATGACAATTATTTAATTTTTTTTCCACTATGATACCTTTTTCTCTTTTTCTCCTGCCTAGGATGCAGTACAATATTAAGTGTAAGTGGTGATGGTAGACATCTCTTTTGTGTATCTGACTCTGGCAGAAGACTTTCAATATTTAACCACTGAGTATGAAAGCAATATGGTTTTCTTTGCAGATATTCTTTAGTAAATTAGAGAAGTTTTTTTTTCTATTCCCAGTTTGTTGACTTAAAAAAAATCTTAAGTGTATACATTTGGTCAATTAAAATGAAGATTAATTGATTAAATTAATTGTTGTTGATTAAATGCATCATTAACAGTGTAAAAAAAACATAAGCAGCAGGAGCATATATTTACAATACATAAGTCTGACAAAAGTCTTATAAGAAAAGACAGATAATCCAACTAAAATAGGCAAAAACAACGTAGAAGAACTTCCAATGGCCAAAGCCAGTATAATCCAAAACAGAAAAATTTTTTAAAAAGTCTTGGATTATACTCAAAGAACGAAATAAATATCCATGAGTCCATACTGATATAAAAAAGGATTAAGAAAAAAAATAAATAAGAAGGGACAAATATTCCTTACAAAAGAATTACAAACAATGTTGTGTAAATACTCTCCCTCTTAGGGGATTGGGTTTAATTCCTCTTCCCTTGTATGTGGGTTGGACTTAGTGGCTTATCTCCAAAGACTAGAGAATGCAAAGGGAAAACAGGAAAGTGGAGAACCTGCAGATACCACCTTAACCAAGTGATGAAGAAGGTCTACTCACAGTACTGAGTTGCATTGCTATCATTTGCTCCCTGAGATGTTGCAATGGAGATGAGCATTTCATCTCAATAACACTCTACTGAAAGAGTTGCCCCAGAGACAAAGGTAGAGTTAGAGCACGTCACTGAGACCACAGTAATGATTCTGAGTTTTGTTTGAAAATCACCAGCAAAGCATTCAGGTTAAACCTAGTTGAGATTTTTGCGGGAGCGTGAGAGGCAGAGAGGAGGTCAGGGAGCTAGGTGTTCTGGGGCACAGGAGTTATGAGCAGGGTAGTACAAGGGAACAATATCATAGGAGTCCCCGCATGCAGGGAAGACCTCTCATAGCTCTAGACCCCGTGTAAGAGGTCATACTTCAGCTTTGTAATCACAGATGATAGAAAAAATGTTTTTATTAACATCTATACTGAAGTAAAAAATGATCCCAATATATGTTTCAAAATTATTTTTTTTAAATGCCAATTACACATCAAAGGAGGCAATAGTATTCTACAGTCATGTTTTTCTTATTACTATAATATCCATTACCTCCTAAGTAAGCAATGCTAATATAGAAAGTCATTTTCTCGGTACACACTCAGTAATGAAGTGACTTCTAGATGGGATTGCTAGTTGATTTATTACTGCCACTAGGTGATGGGAAGACTTCCACTGGAAGGCTTTTACCATTTATCAAGTTTTGTTGGCCTAAGGAAGGGTAATTACTTTTCCAGGGTTGATGTGATGTGTGAACCAATACAAGCACCAGGGAGATGAACAATGACCAATCTTTTACTCAAACAAAATTAAACTGTAACACACTTACTATATACATAGACTAGGCATTTAAGAGTGTTAAGGGATAGTTCTGGAAATACCTTAATCTTCAAATTACCCAATACAATATGAAATATACATCTGTCCTATGCATGTGACAGCAGGAGCTTGGGGTACCCATTGGTCGAAGGATAGGCTTTTGCAATTCAAATAAAATCATCCTGTAAAAATTATAAATCAGTGCATGGCATGACTTTCGGAGTGACTCATGAATAACCTTATAGGTACAAATGTATTTTTAAAATATGTATGGTGGCATCAAGACTGTAAAGCTGTTTTCTAATCATAGGCTTTTGATATCATTCTATACTAATAAGGCATGGGGATATTTCACCTAAACAGGAGGACGATGAGGGCACAAGGTGTCTGACTTAGAATATAGTCAAATGTCATCATGTGGAGGATGAAACAGATTTATTCTATAATACCGCAGAGGGTAAAATAAAGAGCAATAGTTAGTGATAAGGACAGAGCAAATTCAGATTTATCACAGGAAGAATATCCCTCATGATCGTAGTGGTGCAGTAATGGAATGGTCTCGTTTTCTGCTTGTTTGCAAAGCCATGAGTTTCTGATCACTGAAATTACACACAGAGAAACTGGATGGAAGTCAGAGAAAAGCTGACTCCTGCGTGAGGGGCACTTTGGACTGGATTGTTTAGGGCATGACTAATAAGACTTTAAGCACTTGTATTGTTGCCATTACTGTATGTTGTTGAATGTCTGCCTTTATCCCAACCATGAAAAAGCCATAAGTTATTAGGCATTGAAGCATGGTGTAGGGGGGGTGAGACCAACTGTAGAAAGAGTTACTAGTTGGTCTCTCTGGGATCCCCCTGGCCTCTTTGGCTTCTCTTCCCCTTTCCTGCGTGGGAACTGTCCCATCTCTGTGCTTCTGTCCCAGGACCAATCCCCCTTCTGCCCCATCTTTTATCACAGTAATTAGCTCAAGAACTGTTATGGGACCGAAACTGACCCTAATCAGCAGCTTCCCTAAGATTTTCCTAATAGACCTGGAACTTAAAGCCCCCTTTCTTAGTGGTTCTCAGAGTTATTGGAGGCCATGCTCCTAAGCAGACAGCCCATCTGGAGGAAAGAACATCCCGGTCCATTCCCCATATTGCAAAAGAGAAGTATTTCTAAAACCCAACTAGAGATAGTCTGAGGGGGGGAAATGAGGGGTATTATCTATTGAGAGGATAACGATGTGTCCTAAGGAGGAGCTGCATGGGCCAGGCCAGTTCTGGGTCCAGTAATTTGTAATCTGAGAGTAAGGACTTTGTGGTTATTATATGTCAGTATATCTCATTCCTTCCTCTACATGCAGATCAGCTCAGTCCTCTTTGAATTCAGGATATTTGTTGAGGCCCTATGAAGGGCCCGGAACTAACACACACAGAAGAGCCACGTGTGTCCCTGCTATTAATTAACTTACGGTTAGAAACAAAGGATATCATGTAAGGAGGCAATCCAGAGCATTAAAATGCACATCAGGGTTAAGTACCAGACACCAAGAGAAATCACAAGGAGGAACTTAACCCTGCCTTGGAGATCAGGAATCTATGAGGTTTTGTGGTACAATTCGGGAAGCCATGTATTCGCACACGTTTCTTCAGGATGTGATTAGAATTAGTCCTGAATGATCAGGAGGAGCTAGCCAGGTAAAGGGGGGGAAGTGCTCCATTAGCCTAGAGGTAGGATGACTAAAGAATATTTAGGGTATTTCAAGCTCCTCTCATGCCCTTGTTTTTGTGTCCCCTGTGGTTTGGGGGTTTCCTTAGAACTCTTCCTTACCTAGAGATTTGCAGCCCTCTCAGCTGTAATCCACTGTTACTGTGCTGGAGCCCTGCTTTGTATGTAGGGGTGAGGTGAAGGGAGCAGTGGAAGTATTCTAAGATCTTATGACTAAATCTAAATCTTGTAGTGGAGGTCTGCCCCTACGTTGTGACCCTCACAAGCTTCTCTTCACTTAATTTCCCCTTCGGGTTATGTAGGAAGGCTGAAAGGGGCTAGAATTGGGAAATACCCTTCCTCAAGTTTGGATAAGGTGCCAGGAGACTTCTAGGCCCAACGGTCAGTCTTTTTTGAGGAGAACGTTCTGGTGTCTTCAGCAATGCTTGCTTTTCCCATCCTCCTGCTAGAGCCCGGAGGGGACCTGCTTGATTCTTCACCTCAAGGACCTGGTGGGGTTCCAGAGGATGAAAACCATAAGCACATGTCTTGCCCCCAAGATGGCACCCTTCAGAGCTTCTCATTCTTGCACTATTCCACATTCAGCCTTCAGAAATTCATCAAAATTACTATTGCAATGTTTCTACTAGTTTATGACTCCAGCAGGTTCTGCTTCATATCAGACCTTGTCTGTAAATCTCTGGATTTGTCTACTTCTTCAGGTTTTTGGGTGGGAGATTGCCTTTTGGACTCGTTTTTCTGGTGTGTCCAAGAAAAGCCATTGATTTCCAGTTTGGGTTTGTGTGTGTGTGTGTGTGTGTGTGTGTGTGTGTGTGTGTTTAATTCTCTTATTGTAAGGATGGGAGTGATGACTTCCAGGCTCTTTACATGTCAGAACTAAAACTGGAAGGACCCCAGCAGAATCAAACCAGAAATCCAAGCAGAAAAATGACAATAACTCCCCAAACACTTGGAAACTGAGCAACATATTTCTAAATAATTCACCGATCAAAGAGGAAATCTCGAGGGGAAAAATACATTGAACTGAATGAAATGAAATACAACATATCAAAATTTCTGAGACAGAGCCAAAGCAATACTGAGAAGGAAGTTCATAGCAATAAACGCTTACATTAGAAAAAAAAAAGTAAAATTTCAATTCAGTGATCTATGATCCCACCCAAAGAACTTAAAATAAGGAGAAAAAAAATAAACCCAGTGCAATCAGAAGGAAAGAAATATAATGGTAAGAGTGAAAATCAACGAAATTGAAAATAGAAAAATCAATAAAACAGAAAGCTGTTCTTTATAAATATCTATATAATTGACAAATCTAGTAAGACTTACAGAGGAAAAAAGAGACACAACTTACCGATATCAGAAATAAAATAGTAGAAATCATTAACAACTCAGATATCAGATATCAAATGGCTAGTATTGGAATCCAACTATCTATACGTACAAGTGTGACAACTTAGATGAGATGAACCAATTTCTTGAAAAAACACAAACCAATAATGTACTCAATATGAAATAGATAATCTGAGTGGCCTTATAATTATTAAGAAAAATAAATTTATAATTAGAAATCTCCCCAAAAAAGAGCTCTGTATACTTAGCTGGATTCGTTTGAGAATTCTGTCAAATGTTTAAGGAAGAATTAAAGAATTAGAATTTCTTCTAGAAAACTGAAGAAGAGAGAGCACTTCTTTATTAGTTTTATGAACTTAGAATATTACCCCAATACCAAAAACAGATAAACTCAGTTAAAAAAAAAAACACAGAGCAATAACACACATAAATTAGATGTAGCATTTCTTTTTTAAATCTTATTTATTTATTTATTTAGGGAGCACAGAGCAAGAGCCTGGGCAAAAGGGTGGGCAAGAGGGTGGGGGGAGGAGGGGCAGAGGGGGAGGGAGAGGGGGAGGGAGACTGAATCTCCAGCCGACTCTGCCCTGTGCGTGGAGTCAAATGCAGGGCTGGATCTCACAACCCTGAGATCATGACCTGAGCCAAAACCAAGAGTCCAAAGCTTAAACCGACTGAACCACCCAGGTGCCCCAGATTTAGTTTTCTTAACAAATTATTAGCAAGTATACTTTAGCAATAAGAAGAATTATATACCAAAAGAAAGTGGGATTTACTCCAGGGTTATAAGACTGGTTCAATATTTAAAAATCAATCAATATAAGCCATAATATTAACAGGATAAAGAAGAAAAATTGGATGATTATACAATTGATGGTGCTGGAGCAACTGGACTTCATAGGCAAAAAAAAAAAAATAGATGACTGACCTACACCTTGTCCAAACATTAATTCAAAATAGATCATGGACTTCAAAATAAAATGGAAAACAACAAAGCATTTAGAAATAAACACGGAAGAAAATCTTCTGGATCTAAAGCAAGGGAAAGTGTTTTTAGACTAACACCAGAAGCAAGATCCATAAAAGCAATTATCCAAAATTGATAAATTGGACTCCATCAAATAACTTTTGGCCTTCAAAAGATCCTGTCAAAAGGAACAGAAGAGGGGTGCCTGGGTGGCTCAGTCATTAAGCGTCTGCCTTCGGCTCAGGTCATGATCCCAGGGTCCTGGGATCGAGCCCCGCATCGGGCTCCCTGCTCAGCGGGAAGCCTGCTTCTCCCTCTCCCACCCTTGCTGCTTGTGCTCCTTCTCTCGCTGTGTCTCTCTCTGTCAAATAAATAAATAAAATCTTAAAAAAAAAAGGAACAAAAGAAAGATTACAGATGTGGAGAAAATGTTTGCAGACCAAGAATGCAATAAAGAACTAATATCTAGAATATATAAAATCTCTTAAAACTCAATAGCAAAGCCAAACAAACAAAACAATCCAATTAGAACGAGTGAGAAGGACACAAATAGACATTTCACCAAAGAGGAAGTACAGATGGCAATTAATCGTGGGAAAAGATGTGCAGCATCTAGCCATTAAGGAAATGCAAATGAAAACCAAAATGAGATGTATGAAATGCCTATCAGAATAGCTAAAATAAAACAAAGTGACAACACCAAATGCTTGCAAGGACCTGGAGAAATTAGATTCATTCCTACATTCCTAGTGGGAATGTATGTAAAATGTCACAACCACTTTTGAAAAGAGTTTGGCATTTTCTTAAATAAGTGAACATGCAAGTGCCATATGACCCAGGGATTTTTTTCCCTGCGAAATGAAGACTTATGTTCAAGCTAAAACCTGTATGTAAATCCCCATCACAGCTTTATTCACAACAACCTCAAACTGGAAACAACTGAGATGTTTTTCAGTGGGTAAATGTTTAAGCAAAGTTTGTTAGATCCAAAACATGGAATACTACCTACTGAGCAATAAAAAGGAACAGACTCTTAGCACATGCATATTAATCTATTGAAAGATGTAACAACTTTGATGAATTTCCGGAGACTTGTGTTGAATAAATGAAGTAATTCTCAAATGGTTACATACTCTATGATTCCATTTATGTAACATTCTTGAAACAAAAAAACTATAGGAACAGAAGACATCTGTGGTTGCTAGGAGCTAAGGACAGAGGAGAGAGGGAAGGAAGTGCGTCAATAGGAGGAATCCTTGTGGTGATGGAAATATTCTGTATCTTGACTGTAACAATGTGTCTATCTGCAAGATGTGGCCATTGGGGGAAGCCGGGTAAAGAGTACACGAGGGAGAGGATTGAAATTTGACCACCCTTTTAGGTGGTCACCTATTAGCTTAACACCTAATAGACAGAGAATACAAAGATGGACACTGGTCAGTACTCAAGCTATTGAATGACAAGGTTTCAGCTTCTCTTCAAGGTGCTTCAAATATCTTTGAGTCTCGGTGAGGACAATTTTACCAGGCAGCTTACTGACCCAGGCCTAATCAAAGTATTATCTGGAACAAAATAGAAATAGTCACTTCCTCTTTTCTTGAAAGTTATGAAACAGTGTAATTGTATAAAGAAAGGAATGGAGTGAGGGCTAGAAGCGAGAACCAATCTTTGAAAACCTGGTAGGAACAATTGCCTTAAACATCATCTTATATGGTCTTTGCCTGAAGCCTGCAGGGTAAATAATATTGTTCCCCATGTAGCCCCAACCCGCCTAATTACTCTAAGTAAAAAGTAGAGTTTAAATGTAAACTCTACTTTTTTTAGGTCCAGCTTACTAATGCGTGCAGTCCCTCTGGTTTCTTTTTCAGATGCTAGCTTTATGAGCACTCTGCCAGAAAGTGCCTCTCAAATGTTTCTGAGCTTTCCAGGGAAAGTGTGGTACTCCCAATCAGTTCTCTACCATCTTGTCATGGTGACACCTGTTGGTATCAATCATCTCCAGCCACCTTGTCTTGGTGTCAAACTGTTGCTTTTGCTCCTTGTGCTGGTCACTTTGCTGGATGGGCATGGTGGATTTGGCTGGTGAACTTTGCTGATGCTTCCAAACTAGAGATTTTAAGACATCCATGCCCTGGATGCTAGCTGCTCTGGATTCTGGCCCCAGTGTTGGTGCTTTTACTCCTGTTCATTGAGAGGCCAGCTGGAACTTGTCTTACTGCCAACATGTGGGTGCAATGTCATAGCCAAGAAAGTCTTGCTTGCACCTCCAGGACCACTCCAGTCCAGTCCTGCCCAGGTCCTGGTTCAATACCCCCACTGGCTGTCTGCCTTCAAAACAGAACACCCCCTTTCTCCTGTGCCTGCTCATTTCCTGCCCTGGGATGGACCATGGTCCTGGCATGACTGACCATCACAATATCCATTACTTTTGACCACCCGGCAATGTGGAGGTTGAGTGAAGTTCACCCATGTCTTATGAGATCACCTCAGAATCAGCTAGATTTGGTTTCCCCCTCTAAAAGTTCCTAAAATTGGTCTAATCAGCTTTAATGCAAGGTGTTGATTTTTATGGCAACCCACTGGAAAACAATATGAAAAATGTTGCTCATTTGAAAGGGACTGGGGTTAAATAAAATCTTGCAAATACTCGCACCTGTGGAAAAAAATCATCTAGATTTGGTACATTCCAGAGATTTCGGAGAGTCCGTTTGGTTTGTGATCACATAACTACATACTTTTCAATTTACCTTGACACAGACTTGAAGAGGACGCATGCACAGCACTGACTCCTAGGACGAGAACGACTTCACTTTGTTGGCATGGTTTTAAAAATCGCATTCCCTCCCTCTGCTTTCATTTTAGTCTGAGCAATGACAATAAAGTTTAGTGAATCTAAAAGAGTATTTAGACAGCACTGAATTGTTTATGTGGAGGCTGGAAATGAGATTGTTTTATTCAGGTTCCGATCATGTTTAATACAAATCTCCTCATTAATTCTCAGCTTTAGAATTATAAGGAACTTGGTTAAACACATATATATGGTTATTGCTGAGTGCGAACAATAAGGCTGCACTTAATTATTTATTTATTGAATAATAGCTTCTGTTTTCCTGGACCCAGTTCACCAATATTAAAAGATAATGGTGACATATTTATATTTCACTGGATTTAATTTGCTAGATTATTGGTCCCTCAGGAAATATTATAATTGTTATAATTATTATTTTCCAAATAATCGAATGCAAACATCTCAGGATTATTTAGTTGGAGCATGGTGCTGAGAGTGATTATTTGAAGCAAATCTACTTGTAATACAATTTGCAACTGCATTATGCAACTTGCTCTAGAAGAACATGGGTAAATTGATTTGCAAGTAAAATATTTCATAGAATTAATATTAGTGCATTTTATGTGACTTGTAAAATTCCGGTGTTGTTTTAGAGACCACTCTTGAGTGCTAAAATTCCTTACATATCTTATAAATTAATGGTGAAGAAGAATCTTGGTCGTTGGTTTAAAAAATTGTAGACTTGTTACTGGTCGTGTCCTATAATTTAATTTTTAGTTTCTGGAAAAAGCACTTAAAACTTACAGCAACGGCATTCTTGCATAGGGTCTATATTAGAATATATCTTCATTCTATGAATTTAAATATGCTACCATGTTGTATGTTCATGTTTTTATCTTTTTGATCTTTTTCTGTTCACATTTGAGAGTAAGGGTTTGAATTCACAAAAGTGTGATTTTAATTGCTGTCCAGTTTACATGAGCCAGATTCACCCAGCAGCGCTGACTTCTTGTGATTGAGATCGGAAGGCTGACGTATTCTAGAGAACACTGATCAGCTCATGTTTATCTTGTTGACTAGTTTGCTTCTGACAGGGTTGCATTTTTTGTTTGTTTGTTTCTTTTGTTTTTGTTTTTTTGTTTTTGTTTTTGTTTTTTAGAGATTAGAATCTAGGAACTATTCTCATGTCACATGAAACTTTATTTTAGTAAATGCTGCAGACAAAACAAAACAATACAAAACAAAAACCCAAAGGAAGACATCTGAATGGATATCTCCCTTTGTATTTAATTTGTGGACTTGTGTGGAGATTAGTATGTTATTTTGGATTTCTAAGGAAAGGCATAGAATCCAGCAGAAACCCATGAGTAAACAAGCTTAGTCTATGCCACTTTATAATCTAAAAACATATAACAGCATTATTAATTTGATACCGTTGACTTTAAAAACACGTATATTGTGAGACAAAAAAAGAGGGCATAAATAGAATTATGCAGAGTTTAAAAAACATTCAGCTTTAAAAAATAGATTATTATTCATACTTTACCTATTTCTTTTATGTTCCTCCCTGATTCTGTACCCTGACTAAAAGTTGTTTATTTTTCTGAGTTTTATGTTTCTTCTTTTTTTTCTTTATAGTTTTCCCATCTATATCTCTTTCCCTGAACAATTAATTGTTTCAATATGCCAGCTTTGAAGTGCATGGAGATGGAATCATACCACATATATTCTTGTCTCACTTTTTCTTTTTCTCAACATTATGCTCTAGAGATTTCTCCATAGTGATACAGTAGCTCTAGTTAATTTATTAGTTGATTTATTTTTCACTGCTTTGGAGTATTCCATTGAAAAGGTATTTTGCAATTGACTTGTCAATTCTACTATGACAGGCATCGCAGTTCGTCCTCCTGTTATTATGAACAGTGCTGGTGTGAGCATGTGTGTATGACCTACACAGGTGTACATGAGCAGTATTTTCTTGGGGGGGGTCAGTTTAGTCATAAGGCACTTCTTTGTCCAGCTTTACAAGATTAATACCAGCCAGTAGTCCAAAGTGTTTGTACCGATTTACATTCCCGCCGGCACATATGTATTCTCCTTCTTATACATCTTCTGCAGCACTTGATGTCATCAGACTTCAATTTTTGCCGATTTGGTGGTAGTGAAATAGATTTAAATTGCAGATTTAGTTTTAATTTTCCTGATTAATACTGTGATTGAGTCTCATTTCATATATTTGTGGGCCATTCATATTTCCACTTCTGTGAATACTAACTCATGTATTCGTTTGTTTCTTTTTGGCTGCTTTTTCCATTGGATTGATTAGTACATTAAAAATACTCCAGATGCTAATCCCTTATCCATTGTAAGTGTTGAAAACATCCCCTGTCAGTCTGTGGCTTGCTGTTCAATTTTATACAGTATCTTTCAATGAATACAAGCTTTTTCCTTTTAATGTGGTCAAACTTATCTATCTTTTCTGCTTTTTGATCTTGTTTAAGAAATCTTTTCCTACCGGGACGCCTGGGTGGCTCAGTCAGTTAAACATCTGCCTTTGGCTCAGGTCATGATCTCAGGGTCCTGGGATTGAGCCCCGAGTTGGGCTCTCTGCTCAGTGGGGAGCCTGTTTCTCCCTCTCCCTCTGTGCTCTCTCTCTCAAAAAATAAATAAAATATTAAAAAAAATATTTTCCTACCTAGAGATCATAGAATTTGCTCAGATTTTTTTAAAGTTCAGTACAAACTTTACTCTTTTTTAATATGAATAACCATTATTGTAGACTTTTTCTTTCCCCACTCACCTGCCTGACCCACAGTCCTAGATCCTTCCTACAGTTCTGGGTCTATTTCTGGGCTCTTTATTGTTTACCTTGGTTCCACATCACAGTGTTTAATTACTCCTACATTACAACACATCTTGACTGCTACTTACTTTATTAAGTATTTGTTACTTAATTACTTTGACTTTATAAAAAGCCCTGATGAGTAGTAGGGAAATTACTTCAACCTTGTTCTTCTTCAAAAGGGCATTGGTGGTCCTTGGCCATTTGTTCTTCCCATTAAATTTTAGAAATACCTTGTGAAATTTGTGAAAACCTCTGTTGGGAAATTTATTGAAATTGCAATGAACTCATAGATCAATTTGTGTAGCACTGATATATGTTGAACATTGAGTTTTTATTAAAAATTTGGCACCTCTCGCTTCATTTAGATATTCTTTGATAGCTGTTTTTTCTTTATTATGTTATGTTAATCACCATACACTACATCGTTAGTTTTTGATATAGTGTTCCATGATTCATTGTTTGCATATAACACCAGTGCTCCATTCAGTACGTGCCCTCTTTAATACCCATCACCAGGCTGACCCATCCCCCCACCCCCCTCCTCTCTAGAACTCTCAGTTTGTTTCTCAGAGTCCATAGTCTGTCATGGTTCATCTCCCCCTCCGATATCCCCCCCTTCATTTTTCCCTTCCTACTATGCTCTTCTTCCTCTTCTTTTTTTTTTTTTTAACATATAATGTATTATTTGTTTCAGAGGTACAGGTCTGTGATTCAACAGTCTCACACAATTCACAGAGCTCACCATAGCACATACCCTCCCCAATGTCTATCACTCAGCCACCCCATCCCTCTCACCCCCCACCACCCAGCAACCCTCAGTTTGTCTCCTGAGATTAAGAATTCCTCATATCAGTGAGGTCATATGATACATGTCTTTCTCTGATTGACTTATTTCACTCAGCATAATACCCTCCAGTTCCATTCACATCATTGCAAAAGTGAGATTTCATTCCTTTTGATGGCTGCATAATTTTCCATTGTGTATATATACCACATCTTCTTTATCCATTCATCTGTTGATAGACATCTTGGCTCTTTCTATAGTTTGGCTATTGTGGATATTGCTGCTATAAACATCGGGGTGCACGTACCCCTTCGGATCACTACATTTGTATCTTGGGGTAAATACCCAGTAGTGCAATTGCTGGGTCATATGGTAGCTCTATTTTCACCTTTTTGAGGAACCTCCATACTGTTTTCCAGAGTGGCTGCACCAGTTTGCATTCCCACCAACAGTATAGGAGGGTTCCCCTTTCTCCACATCCCCGCCAACATCTGTCATTGCCTGACTTGTTAATTTTAGCCATTCTGACTGGTGTGAGGTGGTATCTCATTGAGGTTTTGATTTGGATTTCCCTGATGCCGAGTGATGTTGAGCACTTTTTCATGTGTCTGTGGGCCATTTGGATGTCTCCTTTGGAAAAATGTCTGTTCACGTCTTCTGCCCATTTCTTGATTGGATCATTTGTTCTTTGGGTGTTGAGATTGATAAGTTCTTTATAGATTTTGGATACTAGCCCTTTATCTGATATGTCACTTGCAAATATCTTTTCTCATTCTGTCAGTCACATCCTAGGTCACAAAACAGGTCTCAACTGGTACCAAAAGATTGGGATCATTCCCTGCATATTTTCAGACCACAGTGCTTTGAAACTAGAACTCAATCACAAGAGGAAAGTTGGAAAGAACTCAAATACATGGAGGCTAAAGAGCATCCTACTAAAGAATGAATGGGTCAACCAGGAAATTAAAGAAGAATTTAAAAAAATCATGGAAACCAATGAAAATAAAAACACAACTGTTCAAAATCTTTGGGATGCAGCAAAGGCAGTCCTAAGAGGAAAGTGTATAGCAATACAAGCCTTTCTCAAGAAACAAGAAAGGTCTCAAATACACAACCTAACCCTACACCTAAAGGAGCTAGAGAAAAAACAGCAAATAAAGCCTAAACCCAGCAGGAGAAGAGAAATCATAAAGATCAGAGCAGAAATCAATGAAATAGAAACCAAAAGAACAGTAGAACAGATCAACAAAACTAGGAGCTGGTTCCTTGAAAGAATTAATAAGATTGATAAACCCCTGGCCAGACTTACCAAAAAGAAAAGAGAAAGGACCCAAATAAATAAAATCATGAATGAAAGAGGAGAGATCACAACCAACACCAAAGAAATACAAACAGTTATAAGAACATAGAGCAACTATATGCCAGCAAATTAGATAACCTAGAAGAAATGGATGCATTCCTAGAGATGTATCAACTACCAAAACTGAACCAGGAAGAAATAGAAAACCTGAACAGACCTATAACCACTAAGGAAATTGAAGCAGTCATCAAAAATCTCCCAATAAAGAAAAGCCCAGGGCCAGATGGCTTCCCAGGGGAATTCTACCAAACATTTAAAGAAGAATTAATACCTATTCTCCTGAAACTGTTCCAAAAAATAAAAATGGAAGAAAAACTTCCAAACTCGTTTTATGAGGCCACCATTACCTTGATCCCCAAACCAGACAAAGACCCCAACAAAAAGAATTACCAACCAGTATCCTTGATGAACATGGAGGCAAAAATTCTCATCAAAATACTAGCCAACAGGATCCAACAGTACATTAAAAGGATTATCCACCACGACCAAGTGGTATTTATCCCTGGGCTGCAAGGTTGGTTGATAGCTGTTTTTAAATGCCTTATACATCTTTGGTGAGATAGTATTTCTGTAGAATGCTTAAAATGTTTAAGTTCATTCTTAAGTCCTATGTGTTTTCCCTTTCTATTTAAATTGGTATCTTCTTAATTATTTAAATAATTTTGTGTTGCTCTAGAATAGATACAATTATACCTCTGTGTATTGATTTTGCATACTCCATGACAAATATTCTTATTAATTGTAATAATTTGCCTGTAGATTTTTGGGGGGCTTTTGTAGATGATTATATTTTCTAAAAATATGGACAATTTTATTTCTTATATTGAGTTTTACCTTTAATTTCTACATCTGTTTTACTGTGTTCACTTATTTTGATCTTGATCTTCAAGAAAATACTTGTAACTTTTCATTCAGTCCACACGTATTCACACATGGCTTAGCATTTGCCAGCAAACGAAGCCAACAAAATCCCAGACATCATGGAGCTTACATTTAAGCAAGGGTAGCAGTGATGATGGAAAATAACCAATCAGCATAATAATAACTAAATTATGTGGTGTTGTGGAGGTGGTAAGTTGTCATGGGAGAAATAGTAATGTGAAAAGTGGGTCAGGTCTGGACAATGTAGACGTTGTAATCAGGTTTAAGAAGCTCCTTCTTGTCCTCTTGCTAATACACAGATAGGACATCCAGGTTCCAGAGTTAAGCAACTCAACTCTCCAAGATCAGTAGTCCCGTGGGGGTGCCTGCGATTCTAGTCAGCAAGGCCTCATGCCCTGTCAAGTGACCACACGCTTATGCATCTCACACACTGCAGCTGAAGTCTCTTTCCTTCTGCCTCACCTGTGTGTGTCTGCTGGTGACAAACTCAATTTTGACTTCAATGTATCTTTATTGTACCCTCATTCCTCAAAGTTATGGACACTTAGATTGACAATTATTTTCTATCAGTACTTGGAAGATATTAATTACAGTGCCTCGTGGCTTCTGTTCTTACTGTTGAGAAATCACTCATCAATCTGGTTGCTACATCTCTGCGGTGATCTGTCTTTCCCCCTTCGCTTTTGGCTCTTCTGCAAATTCACAACGAGTTTGATTTTCATTTCTGTTGATTGGAACTCTCTGGGCTTCCCAATGTCAGAATTGCTATGTTACAACAATTCGGGAGGGCTTTCAGCCATTGTCACTGTCTTTTGAATATTGATTCTTACCCTTTATTTTCTCCTTCTGGATCTGTATTGAGACAAAGTTAAGACATTTCACTTTCTTTTCTGTGCTTAACCCTTCTGTTATGTTTCTCATCTTTTCTTTTTTTCATTTGTTGCTGCTTTCAGGATGAGCTCTTCAGTTCTGACAGTTTGCTAGTTCTTTTTTTCAACTTTCTCCAATATGCTGTTTAATTCACTAATTTAACTTTAATTTCATTTGTAGACAGTGAAATTGTGATGTCATTCTTGTCAAACTCCTATTTCTTGAAATACGTAAAATATGATTTTGATTCTGATAATTCCCATTTTGAGTCCTTGTGTATTTCCTTTTGCTGTCTACTGTTACAGCTGGCTCCCATACATGGGACATTGTTTCTTTCTGAGCTTTATGCATTTCAAAATGTCAACTATTACTTTCCCTGGACTTAAATGTCGGGATATTTCATACCTGGTTGCACTCAGCTAGGATTTGGATCTGCTTCTGCCAGTGGCCTGGTACCCCACCAACCTGGGACAACTTTGTTACTTCCTTCCTTCCTTCCTTCCTTTCTTCCTTCCTTCCTTCCTTCTTTCCTTCCTTCCTTCCTTCCTTTCACACAAATGTTGTGATTTGGGGCTGGAAATTGTGTGAAGGCACAAATTCTTCAGAGAGGTTTACCCCCATCCCAGACAGTATCAAAATTGAGATCAATCAATTTCCTTTCTGGACAGTGGCTTTACTCCTTTAGGATCTCAGCTTTATGAGGGAAGGCACCCTCTGAGATTCTTCACATTGAGCAGGCCTAAGTGTTATCTGTTTCATATCAAAAAGCAGAAGCTCAAGGCCTCCAAGTTTCCAATAAAATCCCCAGGCAAAACCAACTTTGTTTCTTACACTTCTTGCTTATTTCCCAGGTTTCTGCTTTCATTTTTATTTAGACCTCTGCAGGTTCCTTCTTCTGTGCCAACTTGAAAATGAAGCACAACAGTGCCATCTATGTATCATCTATCTTCCAGTATTTTAATTGTTTTAATAAAGAAGATCAAGGTCACCCTGGGTATCTAGTCTGCAAGAAATGGAAGTCCTATTGAACAATTTAATAAAATAATTTTAGAATATCATAAGCATTTTAATATGAAATAGTCATAGTTTTGAATATTTGTCTGAAATCTGCACTGAAGTGTGTATTTCTGTTCTTAATACTCATATTTTTATGTTATTTTATTACTTGAAGTCTAGGAACTACCTATATTCTATATAATTATATTTTATACTTCTAATACACATCTTATATCTTTTTAAAATTACTTTCAGAGGTTTACATTCTAGAATCCAAGAAAAGTTGTTCTATAATAATATCTCTTAAGAGGTAGAATTGTGTGTGGGGGGGATAAAAATAGCTTTCATTTATACTATTTCTTTCTGTATTTTGTTCTATAATTGTAAATAGATGATACTTTTTAACCATCCATATAAACATTGTAGTTTTAAGAACTGACATTTTTCTAGTAGTATCCACTAAGCACTTAATGATGCTGTTTGATGAGAAAAGAGAAGATTCCCAATAGATACCCTGAAGAAACAAGGGTAGGAAGTTGATCTATTTTACAATGTCTTCTTGGAGAAAGAGAAAATGAAGAGAGGGTTTCAATTTTTTTTTTTGTTAGCTTGTTTAGCACCAAGAATAACTCTCTGAACCTCTCTGCATCCTTTGCTGAAACTCTTCTACTAGATACTTCATATGTAAGAATAAAGTTAAAATAAGGGGGAAATTAGAAGTAGGGGGGAAAAGAAAACCAGAATCCCGTGTGTTTACCATATAGTGGGATAGCATGTTTGGGTTTTGTTGTTATTGCTGTTTACCACTTTCCTTTCCTTTAAAAAGTCACATTGAAGGTAGGGGAGCTACCTAAACAATTGTTCACATTGAAGGAAACAGTGTAATTTCGTGATGTCTGCTGGTGTTTTGCAGTTTAAAGGATGACTACTTATGGTAGAGCCCTTCTTTAGCAGAAAGACTTGGAATTTTGTTTGGACAAAGAGGGAAGAGCCACACTTCTCTGCCTTGACTTCAGCAGGAATTCGGAAATTTGGGTTTGGGAGGAGAGTGTCAGGTCTGAGAAAGAGGGACATGAACAATGAAAAACTCTTCAAGGCAGGCAGTATTTGGATATTTAAGAGAAAGTCGCCCTATAAGGCTGGAGGTCTTGGAGGACACCCCAAATCCAATGAGCTCAAGTATCTCCAGGATTTCTAGCTTTGTGGGTTCACCCTTATCTTAAATATTTAAATAAATGAGACAAACAGAAAGTATATACGATAACTTTTGTTGCTCAGGAAAAATAGATAATACTGAGAGGGATATTAACTGGTGGTTTTCCGCACCTTATTTCAAAGTCTATAAGATTAAAGCCAAGCATTACCCAAATGTGTAGCACTTGATTGGGAAGTTCTGGAACGAAGTTTAGGATGAAATGCCCGAAGCTTGATGAAGTATGTGCACTCTTCATATTAAACGGGGTGGCTGATTTGAGAAATTCACATGAAGTAAGTTTTGACACAAAGAATGGTAAAGAGCTCTTGGAAATGTGGCAGGAAGGGGGTCCATGAGGCTCACACACTTATCTGTTAACTCTGTTGTTACTGTGTTTGATTTCTTGATTTCCACCTCACTGTTCCCTACCCGTTCATCAACAGTGGCAGAAGGGAACACAGAGGTCTGGCCGGCCGTGCAGCTAGATGCATCAATCCAAAGGTTACCTCAGCCCTGCCCTGGGGGGCTGAGAGCCAGACTAGGGGTTCAGCTGGGCAGTCCAAACCACTGAGGGTTACTTCATAACACAGGTGACCTTTCTCACTAGACTGTGTTGATAAATCTTTTTTTATTTATGTTATTTCAACAATTAGGCTGATTTATAATTTATAAAAGGCTAAATTCATCCATAGTCTCCTAAATATTTCATGAAAGCAACATACCCTGTCAAGAAGAAATTTCTCCCCACAGCATAACACTGCCCAATTAGGCATATTCCTTCATGACTCTGAGCTCCTTGGGGCAGAGTGTTATTAGCGAGGCACAGTCTTATCTATCACACTGCTCTGTATACATTTATGGTGCCAAATAAATGTTAAATAATAATTATGGGGATTTTAATGTCTTCCTCAGAAGCATCCTCCATAGGCCACTGTAGGAGATGGACTAGCGGCCATTAGATTTTACCACAGTCCTATGTATTTTGGGCAGCCTAGAAATTGTCTAGGTTGATAATAATCTAAGTTTATTTTTTTTACTTATGCCAACCTATATTTTCAAAATTGGTAGAATGCCATTTGTAAGACTCAATGGGCTCTCACTAAATTTTTTAAGATGCTGCCAACACGATACACTTTTTTTTGTGTGTTGCTTTGTTGTCCTTGTGTTGATACATACACAGGTACATACGTGCACGATAAATTTATTTCAGAGCCCAATGCAAACCTGAGCTCCAAAATCACAAGTGCCGTACCAGTAATAAACAGATAAACCAATAAATAAGGAAGAAGGGCTAGTTCTTCCTTACAGTAGAATGCCACATGCCAACTAGGAAATGTGAGTCAATGCTTGAGCTGGAATGTTAGTATTTTGCAAACATCAAAGTAGAAATTGGATCAGGCAAGAATTGTCAATGGATGGGAAACTTAGGGGGGACATTTTGATAATAAGCACCCAAATATCTGCCCATAACTTTTTTCATTAAAAAAATAATGATGCAGCAGAGAAATTGGGCAATACTTTGACTGAGTACTTACAATGGACATCACTGATGAGGGACAGATGGACACCGTATGCTTCTGGATGTGCCACACTGAGAAGGACACAACATCCCCTCTGTTGTTTTCCAGCCCATGGTGCATATCCCGAATCCAATCACGAGGAGACATCAAGCACGACATGAATGTTCTGTTTAAGAAGGGAGGAGGGGCACTGTACTCTTGAAAAATGTCAAGGTCATAAAAGAAGGCTGAGGAAGTGTTTTATGGGAAAGGGATCTGCAGACACAGGACAACCAAATGCAATCCCTGACCCTTGGCTGCATCCTGTCCTGGAGAGAACAGAAGGTATGAAGGACAGCACCGGGTCAATTACACAATTGGAACACAGATGGTAGATGAGATAAAAGTGTTGCATCAGGGTTAATTTACTAACGTGGATAACTATGCCAGGGTTATGCAAGAAGATTTCCCTGTTACTCATCAATAGGCACTGGAGAGTTTCAGGGTAAAAGTAACACCCCATGCAAAATTCATTTACTCCATGTTGTGTCTTCTTTTGTGTATATGAATCATTACATATCATTCCCTTTCTTCATTATCAGGCATTCTAGTTCCAATTTATGAAACCCGAGTTAAGTAAATATTCGCCTTTTAAGAAGTATGGAAAGTCTTTCCTGTTAAGGCTGTAAAATCACTTGAACATAAACAGATCCCCAAAAGGCATGTGTATTAGGCTCCCTTTCTCCATTCTTTGCCTTTCTTGGATGGGGGTTTGGAGCTGCAGATCAGGCCTGGAAGAGCCCCTCAGACACCAACCCCGAGCGAACACAGGGTTTGAAGCAGCTTAATTCCCAGACCCGGAACGCCGGCACAAGAAGAGTGAGCCACACTCCTCTCTTCGCTTCTTTCCCTCAAACACCGCACGCCATGCCAAGGGTCCCTTTCTCTGACCTCCAGCTTTCTCTGATCCCGAGCATCCTGGTGACTTCATCCGGCGTGTGTAATGCAGGCCTTAAATCATCGTGCAAGCCTGACAACATGATGTCACTCCCTGGCACCCGGCCCAGCGCTTCGTGGTTTCCACCATGCACCTGCCATTCCTGACCGCACGCGGATGGCCTGGGCCTCGGGGTCCTGGGGCCAGCTTCTTCCTGAGCGGTTTGACAGAAAGATCGTGGATGCCAACACATCAGAAATTCCTTTCCTTTTTGTTCATCCGCATGAAATCTCCCAATCATCTGCAAAAAGGAATGCCAAGCAGTTTTGTCGGGGCAGGGGCACAGGACAGGGAACAATGACCAGTGGGTTAGTACAGGTGAAGCTTCTGTGTCTGGGATGGAGGCATCCAAGGACACGCACAGGTGGCTGGTCCGCCAGGGAGGTCCCAGCGGCTAGTTTCAGCAATCCGTGCGAGAATGTCGACCAAGCTCCTGATTTCACGGTTTGAAATAAAATAGCCCAAATGCAATTATTAAAGCTTATTAATTTCTTTGTTCTGGGTCAGTAACCCTTGCTGGCTGCAGGGGCTTTTTATGTATGAACGGCAAGGATTAGAACTCTATTTGGGATAGTTTGATGTGTCCCTGGAAGTGGGAGGAAATCACCAACAAACTGCTTGTTGTAATTATTGTACCCTGGTAAGAACCAAAATTGATATCTAATTTTCAAATAGTTAGCTTAATTTTGCCAAGAAGTAATCCCAAACATCTCATCAGCACACACCACCAGGGGGATATTTAAAAAGTGACAATGTGGGCCTGATTTAGTTGTAGTGAACAAAAATAGAAAGCAGGAGGGAAAAGTTTACAAGAATGTATCTAACTTTGCATTTGGGTACTGAGGAAAAAATTTTAATAACATTTCTTCGGAATTTTTATTAATTTTTTAAAAAAATTGAAAAACTTGATGCTAAAAATTAGTTTTTCCCTGGAATAAATTTTTGATCGAAGAAATTGCATGAATATATCAATTTAAAAGAGGTATTGAGGGAAAGTGTTTTTTTATGTTACTTCCTGAAAAACCCATGTCTCAGAATTAGAAACATACCTCTTAATTATAAATAGACTTCAATTTCACCTTCTTGCTGCCTTTTAAAAATGTAGGTGTACTCATTTAAAATGCAAAAGTGGAGAGTGACTCTAATTTGCATTTAGACTTTTCGCTGTATACAAATGAGGTTGTAAATTGTCAAGTCTATTGTCATTTTTCTCTTAAAATTCATATTGTACAAATCCAGGTTAATTCTTGAGATCGTATTTGTTGAGTGGTTGTTTAATGTTGCTTTACATTCATGTGAAAAATGAAATAAGAAGCAATATTTAAGCATGTGAGTATGACTGGTTTTATGATTAGAACAGATAGCACTGATCATAAAGTAGAATTTTTCCTGTGCTACAGTCTGCATTAGGAGTTGGGATGGAAAAGTGAACACCACCAGCCCCTGCCTTCAAGGGGCTCACAATCCAGTGGGAGAAGAGAGAGAGCAAGCAAATAGTTAAAACTACTCCCACAGCCTGAGTCACATGGGTTGGCTCTGGACTGGGTCTGTACTGAGAAAAGCTCTTTCAGTGCCCTGGGGACTCTGCTCCTGGCCCTGCCTCATTAGCCACTGAGTTAACCTATTCCACGAGGTCCTGATCTGAATGAAATGTACTGTGTGAATGTCCTGAATATTCTAAGAGTTCCTTTACATTAAGGATCTTAGGGGAGTGAAAGATAGTTCTTAAAATTGAAATATCTAGGTGTGTTTTGAAAGACAGACTTTTCTCGTAAACTCCAAGGTATAGACCTCCAAGGGGTGATTGGTAACTTTCAGCTACGAATAGAACTCAAGAAAGGTTACTGAAATTTTTACCATATACTGCAATAGACCATAACAACAAATCTGTAAAATGGTGTTATTTCTAAAATGTTCATGGGGAAAAGCCTTCCAGTTAAATAAAAGAACTGCTTTACTCCTTTGCTGGATCTGGGCCGTTAGACAAGACTAAGTGCTAATACTTTCTCTTATCGGGATGAAGTTGACATACTTGTTTATGGGGTAAAAATGACCCTGTGAAGAATCCTTCTGTCATAACCCACAGGCTCGGTGTCTTAGTCAAATTTGGCAGCCCTGCCAGAAATTCCAAAGTGAGGAACTAAGAGAGCCTGGTGCAATGCTCCAGAGTTTGCTCTGACCATCAGAATCATCCAGAGCGCTTGTTAAAAATACATGTGACTAGACCCCACTCTAGACCTATTACATCTGAATAGCCACGGAAGGGGCCAGTGAATCTGTGTTTTAAAACTTTCTCTTTGGAGATGGTTGTAGATTCACATGCGGTTCTGAGAAACAGTACAGAGGGGTCCTGTTTACCCTTCACCCAGTTTCTCCCAGTGGTAGCGTCTTGCATAATTATAGTATAATTTCACAACCAGGATATATGCATACATGGGCGTGTGCACGAGTGTATTTCCTTCTATGCATTTTCATCACATGGGCAGATCTGTGCAACCACCAATCAAGACACAGAACCATTCCATCACCTCAAGGTACTCTCCTTCTACTCCATACATCCACATATACGTCTCCTCGTTCCCCTGTCCCTAACCTCAGCAGTCACTAACCTGTTCTCCATCCTGATACTTTGGTCATTTCACAAATGTTCTCTGAATCGAGTCATACACTATATAATCTTTTCACATTGTCTTTTTCTTACTCAGCATGATCCTGTGGAGGTTCAATCAAGGCATTGCCTGTATGAATAGTGCATTCCTTTTTATTGCTGAATAGCCTTCCATTGTATGGATGGACCACTGTAGGCTTACCCATGCCCCCACTGAAGGACATCCAGGCAGTTTCTAGTTTGGGGCTGTTGTAAATAAAGCCGCTGTGAGCCATTGGTATTTTTACTAGTTTTTGTATTTTAGCAGTCCTGATAGGTGCATAGTGATAGCCCATTTTAGTTTTAATTTGCTTTTCCCTAATGACTAATGATAGTGCACATGTTTTCATCTGCTTATTTGACATTTGCATTTCTTCCTTTGTTGAATGTCTGTTAACATTTTTGGCCCATGTTCCCACTAGAGTATCTGCTTACTGTTGAATTTTGAGAGTTCTTCGTATATTCTAATAGTAGTCCTCTGTCAGATACATAGTTTACAATTTTTTTTTTTTTTTTTGGCTAGTCAGTAATGTGTCTTTTAATCTTCTTAAGAAGGTCTTTTGCAGATCAAAATATTTAATTTTGAACAGGTGCAACTTATCATGTTTTTCTTTTATGGCCTGTGCTTTTGACGTTGAGGCTAATGACTCTTCATCCAGGCTCAGGTCTTGGGGATATTTTCATATTTTAACAAGTTTTGTAGTTTTCCATCTTACATTTATGTTCACGATCCCCTTTGAGTTATTTGAATTAGTTTTTGCATAGGATGTGAGGTTTAAGTTGGAATGATTATCTTTTGCCTGCAGATGTCTGTGTCAGCACCAGTTAGTGAAAAACCACCCTTCCTCTATTACACACTTGTAAAAAAAACCAGCTGAGCATATTTGTGTGGGTCTGTTTTTGGGCTCCTTATTCTCTTTCGTTAATCGCCATGTCTATCTCCCTGAAACACCACATTGTCTTGACCACGGTGGCTGTATCGTAACTCTTGAAATCCAGTAGATTGATTCTTTCCACTCTAATTTTCTTTTGTAAAATTTGCCTTTGTCTTTCCATAAAAATTTTTAGAATTAGTATGTCTATGTTTACAACAGAACTTGGTGGGTTACTGATAAGAACTGCATACAACCTGTAGGTCAGTTCAGAGAGAAGAGACATATTTATTACGTGGAGTCAAGTTTATACCTATGTATTTCATTTTCTTCACAGTAATTGTAAATTTTATTGTGTTAATTTTGGTGTCTAGGCATTTATTGTAAGTATAGAAATGTGATTGATTGTGTGGGTTGATTTCTTTTCTTGTGAACTTGCTGAGCTCACTTACTATTCCTCTGAGTTTTTTGGGTATATTCCCTGTGATTTTCTATATCCACAATCATGCCATCTGCAAATAAGTATAATTTAAATTTTTTTTAATTTGTACTTTTTAAGTTTATTTTTCAAAGAATTTGCACTGGCCAAAACTTCCAATACTATGTCAAATAAGCCAGGTGAGAGCAAACACCCTGGTCTTGATCTTTATCATAACGGGAAATTATTCAATCTCTGCCATGAATGATGATATTTATTATGTGTTTTTTTGTAAATGCTCTTTTTCCAGTTAAGAAAGTTTCCCTTTGTCCTTAGTTTTCTGGGAGTTTTTATCATTGAAAAAAAATTGATAATAGATTTTCCCGCTAGATTGTGTCAAGTGCTTTTCTGTGTCAATTGATATGAACATATGATTTTTCTTCTTTATCCTATTGATATGGTGAATTGCATTTATTGATTTTTGAATGTTGAACCAGTCTTGCATGCCTAGAATAAATGTCGCTTGGTAATCATGTATAATTTTTTTACATGTTGCTGAATTGGATTTATTGAATCTGTATTTTTCATGTCCTTTTGTTTATTTGCTTGCTTTGGTAATTTACAAAATCAAGCCCAGTTGGAAAATAATGGTCTAAGAAGCATGTGATTATAGCCCCAATCGATCTTTTAAATTAGGACAAATTTGTTGGAAAAAGGAGATTTTGTAATTACTAAGCAGAAGACTATTCTGCCACACATCTTTCCTTTATAATATTATATCTCACTGCCATCAGGCACCAGATTCATCCAGGCAGCTGGTGACCTGTGTCTAATAAATTCATAGAGGAGTCTCTGCCACTGCATTAGAGAGAGTATCTTCTATTCTGGGGTATTTAGGACATGGCTTTATTATTGGCTAGACTGATCATTCCGAGGTTACAACAGAAAAAAATAGATCACTGGGGAATTCTAAATTAAATATTTTTTGTTTTAGATTTTATGTACCGCATTTTTATTAAATACTTTATTCACTCAAGAATTATTGATTTGTTGAATTTCAACAAAATCATATTGCTTTCTGTGAGGATTGCAAAGTTGAATGAGACATAGGTCAACCTTTCTTATTTTTTTCATTTGGGTATTCTACAATAAAAGCATGTTTGGGTCCCTAATGTGCCCGGACCTATAGTGGACATCGCAGATAGAAAAGGACGTGCTCTCCTGGTACTTCTGTTGTCGAAGAGTGTGTGGGTCATGTGTGGTCATGGTAGGAGCTTATGGTGCAGTGGTTATGATATGGGTTATATACACAACTACTCACCATACGAGGCAGAAATTTAGGCTTAATCAAAAGGGTGGTTTAGTGATTCAGAAGTTCGACAGAGGATAACATTATTTTTGGTTCAGAGTTGAGCTTCACGGGGAAGGTATCATTGGAGCTAACCCCTTAAAGGACGAGGAGCATTCAGACAAGCAGAGAGGGTGCTATTGTCAATGGGAGGACTGAGTAGGGCATTCCAGCTTTAGAGGCGTCACGGCAAAGGATAGAGAGCACTTGGGAAAGGTGGGGAGATAGCACAATAAGAGCAGTGTAGGGATGAGGGTTGTGACATGGGTTAAGAAGTTAGAACATTATGACAATGTGAAAGGTTTCCACCATCCTCTAGGTTTTGAGAGCCACTGGAGAAATTTAAACAGGAAGGTGACATGATCAGACATATTTTATAAAGAACATTCCATTAGCAGTGAGGAAGGCAGACTGGTGATGGGGCTGTGCAGACACAGTGAGGAACACAATGAGGAGACTACCGCAGTGGTCCTAGCAAAAGCTGATGAGACACGGTTGAGGCAGTAGCGGGTAGTATAGTGGAAAGGAAAAAAGTAGAGAGATGTTTGAGAGTGAAGACTCATTCCTTGTGTGGGCAACAGAGTGAGGGCATGGGGAAGTGACAGAACTAAGGGTGAGGCTTCTAAGGTTTCTTGCTGGAACAAAGGGGTGATTAGTGAAAGCATTATCAAACTTTGTAAATACTCAAAAAGAATAGTTTTTGGAAAAAGTTAAAATATGCAAATTTATGATCCCAAAGGGAAAATACAATATAAATCTTTGTATATATATATACATACACATAAAATGATTAAATGAAAAGGAATAAGAAGTGAATTAAACATAAGGAATAGCAGGAGGACATCAGGAGAAGGAAGGGAAAAATGAAGGAGGGGGAATCGGAGGGAGAGACGAACCAGGAGAGACGATGGACTCTGGGAAACAAACAAGGCTCTAGAGGGGAGGGGGGACGGGGGATTGGTCAGCCCGGTGATGGGTGTTAAGGAGGGCACGTACTGCACGGAGCACTGGGCGTTATACGAAAACAATGGATCGTGGATCACCACATCAAAAACTAATGATGTATTGTATGGTGACTCACATAACATGATAAAATTTAAAAAATTAAAAAAAAGAAGTGAATTAAGATTGTAAGGAAATGAAAATTGTGGTATGGAAAGATGTAGAGAACAGAAGTAGATTTAAGTCTCATAAAACAAGGTCCTTTGGTAAAATGAGGAGTATGTGTATAGTGCCCCTTCCTATATATATGGAAAGAACAAACTAAACAGACAAGACCCCTTTGTTGTTCCTGGTTGTGGGGTCTTTGCTTGATGTGAGTTGATGTCTAGATTAAGAGAAACACCAGCTTAGCTGGGAACTGGGGACTTTGGGTCCGGCAAGCTTGCCAACTATCTCTGGAGCACACCACCACACACATAAAGACAAACAAGCAAGTAAATAAAAACACAAACACATAAACCAATAGGTAAATGTGCATTTTACAATTTGACCATCCCCAAATGCCACATTCTATTGTGATCACATCACTTCCTTTAGAAAGACTTCATTTAAATAAAGTCTAAAACTTGCGGTTCTCTCGATTTTCTTCCACTTCTTTTTCTTGCTTGACATTTGAGTGTTCTTCGTGAACCTCCTTGTAACTGACAGCCCCCCTTTTTTTGCTGGCCTTAGCAAGAGTCTCACCTGGATTCAGGTCTCCTCTCTTGACTGGCTATCAAATTGCTACTGTCTTGTGAAGGCCTGGATGAAAACCCTCTGTCTGGCACTTGTGTGGATCCAAGTCTGAGATCTCTTCCACTTCAGAATTCTGACTTGAGTTCTTTGGCAGGTACATCTCTGGTGTCCTTGGATCTGCTGGGCCAGCTGCCCCTGACCAGGTGAGGAGCCCACGGAGGGCCTCCCACATGTCCTGAAGCCACCCGACCTGTGTTGCTAGTGGAAGAGTGCATAATCAACATTTGTCCTTCATAACGATGATAAGGACAATGATAGCCAGCCTTTCCCCTTGTTTTCCTTTCCTTTCTTTTTCTTAATTTTGTTTTGCCTTTTTCTTCATTATAATGTATTACTATTATTTTCTACCCCCCTTCTCCAAAAGAGAGTTATCATGCTTTGCAAGTGGTGTTTGTAACACCATGGTTTTCAAATTTAGAGGAAGAAGAGATCACATGCTTTCCTTAAACTTACAATAATCTTCCCTCTGTGAGATTTAAAAGACCAGAGAGGAAAATGGAGTGCTGCTTTGTTCTAATTTTCAGCATGCAGTGACATCTCACCAGAAAACAGCAAGCCAGAGAATTGGCTGTGGACAATCTTACGTCGATTAAACTGCCCTATGGTGGGAGTTATGGAGCTTGCTGCTAGCTGAAAATTTTCGATAAAAACTGCACATCAAGTGTCATCACTCTCATCTTTTGTTTGTTTATTTTTACTCTCCTGAAAGGATGCGCACTATGCTCGGATCAGAAGGAACCCTAGAAGGCGGTGACCACGGCTCCTGAGGAATCTCTGGTTTCAGCCCCAGTTGGAAGCTGCCCATTACAACATGGAGTTGGGTTATAGTCTGAACTAATCAAGAGAACTCGGAAGGTGGGCGCAGCTCATTAATCTGCTTGGGCTCGTTCCTGAATGTTCGGAGCCCTGGAGTGTTAGCTATTTTTGTGTACTCTTGAGTGAGCAAATAAAGAGAGGAGATCAGCTTCTACGAGCTTACGGGGATTTGATATACAACGAGAGGTTTTTGTGACAGCATGACAGAAACGTTCCCTGTGTGAAGTCTGGTCCTCTGCGAAGCAAGGAGCAAGAGAGCATCCTGTGTGCAGGGGACCCGTATGGCAGCGTCTGTGGTGGGAGTGTGCTGGACACAGTAAGAAAGGGCGTGCGGATGCCCACGATGGCAGGAAGGCCCTCGTCCTGAGCATGGCCATCCCCCTCCCTGTCTGGGAGAGCCCAGGGACACATGAGCTTGGCACAGTCACCATGCAGATATCAAAGTGCAACAGCTAAAGCTGACCTGTCCCCGGGGCCCCCAGCCACTGGCACTCTTGCGGGCGGACCCAGGCAGTGCACCTCAGTGTCTGTGAGGACCCCCCTCCACCGCACAGACCGGCTTCTCCTGCATGCCTGGGAAGCACCTCTCATCGGCCTCGTGAGCTGCTTCTCCTGATGGGGGACAGAGGAGGTATTCCTGTGGCAAACTGCCACCGCTCTGGGGACAGACGCGCGTCCTCCCCACCCTGCTCCCCCGGCAGTGCGCCCCTCCCCTAAGACAGCACATCTGCCCCCCCCCCCCCGCCCCCCGCCCCAGGCTGTGTTCATTTCCTGTGGCTGCTGGGAGGGAGCGCCACAGCCTGGGGGCCTAAAGCAACTGAAACTCACTCAGCTTGTGGAGGCTGGAAGCCTGAATCACGGTTCCGGCAGGGCCTTGCTCCTCCAAAGCCTTCAGAGGAGGACCCATCTTGTCTCTTCCAGCTTCTGGAAGCCTGGGCATTCCTCGGCTGGTGACCACGTCCCTCCCAGCCCTGCCACCTCTGTTCTCACATGTCACTGGGTCTCGCCTCCCCTTCTTACAAGGACACCAATCCTATTGGATTAAAGCCCACCCGAATCCAGTGAGACCTCATCTTCAGCTGCTTGCATCTGCAGAAACACTGTTTCCAAGTAAGATCACTCTAACATATCTTTTGGGGGGACACCCTTCAACCCCCAATGGTGACCTGCCTGGTGGGATGACACCTTCATTCCCGAAGGGTCGGAACCCTCGGTAATCCCCCGCTTCCCTGGCCGGGGTTGTCACAGATCTCCACGCACAGTGATAACAGGACAAGAGACGGCCACGAGGCTCTTCTGGGTTCTGCACCTATTGTCTCCCAACCCAGTGTGGAAAAGCAGCCCTACCTTCCCCTCCTAGCAGGATAAATTCCCTCCTCAGGACAGTGACCCCTCTTCTCCCCTCTGGTCCTTTGACATAAGAAGTTCACGGGTCCAGGCAACAGCCACAGCTTGGGGTTCAAGGGAGCCTCTTCTATGACCCCTGGTGAAAGATGAGTAGGATCTTCCCACCTTGCAGATCCCAGAGTTGCACAGACGGCAGTGTGGACTTTTTCAGTGGGTCATGTGGAGTGATACTCAATGGGTCTTATGCCTGCTTTCACTTCCACTCCTTCCGTGTACCTACCCTTCCCATTGAAGATGCCCCACCATAGAGAAGGCTCTGAATAGTGCACGTACTGGGTCCTGTTTGGCACCTCATCCTTGCAGGGTATGGCCTGCAAGCGCACTCGAGCACTGTGCCTTCAGCAGGCTGTTCCAGTGCTCCAGGGAGGTGATTCCCTCCGGACCATGTGGTTTATGATACAGCCAATGGATTCCGTGGTCATGGCCCCACACCCACTCCCACTTCGACGTGAAGTGGGTCCTGCGCTCAAGGGCAAATTAGTGGATACTGGAGCTGGCTGAGGCTTTTGGACAAGAAAGGCAAACTCATGCCCAAATAGGCTCATGCAGCTCATTCTTGTCCATTAGTTCTGCCTGAGGTATTCCCAGATGTATCATTTCAAGACAGGTTTTGCTGTTATGGACTTAACAGCCAGGACAGGTGGTGGGGGCGGCTTGTGTGGGACCTGAACACTAAAGCTTTTCAGGGAGGGGCCTCTGCAATGTCTTCCTGCATGTCGTCAGGCTAGCTCTTACGAGGGAGAGGGCACAAAACTGTGAGCTCTGAGATTTCAGGGTTTCTGCAGAGTTAAAATGCTCTGGGCCATTCACCCAGATGTTCCCATCCTGAGTTTCAGCTAAATTTTCCCAACTGGGACATCTCCCTTGCAAATCAGACCTGACTTGTCTGATTATCTAAACATCTGTGGAGCTCTCAACTCCAGCTAGTAAGTCCTGAGTCTGCTTTCCAGCCTCATCTTCCCTTCTACTGCAGAGCCTCTTAGTGAGTTACCAGCCAGGCCTGCTGGCTCGCCCACTTAGCCTTGAAGTGTTCACTCCCCTCATTTACTCATCCTTGTCTCTAGGGCATCATTGCAACTTCATAAAAACCAGCCAACTTTGCTGTTCTCTTAAGTACTCTTTCCTCTGCATTCTTCAAATGTTTGAATCATCACCACCCTGGACCTTCCCCCTGGCCAGACATTTCCTCAGGTCCCCACCAGTGAAACAGTCAGCAACTGGGCTGCCACCTTGTGCTAGGGACCATGCATGCCCCACATTCTACGCAGGACAAGGCTTTCTTTGTCAGACCTGCTCCCCAAACCTCCACGTACCACCTGTTCTTTCAGATCACTCGATATCACCTGTGCCAGTTCAGGCTTTCCAAGAAGCAAATTTCATAACAGAATTAGTCATGTGTGGTAGCTTGCTAGGGCTATCTTAACAAAGTCCCATGGGCTGGGAGGCATAAACAATAGAAATTTATTGTCTCACAGTTCTGGAGCCCAGAAGTCCAAAATCAAAGGGTTAGTAAGCTTGCTTCCCTCTGAGCATCTGTTCCAGGCCTACATCCTTTGTCTGTAGATGGCCACCTTTGTCATCTCTTTACAGGGCCTTCCCTCTGTGCGTGTCTATCTCCAAATTTCCCATTTTTATAAGGACACCTACCATATTGGATTGGGACCCACCTTAATGACCTCATCTTAGTGTGATTACCTCTGTTGAAGTCCTGGGGGTTAGAAGGTCAACCGCTGATTTGGATAGGCACAATTTAACCCGAGCAAGAAGGGTAAAGAGGAAGGGGGTAGGAAGAGTCAGGGGTGCCTTCAGACGGGAGTGAATTCTGAGGCTCCGAGGAGGAGGCAGGAAGAGGAGGTCTGGGTAGGGAGAGCTTCAGACTGCAGGCAGCTGGGAGGAAATCTTGGCCAGGCCACAGGTGGGTCCCTGAGCAGAGGTCACCCCCTGTTGTTAGCAGACACCACAAATCATCCCTTCCTTCTTGAGGGCTCTCTGTCTTCCTCGACTAGTGTTTCAGTTTCTAAGGATTCTGGATCCAGTAGATTTATGTTTTCCACAGCTGATTAATCTGTGGGAGGTAGGTAGAAGAGAGTCAGAAGCAGTGACCAAGGACCCAGGAATTGAATGCAGACTTGCACAGGTCATCAATGATTTTGAGTTGATTGGACGTAGATGGCATCTTAGACTTTTTGACTACAGCCCCTGACAACAGGAACGCCCAGAACCCTGAGCATTCTCAAAAACATGTCAACTTGTTTTCTGCTCCCTCTCCGCCCCGGTTGCAAGTCCCCGTGGGACTTTTCCTTTCCTTTTTGTTTCTTTTTGAGAAGGCTAGACAAAGTTCTAGAAGCTTCCTGTAAACTCTAATTGGGTACATTTTCCAAAGCAAAACTTTATTTCTTTTGAACACTGTATTTTTCTTCGTCGGCTGTCGCCCTTCAGAAGCACACATCTGTGTTTGAAGTCTGAAGGGAAGGATCACACGCTCGTTTCTCCAAGTGCTGCTCGGATTCCTGCCGGCCACGAGGCTCTTCTCCCCGCCCTGCTCCTCTGCTCTCCCATCCCACACCAACCCCAATGGGGCCAACCTGGCTCCGTTCCCCCTTCCATGCTGCCCTCCCTTTCAAGCGTGTTCTACTTTTTATGCAAAACCCGAAGCCTCGAGGTCCCGGTGTTGCCATGACAGTGATGTTGCCATATGCCTTCAGTGGATTTGAGTTCCAAACTTTGAAAAAAAAAAAAAAAAAAAAAAGACCTCAAAGAAGCAGGAGGGAGATGGCAGGAGAGAAAAAAGAGGAAAAAAATCAAACAGGGCATCGTCCTAAGAAGGGGAGAGAGCAGGAAAAAGCAGGGCAAAACCCTGAAAATATATTCGCGGTGACATCATTGTCTTTCCCACAGAGACCATTGACTTGGGAGGCAGCGTCCATTCACCGTCCTGAAGCGGACTCGCCAGGGCCCCGGGAGCCATCGCTCTCGGCCTGAATGCCTTTTTTGTTGGGAAACAGTGGACTGTTTCTGAAGGCCTGCATAAATGACTGAGTAATTCCCTTCAGTTGCCAGGAAGTCTGAGCCACTTGTGAGCTAACAATAGTGAACTTTATCTCCTGCCCCATGCTGGAAGGTCCAGCTGTAGGTCCGAATTCTAATAAGGGCTTTGCTCATGCCTCTGAGGTTATGGTAATATTTTATCCATCTTTTTTCATTAAGATGCAGTCATGGCTGCTATTGAGAATTGGAGGCAGGTCCTGAGGAGCGAGGTGTCGGGGGGTGGGGTGGCTGGGGTGAGTGAGGGCAAGATGGGGGATAAAACCAAGGGAAAAGAAGAAGGAACATGGCTCCTGAATTAGCCTGATGGCTTTGCTTTTCAATATGAGACTCCGCATTGATTTTGGGGGAGGAAAAGGAAAAGTCTCACTCTGACCCATCAATCCCTAAACCAGGAAAATTATTTTAGGGAATTTTCCGTGTTTCAAATGCTGCCTCTCTTGTCTCCTTTTTGGCAGAATGAGCAGCGACTGAGGCTAATGATGTGCTCGGAACTAGTGTGAGGCTATCAGGTTTCTTCCCGTGTTTGTAGGCAGATACTCATTTGTGTTGTTTAGTGACCCTGTGTCCCAGTTCTTAGCTAAGTGAAACACTAAAGTAATTGTTAGCTCCCTGCCTTGTTAGCTTCTGAGGACACACTGCAAAAAGTGCCTGCGAAGATGGTCAAGGCCATTCACCTGCAGGGAGACCCTCGAGGGACAATTTCGAGTGACTGATTACAGTGACGGCAGATGCTCTCGTGTTTATGGCCTTGTCTTTGTAAGGACCCAAACCCCAACAGAACAGTAGTATTATCCCAATTTGAATATGCATACACAACAGTTACTAATGCACTCCTGCCTTTGTAATGTGGCTCTCTTTCCCCAATTACTAAAGTCCTTTTCAGGTTTCTCATGAGCTTAGCTTCTTATTGGGTGAAAATTAAAGATAAATGGGTGAAAGGAAGATGGGGATCTTCTGGGTGGGAAGGATAATAGCAAGTGCTTGACTTTTATCTCCTCGTAGTTCCTCCCCACAAAAACAATCCATAGGTAAGCCACACACTCAGCATTATCAGGAGATAGAGAATATCATAATCTACAAAATGATCCCTCAGTAGAGAAATAAACCACACTGCAGCAGAGCTTGCCATCCAGCACTGCAAGCTTGTGGGTGAAGGGTGTGGGGCTGGTGAGTTGAAATGACTTCATGACAAAAAGAGACGAGATGGAGACAACCTAGGAAAAGCAAATAAAATACCACCACTGAAGGGAAAACCCAGCACTAAATGCTAAAATGCTGATTAGAATTTAGGACGTGGGGCTCCTGGCACCGGGTCCAGGGAAGTGAGCATCCACAGAGGTGGGTGACTTCTGGAGAAGAACCAGAACATGAAGAAAGTGTGGGCACCCACTGGAAACAGGGCAGTGAAGGATGGAAGGAGACAAGGTGGGAATGAAGGAGTTTACAGGTACAAGTGCCGGATACCGCCAACCATCCCTTTCTCCACCACCACAGCCAGCTCTGTCCATGTAAGGACACTGTGCAGAAGGCAACAGACACACAAAAAAGTACACTCTCAAACTCAAAAATCCTTCCCATGAGAGCAACAGGAATAGAAAATGTAGGTCACATTCATATAAAACTAGTGTAACAAAATTGAAAATATGAGTCAACACATAAAAGCTGATGAAAATTCTCTGAAAAAAAACATCAGCTATGAGGCAGAAGAGCATTGTAACAGAACAATTGAAACTGAATTAAATACACTCAGATAAGCATTCAAAGACATAAGGAAGACACCTTAAATCAAAAAATTAAAAATAGAAGTGGAGAACACACAAAAAGATACAAAACAAGAGTTAATGGGACTCAGGGAAGAAATAGTAGAGAATGACGCAGTCATACAAGAAATGAGAGCTAAATGACAAGGTGCTGAAAGAATAGATTTGACTCAAAATTTAATAAAGGCCAATAAAGACAACATTAAGGAAAACAACCAAGGGAATAAAATCAAGATACAATACAAAAGAAAAAGAGTGAGAGAGAAAATCATTGAAAAGTTACAGAAATAAGAGGCAAGCACATGTGTATTCAGCTTAATTTTTCAGCTCAGCTGAACCACACTGCCCGCCTAATTCAACACCAATCCAGGTGTTGCTGTGATGGCTGGCATTTTTCAGATGTGGTTAACATCTACAATAAGTTGACTTTGAGTAAAGGAGATTATTCTGAATGATGTGGGTGGGTCTTATCTGATCAGTTGAAGGCCTGGAGAGCAAAAAAACTAGGGTTTCCTGGGAAAGGAGAAATTCTGCCTCGAGAATGCAGCATCAGGGGTGCCTCCGTGGCTTAGTTGGTTAAACGCCTGACTCTTGATTTCAGCTCAAGTCATGATCTCAAGTGTCAGGCTCTGCACTCCGTATGGAGTCTGCTTAAGATTCTCTCTCAGAGAGACAATGCAGCATTAGCTTCTACCTGAGTTTCCAGCCTATTGGTCTATTCTACAGATTTTGGAGTTGCCACCCCCAAATTGTATGAGTCATTTCCTTAAAGGAAATCTATGTATATCCTATTGGTTCCACAGGTCTGAAGAAATTATATAGATAGATAGATCGATTGATAGATCAATCAATTGATCAGTAGATTAAATATAAATATAAATGTATACTCGATCTTAATTCTAAAATCTTTCTTAATTAGGAAACACTAGAGCCATTCCTATTAAGTTCAGGAACAAGACGAGAAGGCATTGTTCTAGAAGAATGGACCAATGTCATTTAAGTAGAGGAAACAATCAAAAGTGAAAGAATTGGAAAAAAAATAAACTCTCTTTGCAGGTGATGTGACAGGACATGAATCCAAGAGTGACAATAAAACTAATTTAATCAAAGTTAGTAAATAAGTAGGACTTTTTAAATTAATATTAATAAAAAATTAATATAAAAAACCAATAGCCTTTATATACTTGAATGATGGGCAAGATATAATAAGTGAAGAGGTCCTAATTGTGAAAGCAATAAGACACAAAGAAAGTAAAAGTAAACTTAAAAATTACCGTTCAAACCTATGTGGGGGGAAAAAAAAAATCAACGACCTGTAAAATATGCCAGAGAGACCCAAAAGGAGATGGGGATGTTTCAACATGACCATTCTCCCCATGGCCCAGCCATATGTCAGAAATCTAGTATAATATAAGGGTGGTGTCTCAAATAATTGGGGGCAAAGAAGGACTTTTTAATAAATGACATTGGAATAACTGGAGCGTCATAAAGAAAAAGATGAATTTAGATCCGTTCCACACACAACTTCAAGAATAAACTCTAAACGAGTTAGAGATCTAAATGGAAAAATGAAATTGTATGAGATCTAAAAAAAAGAAAGAGAGGTAAATTCTTCTACAGCCTGAGTGTAAGAAAATATTTTTCACAACAATGTAAAATCCAGATTCAATAAATGAAAAGATTGATATGTTTGCCTACTTTACCCCCAACCCCAAAAAGCCCTCTTTCCATGGCAGAACCACATATATAAGTCAAAGGACAAATGACAGACTGTAAAAAAATATATACCTAATATATAAATAACTTTAATATATTAAGGTAAAGGGAGCAAATATCGTACAGAAAAATGAATACAAGTCATTCATGAATAGAAAATTAACAAAAAAGATATTAAAATAATATTATATGCAAAAGAAGTTCATTTAAACCCATAATCAGAAAAAATAGTAAATTAAAACTACATTGAGATACCATTTCTCACCCACCTATTTAGACAAAAGAGCTTGGCAATTCACTCGATTGGCAAGGCTGTCTGGAAACATGCATTGCTGGTGGGATGAACATGGTATAGTTCCTACAGAGGGGAGTTTGTCAATGTCTAATGCAACTACACAGCCATTTATTCTTCAACGCAGAAATCTCACTTCTAGAAACTTACCCTGGAGATATAGCTCCAATAATGCAAAAAACAAAAGTGAAAAGAATGAAAAGAAAACTTTTCTGAAATTACCTTTTTGTATTGTTTTAAGATTTCAAAGAATGTTAATATTCTATCGAAAATTAAAAAAAATAAAACAAGAATGGGAAGTAAATGGAACTAAAAGCAAGCTGAAACAAATGAATGCAACTGTATTTAAAATGAATAACAGGGGTCCCTGGGTGGCTCAGTCAGTTAAGCGCCGACTCTTGGTTTCGCCTCAGGTCACGATTTCATGGGTGGTGGGTTCAAGCCCCATGTAAGTCTCCCTGCTCAGCAGGAGTCTGCCTGAAGATTCTCTCTCTCTGCCCCTCCCCTGACTCGTGCAGGCTCTCTCTCTCAAATAAATAAATAAATAAATCTTAAAAAAAAAAAAGAAAAACAAAACCACATTGATGGGGAGAGAAGACATAGTCAAGTAACTTATGAACAGAGTTGACTAAGGAGCCTCAGTCTTGAGGGGTGGGCAGGGGTGGGGTGGAGTCGGGGACTAACTGCCCACAATCCTCAGCTCTTTATTCAGTAGTTTGCTTTCCATTGTGAATATCTGAGTCAATTACGTGACTGTTTTAGATCTATTACAGTATTGACAAGTAGATGTATTGATTTTAGAAACCAGGTTCTTACTGTGAAAGAATGTGTATATATATATGATATGAAGATAATAAAGAAAAATATAGAATAAAAATATGTATATAGAGTATATATAATATAATATATGTAAATGTATGTGTTATATATATTTAAAATCTCTATATATATGAATGAATTTGGATTTGACTGGAATGAATTGGAATTGGCTTTGAATTTGAAAAATTGGTATACACTCATGATTTCTAAAATAAAAGCATGTAAATGCATGCATATGTGTTATATAGGTATATGTATATAGGCAGTGTACTGTGTGTGGGTTTACATATGCCCCCAGCTCTGTCCACTGAAAGGGCACGGAGGCATAGGTACCCCACAAACAAGGAGGACACTTGGAATACAAATCTTGGTTTCTGGTTCCATTCTCTTTTGAATGGAACCAAAGCTGATTCTAGTGCTAGGTCAAGGATGGTACAAGATGAACCTGGACTATTTTGTTGCCTCAGAAAATCAAGATTCAAAAAGTGATGGATAATCTGTCAAAAGGACACACAGTTTCCAGGGGCTCTCATTGATCAATATGTACAGTTTGAGTACCACACTAATTAAGGACAGTACTGAATTATAAACATTGGAAAAAACAAAAATCCATGAGACTAGGTTAATAATAGGTAGATCAATAAATGATCCTGGAGATTTTTTCTAGAGCTTCCGGAAGATGGAGACAAGGCCACTTATGAACAAGGTCTCTTTTGGAGTCTTCTGCTGAGGGCTGGGGTCAGCACACACTGGCAGTTTCCATCCTTTGAGGATGTACCTGCTTGGATTTACGGGTTTAGAAGATAGTAGATTAAAAATATCTGAGAATTTCAATTGAATAACAACCACCAGAGGGTGTTTGACACATTTAAATTTATAGAGTGGATTTGCATACCGCACTGCAGGGTGAGATTTTTATATTCATATTTATTTCAGATGTGGGGATGGAGTCTTGAAGAGCTTGGAGCTGATTCAAGGCAGGTAGCCATCTAATATGTAGTGAGTAGGAAAGAGACTCCAAACTCTACAACAGCAGACAAAATATTAATAATAGAATGGGAAACTGTGAATATATTATTTTTATATTTTGTCATACAACTTTATCATCTATTTGGGATCCCTTTCCACTTATCTCTTAGGATTTACTGATGAAAACACTAAGTTCTAAATTTGGCCTCTCTCCCAAATTCACATTTGGCAAACGTGA